>NC_081362.1:2572494-3299994 GCF_030684315.1 Stegostoma tigrinum
TGGGTGGGTGTGGATTGTGAGGGGTGGATTGTGAGGGTGGATTGTGAGGGGTGGATTGTGAGGGGTGGATTGTGAGGGGTGGATTGTGAGGGGTGGATTGTGAGGGGTGGATTGTGAGGGGTGGGTGTGGATTGTGAGGGGTGGGTGTGGATTGTGAGGGGTGGGTGGGTGGGTGGGTGGGTGTGGATTGTGAGGGGGGGGTGGTTGTGGATTGTGAGGGGGGGGTGGGTGTGGACTGTGGGGGGGTGGGGGGGTGTGGATTGTGAGGGGGGGTGGGTGTGGATTGTGAGGGGGGGGTGGGTGTGGACAGTGGGGGGGTGGGGGGGTGGGGGGTGGGGGGGGTGGGGGGGGTGGGCTGTGGGGGGGTGGGGGGTTGTGGACTGTGAGGGGTGGGTGGGTGTGGATTGTGAGGGGTGGGTGGGTGTGGATTTTGAGGGGGGGTGGGTGGGTGGGTGTGGATTGAGAGGGGTGGGTGGGTGTGGATTGTGAGGGGGGGGTGGGTGTGGATTGTGAGGGGGGGTGGGTGGGTGGGTGTGGATTGTGAGGGGGGGTGGGTGGGTGGGTGGGTGTGGATTGTGAGGGGGGGGTGGGTGTGGATTGTGAGGGGGGGGTGGGTGGGTGGGTGGGTGTGGATTGTGAGGGGGGGTGGGTGGGTGTGGATTGTGAGGGGGGATGGGTGGGTGGGTGTGGATTGTGAGGGGGGGGGTGGGTGGGTGGGTGTGGATTGTGAGGGGGGGGGGTGGGTGGGTGGGTGTGGATTGTGAGGGGGGGGTGGGTGGGTGGGTGTGGATTGTGAGGGGGGGGTGGGTGGGTGGGTGTGGATTGTGAGGGGGTGGGTGGGTGTGGACTGTGGGGGGGTGGGGGGTGGGGGGGTGTGGACTGTGGGGGGGTGGGTGGGTGTGGACTGAGAGGGGGTGGGGGGGTGGGTGGGTGGGTGTGGACTGTGGGTGGGTGGGTGTGGACTGTGAGGGCTTGGGGGTGGACTGTGAGGGGATGGGGGGGTGGGTGTGTGTGGACTGTGGGGGGTGGGTGTGTGTGGACTGTGGGGGGGTGTGTGTGGACTGTAGGGGGGGTGGTGTGTGGACTGTGGGGGGGGTGGGGTGTGGACTGTGGGGGGGGTGGGGTGTGGACTGTGGGGGGGGTGGGGTGTGGACTGTGGGGGGTGGAGGGGTGGGTGTGGACTGTGAACTGAGAGGGGTGGGGGGGTGGGAATTGTGAGGGGTGGGGGGGTGGGAATTGTGAGGGGTGGGGGGGTGGGAATTGTGAGGGGTGGGGGGGTGGGTGGGCGTGGACTGAGAGGGGTGGGGGGGTGGGTGGGCGTGGACTGTGAGATGGTGGGTGGGTGGGATTGTGAGTGGGGGTGGGATGGATTGTGAGGGGGGGTGGGATGGATTGTGAGGGGGGGGTGGGATGGATTGTGAGGGGGGGTGGGATGGATTGTGAGGGGTGGGTAGGGAGAGGGGTGGGTAGGGAGAGGGGTGGGTAGGGAGAGGGGTGGGTAGGGAGAGGGGTGGGTAGGGAGAGGGGTGGGTGGGGATTGGGGTGGGGGGGTGGGTGGGGATTGGGGTGGGGGGGTGGGTGGGGATTGGGGTGGGTGGGGATTGGGGTGGGGATTGGGGTGGGTGGGGATTGGGGTGGGTGGGGATTGGGGTGGGGGGGTGGGTGGGGATTGGGGTGGGGGGGTGGGTGGGGATTGGGGTGGGGGGGTGGGTGGGTGAGTGGGGATTGTGAGGGGTGGGGGGGTGGGGGGGGATTGAGAGGGGTGGGTGGGGATTGAGAGGGGTGGGTGGGGGGGTTGGGTGGGGGGGGGATTGAGAGGGGTGGGGGGGGGATTGAGAGGGGTGGGTTGGGATTGAGAGGGGTGGGTTGGGATTGAGAGGGGTGGGTGGGGATTGAGAGGGGTGGGTGGGTGGGTGGGGGGGGATTGAGAGGGGTGGGTGGGTGGGGGGGGATTGAGAGGGGTGGGTGGGTGGGTGGGGGGGGGATTGAGAGGGGTGGGTGGGTGGGTGGGGGGGGATTGAGAGGGGTGGGTGGGTGGGGATTGAGAGGGGTGGGTGGGGATTGAGAGGGGTGGGTGGGTGGGTGGGTGGGGGGGGATTGAGAGGGGTGGGTGGGTGGGTGGGGGGGGATTGAGAGGGGTGGGTGGGTGGGGGGGGATTGAGAGGGGTGGGTGGGTGGGTGGGGGGGGATTGAGAGGGGTGGGTGGGTGGGTGGGTGGGGATTGAGAGGGGTGGGTGGGTGGGGGGGGATTGAGAGGGGTGGGTGGGTGGGGATTGAGAGGGGTGGGTGGGTGGGGATTGAGAGGGGTGGGTGGGGGAATTGAGAGGGGTGGGTGGGTGGGTGGGGGAATTGAGAGGGGTGGGTGGGTGGGTGGGGGAATTGAGAGGGGTGGGTGGGTGGGTGGGGGAATTGAGAGGGGTGGGTGGGTGGGGGGGGGATTGAGAGGGGTGGGTGGGTGGGGGGGGGGGATTGAGAGGGGTGGGTGGGTGGGGGGGGGGGATTGAGAGGGGTGGGTGGGGGGGGGGATTGAGAGGGGTGGGTGGGTGGGGGGGGGGATTGAGAGGGGTGGGTGGGTGGGGGGGGATTGAGAGGGAGGGTGGGTGGGTGGTTGGGGGGGGATTGAGAGGGAGGGTGGGGGGGGATTGAGAGGGAGGGTGGGGGGGATTGAGAGGGAGGGTGGGGGGATTGAGAGGGAGGGTGGGGGGGGGGGATTGAGAGGGTGGGTGGGGGGGGGGATTGAGAGGGTGGGTGGGGGGGGGATTGAGAGGGTGGGTGGGGGGGGGATTGAGGGGGAGGGTGGGTGGGTAGGTGGGGGGGGATTGTGAGGGAGGGTGTGGGGGGATTGTGAGGGAGGGTGGGTGGGTAGGTGGGGGGGATTGTGAGGAGGGAGGGTGAGGGAGGGAGGGTGAGGGAGGGAGGGTGAGGGAGGGAGGGAGGTGAGGGAGGGAGGGTGAGGGAGGGAGGGAGGGTGAGGAGGGAGGTGAGGGAGGGAGGGAGGGAGGGTGGGGAGGGTGTGGGGGTGAGGGAGGGAGGGTGAGGGGGTGAGGGAGGGAGGGTGAGGGGAGGGAGGGTGAGAGGGAGGGTGAGGGAGGTGAGGGGAGGGTGGGTGGGAGGGTGAGGGAGGGGAGGGTGGGAGGGAGGGTGAGGGAGGGAGGGTGGGAGGGAGGGTGTGGGAGGGAGGGTGGAGGGAGGGTGAGGGAGGGAGGGTGAGGGAGGGAGGGTGAGGGAGGGAGGGTGAGGGAGGGAGGGTGGGAGGGGATCGGGAGGGTTAGTTGGGGGGGATTGAGAGGTTTAGTTGGGAGTGGTCGTGTGGGGGATCGTGTGGGGGGGATCGAGGGGGGGGGGATCGAGGGGGGGGGGGGATCGAGGGGGGGGATCTGGGGGGGGGGAGATCGGGGGGGGGAGATCGGGGGGGGGGAGATCGGGGGGGGGGAGATCGGGGGGGGAGATCGGGGGGGGAGATCGGGGGGGGGGAGATCGGGGGGGGGGAGATCGGGGGGGGGAGATCGGGGGGGGGGGGATCGGGGGGGGGGATCGGGGGGGGGGGGATCGGGGGGGGGGGGATCGGGGGGGGGGGGTCGAGTGGGGGGGGTCGAGTGGGGGGGGGGTCGAGTGGGGGGGGGGTCGAGTGGGGGGGGGGGTCGAGTGGGGGGGGGGGTCGAGTGGGGGGGGGGTCGAGTGGGGGGATCGAGTGGGGGGGATCGAGTGGGGGGGATCGAGTGGGAGGGGGATCGAGGGGGATCGAGTGGGGGGATCGAGTGGGGGGATCGAGTGGGGGGGATCGAGTGGGGGGATCGAGTGGGGGGGGATCGAGTGGGGGGGGATCGAGTGGGGGGGGATCGAGTGGGGGGGGATCGAGTGGGGGGTGTTTGTTGGGGTGGGGGGCATCGTGAGGGTTGGTGGGGTGGGGGGCATCGTGAGGTTGGTGGGGTGGGGGGCATCATGAGGGTTGGTGGGGTGGGGGGGCATCGTGAGGTTGGTGGGGTGGGGGGGATCTTGAGGGTTGGTGGGGTGGGGGGTTCTTGAGGGTGGGTGGGTTGGGGGGGTGTGAGGGGGTTGGTTGGGGGGGTGTGAGGGGGTTAGTTGGGGGGGTCGAGGGGGTTAGTTGGGGGGGGTCGGGGGGTTAGTTGGGGGGGGTCGGGGGGTTAGTTGGGGGGGTCGGGGGGTTAGTTGGGGGGGGTCGAGGGGGTTAGTGGGGGGGGTTGTGAGGGTTAGTGGGGGGGGTGTTGTGAGGGTTAGTGGGGGGGGGTTGTGAGGGTTAGTGGGGGGGGTTGTGAGGGTTAGTGGGGGGGGGTTGTGAGGGTTAGTGGGGGGGGGGTTGTGAGGGTTAGTGGGGGGGGGGGGGTTGTGAGGGTTAGTGGGGGGGGGCGTTGTTGCTGAGGCACTCACTGTTCCGGCGGCGGTTCCTCGGTCATTGTGGTTCCCCCGGAGCGGACATTGCTGCAAACTTCCTGGGGCTCTGGCGCCTGTTCGGGTTGTACTGGGAGCTGGAACCTGGGAACCCGGGGGGACACGGTGGGAATCGGGCCCTCCTCGCCTCGGGGCTGCCTAAGGGACACAGTCACATTCTCGGAGCTGGAGGCCGGCTCTTGCTGCACTCTCTGACCGGGCCTGAGCCGCTCCGAGCGGCCGCTCTCTGCACATGAAGCTGCCGCTGGGGCCGCAATCCCCGGGTCTCTCTCTCCCTCCCCCTCTCTCACACACACTCTCTCCCTCCGGCCGCGAAACTGTGCAGCAACAGGGACGGCGGCAGAGCAGAGTGAAGCCCCAGGCCAGAATCCAGAGGCTTGGGGAGGGACAAGTCGGGGGAGAAAGAGCAGCTTGAAATGCTCCCTATGTTTTCACAAACTCAGTTCACTCCATTTTGGATTCAGCGAAAAGGAAACAGGGCGGAAGCAATGACATCAGCCTGAGTCCAAGCAGCGAAAGCTCCCTCTCCCTCTCTCTGCGTGCGCTGCAACCAAAGAGTGCCCTAGCCCCATCCACTTCCCATCCCCATTCACAAAAACACACAGTCTCACACACACACAACAGCCCTAAGCCCGCAACATTGTTACATTGCCATTCAACTGTGCTGGCTACACTTTGCAAACTTGTTTCCTTTTGCGGTTACAACTTGCAAATCCGATTTTCACTCCGCTCCTGCTGTTGATTCTCGTAACTACGTATATATCTGTGCGTGTGTGTTTGTGTATTTAAAATTTGAAGGACTTCCAGAAAGGATTGGAACTGGCGCATTGATACTGAACTAAATCGGATGTGATTGCTATCAGGTAGGAGTAGTTTCACCAACAGGCAAATCCATCTGCAACGGATAGAAGCTGTGCACATTCCGAAGGCTATGTCTTTGTGTGTGTGTGTGTGTGTGTGTGTGTGTGGAGGGGTTCATTGGCAGTTTGCCCTCCAGATTGCATTGCCCCTTAAAGTCACGACATGCAAAGTCTTCTTGGCAAAAGAAGAAACAGCATATGGTTCTGCGGAGATGGTGGTACATTTTTTTGCATGTATTTGGGAAATCACATGATTCCTGTCGGAGATTTTACAGTAAAAGTTCGAGACGAGTCCATAAATTACGCCCCCTCCCCCAATTTCATATCTCTATTTTGTTATCCTTGTCCATTAAAAAATACCATTTTGCTCTCGTTTCGTCACCCCCACCCCGAACCTTTTCCTAGCTGGGGTTTAAAAAGTAACACACCGATTTCTAAGTTGCTCAATCAATCACACGTCGAAGGCAGAGAATGAAGTCTGGCGCCTCCTCCTGGGAGATATTTGACTAACGGGATCGTCTGGAAAAATAAACAACTGCTGTGGAGCAATCAGAAACAAGAGGAGGGGGTGGGCTCTGGTCTTTGGGGAAGGGCATTGAGAATTGGCAACAACAGAGCTTTTGAGTACAAGGGATTCAAAAAAGGTAACACCATTAATTACAACTCAGAGATAGATAACTTTTTGTTCCACAAAAATATTAAGAGATACGGGCCAATGTGAGGTAAATGGCTTTAAGCCACAGATCGGCCATGATCTCATTGAATGGTGCAACAGGCTTAAGGGGCCGAATGGCTCACTCCTGTTTCTGTGTTCCAATGTGGGAAGAGCTTCCTCTGCAGTAGTATGAGGGGTGGAATCACTGACTAAAAGGTGGAGATTTATGGGCTGTTGCAGTTTGCTGGTTATTTGTAACCAGGTTTTATACAGATGTTTAACTCCACCAAAGCGTGAATTGCAGACAGTATGTGCTAAGTTCTGTTTTTTGTTGCTCCAATTGTGCATTTTGAAACTCCGATTCTTTTTGTGAGGTGCCTGTGGAATTCCTTGTGGGAAACTGTGCTTATTTCATGCGCCCATTGCTGAATTTGGTGGGGGGTGGGTGGTTACAGGGTCATTCAGGCCAGAGGAGAATATTACTTGTTGGGAGTAAGTATGATGGCTGTTGTCAAACAAACTTGAATTGTTAGCAGGAAATGTTACTAAGCAGGTTGGGCAGCATCTGCAGAGAACTGAACAGGTTTAGTGACCTGTTTCCTGACCCTTCAATATGATCTGGGAGATGTTGGAGAGCCTTTTCATAAGTGTAGTGCGGCTCTGTTACAGTGCAGAAGGAGGTTATTTGACCCATTGTGGCTATACTAGCCCTTCAAGTGAGCAATTCTCTTAGTATCATTCTCCTCATTATCCTGCATGTTCCTGCTTTTCAAGTAACCATCTAACTCCTCCTTGAACAACTTAATAGGCACTGCTTTCACCACATCATCAGGTGGTGCATTCCATAACCTAGCTGCATACTGAATGAAAAAGCTCTTTCTCAGCTCAGTTTTTATTTCTTTTGCAATTGTCTGTTTGTGCCCTCTTGTCTTAATTCTTTCATGAGTGGGAGCATTCCTCCCTCTCTACGTTGTCCAGATCCCTTGTGACTTTGATCATTTCTGTCAGATAGTGCCTGAAAGTGACCTGAAATGTTAACATGCATTCTTGTAGCAGCCAGAACTGCTGAGCTTTTCCAGCAACTTCTGTTTTTGTCACACCCATCGTTGGTAAACAAAAGTTGCTGGAAAAACTCAGCAGGCCTAGCAGCATCTGGGGAGAAAAAAAAATCAGAGTTAACATTTCGACTCTGGTGACCCTTTTTCACAGATGCTGCCAGACCTGCTGAGCTTATTTTTGTGGCAACTTCCGTCTTTGTTCCGGATTTACAGCATCAGTAGTTCTTTCAGATTTTATAGAAGTGGTGTGGATGGATCCTGTCAATTACAGCGGAATGGGAGCAAGACAAGCAAGCCTGGCGAAGTAAACATTGCATGGTGGAACAAGCTGAAAGGGCCAGATGGCAAACTTCACCTAGCGTTTGTGTTTATAAATGGGACATTCCAAATTGGGAAATACCTCAAGTTTGCAGTCAACAAATGAACCGGATTATGGAAAACAAATGTTTTGCATCTGCAACAATAGGAAGTCTGGACCAATGAGCAAGGAAACACATTAGACAGATACATGTGTTTGCATTAAATGTTACAACAGCCATGTGCACACAATCAACTGTAACAGACTGTCAGGGCTCCAAACTTGGGAATATTATACTAAACAGCAGGTCAGGACATCTGAACAGCTTTGCCTGTAGTAACTACCCTGATTCAGATAAGCGCAGTTAAATGAATGTTTGAACCCCACTGTAGAAGATTTCAAAAGGTTGACACTGGCCTCCAAAGCTGCGAGAAATGGCTTATGGATGAGCTGTAGCGTCTGTTACAGGATGTTGAGTAGCAGCTGGAGTCAATCTTCAGTTCCTGGTGTCTGGAGCACTCATCATTGCTGCACTGTTCTCTTTGTGAGGCAGCCTGTCGACATCTTGCTGCTGCTTCAGGGTGAGAGTCACCCAACAACCTGCAAACACTGTTCTGCTGCTTTCCACCGCACTGGATCTGGGAACATGAATGAAATGGCGTTTCCTTTATAACTGGCAAGCAGGACTGCCATACTCTGAAGGATTTACACTTTGTGCACACTTTTCTCAGTAAAACTGATAAGTAAAAATGAGTTTTCTTCATTAGCATTTCCAGATTTTAGCCAACAACATCACCAGATTGGTTCAGAGACAGTAGGAACTGCCAACGCTGCAGAATCTGAGATAACAAGGTGTGGAGCTGGATGAACACAGCAGGCCAAGCAGCACCAGAGGAGCAGGAAGGCTGACGTTTCAGGTCTAGAACCTTCTTTTTTTTTCAGAAGGAAGGTGTAGACCGGAACTGTCAGCTTTCCCGCTCCTCTGATGCTGCTTGACCTGCTGTGTTCATCCAGCTCCACACCAAATTGATTTGATGTGGTTTAAGCATGATTATTAAGCCTGAAAATTGTAACTAGAGAGAGCTGGCTACACCTCGTCTCATTAATGCTAATTATATCCAATGGAAATATTTATTCATCGGTTTATTTGACATCACATCTGCCCATGCCCATCCATTCAGGACGTGTGTGTTTGTAGTGATTGGCCCACTACTGTCATACCAATGTATAAGTGGCATAATCTGTTTAATATCATTGGACCCATTCATAAGGAGCTGTGTGAAATTAAACATTATCCCCTGAAGAATCTCTGGGCAGCTATCAACTTCAATTGTGACTTTAATCACGACACCTTTGGTGACTGTATCTTGATCTGTCGCGGTCCTAACTCTGAAATTCTGTCCCTGAGTACCTCCACATTGCTACCCTCTATAAGACAAACCTCAAGGATATTCTTTGTGCCCTATACCCAACCATCTTCAGCTGCTTCATCAATGACCTCCCCTCCATCCTAAGGTCAGAAGTGGGGATATTTGCTGATGATTGCATCGTGTTTAGCGCCATTCACAACAACTCAGATACCGAAGCAGTCCCTATTCAAATGCAACAGATCCAGACAATATCCAGGCTTGGGATGAGAAGTGGCAAGTAACATTCGTGCCACACAAAAGTCAGGCAATAACCATCTCCAATAAGAGACAATCTAACCACTGTCCCATTATGTTCAATGGCATTACCATCACTCACTGCCCACACAATCAACATCCTAGAGGTTACCATCCACCAGAATTGGACTCACCATATAAATACAGTGGCTACAAGAACAGGTTAGAGGTTAGGAATGCCGTGGCAAGTAACCTACCATCTGACTCCTCAAAGCCTGTCCACCATTGACAAGGCACAAGTCAGGAGTGTGATGGAACACTCCCCACTTGCCTGGATGGGTGCAGCTCCAACAACACTCAAGAAGCTCAAACCATCCAGGGCAAAGCAACTTCTTGATTGGCACCACATCCACAAGCATCCACTCCCTCCACCACCGACACTCAGTAGCAGCCATGTGTACTGTCTACAAGATGCACTGCAGAAAATTACACTGCATCAAGGATCCGTAGACAGCGCCTTCCAAACCCACGTAGAAGGACAAGGGCAGCAGATTCATAGGAACACCACCCCCTCCAAGTTCCCCTCCAAGCCACTCACCATCCTGACTTGGAAATATATGCCATTCCTTCAGTGTTGGTGAGTCAAAATCCAGGAATTCCCTCCCTCAGGGCATTGTGGGCTAACTTACAGCACATGGACTGCTGTGGTTCAAGGAAGCTCACCCCCACCTTCTCAAGGGGCAAGTAGGGACGGGCAAAAGACCTGTCTCTTTAATCTAATTTTGAGCCACATTCCTTAAAGTCTATTTTTATAGCTGATTGTTGAATTTTCTTTTATACCTTCTTTAAGGTCTTTTGGTACATTTTGTTACAGGAAACTTACCATCAAAGTAAGTACAAATTGCAGCTGTGTCCCCTGATACTTTGTTCCATGAGAAAAGTCATGAACTGAGCAGGCTACTGTGTTTACCAAAGACCTGCCTTCCAATGAAGCCAGTAGCATTCTCTTGTCAACCTTCCAACCTTCCCAACCCCTGGACTTCCTGCTCATAAAGAGGCATCAGCAGAGATTCCACAAGTTCGGAGTGCAGTCACAGCACAGAGACTGAAATGATTGGGGATGGTTTTTCTATTCAGGGACACTGTTCAGCAATGCAGTTCAATTGACATGGGCAACTGATGGACTCAGAAGCTGAATAGTCACTTCCTCAGATAACTCTGAAAGAGCTGGGCACTTGTGTCACGAATGTATATATTGGATAACTGGTACACACCAAACAGACTGTCGGTGTGCCCCAAGGACTACAATCATTCAAAAAAGGCAGCTCACCACTGCTTTCTTGAGGGCAATTAGGGATGGACAGTAAATGATGGCTCGGGCAGTGATGCACACCTCCTGTGAATGAATAAAAAGGCTTGGAGATACAGTGTTCAGTGTCCTAGCAGAGGTTAGTTGTTAGCAGAAAGAACAAGTTGGTTTGATGCAACATTGCAAACAACGAAGTGGGTTTTGTGACACCCTCCATGAAGTGGGGAATTTGGGGTGCTCCTGCTGGCCTGGATGATAATGCGGACAGGAGATGCCAGTGATTAGAGCAACCTGAGCTCTGTGTTTTGGAGCTAGAGTGACAGTTGCAGGGAGCAACACTGCATGCACAAGGCTGAGAGCTTTGTGGATAGTATGTTTAAAGATGTGGTCACCCCGCAACTTCAGGAAATGTGGGCAGAGAGGGAATAGCTGACTGATAGACAGAGGAAGTGGGGGGGCGGACAGGTCGTGATGGAATCCCCCCGAGTGCGTCTCACTCACAAACTGCTCTTCAGCCTGGGAAAATGATGGGAGTGAGGGTTTCTCTGTGGAGGCCTGTCAGAGACAAGATCATGGCACCATGGATGGCCCGGCTACCCAGGGTGGTGACTGAGATGTGTAGAGGGCCAATAGTGGTCAGAGATTCATCAGTGAGAGTTTTGGCTGAAACCTTTCCAGCTGTAGACATGACCCTAAGGGTGGGATGTTGCCTCCTGGGTTCTTCACATCCCTCAAAGGTCAGGGATATCATAGAGCAGCTGTAGGGGATTCTGAAGGAGGAGGCCTAACAGCAAGAGGTTAGGGTTCAATTTGGGACCAATCACACAGGAAGAAAGGACTGAGGTCTGGCAAGCAGACTTTCAGGAGTTTGGGAGTATTTTCTGGCCCGTATAAGTTAGCTGGGTAACATCTGCACAGGACTTGCTGACTGTTTTTGTGGATTTAAACTAGATTGGCAGAAAAACAGGATTCTTATAAGTACTTAAGACGGGAGCAAATCTGAGATGGAATTAGAAATTAAAATGCTAATAAGTCTGAAAGGTTGAGGAAACATAGGCCAGATAAAACAGAAATGAGTTAAGTAATGTTATGTGAAATATATTTTGCTAATGCACACAGCTTGTGGAATAAGACAGATGAGCTGAAAGCACAGATTGGCATGCGGGAGAATGATATCATTGCTAGAACTGAGACTTGGCTGAAAGATGGGCAGGACTGGCAGCTCATCATTCCTGGTGATAGGGTATTCAGAGAGCGGGATAGAAAAGGAGGACGGTTCACAATATTGAATACAGAATCAATTATAATAATGCTTGTGGATGAGAACTTGGAAGGAGCAACAAATGCGACCATATGGGTAGAAGTAGAAAGAACAAAACGAGTAAGCCCTCGGTCAAGTGGGTACTATAGGCCCCCGCGTAGTCAGGGCAGAATGAGGATCGAATATTGTCAAATTTCAGAGAAATGTAAAAGTGATAAGGCAGTAATAGCTGGGATTTTAACTATCCAAATATTAACTAGAGGATTGTTTTAGTGTGCAAAGTAGGGAGGGAGCAAAATTCCTAGATTGCATCCCAGAAAACCTTTATTAGCTGGCCCACAGAAAGCTAAACTAAAGAGGGGGGGAGTTGTGGACTTAATATTCAGAAAGTTTGAAGCTGAGTGGTTAGCACTATTGCCCCACAGTGCCAGGGATGCAGGCTCAGTTTCATCCTCGGGTGACTGTGTGGTGTTTGTATGTTCTCCCTGCGTTTACATGGGTTTCCTCCCACATGTTCAGGTTAGCTGGAATGGCCATCGTAAATCGTCCCATAGTGTGTAGGAAGTACAGGTTAGGTGTATTGGCAATGGTAAATGTGGGGTTATGGGGATAAGATGGGGGGGTGCTGTGTTTGGGTGGGATGCCCTTTGGATGGGCTGTGCAGACATGATGGGCCAAATGGCCTCTTTCCACACTGCAGGGATTCTGTGGTTGCATGAAATGAGCCCAAGAAGGTGAATGGTGTACCATTGGGGGAATACCTCAGAGATCGTGATCATAACTATGCTGAATCTAACTGAGTTATGAAACAGGATCAGGAGGATGGGTTGGGAATGAAAATCCTAAACTTAGGGAAGGTTAATTTATTAAGATAAGATAGTGAGAACTCTGAAGTTCTGAAGCAAGGTCACTGGACCTAAAATGTCAACTCTGTTCCTGTCCATAGATTCTGCCCAATCTGCTGAGTTTATCCAGCAGTTTCTGATTTTAGTTTTGTTGAGGGAAGGTTGTGTTTAACATACTTGATGGAATTTTTTGAGGAGCTAACCAGGAGTGTTGATGAGGGTGGTCTCCCTGGACAGTAGCGAAGCTTTTGATAGGCTCCCTCATGGTGGACTGGTGAAGAAAGTAAGATCCAAAACAAAGTGGTTCATTGGATCCAAAACTGGCCGAGAGGCAGGAGGCAGAGGGTGATGGTACGGGGATGTTTCTGTGACTGGAATTCTATTTCCAGAGGGCTCAGTGCTGGGGCTCTTGTTGTTTGTGGTGTGCATTAATGAGTTGGTCAGAAAAATAAGCGAATATGATCGAGAGCATTGCATATGAAAGGAAAATTAGTGAGGGGATAAATATTGGGGAGGGCAGATGTAAACTATAGGAGGATATCAATGGACTGGTCAATGGGGCAGGACAGTGGCAAATGGAATTCAACCAGGAAATGTGAGACGTAATGCCCTTCGGAAGGGCTAACAAGGCAAGGAATTGCACTCTGAATGGTAGGAACCTGGGAAATCCTGAAGATCAGAGGGATCTTGGTGTCCATACCCACAGATCCCTGAACGTAGCAGGGAAGGTAGATAAAGGTGATTAAGATGCTATACTTGGCTTTTTGGCTGAGGTGTAGAATACAAGAGCTGGGAGATTTGCTGGAACTGTATAAAACATTGGTTAGGTACAATGGGAGTACTTTGTATAGTTCTGTCACATCCTTACAAGATGGACATGGTTGTACTAGAGAGAGTGCAGAGGAGATTTAACAGGATGTTGCCTGGCTGGAGGCTCTGAGCTATCAGGAAGGATTGAATGGACTGGGGTTGTTTTCCTTGAAGCAGTGATGGTCGAGAGGGGACTTGATAGAGGTGTGTAAGATTATGAGGGGCATAGATAGGGCCGATAGGAAGGCAGATTTTCCAAAGGTAGAGGACCAGTAACCAGTGGGCAGAGAGTAAGGTTGACACAAGATTTTAACAGAAATGTTTTCACCCAAAGGATGGTGTGGGAGGCTGGAACTCAATGTCTAGGAGGCAGCTTGAGTAACATTTAAGCAGAATTTAGATATTCACTTACTGTGCCAGAGCCTCCAGGGATGTGTGACAAGAGCTGGAAAATTGGATTAGTGTAGTCAGATCTTTGTTAACCAACATGGACACAGTGGGCCAAACGGCCTCCATCTGTGCTGTAAGTCTATGAGACCCCATACAGTCAGTTCAATCACACGTGTTGGAAGTCAAGGCCTTGGAAAGGATACAAAAGAAGTTTACAAGGATAATATCAGAGATTTGGAGGTGAAAGCTTTACTGTGGAACTTAAATTTACAGGTGTTTCACTGAGCTGACATGGGCATGTTGGGTTGAATGGCCTCCTCCTATTCCGTACAATTCTGTTTCCATTACTTTGTAATTCTGATCATCTAGCAGCTGCTGCCCAGAGTTTAAGAATCTCTCTCTCGTGCAAGTGGGATTGTAGGTCTTGTATCCCATATTAGTTAAGGAAATGTGACCCCACAGCTGGTGGGATTTTATTCCAAACACACATCCTCTGTAATTTTAATATTGAAACATGACAAAAGATTTGCTGTGATTCTTCTCGCTTTCAATGGTGTGTGATAAATAGACCCCCAATCCGAGCTGTGTGCTTCAGCAAAATGCTCCCTCAGTCATGAGGGGACATGAACAAACTGTTTGCTTTTTCCTTACGCAGCAGTGGCTGAGGGAAAAATCCACGTTCATTCTTAATCAGGAATCAATTTATTCACAAAGTCAAGCAGCACAGATGCCTTATGCTCAGCTTCTCTCTATTGACAGCGAGCGTTCCTTTGTACTCTTCTGATGAAACGATTGAGCCAAATTAACTGAATCAACAGGTACAGCACCTTTAAAGGCAGGCTGTAATAAAACAAGCCCTTTCAGGCAACTTGTGAAACTGAAATTGAAGTTGCTGAGGTGAAAGATACTGTGATGTCCACTGGCTATAGAAGACATAGACGTAAAATCCCTACACTGTGGAAACAGGCCCTTCGGCCCAACAAGTCCACACTGGCCCACAGAGCATCCAACCCAGACCCATGCCCCTGTAACCCACCAAATCTACAAACCCCTGAACACTACACCAATTTAACATGGCTAGTGGGAGGAAACCGGAGCACCCGGAGGAAACCCACGCAGACACGGGGAGAATGTGCAAACTCCACACAGACAGTTGCCCGAGGCTGGGATCGAACCTGGGTCCTTGGCACTGTGAGGCTGCAGTGCTAACCACTGAGTCACTGATGGATATCTCATCACTAACCCCCTCTGCCCACCCACCCTCAGGGACACCAAGATACTAAAGGATTTCTTTCTCATCCAGCCCCTGTGGTGCCCACTGATGAAAACAGCTTTGAATGTGCCAGGGGAAACTGCACACTCTCGCTCGCTCTCTCGAAATACCCAGGCTCAGAGATGCCTTTTTATATTCGTTTGAAGTAAAAACCACAATGAAATCAAAGTTAAAGACCGACAGAGCCTTAAAGGCACACAGCAGCAAGATGCAAAACCTTCAAAGACTCTGAAAAATTCAAATGTTGTTTTAGCAGGGCTAATGGACTCCAGCCCCCATGGTGCTCAATGGTCATGGAAGGCCCAGTATGTACCAGTGGGCAGTCTTTCTAAAGACTCCCGGGTGGGTATGTAACTCAGAAGAGAGTAAGGATTTGGGAACCTGCTCCATGGCCCACTCCAAGACCCATTGAGGTCCTCCTGGCCAGATCCAGGAGGAAGTTCTCCAATCTGCTGACTTGCCCTCTGCCCCAAGTAGAGGGTGAGGGTTACTGAGCAGCAGCTACCCCTCAGACCATGGAGAAAGGGGGCTGTAATTTGGTGCAGTCAATGTACATGTGGAACATGGGCCCCTCAAAAGTTGCTGAATGCACAAGCCACCTGGATCTCACCTCGTACAGGACCACAGTGTACGACATTGTCTATGCCCAATCCCTGGTGTAAGGGGGAGAAAGCCCTTTTATAGAGACCCTCCAGGTCGGGACCCCCAGCACTGCCGGACCACTGGGGTGGTTTTGGACGGTAACTGAGGTGGCAGCAGGAGCAGCTGTGCAAGAAGACCCTCCGAGCAGAGTGAAATGGTCCAGGGAGGACTTTCACAAGATGCCTCAGATTGTGAGGAGGGGACTATACTGGGGGCTGAGGCTGAAATGTAATGGCCTGCTAGAGGTTGTGCCTATCTGTGAAAGAAACCAGTGAAGAAGAACCTCGTACAGCTGGGTTTTTGTAATCAGTCTCTTCGGACATACCTTTGGCAAAGGTGGGTCTTGAACCGAGGTATCCTGGCTCAGAGGCGAGGGCACTACCTGTGCACTGCAAGATCCTCTAAGTGATTATTTTTCTGGGTGCTGAACTAACCACACAATCAATGTCCTCTACGTGGACATTGTGAAGTTTGTGTGATACGATGAACATAGCAGAGTTCGGGTTATGGGGTCTTGAGGCCCAAATGCCACGAGTTTTACCAAGTCTCCACCTCCCACGACGCAGGAGATGATCCAGGAATGCTGGCATCTCGAGACAGCATTATCTGCCATGATTCTAGCCTTACTCTTCCCACTGAATAAGTGCCTTGCCATGGCAACCAAACAGTGTGAGAGCGGGCCTGAACTATCAGTGGGGCAGCCTCTGTGCTTCACTGTCACTGACTCGAGATTCACTGAAGCCTCGTTCTACTGGTGCTGGTCCGGGTCTCCCGTGTCACAGTCTAAGGCGGGAGAAGTAGGAGTAGACCATTCGGCCCCTTTAATCCTTGTAGAAAACATAGAAGATAGGAACAGGAGGAGACCATTCAGCCCTTTGAGCCTGCTCCACCATTCTTCACGATCATGGCTGATTGAGTTGGACAATAGCACAATCTTGCTTTCTCCCCATAACCTTTGATTCCCAATGTCTCCTTCTCAGCGCTAACCGCTTTTTGTGAGATTGTGACCCCCCCCCCTCATTCTGGATTCTCCAGCTGGAGAAGTGGAGCAGGTGTAACACTGACCAACCTCCCTTGGATATTGCCACTCATCAGGGAGTGGGGAGTGGTTGGGGACATGCTGGGAAATGCCCAGGGGAAGGTAGTTCTTGGGAGAGGATTGAGACCCTCCTTGAACGCTCTTTCAGACTTTCAAAACTGGGCATCGATCCAGTCGATACAACTTTCATAGCCTGTTGCTAAGAAACGGGCTCTCCTTCTAAAATCTGCACCACAAAGGTGCAGCTTCTTAAAATTTGCGCGTGGGATGTGCCGTTGCTGGTTGTTGCCAACTTTTACTGCCTATTCCTAGCTAACAGGAGGGGACCCTCAGGTCATACATTTTCCCGTGCCCTGGATTGACATCTAGGCCCAGACCGGGTAATGACGACAGATTTCCCAACGGAAAGCATTTTGATGAACCAGATGGGTTTTTACGGCAATCGATAGTTTTGTCTTCAGTTTGACTGAAATGAGCTTTACATTCTGGATTTATTAATCAAATTTAAACCCCACCAGTGTACCATTAACCGGTAGGATTTGAAGCTCCCCCCGACATGTAGTAGCTTGGGCCATGGCTGAGGGAAGAGAGCACATGTTGGTTCACTGAACAACGCACCTTTCTATCATTCTGCATAGTTTAATTTTGCTGGGTAGTTGGAACTCACTGTCCAAAAGGGTTCCAGAAGCAGGAACCTTTGATGTGCACTTGAAATGTCCACAGTGTACAAGGCCGTGTGCTAAGTGTTGGAAAATGGATAAATGTTTGGTGACTGGCATGAACACAATGGGCCAAAGGGCCTCCTTTATAGAAGCCCTACAGTGCAGAAGAGGCTATTTGGCACTTCATGTCTGTACAGACCCTCTGAAGAGCATCTGACCCAGAGCCACCCATATTTAGTGTGGCTGGCCCACTGAGCCTGCTCATCTTCAGTCTGTAGGAGGAAACCCATGCAGACACAGGGAGAACATGCAAACTCCACACAGACAGTCACCTGAGGGTGGAACTGAACCCAGGTCCTTGGCGCTGTGAGGCAGCAGTGCTAACCGCTGAGCCACCGTGCCACCCCAAAATAAGAGAGTTCCAAACCTCTGTCACCCTTTGTGTGTTGAAGTGCTTCCTAACGTCTCTCCTGAATGGCCTAGCACGAACACCATCCCCCCACCCCATTCTAGAACCCCCACCCAGTGGAAATGAGTTATCGACCTGGCCTTTCCCTGTTAATCATAGAACATGGAACATTGCAGTGCAGTACAGGCCCTTCGGCCCTCGATATTGTGCCGACCTGTGAAACCAAACTGAAGCCCATCTAACGTACACTAATCTTGAAGACTTCAATCAAATCAACCCTTAAGGTTCTAACAAACTGTATTTGTATAATCTCTCCTTTAGATTTATTTATTAGTCGCATGTACAGAGTATATAAGTACAGCGAAACGTGCACAAAGTCGCCATTCGCTGGTGCCCGCTTGGTTACAAAAACCAGAATTAAAAGATTTTAACAGAGCCAAAAGGTAAGCCACCCAGAAGTCTGCTGCCGCCTCACTGTCCCCTGCTCACAGCCCCTTACTGACCCCCTGCTCTCAAACCATCACCATCCCCTGCTCTCACCCCCTCACCGCCCCCTGCTCTCACCCCCTCACCGCCCCCTGCTCTCAACCCCTCACCGCCCCCTGCTCACAGCCTCTCACCGCCCCCTGCTCTCACCTCCTCACTGCTCCCCCCCGCTGTAACCCCCTCACCGCCCCCTGCTCACAGCACCTCACCACGCCCTGCTCTCAAACCCTTACTGCCCCCTGCTCTCAGCCCCTCGCCGCCCCCTGCTCACAGCCCCTCGCCGCCCCCTGCTCACAGCCCCTCACCGCCCCCTGCTCTCACCCCCTCACCGCCCCCTGCTCTCACCGTCTCACCGCCCCCTGCTCTCAACCCATCACCATTCCCTGCTCTCACCCCCTCACGACCCCCTGCTCTCACCCCCTCACCGCCCTCCCCACTCTCACCCCGTCACTGCCCTCTGCTCTCACCCCCTCACCGCCGACCCTGATTCTTACCCCATCAGCCCTGCTCTCACCCCCTCACTGACCTCTCGCTGTTATCTCCTCAGTGCTCAGCCCGTCACTGCCCCCGCTCTCACCCCATCAGCACTCCCCCACTCTCACCCACTCACCCCGCCTGCTCTCAACTCTCACTGACCTCCTGCTCTCAACCCCTCACCGGCCCCCTCACCTCCTCACCAACCCCCTCCCCACCACATCCCGCTCTCAAACCCTCACCGGCCCCCTCACCTCCTCACCACCCCCGGCCCTCAACCCCTCACCGCGCCCCCGCACTCACTGCCTTATCGACCTCCCACTCTCACCCCTCATTGACCTCCCACCCTCACCCCCTCACCACGCTCCCCACTCTGACCCCCTCACCAACCTCCCGATCCCACCCCCTCACCGGCCCCCAACTCTCACCTCCTCACTGCCCCACCCACTCTCAACCCCTCACTGCCCCCTGCTCTTGCACCCCCAATCTCTCCCCCTCACCGCCCCCATTCTCGACCACCCACTGCTTCCCTGTTCTCACACCCTCAGTGACCCCACTGCTCTCAACCCCACACAGCCCCTTGTTCTCACACCCTCACCACCCCCTGCTGTCACCCCCTCACTGCCCCCCTCACCCCCTTACCCACCCTCCCCCGGTCTCACCCCCTCTTCGACCTCCCACTCTCACCCCTCATCGACTTCCCACTCTCACCCCCCCACTGCCCCCCACTCTCACCTCCTCACTGTCTCCCCCACCCTTAACCCCTCACTGCCCCCTGCTCTTGCCACCTCCACTCTCAACCACCCACTGCTCCCCCCACTCTCAGCCCCTCACCATCCTCACACTCTCACCCCCTCACCGCCTCCCACTCTTACCCACTCATCCCCTGCTCTCACCCCCTCACTGCCTTACCACTCTCACCCCCCGCTACCCACCCTGCTGCCAACCCCTCACTGCCACTTGCTGTCACCCCCTCACTGCCCCACTGCTCTCACCCCCTCACTGCCCCCCTCACTGCCCCCCGCTGTCACCCCCTCACTGCCCCACTGCTCTCACCTCCTCACTGCCCCCTGCTCTCACCCCCTCACTGCCCCCCTCACTGTCCCTTGCTCACACCCCTCACTGTCCCTTGCTCACACCCCTCACTGCCCCCTGCTCTCACCTCCTCACTGCCCCCCGCTGTCACCCCCTCACTGCCCCACTGCTCTCACCTCCTCACTGCCCCCTGCTCTCACCCCCTCACTGCCCCCCTCACTGTCCCTTGCTCACACCCCTCACTGCCCCCTGCTCTCTCCCCCTCACTGGCCCCTGCTCTCACCCCCTTACTGGCCCATACTCAATCCATTGCTAGCTCAGGACACGGCCCCCACATTCAGCTCTCGCCACCCGGTTTCTGGTCACAACCTGACTCCCTAGGTCGGTAATTAGAAGGGTGGGGGTTGGGGGCCGGTTGCCCGGGGATGGGTGTGGAGATAGAATTACTGTAGAGCAGAGAGGGAAGAAGAAGAGAAAAAGAAGGGTAAAGGAAAGGGAACTGGCGAGCAGTGTGGAGCTCTGAATGGAGTGATTTTTTTTACCCCGCTGCCTTCCTTATTAACTTAACCCCTGAAGCCCCGATGTCATTGTTGTACTCCCTCCACAGCCACTATCGCTTTCCTAAGGTGTTCTGTAGGATAGGGTAATGCTGTTTTAATAGTATTTCTGTGGGATGGAACACAGTGCTGTTCCCCACATAATGTCCCTTTGAAAACATTTCCAAGGAGAAACTTCAAAGCTCAGGCCCATTGAGCTACATCCTTTATTCATCCATGGGATGAGGGCGTGGCTGCTAGGCAACATTTATTGACCAGAGGGCAGTAAAGAGCCAACCACATTGCGGTGGGCCTGGAGTCACAGGTAGGCCAGACCAGGTAAGGATGGCAGCTTCCTTCCCTAAAGGGCATTAGTGAATCAGCTGGGTTTTTCCCCAACAATCGACAATGGATTCATGGTCATTATTAGACTCTTAATTCCAGGTATTTTTATTGAATTCAAATTCCACCATTTGAAACTGGATTCCTGGAACATTATCTGGGTCTCCAGTTTAGCAGTCCAGCGATAATACCAGTAGGTCACTGCCTCCCCTGGACCACTCACATCTGTAGCAGCACAGCAACAATACAATTACATCCACTTTCTCATCTCTTTAGTTTCTCTAATTATAAACAGAATGGATTCTGACGTGGCTTAGTTATGATTTATGTTTCATGTGCAGATGTCTTGGGAAGCATAGAACATAGAACAGAGTAGCACAGTACAGGCCCTTCAGCCCACGATGTTGTGCTGAACTTTTACCCTAGTCCTAAATTCTATCTAACCTCCACCCCGACCTTATGCTATCATCCATATGCCCATCTAATAGCTGCTTAAATGCCCCTAATGTGGCCGAGCTGGATCTCCATATTGAACTGGTTTGATGGAGATCAGTAATTTAATCCCTGTGAGTTTGAAATGATTGTAGGGGGGATTAGAGAGGATTACAGAAAATGTGGAATTGATTTTAGTCTCCGTGATGATGACCATGAAACTACCACTGATTGTTATCAAAAACCCATCTGCTTCACTAACGCCATTCAGGAAAGGAAATTTGCCATCCTTCCCAGGTCTGAACTACATGTGACTCCAGACCCACAACAAATCTTCACTTGATTGTCTTAATTGTCGCCTGAATTTCCCAAGGAAACCCTTCAGGTTGAGGACAAGTAGCGATCGGTAACATCGCCCACAGAACCATTACCATCAAGCCAGGGGATCAACCCTGGTTTAATGAAGAGTGCAGGAGGACGTGCCAGGAGCAGCACCCGACAGACCTGAAGATGAGGTGTCAACCTTGTGAAGCCACGAAACAAGGAAAGCAGCAAGTGATAGACAGAGCTAAGTGATCCCACAACCAATGGATCAGATCTAAGTTCTGCAGTCCTGCCACATCCAGTTGTGAATGGTGATGCACAATTAAACAACTCACTGGAGGAGGCTCCACAAATATCCTCATCCTTAATGATGGAAGGGCCCAGCACATCAGGGCAAAAGATAAGGCTGAAGCTTGCGCAGCAATTTTCAGCCAGAAGTGCCGAGTGAATGATCCATCTCAGCCTCCTCCAGTGATCCCCAGCACCACAGATACCAGTCTTCAGCCAATTCGATTCACTCCACGTGATATCAAGAGATGGTTAGAGACACTGGATACTGCAAAGCCTATGGGCCCTGACAACATTCCAGCAATAGTACTGAAGATTTGTGCTCCAGAACTTGCTGCTCCCTGAGCCAAGCTGTTCCAGAACAGTTACAACACTAGGATCTACCCGGTAATGTGGAAAATTGCCCTAGGTATGTCCTGCACACAAAAAGCAGGACAAATCCAACCCGACCAATTCCCGCCCCATCAGTCTCCTCTTGATCATTGGTAAAGTGATGAAAGGTGTCAGTAACAGTGCTATCAGGCAGCACCTGCTCAGCAATAACCTGCTCAGTGATGTCCAGTTTGGGCTCTGCCAGGGCCACTCAGCTCCAAGCCTCACTACAGCCTTGGTTCAAACATGGATAAAAGAGCTGAATTCCAGAGGGGAGGTGAGAGTGACAGCCCTTCACATCAAGGCTGCATTCAACCGAGTGGGCATCAAGGAATAAAACAGAAGATATCAGAGAAACTGAGCAGGTGTGGCAACACCTGGGAAGAGAGAGCAATAGTTTACTTTTAGTCCTTTAGCTATATTTATCCTTCTCTTATGCTATAGCCACTCCATATATTCAGACAAAGCTGCTTCTAATGACTTGCCTTGCTTCATTATCATGGGTCCCAACTTTCTGAAATGCTGATTCAGATCAATTGTAAAAGACACATTAACAGTTATTGTATCGTGGAAGTGGTATTCTCTCTTTTCCATACATCCTTCAGTTGGTCCTCAGAAACAGGTTGGTGTGGGAATTCTGAGCCTGCCCAGAAGCAGGATTGTGGGGACCAGAAGCCTTGCCTGTATGAACAGACCCATGTCTCAGCACTGAAGAATAATGGGCATCTCTCATTGGACTGCTCTCTCATCCCGCTAACCAAACTACCATCTGTAAAACTGACTACCAAACCCACAGAGCTCCAGAAATGTAGCTGTTGTTGGAACCAAGGAAACGGGGCAGGCAACATGTGCGAATCAAGTTGTGACATGGCAATGGCCCATTTAGATGGTGGAGAGAGAAATATCGCCAGGGCATTAACTCCACTGCCTTGCTTTGGAATAGGGCTGCAGGGTTTTTGTAATGTCCACAGGAGAAGGCATACTGAGCCTCATGTTAATGTGCGATTTGAGAGAGAGCACCTCTGACAGTATTAGGTAATGAGGTGTAGAGCTGGTTGAATACAGCAGGCCAAGCAGCATCAGAGGAGCAGGAAGGCTGAGGTTTTGGATCTGACTGAAATCTGTTATCTCAGATTCTCCAGCATCGGCAGTTCCCACTACCTTGACAGTAGAGCAGCCACCTCGGTGTTGCATGACAATGATTATTTATTTACATTTCCAGATAGGGTGCAAACCCACACCCTGTAACTCTGAGCTGGCTGATAGGCATGTTCTCTGTTATTACTTCCTGGGATGTGGGTATCACTGGCAAGCCTTTTTATTTACCCATTTCTAATTGCCCTCAAGATGGCTCATTACAGAATCAACAACCCAGGGCGAGGCAAGGCAAAATTTCTCCTTGAAGGGCTTTAATGAAGCAGATGGGTTTGACAACTACTTTTCTGGTGAATCGATTCACAAGCTGCCATGGAAACTTTGAGCATTAGCCAGTGACACTACCATTACGCTCCTCTCTTCCCACACCCTCCCCATATTGGTTAGTGACTGGTGCTTCCTATTGGTTTCTCAGTACGAATAAAACAAATTCTCTCTCTGAATTGTGTTGCCTTTCACACATTAAACTCGATGTCAGCGTCCTCTCCTGTGAATGACATTGCAATGAACTGTAGTTGTGATAATTACGAATAGTTACTCTTCTAAGAACAATTTAGTTATTTACTTCAGTTTCTGAATGTCATGGTTAATTATAGCCTTACATATTGTTACCGCAGGTGGTTAATTAGGTGACTCATGTGTAGGATGTATATGATGGTGAGAAGGATTGAATTTCTCTGAAAACTTTGCTCTCTCCCTTTGCCTCCCCCAGACTGTTATTATCTGAATCACCCATTTATGGTGCATCTTGATAGCTCGTCACCAGCTGTCCTGTTCAGGCTACACGTGTTATTTACGAGACACAGCCAATGTTTTATTGGTAATCTGCAGGAATGATAATACCAAAATATTTGACCTTTCACAAATTGGGATGAATCGCCCAATCTTCATTACATTTTTCATTTGCAGATCTCAATCCTCTTTAAATGTATTTATTTGAAATGTATTAGTTGCTGCTGTGCTGTGTTATATATACATGATGACGGCTAACACTTGTATAGCAGAGCCAGGAAGAGTTGTAAAGAAATATTTAGATCTCTCCAGGGGAATGCTCCACTCAATATCATTGGTTATGGAAAGTGATTTTCCTCTCCTCAATGATAACTCAACACACATATGATGGGGGGGAAGTGGCCTCTTTCTGTGCCATTACGTTTCTGTGATTCTGTTACTGATTGTGATTGGTGAAGGTGGACTGTTTTGGAGATGCAATTGATGTGGTTGGCTTTAAGGGGATACAGGGCTGGTTTACCCAGACTGGGTTCCAGAGATACAGACGGGACATTGTGATAACTAATTACAGGGGCGGGTCTGCAACACCAGCTAGAGGCATATCAGTGCACCTTTAATTGCAGCATTCTGGCTTAGGCACACACCTGGTGTAGAATTCCCCTTTGTACGTAATGGGGCCGGGCATGTTGGAATGTGCAGTGCATGTACACTACATGTGCCTTTTGAGAATCAATGTTCAGATTGTGAGGGAGAAAATACAAGCCTTTGCTGACATTCCTGGGCATGTGTGACATGTAGTGATTTGCTCACACATTAAGAGAAATGTTTAATCAGCTCCGTGCGTTCAGTTATGGCTTCAGATTTCTGCTCCGATGAGGTGAGTTATTTGTGCAATTGGCTGCTTTTCAGTGAGTGTAATTGACTTCCTCGGGTGGCGTTGCTTTATTTTCTAAAGAGACAAAGCTGCAATATCCCCGCCTCCAAGACAATCACTCACTACTCATGATAAAGACCAATTACAGAACTTGCCTTGACAAAAATCAATGCTTTCTACCAGCCTTGAAGGCAATTTCCTTAATTGTGGAGGTTGTACTTGCTTAAAAATTGCCTGACAAAAGGAAGAAAACGGGGGTTTTTGAATTGACGCAATGAATGGATGCAGCATTTTAAATATAATCCTTTCTGACGTGCATTGATTCATCTTTCAACTTTTTGTATTTTAAATTTAATTACAAATGCATCGTTACAAAATTTAAATACTGATTAAGTACTTATTTAGTTACGTCTCACTAAAACCAGAACATCGGTAGGATGTAGTCAGAAACACCCTTTGACTTTGTACAGCGGTAACATACAGAACAGGAAGTGACCATTTGGCCCACTGGTTCTATGCTAGCCCTTTGGCAGAGCAACCAGGCTTGGGCTTTATTCAGTTAAAATGACAACGGGGAAGAGTTGTTAGGTTTTCTTTTGGGGCAATTCCACCCCACCCCACACAAGCTCTTGAGGGTGCACTTCTGTACAGACTGATAATTTGATTTTCATCTTCCCCGTTCCTTGGAGTCCCTCCCCACAGCCCATTTGCAGCCTTGTTTCCCCACAGAGACTTGCTTGTTGCCATCACATAGTCTTTGACCAGTTCACTACTGCTCCAATTGCAGGCTGTGCCTCTCCCACGTTTGCTGCTGATTGGCTCACAAGAGATATGCCTCTGACCAGTTGCCAGGCTTTCTGGAGGCTCTCGGGGGTGTAATTACCCTCTGGCCCAGTGTATTTTGAGTCATGCTTTATTGGGACAAACTCACATTCAAGGAAAATATGAATTTTATTTTTCTAAGTTAGTGAGTGTTGACCCCTATGTGGAATGTTGCATCAGATCAGAGCAAGACCAACAAGCTGTATTACCTCCTGCAGCACACTCCCATTCAATCTTCAGAGCTGTCAGCAAAGAATGCAAAAGCTTGGATTTGTCAGTTTCAACAGGAGGTCTTTGAGAACTGTGTTTTCTTAATGCGGAGAAACAATGTTGTACAGAGTAACTGGAGTCTGAAAATTGATAATCAAAGAACCAGGTTGTCATTGATTTAGTTTCGGAAAGGCAATTAGACTTGATGTGAGGGGTTGGGCACACAAGCCTGTTCCATCATTCAATAAGGCCGTGGTGTTATGGACTGGACCAACCCCCTTGCAAATATTAAGGAGATAGGCTGCACCCTAATGTTTTCTTATTTTAGAGGTATGTGTAAGGTGTTACATTCAGATGTAATTTGATTGGTCAAACTACTCGATGCTAAGCAAATCACACTTTACACCACAGTTAAAACACAGACAAAATAAAAATAAAAGAACTGGCTGAACCTAATTGAAATGTTTGAAAAAATACATATCAACTATTACTAGTTAACTGTTCCAATTTAGTAACATCCCAATAGTATACCCTTGGCAAAGGCAAATTCAATAAAATAGATAGTCTCATATGCAATTCTAGCAGCAGGAAGAGAACCCCAGGTTTTAGCTGTAACAGAGAGAGGAATCCAGATTCAAGACCCCAGCACCTGCGGAAAGCTAAAACTAAAAATCCTGCTTCTGTGGGAGCTTGACCCCACCCATTCAGGCTGCTTCTATTGTTCCAACTTGGAAAAACTCCAAGGCCTCACAAGCTGTTTACTTTATTTGCCTTGAGCAGACCCCTTGGAGCCTCTGCTTTTTTTAAAAAAGAACAAAATACACCCCTTAAAGCTGTAGTATCACCACAACAGCTGATCTGGTTGTGGAATCAATACCAATTTTCTGTCTGCCGCCCTCACCCCACCCCCGTTACTGTTGACCCCTTGTCCATCAATAATTTAACTCAGCCTTGAATAAATTAAAGTCCAGTTGCCACTACTTGATGTGGAAGAAACTTCCACAGATTAATGATCCTTAGGAAAAAAAAATACAAATCTCCTCATCTTTGCCTTAAAAGGGAGACCTCTTATGTTGAAAGAGATAACAAAGCGTAGAGCTGGATGAACACAACAGGCCAAGCAGCATCTTCGGAGCCAGAACAGCTGACGTTTCAGGCCTAGACCCTTCGTCAGATTTTTTGTGATGAAGGGTCTAGGCCCGAAACATCAGCTTTTGTGCTCCTAACATGCTGCTTGGCCTGCTGTGTTCATCCAGCTCCACACTTTGTTATCTCAGATTCGCCAGTATCTGCAGTTCCTATTACCCCTCTTCTATTGAAACTGTGTCCCCGATCGTAGCCTCCTCCAAAAAAGGCAGAAGCCCCCACCTTGTCCAGCTACCTCAGGATCTTTAAGTGTTTCAACAAATGGAGGTGATGGTCTTGATCTGTTGTAGATTATTAATCCAGAGATACAGGTCATGTTCTGGAGGCCCACGTTCAGGTCCCAAAGATGGTGGAGTATGAATTTAGTCAAAAGTCTGGAATGAAGAGTCTAACGATGACCATGAAACTGTAGTTGATCATTGGGAAACCTGTCTTATTCACTGATGTCCTTCAGGGTAGGAAATCTGCCATCCTTACCTGGTCTGACCTACATGTGACTCCCTACCCACAGCAATGTGGTTAACCTCTGGGCAATTAGGGATGGTCAATACGTGCTGGTCTAGTCAGCAACACCTGCATTTTGTGAATGAATAAATGAAAGATCCTCTGTCTTTGAAACTCCAAATTCCCATCTCTGCAAGCCTCATGTCCTCTGGCTTTTTAGCTGGCTACTATATTAATTTTATTAACATTGAAATCAGTCCATCACCAGAAAAGATTGCTGCATTATGGGCACTGGATCTTGGGGAAGTTCACTAAGGCTGAATGGTCTCCTGTGTTATAAATGCCTGTGTCTCTATTTAATCCTTTACAGTGAGAGGAGCTTTCTGCTAATTAAAGATGGTGCTTGGCTTTGAGCCACTACAGAAGTGATATTCTAAAACATTGCTGCATAAAATATCAGAATTCACACCTCTATGGGAGAACAACAAAAAATAAGGTGCTCCTATATAGGATAACAAAGTGTGGAGCTGGATGAACACAGCAGCCAAGCAGCATCTCAGGAGCACAAAAGCTGACGTTTCGGGCCTAGACCCTTCATCAGAGAGGGGGATGGGGAGAGGGTTCTGAAATAAATAGGGAGAGAGGGGGAGGCGGACCGAAGATGGAGAGAAAAGAAGATAGGTGGAGAAGAGAGTATAGGTGGGGAGGTGGGGAGGGGATAGGTCAGTCCAGGGAGGATGGACAGGTCAAGGAGGCGGGGTGAGGTTAGTAGGTAGGAAATGGAGGTGCGGATTGAGGTGGGAGGAGGGGATAGGTGAGAGGAAGAACAGTTTAGGCAGGCGGGGACAAGCTGGGCTGGTTTTAGGATGCAGTGGGGGGGGGGCGGGGGTTAGATTTTGAAGCTTGTGAAATCCACATTGATACCATTTGGCTGCAGGGTTCCCAAGCGGAATATGAGTAGCTGTTCCTGCAACCTTCAGGTGGCATCATTGTGGCACTGCAGGAGGCCCGGGATGGACATGTCATCTGAGGAATGGGAGGGGGAGTTGAAATGGTTCGCGACTGGGAGGTGCAGTTGTTTATTGCGAACCGAGCGGAGCTGTTCTGCAAAGCGGTCCCCAAGCCTCCGCTTGGTTTCCCCAATGTAGAGGAAGCCACACCGGGTACAATGCATACAGTATACCACATTGGCAGATGTGCAGGTGAACATCTGCTTGGTGTGGAAAGTCTTCTTGGGGCCTGGGTTGGGGGTGAGGGAGGAGGTGTGGGGGCAAGTGTAGCATTTCCTGCGGTTGCAGGGGAAGGTGCCGGGTGTGGTGGGGTTGGAGGGCAGTGTGGAGCAGACAAGGGAGTCACGGAGAGAGTGGTCTCTCCGGAAAGCAGACAGGGGTGGGGATGGAAAAATGTCTTGGATGGTGGGGTTGGATTATAGATGGCAGAAGTGTCGGAGGATGATGCATTGTATCCGGAGGTTGGTGGGGGTGGTATGTGAGGACGAGGGGGATCCTCTTTGGGTGGTTTTTGCAAAGGTGGGGTGTGAGGGATGAGGTGCGGGAAATGCAAGAGACACGGTCGAGGGCGTTCGCGACCACTGCCGTGGGGGGGGGGGTGGGGTGGGGGGGGCGGGGACCTTTCTTTGCCACTGGTTATGTCAAAGTGCCATTGAAATTCTCTTGTAGCGTCGTCCGTGTTGTGCAGGGAAAGTAGCAACAATATGCACACAGCAAGCTCTGACAAACAGCAACATGGGTTTTTTTGTGAGTGGATTTCTGGGATAAGTATTAACTGGTGTAAAGGTGTGTCTTTTTATTGTTGACTGAAATGGGAAAAAGAAAAGCAAAGGATTGTGGAAGGGATTGCAGCACTTTTGAAAAATCAAGTCATCAAAACTCATTGCAACTGCTGAATAAAAACTGAAAGAACTGCGGATGCTGTAAATCAGAAGCAAACACAGAAATTACTGGAAAAGCTCAGCAGATCTGGTGGCTTCTGTGGAGAGAAATCAAAGTTAATGTTTTGGGTCAAGTGGCCCTTGTTCAGAAGCCTAGTGAAGAGATTTTACAAGTTGTGAACCAGTCACTCTGTGCCTCCTGTAGTCTAGTGAAACTATCGAGGCATGGCACATTCTGACAAACCAAAAGGATTACCTCAGTGAACCCTGTGGACAGGGACCATTTAACAGCCTTCCCAGCTTTCCCCTCCATCCATAACACCAATTTTTTTGTGTATGTCTGCATGTGTGCATAGGGAGAGTTCTGTAAGGGTGTTAGAGTTATAACTAGTAGTGTTACGTGTTGACCCTAATTGTTTACCTGTAGTTAGTCCTACTTGTTTGTAATAAGTAGTAATTCTTCTTAACTACAGAGACCTGGTCCATGTTTTCTTACAACTTGAGTCTAAAAAAAAGGGGATATTGGGGAACTTTGCATAACTTAAAGCATAGAGCATACAATAGTACAGCCCTGGGATAGGCCCTTCACCTCAGGGCTCAATTCCCAATGAATATTCCCAGTGAATGTGACACTGGACACCTGGGGAGGATTCCTTTTTCCTTCCAAAGTAGTGTGAAGGGATCTTTGACATCCACCTAAGCAGGCACAGAGTTGGGGTGGGGGTGGGCGTTGTTCAATTTGGCATTCAAAAGCTCCTTCTCATGGCCAGCAGAAAGGATAGCCAAAGGCCACCAGTAAATTCCATTCTGAGGTGGAAAATGATCCAATCCAGCAGAAAGAAAGTTTAATTTTGGTTGTCTCCAGTTCATCAGAGCTGGGAAGAAGGTTGATGCTGTTTTAGCAGTGCAAGTAGACGTGGCTGGAACAGGTCCTGAGTGTTTTTGGAGTTTGTAGAATCCCTATAGTTTGGAAACAGGCCCTTCGGCCCAACAAGTCCACACCAAACTTCAGAGCATCCCGCCCAGACCCATCCCCCTATAGCCCACCTAATCTACACATCCCTGAACACTACGGGCAACTTAGCATGGTCAAAACACCTAGCCTGCACATCTTGGGACTGTACGAGGACACTGGAGCACCCAGAGGAAACCCACACAGACACAAGGAGAATGTGCAAACTCCACACAGATAGTTGCCTGAGGCTGGAATTGAGCCTAGGTCCCTAGCACTGCCAACCACTGCGCTGCCCCAAACTTCTGTGAGGAAAGGTCAGTGAGTTAGCTTGTGTCTGTGTATTTCTGTAAGAGATGGAGAGAATCACATCTGCCGAACGTGCAGAAAGTTAGCTGAGAGGAAATACTTGTGATCTCATCAGCTGAGTAAGAAATTTCAGATTAATGCTATGAATGCTCTTTCACTGGGATTGTGTGCCTGTAAAGGATATTGTTGGGGAAGAGAAGGGTTGAATCATACTTGCTGTTTACAGGAAGATGTTTCAAAGTTTTTTTGTGTTAATACATTTAAATATTTTAATTACATTTTGTGAATATATTCAATAACTAACTACCACTGCAATGAAATTGCTAAAATAAAACTTATGGCCTATCAAGCTGGTTTCACTGTATGGTCTTCATTGTCCAGTAATACCATCAGCTGGGATCATAACAGTTTTCTGACTCAGCTATGGTAAAGTCACAGGGTCTGGTTGTGATGTGAGATTAGTTTCCCTGAGCTTGTGATCTTAAATTCAACCCAGGCATGTTCTGAGGATAAAGGTATATTTGTTGAGTAATGTGATAATGGTGTGTATAAAGTGATGGAACAGTCATGAGAAGAGAGAAGGGACAGTTTTATATCAGAGGGAGACATACATATTCTACACTATTATGTATTTGACAGAGTCAATAATTGAGTTTTTGCAGAAACCCGCTGGAGTCAGACAATAGTCATTCTTAGGTGAAGGAAATCTTTCTAATATGCACCAAGCCACAAGTAACCCACAGAACCATTCAAATCTGATTCAAAGTGGAAACCAAACCACAAACAAATGATAACGAGTGGAAGTGATAAGCAGTTCAATAATAAATTGCTGCTATTGACAGATTGAGCAGCAGGGGGCGCTGGGTGTCTCCAATGCAGGAAGATGGCATGCAACGAAATGAAGAAATTGGGAGAATATGTCTGAGAAACAGACGATGCAGGAGGAAATAAGAATACAGATCTCCCATGAGGGTACAGAATCAAGAACAAGCATTTGGGAAGTTACTTCAAGGCTTTAGAACTGAAATGAATCTTGCCAATGGTGTAGGTGTCACCGTTCTGTGTGACCATTTGGAAGGAAGCGAAGAATTAAGCACCCAGCCGTCCTAGTTGAAGGACACACAAACCTTCACATTTCTCCCACAGCCAGACACAATGGGTAAGAGAAAAATGAGACTGTCTCCACGTTGTGCAGTCTAGTCACTGTTCTACTGAGCAGAAATAAAAGAATACAACTGACATCTGAGAAATGGCGATAAAGTCCGAGAGCAAGATAATGGGACAGCATTCCACCAGGAATTCCCACAACTCTTTCAGGGTCTTGGGAAACTCAAAAGTGAACATCACACTACATTGGTTCAAGATGTTAATCCCATATTTCCATACACTCCCAAGGAGGCAGACGCAGTTAAAGATGTCTGCAGAATATTAGAGGTGCCATCATTGAGGGGATGGTCAGGGCTCATGGTGGCCCTTGAGATAAATGGTGTAAGAGGCTCTATGTAGGACCCAACTGAATTACATCAAGAAGCCCGTACAGAAATCCATCCACATTGAGTGGATGACCATTCAGCAACAAAGCATCTTCATTCACGGTGGTTTTGATCAGGAGTGCAAGCTATGAACAACATTTACTCCATCATTCAGATCAAGCTGCTTCAATCACATTCCCTGTGGCAGCTCGGCAGCTCCAGGGACGTTCCAGAGGACTGTGTCAATCCTTTTGGAAGGGAACGGGTCATGTGGATAGTCACGGTGTCAGAAGACAGGAGTGTGACCACAGCATCAGTGAGGTGAGGAAAGTGTTCCCAAGGCAAGGTCTCATCTTAAATGAATTTGTGAACACAGCTTTTAAATTCCTAGCACACGTCGTGTATCAGAAAGTTTCAATGGCTGTTCATCAAAAACAAAACCCCAAGACTATTGACAACTTTCCACGACCAAACTGTGTTAATATTGTCCCGAGATTCCTTGGAGTGGACAACCAGGGTGGGAAATTGATTTCAAACTGAATATAATTGGTGAACCTTTTGCTACAAAGAGGCCCAGAAACAGTTTTGGGAATTCAGTAAACAAATTCATTTCAGAAAACAAAAGGGAATGCTCATCTTTTCAATCATCTTGGTACATTATAATCTCTCCTTGCCCAATGGGTAGCTGCCAATACATCTTCAACAGAGCCTTGGGCAGGAGAAGGAAGTCTGACCATTTCACTTTGAGAGCATTAACTGGATCCAAATCCTGTAATGTGACCGAGGAGGAAGAAGCATTGGCAGTAACGTGCGCACGTGAGAGACTCTCTCTGATTATTTGATGGAACTCCTAATTTAAACTGAGGCACCCCATAAATGTTGGCTGCTGTGCTTGATTCCAGAGAGTCTCAAAATACCCTTTATGCATGTAACATTTCATTCTCTTAATCATATGATGCCATTCCACAACTGTCTATGTGTGAGGCGTAACTCTGATACCCTGAGCTAAAGCTAATCAAACAATAACTTGAGACCTCATTCCTAATAAAGATCGGGGCTTAGCCTTGTTGAGTTATAGATGGATACTGTTAGGTCATGGGTAATCACTGGCAGAGTTGCTTTTGGATTAGAGGTCCTGCTTCAGGAATGGAAATTGCATCTTTAACATTAGACTGAATCTCTCAGTCAGTGACCATGAGTGAGGAATCATTTCTGCAAGTTCCCCAACAACAAAATGAAAAACCACTCACAGACCAAAACCTAGTCAACAGCCTGCTGCCTGCCCCTAGTGGAGGTGTAGTTCAGTACAAGCAGTCCCTGGGCCGTGACTGGGTTCCTTTCTGGAGTCTGTTTATAAGCGGTTTTGTGCTCGAGTCAGATCACAGTGCAGAACAATATAAAGGAGACACTTGTAAGTTTCAGAAATGTTCCTGTTTCAGATCTTTAAAATTACACCCTGTAGGGGATTGTGTTTGTATGAGCTTTTATTAAGTCAGATGTTCATGAATCAGAGAGCCCCCTGTGTTTGAAAATCTATTAAACAGTGACTGAACCTTCAGAATGCTCTGTGTGGAGAATTCAGAAGATTCCCCATCCATCTAACTGAAGAAATAACTCCTCATCTCAGTCCAAAATGACTGTCCCAAGCCTGTGAATCACACAATTTGTTACTGTGCAGAAGGAGACTATTTGGCCCATTGTGCATGTACTGGCCCAGTGCCAATCTCCTTCCCTTTCCCCATGTCCCTACATGCTCTTTCTATCTGAATAACCAGCCACAGCTCCTTTGAATGTTTCACTTGAACCTGCATCTACCACATGTTCAGGCAGCGTATTCCAGACCCTAACTTCACTTCCTCACGTCACCCTCGCTTCTTTTGCACGTTGCTTTAACTCTACATCTCCTTGTTATGTTATTCTTTTACAAGCTTCTCCCTGTCCAGCCCACTCTCAATTTTGGAAACATCTATCAAAACACCTCTCGGCATTCTTCTGCCTAAAGAGAACACTCCCAACCCTTCTTCAATCTCATCCTCATCACTGAAGTTTCTCATCCCTCAGACCATTTTTGTAAATTGTCGAATGTATTCCCATCTTTATTATAATGTGACACCCACAACCGTACACAGTACACCAGCTGAAGTCCTACAAGTATCTTGTACAATTTCAACCTCACTTCCTCGCTCCTGTACTCTACGCCCCTCTTAACAAAGCCAAGGACACTGTGTGCTGTTCTCTCCCCCTCTCCTGCTGCTTTCAGTGTTCTGTGCACATAGATACCTAGGTTCTTCTTCAATGTTCTTCCTTCAAAGTGCCCCACCTCCCACTTCTCTGTGTTGAACCTCATCTGCCTCCGATCTGCCCACCCTACCAATGCGTACATGTTCTCCTGGAGTTCCACAACTTCCTCCATATAGTTGACAATTCTTTCAAGTTTCATGTCACCCCAGTGTTGTAGATGGTCTGACTCTGAGGGAGGGGTTGGGAGTAGCTGCAGGCTGTCTCAGGGTGATTATTTGATGGAGGTTTTGAGAGCTGCCTAGAGAGTTTGAGAGCCCTGTGTCGCTCTGTCTTGAGAGGCTGGTGCATGGTTTGTGTGTCTCTTAGGCACTTGATAGACATTCCCCAGAATCAAGGACCATTTCCCCACCCCGCACCACCAACATTGCCACCACCAGCGTGCACACGCACACACCGCCCTGTTGAGGCCTGGGATTGTCACTGAATCCCAAGCTGTAGGTGGGTGATGGCATGAAGGGGTCTACAGGGTGCACTCATAGGGTGTGGGCTTGATGGGGCATTGGCAGGAACAGCCGTGAGGGTGTGTCTCTAAGCAGACCAACACCAGGTTCCTTAATGGGGTACCCTGGGACGACCCCGCTCCCCAGGAGCTGATCTGCTTGATGTGCTCACCACTGGGAGGGCAAGACCCCCTCTCCCCATCGCTGGGATAGTATCAGCAGGGGTAGGATGAGGCCCTTCATATGGAATTAATTGCCCACTTGAGGGCATTAGTTAATGGTGAAGTGGAAAAACTGCCCAGAGTTACCCTGTGACGGATGATAGAAGGTGGCAGAGTGTCACGAACGCACCTGATGGAATAACCCCCTCAGTACCAAATGCCCCGCTGAGGCACACACTATATACCACCCCCATGGTCAGGCCCATTCAGAGTTTTATATCTTTCAAGTAAATCACCGCTTTCCTGACTAAACTCCAGATAATAGCTTACAATACAGCAACAGTAGCTTTTCTTTAACCCACCAAGCTTAATAAAAATGGATTAAAATGATAATTGGATAAATCCGAACAAAAATCTTTTCCTCATCTGCATTTGCTCAAAGTGACCAGCAGGTGGCACCCTAAAGCCTATGTTAATCCATCTGGGTTAACAGGAAGATCTGGGGGACGTGTTTTCAACATTAAAATGGCTATTGAGGTGGAAATGCCAGGATCACTCCAGAGAGAGGTTGGCACACAATTAAATGGTGAGATCTGAATGTACAGCTCTGCCAGTCATTTCACAGAAACCGCATCTCACTAACAGTGTAAAGTCTCTGTATTTACACATCAGATAGAAACTAAACTCACCACAGAATACCCCAGGCTGGGAATTCGTATTTCCTTTTTCACGAGCAAATAATTGTTAATTCCTTAACATCAGCCTCTCTAATTAACAACGAGAGGAAAGGTGCTTCATTGCACCCACATAGAAACATGTGAAATGGGAGCAGAGCAGGCTATTCAGCCCTTTGACCCAGCTACTGTACGCATTAAGGTGGTGGCTGTAACTGTTTTGGATTCTGAATTCCTTATTCACAGCTACCTCCATAACCTTTCATCTCCTGTCTAATCAGAATCTATTAACTTCAACCAACTCTTCCCTGCTGTCATCACCAAAGGATGGTTGAAAAATGTGAGCAGAAATACATAAGTTGGGGGTGGGTGCTGCTGAATCCCTAAATAAAAATAATGTGACCATATTCCAAGAGGGCTACTCTCTCGTTGGAGAGAGACAGAGAGAGAGAGCTGGTGATAGTTTAGCCTGAGGGTGACCTCGCCTCAGGCTGGGGACAGGTTGAGAAAGACAGTGCTTCATGGTAACCCCAGCTGGTGTGGGAATTGAATCCAGTGTGAGTTTGCCTTTTCAGGGGAGATCAGTGGAAGATTTTGGCCCATGGCTGTCTGTCGAAATCACAGTCAGGCTAACAGTGCTTGTTATTACTTATAGCACTTTTGAACATGGATCAGTCTGAGGTTAGACATGGAAATCCAAAAGCTAGTAGCTGAGATGTCCCAGATAATAAAGTGTGAAGCTGGATGAACACAGCAGGCCAAGCAGCATCTCAGGAGCACAAAAGCTGACGTTTCGGGCCTAGACCCTTCATCAGAGAAGAAGATGAAGTGCCTAGGCCCAAAACATCAGCTTTTGTGTTCCTGAGATGTCCCTCTTCACTTTAACTCTGTGAAAACAACAGCTTAGCATCAGCCTGCTGAGTGAGATGTGATGTACAGGTGCACTGTTTGCACTGGACACTGTGGGACATTTGATCTTCTTATTTCTGTTAATAGTTGCTGATCAATATTTTTGAGCCTAACTGTTAACCGATACAAATGTAGAGTCTCATTCCTTCAGGCCTTTATTGTTCAAAATTTATAAACATGTAAAATATATGTGTTAGTAAGAAGTGCTGATGCTGGAGTCTGCGATAACACAGTGTAGAGCTGGATGAACACAGCAGGCCAGGCATCATCAGAGGGGCAGGAAAGCTGACATTTCAGGCCCGATTTCTGAAGAAGGGTCCCAACCTGAAATGCCATTTCCTGCTTCTCTGATGCTGCCTGGCCTAAAATGTAGGTTTTTTTTAAAAACTCTCTCTTTCTTAATCCAAGCTTTATTTCTCTACCAGTAACTGATTCTATTCACCCACTCTAATTTACACCTCTCTCAGTTAATGAATGTCACAATCCCGCTGCCTGGTTAAAGAGATATACAGTTAATTGTCCAGTTCACTCTAACACTGTTTCCCTCACAGTGACATTACAATTTGCACTTAGCATCTTGTCACACAGAGAATTTAAAAATAATTTAGATTTAGATTTATTATTACATGTACGTAAAAATACATGCGAAGAGTTTCTTTTCCCATATTATTTCAAAGGTGTTGCTGTCTTGAAACACTGAACATAATCCAAGATGTTGCTGTAATAAAGTTGGTTTTTCTCTCTTCTTTTTGTATCGCCTTCGCTGTTCCTCCAGTTGCTGCTTGAAATCAGCCAGGGTCTCTGTAACAGGGCCCGGTGTCTCTGTAACAGGGCCCGGTGTCTCTGTAACAGGGCCCCGTGGGTCTCTGTAACAGGGCCCCGTGGGTCGCTATAACAGGGCCCGGTGTCTCTGAAACAGGGTCCGGTGTCTCTGTAACAGGCCCCCGTGGTGTCTGTAACAGGGCCCTGTGGGTCTCTGTAACAGGGCCGTGGGTCTCTGTAACAGGGCCCCAAGGGTCTCTGTAACAGGGCCCGGTGTCGCTGTAACAGGGCCCAGTGGGTCTCTGTAACAGGGTCCCATGGTCTCTGTAACAGGGCCCGGTGTCTCTGAAACAGGGCCCGGTGTCTCTGTAACAGGGCCCCAAGGGTCTCTGTAACAGGGCCCAGTGTCTCTGTAACAGGGCCCTGTGGGTCTCTGTAACAGGGCCGTGGGTCTCTGTAACAGGGCCCGGTGTCTCTGCAACAGGGCCCCGTGGGTCTCTGTAACAGGGCCCGGTGTCTCTGCAACAGGGCCCCGTGGGTCTCTGAAACAGGGCCCGGTGTCACTGTAACAGGGCCCCAAGGGTCTCTGTAACAGGGTCCCATGGTCTCTGTAACAGGGCCCGGTGTCTCTGAAACAGGGCCCGGTGTCTCTGTAAGAGGGCCCCAAGGGTCTCTGTAACAGGGCCCGAAGTCTCTGTAACAGGGCCCGGGGTCTCTGTAACAGTGCTCCGTGGGTCTGTGTAACAGGGCCCCGTGGTCTGTGTAACAGGGCCCCGTGGTGTCTGTAAAAGGGCCCCGTGGTGTCTGTAACAGGGCGCCAAGGGTCTCTGTAACAGGTCTCCGAGAGTCTCTGTACCAGGGCGCCGTGGTCTCTGTAACAGGGCCCCGTGGTCTCTGTAACAGGGCCCAGTGGGTCTCTGAAACAGGGCCCGGTGTCACTGTAACAGGGCCCCAAGGGTCTCTGTAACAGGGTTCCATGGTCTCTGTAACAGGGCCCGGTGTCTCTGTAACAGGGCCCCAAGGGTCTCTGTAACAGGGCTCCATGGTCTCTGTAACAGGGTCCCATGTTCTCTGTAAGAGGGCCCGGTGTCTCTGTAAGAGGGCCCCAAGGGTCTCTGTAACAGGGCCCGAAGTCTCTGTAACAGTGCCCGGGGTCTCTGTAACAGTGCCCGGGGTCTCTGTAACAGTGCTCCGTGGGTCTGTGTAACAGGGCCCCGTGGTCTGTGTAACAGGGCCCCGTGGTGTCTGTAAAAGGGCCCCGTGGTGTCTGTAACAGGGCGCCAAGGGTCTCTGTAACAGGTCTCCGAGAGTCTCTGTACCAAGGCACCGTGGTCTCTGTAAAAGGGCCCCGTGGTCTCTGTAACAGGGTGCCAAGGGTCTCTGTAACAGGTCCCAAGGGTCTCTGTAACAGGTCCCAAGGGTCTCTGTAACAGGGCCCCGTGGTCTCTGTAACAGGGCCCAGTGGGTCTCTGTAACAGGGCCCCGTGGGTTTCTGTAACAGGCCCCCGTGGGTCTCTATAACAGGGCCCGGTGTCTCTGAAACAGGGTCCGGTGTCTCTGTAACAGGCCCCCGTGGTCTCTGCAACAGCACCCCGTGGCCTCTGTAACAGGGCCCTGTGGGTCTCTGTAACAGGGCCGTGGGTCTCTGTAACAGGGTCCCAAGGGTCTCTGTAACAGGTCCCCAAGGGTCTCTGTAACAGGGCCCAATGTCTCTGTAACAGGGCCCGGTGTCTCTGTAACAGGGCCCGGTGTCTCTGTAACAGGGCCCCGTGGGTCTCTGTAACAGGGCCCCGTGGGTCGCTATAACAGGGCCCGGTGTCTCTGAAACAGGGTCCGGTGTCTCTGTAACAGGCCCCCGTGGTGTCTGTAACAGGGCCCTGTGGGTCTCTGTAACAGGGCCGTGGGTCTCTGTAACAGGGCTCCAAGGGTCTCTGTAACAGGGCCCGGTGTCGCTGTAACAGGGCCCAGTGGGTCTCTGTAACAGGGTCCCATGGTCTCTGTAACAGGGCCCGGTGTCTCTGAAACAGGGCCCGGTGTCTCTGTAACAGGGCCCCAAGGGTCTCTGTAACAGGGCCCAGTGTCTCTGTAACAGGGCCCTGTGGGTCTCTGTAACAGGGCCGTGGGTCTCTGTAACAGGGCCCGGTGTCTCTGCAACAGGGCCCCGTGGGTCTCTGAAACAGGGCCCGGTGTCACTGTAACAGGGCCCCAAGGGTCTCTGTAACAGGGTCCCATGGTCTCTGTAACAGGGCCCGGTGTCTCTGAAACAGGGCCCGGTGTCTCTGTAAGAGGGCCCCAAGGGTCTCTGTAACAGGGCCCGAAGTCTCTGTAACAGTGCTCCGTGGGTCTGTGTAACAGGGCCCCGTGGTGTCTGTAAAAGGGCCCCGTGGTGTCTGTAACAGGGCGCCAAGGGTCTCTGTAACAGGTCTCCGAGAGTCTCTGTACCAGGGCGCCGTGGTCTCTGTAAAAGGGCCCCGTGGTCTCTGTAACAGGGTGCCAAGGGTCTCTGAAACAGGGCCCGGTGTCTCTGTAACAGGGCCCCGTGGTCTCTGTAAAAGGGCCCCGGTGTCTCTGTAACAGGGCCCCAAGGGTCTCTGAAACAGGGCCCGGTGTCACTGTAACAGGGCCCCAAGGGTCTCTGTAACAGGGTTCCATGGTCTCTGTAACAGGGCCCGGTGTCTCTGTAACAGGGCCCCAAGGGTCTCTGTAACAGGGCTCCATGGTCTCTGTAACAGGGTCCCATGTTCTCTGTAAGAGGGCCCGGTGTCTCTGTAAGAGGGCCCCAAGGGTCTCTGTAACAGGGCCCGAAGTCTCTGTAACAGTGCCCGGGGTCTCTGTAACAGTGCCCGGGGTCTCTGTAACAGTGCTCCGTGGGTCTGTGTAACAGGGCCCCGTGGTCTGTGTAACAGGGCCCCGTGGTGTCTGTAAAAGGGCCCCGTGGTGTCTGTAACAGGGCGCCAAGGGTCTCTGTAACAGGTCTCCGAGAGTCTCTGTACCAAGGCACCGTGGTCTCTGTAAAAGGGCCCCGTGGTCTCTGTAACAGGGTGCCAAGGGTCTCTGTAACAGGTCCCAAGGGTCTCTGTAACAGGTCCCAAGGGTCTCTGTAACAGGGCCCCGTGGTCTCTGTAACAGGGCCCAGTGGGTCTCTGTAACAGGGCCCCGTGGGTTTCTGTAACAGGCCCCCGTGGGTCTCTATAACAGGGCCCGGTGTCTCTGAAACAGGGTCCGGTGTCTCTGTAACAGGCCCCCGTGGTCTCTGCAACAGCACCCCGTGGCCTCTGTAACAGGGCCGTGGGTCTCTGTAACAGGGTCCCAAGGGTCTCTGTAACAGGGTCCCAAGGGTCTCTGTAACAGGGCCCAATGTCTCTGTAACAGGGCCCAGTGTCTCTGTAACAGGACCCAGTGTCTCTGTAACAGGGCCCGGTGTCTCTGTAACAGGGCCCCGTGGGTCTCTGAAACAGGGCCCGGTGGGTCTCTGAAACAGGGCCCGGTGTCGCTGTAACAGGGTCCCATGGTCTCTGTAACAGGGCCCGGTGTCTCTGTAACAGGGCCCGGTGTCTCTGAAACAGGGCCCGGTGTCTCTGTAACAGGGCCCCAAGGGTCTCTGTAACAGGGTCCCATGTTCTCTGTAAGAGGGCCCGGTGTCTCTGTAACAGGGCCCCGTGGGTCTCTGTAACAGGGACCCGTGGGTCTCTGTAACAGGGCCCGGGGTCTCTGTAACAGGGCCCGGGGTCTCGGTAACAGTGCTCCGTGGGCCTCTGTAACAGGGCCCCGTGGTCTCTGTAGCAGGGCTCCGTGGTCTCTGTAATAGTGCTCCGTGGTCTCTGTAACAGGTCCCCAAGGGTCTCTGTAACAGGGCGCCGTGGTCTCTGTAACAGAGCGCCAAGGGTCTCTGTAACAGGGTTCAAGGGTCTCTGTAACAGGTAGCCAAGGGTCTCTGTAACAGGGTTCCGTGGTCTTTGTAAGAGGGAGCCAAGGGTCTCTGTAACAGGGTTCAAGGGTCTCTGTAACAGGGCCGCAAGGGTCTCTGTAACAGGGTACCAAGGGTCTCCGTAACAGGCCTCCGAGGGTCTCTGTAAACGGTCTCCGTGGTCTCTGTAACAGGGCGCCAAGAGTCTCTGTAACAGGACCCAGTGTCTCTGTAACAGGGCCCGGTGTCTCTGTAACAGGGCCCCGTGGGTCTCTGAAACAGGGCCCGGTGGGTCTCTGAAACAGGGCCCGGTGTCGCTGTAACAGGGTCCCATGGTCTCTGTAACAGGGCCCGGTGTCTCTGTAACAGGGCCCGGTGTCTCTGAAACAGGGCCCGGTGTCTCTGTAACAGGGCCCCAAGGGTCTCTGTAACAGGGTCCCATGTTCTCTGTAAGAGGGCCCGGTGTCTCTGTAACAGGGCCCCGTGGGTCTCTGTAACAGGGACCCGTGGGTCTCTGTAACAGGGCCCGGGGTCTCTGTAACAGGGCCCGGGGTCTCGGTAACAGTGCTCCGTGGGCCTCTGTAACAGGGCCCCGTGGTCTCTGTAGCAGGGCTCCGTGGTCTCTGTAATAGTGCTCCGTGGTCTCTGTAACAGGTCCCCAAGGGTCTCTGTAACAGGGCGCCGTGGTCTCTGTAACAGAGCGCCAAGGGTCTCTGTAACAGGGTTCAAGGGTCTCTGTAACAGGTAGCCAAGGGTCTCTGTAACAGGGTTCCGTGGTCTTTGTAAGAGGGAGCCAAGGGTCTCTGTAACAGGGTTCAAGGGTCTCTGTAACAGGGCCGCAAGGGTCTCTGTAACAGGGTACCAAGGGTCTCCGTAACAGGCCTCCGAGGGTCTCTGTAAACGGTCTCCGTGGTCTCTGTAACAGGGCGCCAAGAGTCTCTGTAACAGGGCCCCGTGGTCTCTGTAACAGGGCGCCAAGGGTCTCTGTAACAGGGTCCCAAGCGTCTGTGTAACAGGGCTCCAAGGGTCTCTGTTACAGACGCCCGTGGTCTCTGTAACAGGTCCCCGTGGTCTCTGTAACAGGTCCCCGTGGTCTCTGTAACAGGGCGCCGTGGTCTCTGTAACAGGGAGCCAAAGGTCTCTGTAACACAGTTCAAGGGTCTGTGTAACAGGGCCCCGTGGTCTCTGTAACAGGGCGCCGTGGTCTCTGTAACAGGGCCCCAAGGGTCTCTGTAACAGGGAACCAAGGGTCTCTGTAACAGGGCTCCAAGGGTCTCTGTAACAGGGAGCCAAGGGTCTGTGTAACAGGGAGCCAAGGGTCTGTGTAACAGGGCCCTGTGGTCTGTGTAACAGGGCCCTGTGGTCTCCGTAACAGGGAGCCAAGGGTCTCTGTAATAGGGAGCCAAGGGTCTCTATAACAAGTCTCCGTGGTCTCTGTAACAGGTCTCCGTGGTCTCTGTAACAGTCTTCAAGGGTCTCTGTAGCAGGGCTCCAAGGGTCTCTGTAGCAGGGCTCCAAGGGTCTCTGTAACAGGGTCCCGTGGTCTCTGTAACAGGGTCCCGTGGTCTCTGTAACAGGGTCCCAAGGGTCTCTGTAACAGGGAGCCAAGGGTCTCTGTAACAGGGAGCCAAGGGTCTGTATAACAGGGAGCCAAGGGTCTCTGTAACAGGCCCGAAGTGTCTCTGTAACAGGGCGCCAAGAGTCTCTGTAACAGGGCCCCAAGCGTCTGTGTAACAGGGCCCCAAGGGTCTCTGTTACAGACCCCCCGTGGTCTCTGTAACAGGGCGCCGTGGTCTCTGTAACAGGGCGCCGTGGTCTCTGTAACAGGGTCCCAAGGGTCTCTGTAACAGGGAACCAAGGGTCTCTGTAACAGGGAGCCAAGGGTCTGTGTAACAGGGAGCCAAGGGTCTGTGTAACAGGGCCCTGTGGTCTCTGTAATAGGGAGCCAAGGGTCTCTATAACAGGTCTCCGTGGTCTCTGTAACAGGTCTCCGTGGTCTCTGTAACAGGGCGCCGTGGTCTCTGTAACAGTCTTCAAGGGTCTCTGTAGCAGGGCTCCAAGGGTCTCTGTAACAGGGTTCCGTGAGTCTCTGTGACAGGGTCCCGAGGGTCTCTGTAACAGGTTCCCGTGGTCTCTGTAACAGGGCCCGAAGGGTCTCTGTAACAGGTCCCCGTGGTCTCTGTAACAGGGCCCGAAGGGTCTCTGTAACAGGGCCCCGTGGTCTCTGTAACAGGGCCCGAAGGGTCTCTGTAACAGGGCCCGAAGGGTCTCTGTAACAGGGTCCCAAGGGTCTCAGTAACAGGGCTCCAAGGGTCTCTGTAACAGGGAGCCAAGGGTCTCTGTAACAGGTAACAGGGAGCCAAGGGTCTGTGTAACAGGGCCCTGTGGTCTGTGTAACAGGGAGCCAAGGGTCTCTGTAATAGGGAGCCAAGGGTCTCTATAACAGGGCTCCGTGGTCTCTGTAACAGGGCGCCAAAGGTCTCTGTAACAGTCTCCAAGGGTCTCTGTAGCAGGACTCCAAGGGTCTCTGTAGCAGGGTGCCAAGGGTCTCTGTAACAGGGCGACGTGGTCTCTGTAACAGGGCCCCAAGGGTCTCTGTTACAGGGAGCCAAGGGTCCCTGTACCAGGGAGCCAAGGGTCTCTGTAACAGGTCTCCGTGGTCTCTGTAACAGTCTTCAAGGGTCTCTGTAACAGGCCCCCATGGTGTTTGTAACAGGGAGCCAAGGGTCTCTGTAACAGGGAGCCAAGGGTCTCTGTAACAGGCCTCCATGGTGTTTGTAACAGGGAGCCAAGGGTCTCTGTAACAGGGAGCCAAGGGTCTCTGTAACACAGTTCAAGGGTCTCTGTAACAGGGCTCCGTGGTCTCTGTAACAGGGTCCCGTGGTCTCTGTAACAGGGTCCCAAGGGTCTCTGTAACAGGGTCCCAAGGCTCTCTGTAACAGGGCACCAAGGGTCTCTGTAGCAGGGCTCCAAGGGTCTCTGTAACAGGTCCCCGTGGTCTCTGTAACAGGGTCCCGTGGTCTCTGTAACAGGGTCCCAAGGGTCTCTGTAACAGGGAGCCAAGGGTCTCTGTAACAGGGAGCCAAGGGTCTGTATAACAGGGAGCCAAGGGTCTCTGTAACAGGCCCTGTGGTCTCTGTAACAGGGCGCCAAGAGTCTCTGTAACAGGGCCCCGTGGTCTCTGTAACAGGGCGCCAAGGGTCTCTGTAACAGGGTACCAAGCGTCTGTGTAACAGGGCCCCAAGGGTCTCTGTTACAGGCCCCCCGTGGTCTCTGTAACAGGGCGCCGTGGTCTCTGTAACAGGTCTCCGTGGTCTCTGTAACAGGGCGCCAAGGGTCTCTGTAACAGGGTACCAAGCGTCTGTGTAACAGGGCCCCAAGGGTCTCTGTTACAGTCCCCCCGTGGTCTCTGTAACAGGGCGCCGTGGTCTCTGTAACAGGGCGCCGTGGTCTCTGTAACAGGGCGCCGTGGTCTCTGTAACAGGGCGCCAAGGGTCTCTGTAACAGGGTCCCAAGCGTCTGTGTAACAGGGCTCCAAGGGTCTCTGTTACAGACGCCCGTGGTCTCTGTAACAGGTCGCCGTGGTCTCTGTAACAGGGCGCCGTGGTCTCTGTAACAGGGAGCCAAAGGTCTCTGTAACACAGTTCAAGGGTCTGTGTAACAGGGCCCCGTGGTCTCTGTAACAGGGCGCCGTGGTCTCTGTAACAGGGCCCCAAGGGTCTCTGTAACAGGGAACCAAGGGTCTCTGTAACAGGGCTCCAAGGGTCTCTGTAACAGGGAGCCAAGGGTCTGTGTAACAGGGAGCCAAGGGTCTGTGTAACAAGCCTCCGTGGTCTCTGTAACAGGTCTCCGTGGTCTCTGTAACAGTCTTCAAGGGTCTCTGTAGCAGGGCTCCAAGGGTCTCTGTAGCAGGGCTCCAAGGGTCTCTGTAACAGGGTCCCGTGGTCTCTGTAACAGGGTCCCGTGGTCTCTGTAACAGGGTCCCAAGGGTCTCTGTAACAGGGAGCCAAGGGTCTCTGTAACAGGGAGCCAAGGGTCTGTATAACAGGGAGCCAAGGGTCTCTGTAACAGGCCCGAAGTGTCTCTGTAACAGGGCGCCAAGAGTCTCTGTAACAGGGCCCCGTGGTCTCTGTAACAGGGCCCCAAGCGTCTGTGTAACAGGGCCCCAAGGGTCTCTGTTACAGGCCCCCCGTGGTCTCTGTAACAGGGCGCCGTGGTCTCTGTAACAGGGCGCCGTGGTCTCTGTAACAGGGTCCCAAGGGTCTCTGTAACAGGGAACCAAGGGTCTCTGTAACAGGGAGCCAAGGGTCTGTGTAACAGGGAGCCAAGGGTCTGTGTAACAGGGCCCTGTGGTCTCTGTAATAGGGAGCCAAGGGTCTCTATAACAGGTCTCCGTGGTCTCTGTAACAGGGCGCCGTGGTCTCTGTAACAGTCTTCAAGGGTCTCTGTAGCAGGGCTCCAAGGGTCTCTGTAACAGGGTTCCGTGAGTCTCTGTGACAGGGTCCCGAGGGTCTCTGTAACAGGTTCCCGTGGTCTCTGTAACAGGGCCCGAAGGGTCTCTGTAACAGGGCCCCGTGGTCTCTGTAACAGGGCCCGAAGGGTCTCTGTAACAGGGCCCCGTGGTCTCTGTAACAGGGCCCGAAGGGTCTCTGTAACAGGGCCCGAAGGGTCTCTGTAACAGGGTCCCAAGGGTCTCAGTAACAGGGCTCCAAGGGTCTCTGTAACAGGGAGCCAAGGGTCTCTGTAACAGGTAACAGGGAGCCAAGGGTCTGTGTAACAGGGCCCTGTGGTCTGTGTAACAGGGAGCCAAGGGTCTCTGTAATAGGGAGCCAAGGGTCTCTATAACAGGGCTCCGTGGTCTCTGTAACAGGGCGCCAAAGGTCTCTGTAACAGTCTCCAAGGGTCTCTGTAGCAGGACTCCAAGGGTCTCTGTAGCAGGGTGCCAAGGGTCTCTGTAACAGGGCGACGTGGTCTCTGTAACAGGGCCCCAAGGGTCTCTGTTACAGGGAGCCAAGGGTCCCTGTACCAGGGAGCCAAGGGTCTCTGTAACAGGTCTCCGTGGTCTCTGTAACAGTCTTCAAGGGTCTCTGTAACAGGCCCCCATGGTGTTTGTAACAGGGAGCCAAGGGTCTCTGTAACAGGGAGCCAAGGGTCTCTGTAACAGGCCCCCATGGTGTTTGTAACAGGGAGCCAAGGGTCTCTGTAACAGGGAGCCAAGGGTCTCTGTAACACAGTTCAAGGGTCTCTGTAACAGGGCTCCGTGGTCTCTGTAACAGGGTCCCGTGGTCTCTGTAACAGGGTCCCAAGGATCTCTGTAACAGGGAGCCAAGGGTCTGTATAACAGGGAGCCAAGGGTCTGTATAACAGGGAGCCAAGGGTCTGTGTAACAGGGAGCCAAGGGTCTGTGTAACAGGGTCCCGTGGTCTCTGTATCAGGGCCCCGTGGTCTCTGTATCAGGGCCCCGTGGTCTCTGTAACAGGTTCCCGTGGTCTCTGTAATAGGGTCCCGAGGGTCTCTGTAACAGCCCCCGTGGTCTCTGTAACAGGGCCCGAAGGGTCTCTGTAACAGGGACCCGTGGTCTGTGTAACAGGGCTCCGTGGTCTCTGTAACAGGGCCCGAAGGGTCTCTGTAACAGGCCCCCGTGGTCTCTGTAACAGGGCTCCGTGGTCTCTGTAACAGGGTCCCGTGGTCTCTGTAACAGGGCGCCGTGGTCTCTGTAACAGAGTTCAAGGGTCTCTGTAACAGCCCCCCAAGGCTCTCTGTAACAGGGCACCAAGGGTCTCTGTAACAGGTTGCCGAGGGTCTCTGTAACAGTGATCCGAGGGTCTCTGTAACAGGTCCCCGTGGTCTCTGTAACAGGGTCCCGTGGTCTCTGTAACAGGGAGCCAAGGGTCTCTGTAACAGGGAGCCAAGGGTCTCTGTAACAGGGAGCCAAGCGTCTCTGTAACAGAGCTCCAAGGGTCTCTGTAACAGGACCCTGTGGTCTCTGTAACAGGGTCCCGTGGTCTTTGTAAGAGGGAGCCAAGAGTCTCTGTAACAGGGAGCCAAGGGTCTCTGTAACAGGGTGCCAAGGGTCTCTGTAACAGGATCCCGTGGTCTCTGTAACAGGGTTTAAGGGTGTCTGTAACAGGGCCCCAAGGGTCTCTGTAACAGGTCGCCGTGGTCTCTGTAACAGGGTCCCGTGGTCTCTGTAACAGGGTCCCGTGGTCTTTGTAAGAGGGAGCCAAGGGTCTCTGTAACAGGGAGCCAAGGGTCCCTGTACCAGGGAGCCAAGGGTCTCTGTAACAGTGCCCCGTGGTCTCTGTAACAGTCTTCAAGGGTCTCTGTAACAGGCCGCCATGGTCTCTGTAACAGGGAGCCAAGGGTCTCTGTAACAGGGAGCCAAGGGTCTCTGTAACAGGGAGCCAAGGGTCTCTGTAACAGGGAGCCAAGGGTCTCTGTAACATAGTTCAAGGGTCTCTATAACAGGCCCCAGTGGTCTCTGTAACAGGGCCCCAAGGGTCTCTGTTACAGGGAGCCAAGGGTCCCTGTACCAGGGAGCCAAGGGTCTCTGAAACAGACTCCCGTGGTCTCTGTAACAGTCTTCAAGGGTCTCTGTAACAGGTCGCCATGGTCTTTGTAACAGGGAGCCAAGGGTCTTTGTAACAGGGAGCCAAGGGTCCCTGTAACAGGGAGCCAAGGGTCTCTGTAACAGGGTGCCGTGGTCTCTGTAACAGGGCCCCAACGGTCTCTGTTACAGGGAGCCAAGGGTCCCTGTACCAGGGAGCGAAGGGTCTCTGTAACAGGCCCCCGTGGTCTCTGTAACAGTCTTCAAGGGTCTCTGTAACAGGCCGCCATGGTCTTTGTAACAGGGAGCCAAGGATCTCTGTAACAGGGAGCCAAGGGTCTCTGTAACACAGTTCAAGGGTCTCTATAACAGGCCTCCGTGGTCTCTGTTACAGGGAGCCAAGGGTCTCTGTAACAGGCCTCCGTGGTCTCTGTAACAGTCTTCAAGGGTCTCTGTAACAGGTCCCCATGGTCTTTGTAACAGGGAGCCAAGGGTCTTTGTAACAGGGTGCCGTGGTCTCTGTAACAGGGCCCCAACGGTCTCTGTTACAGGGAGCCAAGGGTCCCTGTACCAGGGAGCGAAGGGTCTCTGTAACAGGCCCCCGTGGTCTCTGTAACAGTCTTCAAGGGTCTCTGTAACAGGCCGCCATGGTCTTTGTAACAGGGAGCCAAGGATCTCTGTAACAGGGAGCCAAGGGTCTCTGTAACACAGTTCAAGGGTCTCTATAACAGGCCTCCGTGGTCTCTGTTACAGGGAGCCAAGGGTCTCTGTAACAGGCCTCCGTGGTCTCTGTAACAGTCTTCAAGGGTCTCTGTAACAGGTCCCCATGGTCTTTGTAACAGGGAGCCAAGGGTCTTTGTAACAGGGTGCCGGGGTCTCTGTAACAGCGCCCCGTGGTCTTTGTAAGAGGGAGCCAAGGGTCTCTGTAACAGGGAGCCAAGCGTCTCTGTAACAGGGCCCCAAGGGTCTCTGTAACAGGATCCCGTGGTCTCTATAACAGGCCTCCGTGGTCTCTGTAACAGGGTCCCGTGGACTTTGTAAGAGGGAGCCAAGGGTCTCTGTAACAGGCCCGAAGTGTCTCTGTAACAGGGAGCCAAGGGTCTGTGTAACAGGGTCCCGTGGTCTCTGTATCAGGGCCCCGTGGTCTCTGTATCAGGGCCCCGTGGTCTCTGTATCAGGGCACCGTGGTCTCTGTAACAGGGTCCCGTGGTCTCTGTAACAGGGCCCGAAGGGTCTCTGTAACAGGGCCCCGTGGTCTCTGTAACAGGGCGCCGTGGTCTCTGTAACAGAGTTCAAGGGTCTCTGTAACAGGGTCCCAAGGCTCTCTGTAACAGGGCACCAAGGGTCTCTGTAGCAGGGCTCCAAGGGTCTCTGTAACAGGGTCCCGTGGTCTCTGTAACAGGGTCCCGTGGTCTCTGTAACAGGGTCCCAAGGGTCTCTGTAACAGGGAGCCAAGGGTCTCTGTAACAGGGAGCCAAGGGTCTGTATAACAGGGAGCCAAGGGTCTCTGTAACAGGCCCTGTGATCTCTGTAACAGGGCGCCAAGAGTCTCTGTAACAGGGCCCCGTGGTCTCTGTAACAGGGCGCCAAGGGTCTCTGTAACAGGGTACCAAGCGTCTGTGTAACAGGGCCCCAAGGGTCTCTGTTACAGGCCCCCCGTGGTCTCTGTAACAGGGCGCCGTGGTCTCTGTAACAGGGCGCCGTGGTCTCTGTAACAGGGCGCCATGGTCTCTGTAACAGGGCGCCAAGGGTCTCTGTAACAGGGAACCAAGCGTCTGTGTAACAGGGCTCCAAGGGTCTCTGTTACAGACGCCCGTGGTCTCTGTAACAGGTCCCCGTGGTCTCTGTAACAGGGCGCCAAGGGTCTCTGTAACAGGGTACCAAGCGTCTGTGTAACAGGGCCCCAAGGGTCTCTGTTACAGTCCCCCCGTGGTCTCTGTAACAGGGCGCCGTGGTCTCTGTAACAGGGCGCCGTGGTCTCTGTAACAGGGCGCCGTGGTCTCTGTAACAGGGCGCCAAGGGTCTCTGTAACAGGGTCCCAAGCGTCTGTGTAACAGGGCTCCAAGGGTCTCTGTTACAGACGCCCGTGGTCTCTGTAACAGGTCGCCGTGGTCTCTGTAACAGGTCCCCGTGGTCTCTGTAACAGGGCGCCGTGGTCTCTGTAACAGGGAGCCAAAGGTCTCTGTAACACAGTTCAAGGGTCTGTGTAACAGGGCCCCGTGGTCTCTGTAACAGGGCGCCGTGGTCTCTGTAACAGGGTCCCAAGGGTCTCTGTAACAGGGAACCAAGGGTCTCTGTAACAGCGCTCCAAGGGTCTCTGTAACAGGGAGCCAAGGGTCTGTGTAACAGGGAGCCAAGGGTCTGTGTAACAGGGCCCTGTGGTCTCCGTAACAGGGAGCCAAGGGTCTCTGTAATAGGGAGCCAAGGGTCTCTATAACAAGTCTCCGTGGTCTCTGTAACAGGTCTCCGTGGTCTCTGTAACAGTCTTCAAGGGTCTCTGTAGCAGGGCTCCAAGGGTCTCTGTAGCAGGGCTCCAAGGGTCTCTGTAACAGGGTCCCGTGGTCTCTGTAACAGGGTCCCATGGTCTCTGTAACAGGGTCCCAAGGGTCTCTGTAACAGGGAGCCAAGGGTCTCTGTAACAGGGAGCCAAGGGTCTGTATAACAGGGAGCCAAGGGTCTCTGTAACAGGCCCGAAGTGTCTCTGTAACAGGGCGCCAAGAGTCTCTGTAACAGGGCCCCGTGGTCTCTGTAACAGGGCCCCAAGCGTCTGTGTAACAGGGCCCCAAGGGTCTCTGTTACAGGCCCCCCGTGGTCTCTGTAACAGGGCGCCGTGGTCTCTGTAACAGGGCGCCGTGGTCTCTGTAACAGGGTCCCAAGGGTCTCTGTAACAGGGAACCAAGGGTCTCTGTAACAGGGAGCCAAGGGTCTGTGTAACAGGGAGCCAAGGGTCTGTGTAACAGGGCCCTGTGGTCTCTGTAATAGGGAGCCAAGGGTCTCTATAACAGGTCTCCGTGGTCTCTGTAACAGGGCGCCGTGGTCTCTGTAACAGTCTTCAAGGGTCTCTGTAGCAGGGCTCCAAGGGTCTCTGTAACAGGGTTCCGTGAGTCTCTGTGACAGGGTCCCGAGGGTCTCTGTAACAGGTTCCCGTGGTCTCTGTAACAGGGCCCGAAGGGTCTCTGTAACAGGGCCCCGTGGTCTCTGTAACAGGGCCCGAAGGGTCTCTGTAACAGGGCCCCGTGGTCTCTGTAACAGGGCCCGAAGGGTCTCTGTAACAGGGCCCGAAGGGTCTCTGTAACAGGGTCCCAAGGGTCTCAGTAACAGGGCTCCAAGGGTCTCTGTAACAGGGAGCCAAGGGTCTCTGTAACAGGTAACAGGGAGCCAAGGGTCTGTGTAACAGGGCCCTGTGGTCTGTGTAACAGGGAGCCAAGGGTCTCTGTAATAGGGAGCCAAGGGTCTCTGTAACAGGGCGCCAAAGGTCTCTGTAACAGTCTCCAAGGGTCTCTGTAGCAGGACTCCAAGGGTCTCTGTAGCAGGGTGCCAAGGGTCTCTGTAACAGGGCGACGTGGTCTCTGTAACAGGGCCCCAAGGGTCTCTGTTACAGGGAGCCAAGGGTCCCTGTACCAGGGAGCCAAGGGTCTCTGTAACAGGCCTCCGTGGTCTCTGTAACAGTCTTCAAGGGTCTCTGTAACAGGCCCCCATGGTGTTTGTAACAGGGAGCCAAGGGTCTCTGTAACAGGGAGCCAAGGGTCTCTGTAACAGGCCTCCATGGTGTTTGTAACAGGGAGCCAAGGGTCTCTGTAACAGGGAGCCAAGGGTCTCTGTAACACAGTTCAAGGGTCTCTGTAACAGGGCTCCGTGGTCTCTGTAACAGGGTCCCGTGGTCTCTGTAACAGGGGCCCAAGGATCTCTGTAACAGGGAGCCAAGGGTCTGTATAACAGGGAGCCAAGGGTCTGTATAACAGGGAGCCAAGGGTCTGTGTAACAGGGAGCCAAGGGTCTGTGTAACAGGGTCCCGTGGTCTCTGTATCAGGGCCCCGTGGTCTCTGTATCAGGGCCCCGTGGTCTCTGTAACAGGTTCCCGTGGTCTCTGTTATAGGGTCCCGAGGGTCTCTGTAACAGCCCCCGTGGTCTCTGTAACAGGGCCCGAAGGGTCTCTGTAACAGGGACCCGTGGTCTGTGTAACAGGGCTCCGTGGTCTCTGTAACAGGGCCCGAAGGGTCTCTGTAACAGGCCCCCGTGGTCTCTGTAACAGGGCTCCGTGGTCTCTGTAACAGGGTCCCGTGGTCTCTGTAACAGGGCCCCGTGGTCTCTGTAACAGGGCGCCGTGGTCTCTGTAACAGAGTTCAAGGGTCTCTGTAACAGCCCCCCAAGGCTCTCTGTAACAGGGCACCAAGGGTCTCTGTAACAGGTTGCCGAGGGTCTCTGTAACAGTGATCCGAGGGTCTCTGTAACAGGTCCCCGTGGTCTCTGTAACAGGGTCCCGTGGTCTCTGTAACAGGGAGCCAAGGGTCTCTGTAACAGGGAGCCAAGGGTCTCTGTAACAGGGAGCCAAGCGTCTCTGTAACAGAGCTCCAAGGGTCTCTGTAACAGGACCCTGTGGTCTCTGTAACAGGGTCCCGTGGTCTCTGTAACAGGGTCCCGTGGTCTTTGTAAGAGGGAGCCAAGAGTCTCTGTAACAGGGAGCCAAGGGTCTCTGTAACAGGGTGCCAAGGGTCTCTGTAACAGGATCCCGTGGTCTCTGTAACAGGGTTTAAGGGTGTCTGTAACAGGGCCCCAAGGGTCTCTGTAACAGGTCGCCGTGGTCTCTGTAACAGGGTCCCGTGGTCTCTGTAACAGGGTCCCGTGGTCTTTGTAAGAGGGAGCCAAGGGTCTCTGTAACAGGGAGCCAAGGGTCCCTGTACCAGGGAGCCAAGGGTCTCTGTAACAGTGCCCCGTGGTCTCTGTAACAGTCTTCAAGGGTCTCTGTAACAGGCCGCCATGGTCTCTGTAACAGGGAGCCAAGGGTCTCTGTAACAGGGAGCCAAGGGTCTCTGTAACAGGGAGCCAAGGGTCTCTGTAACATAGTTCAAGGGTCTCTATAACAGGCCCCAGTGGTCTCTGTAACAGGGCCCCAAGGGTCTCTGTTACAGGGAGCCAAGGGTCCCTGTACCAGGGAGCCAAGGGTCTCTGAAACAGACTCCCGTGGTCTCTGTAACAGTCTTCAAGGGTCTCTGTAACAGGTCGCCATGGTCTTTGTAACAGGGAGCCAAGGGTCTTTGTAACAGGGAGCCAAGGGTCCCTGTAACAGGGAGCCAAGGGTCTCTGTAACAGGGTGCCGTGGTCTCTGTAACAGGGCCCCAACGGTCTCTGTTACAGGGAGCCAAGGGTCCCTGTACCAGGGAGCGAAGGGTCTCTGTAACAGGCCCCCGTGGTCTCTGTAACAGTCTTCAAGGGTCTCTGTAACAGGCCGCCATGGTCTTTGTAACAGGGAGCCAAGGATCTCTGTAACAGGGAGCCAAGGGTCTCTGTAACACAGTTCAAGGGTCTCTATAACAGGCCTCCGTGGTCTCTGTTACAGGGAGCCAAGGGTCTCTGTAACAGGCCTCCGTGGTCTCTGTAACAGTCTTCAAGGGTCTCTGTAACAGGTCCCCATGGTCTTTGTAACAGGGAGCCAAGGGTCTTTGTAACAGGGTGCCGGGGTCTCTGTAACAGCGCCCCGTGGTCTTTGTAAGAGGGAGCCAAGGGTCTCTGTAACAGGGCCCCAAGGGTCTCTGTAACAGGATCCCGTGGTCTCTATAACAGGCCTCCGTGGTCTCTGTAACAGGGTCCCGTGGACTTTGTAAGAGGGAGCCAAGGGTCTCTGTAACAGGCCCGAAGTGTCTCTGTAACAGGGAGCCAAGGGTCTGTGTAACAGGGTCCCGTGGTCTCTGTATCAGGGCCCCGTGGTCTCTGTAACAGGGTCCCGTGGTCTCTGTAACAGGGCCCGAAGGGTCTCTGTAACAGGGCCCCGTGGTCTCTGTAACAGGGCGCCGTGGTCTCTGTAACAGAGTTCAAGGGTCTCTGTAACAGGGTCCCAAGGCTCTCTGTAACAGGGCACCAAGGGTCTCTGTAGCAGGGCTCCAAGGGTCTCTGTAACAGGTCCCCGTGGTCTCTGTAACAGGGTCCCGTGGTCTCTGTAACAGGGTCCCAAGGGTCTCTGTAACAGGGAGCCAAGGGTCTCTGTAACAGGGAGCCAAGGGTCTGTATAACAGGGAGCCAAGGGTCTCTGTAACAGGCCCTGTGGTCTCTGTAACAGGGCGCCAAGAGTCTCTGTAACAGGGCCCCGTGGTCTCTGTAACAGGGTACCAAGCGTCTGTGTAACAGGGCCCCAAGGGTCTCTGTTACAGGCTCCCCGTGGTCTCTGTAACAGGGCGCCGTGGTCTCTGTAACAGGGCGCCGTGGTCTCTGTAACAGGGCGCCGTGGTCTCTGTAACAGGGCCCCAAGGGTCTCTGTAATAGGGAACCAAGGGTCTCTGTAACAGGCCTCCAAGGGTCTCTGTAACAGGGAGCCAAGGGTCTGTGTAACAGGGAGCCAAGGGTCTGTGTAACAGGGCCCTGTGGTCTCCGTAACAGGGAGCCAAGGGTCTCTGTAATAGGGAGCCAAGGGTCTCTATAACAGGCCTCCGTGGTCTCTGTAACAGGGCGCCGTGGTCTCTGTAACAGTCTTCAAGGGTCTCTTTAGCAGGGCTCCAAGGGTCTCTGTAACAGGGTCCCGTGAGTCTCTGTGACAGGGTCCCGAGGGTCTCTGTAACAGGTCCCCGTGGTCTCTGTAACAGGGCCCGAAGGGTCTCTGTAACAGGGTCCCGTGGTCTCTGTAACAGGGCCCGAAGGGTCTCTGTAACAGGGCCCGAAGGGTCTCTGTAACAGGGTCCCAAGGGTCTCAGTAACAGGGCTCCAAGGGTCTCTGTAACAGGGAGCCAAGGGTCTCTGTAACAGGTAACAGGGAGCCAAGGGTCTGTGTAACAGGGCCCTGTGGTCTCTGTAACAGGGAGCCAAGGGTCTCTGTAATAGGGAGCCAAGGGTCTCTATAACAGGCCTCCGTGGTCTCTGTAACAGGGCGCCAAAGGTCTCTGTAACAGTCTTCAAGGGTCTCTGTAGCAGGACTCCAAGGGTCTCTGTAGCAGGGTGCCAAGGGTCTCTGTAACAGGGCGACGTGGTCTCTGTAACAGGGCCCCAAGGGTCTCTGTTACAGGGAGCCAAGGGTCCCTGTACCAGGGAGCCAAGGGTCTCTGTAACAGGGCTCCGTGGTCTCTGTAACAGTCTTCAAGGGTCTCTGTAACAGGCCCCCATGGTGTTTGTAACAGGGAGCCAAGGGTCTCTGTAACAGGCCCCCATGGTGTTTGTAACAGGGAGCCAAGGGTCTCTGTAACAGGGAGCCAAGGGTCTCTGTAACACAGTTCAAGGGTCTCTGTAACAGGGGCCCGTGGTCTCTGTAACAGGGTCCCGTGGTCTCTGTAACAGGGTCCCAAGGATCTCTGTAACAGGGAGCCAAGGGTCTCTGTAACAGGGAGCCAAGGGTCTCTGTAACAGGGAGCCAAGGGTCTGTATAACAGGGAGCCAAGGGTCTGTGTAACAGGGAGCCAAGGGTCTGTGTAACAGGGTCCCGTGGTCTCTGTATCAGGGCCCCGTGGTCTCTGTAACAGGTTCCCGTGGTCTCTGTAATAGGGTCCCGAGGGTCTCTGTAACAGCCCCCGTGGTCTCTGTAACAGGGACCGAAGGGTCTCTGTAACAGGGCGCCGTGGTCTCTGTAACAGGGCCCGAAGGGTCTCTGTAACAGGGACCCGTGGTCTGTGTAACAGGGCTCCGTGGTCTCTGTAACAGGGCCCGAAGGGTCTCTGTAACAGGCCCCCGTGGTCTCTGTAACAGGGCCCCGTGGTCTCTGTAACAGGGCTCCGTGGTCTCTGTAACAGGGCCCCGTGGTCTCTGTAACAGGGCGCCGTGGTCTCTGTAACAGAGTTCAAGGGTCTCTGTAACAGCCCCCCAAGGCTCTCTGTAACAGGGCACCAAGGGTCTCTGTAACAGGTTGCCGAGGGTCTCTGTAACAGTGATCCGAGGGTCTCTGTAACAGGTCGCCGTGGTCTCTGTAACAGGGTCCCGTGATCTCTGTAACAGGGAGCCAAGGGTCTCTGTAACAGGGAGCCAAGGGTCTCTGTAACAGGGAGCCAAGGGTCTCTGTAACAGGGCGCCAAGGGTCTCTGTAACAGGATCCCGTGGTCTCTGTAACAGGGTTTAAGGGTGTCTGTAACAGGGCCCCAAGGGTCTCTGTAACAGGTCGCCGTGGTCTCTGTAACAGGGTCCCGTGGTCTCTGTAACAGGGTCCCGTGGTCTTTGTAAGAGGGAGCCAAGGGTCTCTGTAACAGGGAGCCAAGGGTCCCTGTACCAGGGAGCCAAGGGTCTCTGTAACAGTTCCCCGTGGTCTCTGTAACAGTCTTCAAGGGTCTCTGTAACAGGGAGCCAAGGGTCTCTGTAACAGGGAGCCAAGGGTCTCTGTAACACAGTTCAAGGGTCTCTATAACAGGCCTCCGTGGTCTCTGTAACAGGGCCCTAAGGGTCTCTGTTACAGGGAGCCAAGGGTCTCTGTAACAGACCCCCGTGGTCTCTGTAACAGTCTTCAAGGGTCTCTGTAACAGGTCGCCATGGTCTTTGTAACAGGGAGCCAAGGGTCTTTGTAACAGGGAGCCAAGGGTCCCTGTAACAGGGAGCCAAGGGTCTCTGTAACAGGGTGCCGTGGTCTCTGTAACAGGGTCCCAACGGTCTCTGTTACAGGGAGCCAAGGGTCCCTGTACCAGGGAGCGAAGGGTCTCTGTAACAGGCCCCCGTGGTCTCTGTAACAGTCTTCAAGGGTCTCTGTAACAGGCCGCCATGGTCTTTGTAACAGGGAGTCAAGGATCTCTGTAACAGGGAGCCAAGGGTCTCTGTAACACAGTTCAAGGGTCTCTATAACAGGTCTCCGTGGTCTCTGTAACAGGGCCCCAAGGGTCTCTGTTACAGGGAGCCAAGGGTCTCTGTAACAGGCCTCCGTGGTCTCTGTAACAGTCTTCAAGGGTCTCTGTAACAGGTCCCCATGGTCTTTGTAACAGGGAGCCAAGGGTCTTTGTAACAGGGTGCCGGGGTCTCTGTAACAGGGTCCCGTGGTCTTTGTAAGAGGGAGCCAAGGGTCTCTGTAACAGGGAGCCAAGCGTCTCTGTAACAGGATCCCGTGGTCTCTATAACAGGCCTCCGTGGTCTCTGTAACAGGGTCCCGTGGTCTTTGTAAGAGGGAGCCAAGGGTCTCTGTAACAGGCCCGAAGTGTCTCTGTAACAGGGAGCCAAGGGTCTGTGTAACAGGGTCCCGTGGTCTCTGTATCAGGCCCCCGTGGTCTCTGTATCAGGGCGCCGTGGTCTCTGTAACAGGGTCCCGTGGTCTCTGTAACAGGGCCCGAAGGGTCTCTGTAACAGGGTCCCGTGGTCTCTGTAACAGGGCGCCGTGGTCTCTGTAACAGAGTTCAAGGCTCTCTGTAACAGGGTCCCAAGGCTCTCTGTAACAGGGCACCAAGGGTCTCTGTATCAGGGTCCCGAGGGTCTCTGTAACAGGTCCCTGTGGTCTCTGTAACAGGTCCCCGTGGTCTCTGTAACAGGGTCCCGTGGTCTTTGTAAGAGGGTCCCAAGGGTCTCTGTAACAGGGAGCCAAGGGTCTCTGTAACAGGGAGCCAAGCGTCTCTGTAACAGGGCCCCAAGGGTCTCTGTAGCAGGATCCCGTGGTCTCTGTAACAGGGTTTAAGGGTGTCTGTAACAGGGCCCCAAGGGTCTCTGTCACAGTGCCCGAATGGTCCCTGTAACAGGGCCCCATGGGTCTCTGCAACAGCGCCCCGTGGTCTCTGGAACAGGGCGCCAAGGGTCTCTGTAACAGGGTCCCAAGCGTCTGTGTAACAGGGCCCCGTGGTCTCTGTAACAGGGTTCCGTGAGTCTCTGTGACAGGGTTCAAGGGTCTCTGTAACAGGGCTCCGTGGGTCTCTGTAACAGTGCCGCAAGGATCTCTGTAACAGGGCCCCAAGGGTCTCTGTGACAGGGCTCCGTGGTCTTTGTAACAGGGAGCCAAGGGTCTCTGTAACAGGGAGCCAAGGGTCTCGGTAACACAGTTCAAGGGTCTCTGTAACAGGCGCCCGTGGTCTGTGTAACAGGGAGCCAAGGGTCTGTGTAACAGGGAGCCAAGGGTCTGTGTAACAGGGCCCTGTGGTCTCTGTAACAGGGAGCCAAGGGTCTCTATAACAGGTCTCCGTGGTCTCTGTAACAGGGCGTCAAGGGTCTCTGTAACAGGGCGCCGTGGTCTCGGTAACAGTCTTCAAGGGTCTCTGTAACAGGGTCCCATGGTCTCTGTAACAGGGTCCCAAGGGTCTCTGTAACAGGCCTCCAAGGGTCTCTGTAACAGGGAGCCAAGGGTCTGTGTAACAGGGAGCCAAGGGTCTGTGTAACAGGGCCCTGTGGTCTCTGTAACAGGGAGCCAAGGGTCTCTGTAATAGGGAGTCAAGGGTCTCTGTAACAGGTCTCCGTGGTCTCTGTAACAGGGCGCCGTGGTCTCTGTACAGTCTTCAAGGGTCTCTGTAGCAGGGCTCCAAAGGTCTCTGTAACAGGGCGACGTGGTCTCTGTAACAGGGCCCCAAGGGTCTCTGTTACAGGGAGCCAAGGGTCCCTGTACCAGGGCTCCGTGGGTCTCTGTAACAGGCCCCCGTGGTCTCTGTAACAGTCTTCAAGGGTCTTTGTAACAGAGAGCCAAGGGTCTCTGTAACAGCGTCCCGTGGTCTCTGTAACAGGGCCCCAAGGGTCTCTGTAACAGGGAGCCAAGGGTCTCTGTAACAGGGAGCCAAGGATCTCTGTAATAGGGAGCCAAGGGTCTCTGTAACAGGGCTCCGTGGTCTCTGTAACAGGGCGCCGTGGTCTTTGTAACAGGGAGCCAAGGGTCTCTGTAACAGGGAGCCAAGGGTCTCGGTAACACAGTTCAAGGGTCACTGTAACAGGGCCCCGTGGTCTCTGTAACAGGGAGCCAAGGGTCTGTGTAACAGGGAGCCAAGGGTCTGTGTAACAGGGCCCTGTGGTCTCTGTAACAGGGCGTCAAGGTCTCTGTAACAGGGCGCCGTGGTCTCGGTAACAGTCTTCAAGGGTCTCTGTAACAGGGTCCCGTGGTCTCTGTAACAGGGTCCCAAGGGTCTCTGTAACAGGCCTCCAAGGGTCTCTGTAACAGGGAGCCAAGGGTCTCTGTAATAGGGAGCCAAGGGTCTCTATAACAGGGTCCCAAGGGTCTCTGTGACAGGGTTCCGTGGTCTTTGTAACAGGGAGCCAAGGGTCTCTGTAACAGGGAGCCAAGGGTCTCGGTAACACAGTTCAAGGGTCCCTGTAACAGGGCCCCGTGGTCTCTGTAACAGGGAGCCAAGGGTCTGTGTAACAGGGAGCCAAGGGTCTGTGTAACAGGGCCCTGTGGTCTCTGTAACAGGGAGCCAAGGGTCTCTGTAATAGGGAGCCAAGGGTCTCTATAACAGGGCTCCGTGGTCTCTGTAACAGGGCGTCAAGGGTCTCTGTAACAGGGCGCCGTGGTCTCGGTAACAGTCTTCAAGGGTCTCTGTAACAGGGTCCCGTGGTCTCTGTAACAGGGTCCCAAGGGTCTCTGTAACAGGCCTCCAAGGGTCTCTGTAACAGGGAGCCAAGGGTCTCTGTAACAGAGAGCCAAGGGTCTGTGTAACAGGGAGCCAAGGGTCTGTGTAACAGGGAGCCAAGGGTCTGTGTAACAGGGCCCTGTGGTCTCTGTAACAGGGAGCCAAGGGTCTCTGTAATTGGGAGTCAAGGGTCTCTGTAACAGGACTCCGTGGTCTCTGTAACAGGGCGCCAAAGGTCTCTGTAACAGGGCGCCGTGGTCTCTGTACAGTCTTCAAGGGTCTCTGTAGCAGGGCTCCAAAGGTCTCTGTAACAGGGTGACGTGGTTTCTGTAACAGGGCCCCAAGGGTCTCTGTTACAGTCTTCAAGGGTCTTTGTAACAGAGAGCCAAGGGTCTCTGTAACAGGGAGCCAAGGGTCTCTATAACACAGTTCAAGGCTCTCTGTAACAGGGTCCCGTGGTCTCTGTAACAGGCTCTCAAGGGTCTCTGTAACAGGGAGCCAAGGGTCTCTGTAACAGGGAGCCAAGGGTCTCTGTAATAGGGAGCCAAGGGTCTCTATAACAGGGCTCCGTGGTCTCTGTAACAGGGCGCCGTGGTCTCTGTAACAGTCTTCAAGGGTGTCTGTAACAGGGCTCCAAGGGTCTCTGTAACAGGGCGACGTGGTCTCTGTAACAGGGCCCCGTGAGTCTCTGTGACAGGGTTCAAGGGTCTCTGTAACAGGGCGCCAAGGGTCTCTGTAACAGGCCTCCGTGGGTCTCTGTAACAGTGCCGCAAGGATCTCTGTAACAGGGCCCCAAGGGTCTCTGTAACAGGGCGCCAAGGGTCTCTGTAACAGTCTCCCAAGCGTCTGTGTAACAGGGCCCCGTGGTCTCCGTAACAGAGAGCCAAGGGTCTCCGTATCAGGAGGCCAAGGGTCACTGTAACAAGTCTCCGTGGTCTCTGTAACAGGGAGCCAAGGGTCTCTGTAACAGGGACCCGTGGTCTCTGTAACAGTTCCCCGAGGGTCTCTGTAACAGAGTCCCGAGGGTCTCTGTAACAGGCCCGAAGTGTCTCTGAAACAGGGCGCCAAGGGTCTCTGTAACAGGGAGCCAAGGGTCTCTATAACAGGGCTCCAAGCGTCTCTGTAACAAGTCTCCGTGGTCTCTGTAACAGGATCCCAACGGTCTCCGTCACAGGAACCCGTGGTCTCTGTAACAGGGCGCCAAGGGTCTCTGTAACAGGGCGCCAAGGGTCTCTGTAACAGGGCGCCAAGGGTCTCTGTAACAGGGCGCCAAGGGTCTCTGTAACAGGGCGCCAAGGGTCTCTGTAACAGTGAGCCAAGGGTCTCTGTAACTGGGCGCCAAGAGTCTCTGTAACAGGGCCCTGTGGTCTCTGTAACAGGGCCCCGTGGTCTTTGTAACAGGACCCCAAGTGTCTGTAACAGGGAGCCAAGCCTCTCTGTAACAGGGCCCCAAGGGTCTCTGTAACAGGGAGCCAAGGGTCTCTATAACAGGGCTCCAAGCGTCTCTGTAACAAGTCTCCGTGGTCTCTGTAACAGGGCCCCAACGGTCTCCGTAACAGGAACCCGTGGTCTCTGTAACAGGGAGCCAAGGGTCTCTGTAACAGGGCGCCAAGGGTCTCTGTAACAGGGCGCCAAGGGTCTCTGTAACAGGGCGCCAAGGGTCTCTGTAACAGTGAGCCAAGGGTCTCTGTAACTGGGCGCCAAGGGTCTCTGTAACAGGGCGCCAAGGGTCTCTGTAACAGGGCGCCAAGGGTCTCTGTAACAGTGAGCCAAGGGTCTCTGTAACTGGGCGCCAAGAGTCTCTGTAACAGGGCCCTGTGGTCTCTGTAACAGGGCGCCGTGGTCTTTGTAACAGGACCCCAAGTGTCTGTAACAGGGAGCCAAGCCTCTCTGTAACAGGGCCCCAAGGGTCTCTGTAACAGGGTTTCGTGGTCTCTGTAACAGGGTTCAAGGGTCTCTGTAACAGGGTCCCAAGGGTTTCTGTAACAGGGCCCGAATGGTCTCTGTAACAGGGCCCCAAGGGTCTCTGTAACAGGACTCCGTGGGTCTCTGTAACAGGGGCCCGTGGTCTCTGTAACAGTGGCCCGTGGTCTCTGTAACAGGGCTCCGTGGTCTCTGTAACAGGGCCCCGACGGTCTCTGTAACAGGCCCGAAGTGTCTCTGTAACAAGGCGCCAAGAGTCTCTGTAACAGGGAGCCAAGGGTCTCTATAACAGCGCTCCAAGCGTCTCTGTAAAAGGGCCCCGTGGTCTTTGTAACAGGGCTCGAAGTGTCTCTGTAACAGGGCGCCAAGGGTCTTTGTAACAGAGAGCCAAGGGTCTCTGTAACAGGGTCCCGTGGTCTCTGTAACAGGGCCCTAAGGGTCTCTGTAACAGGGAGCCAAGGGTCTCTGTAACAGGGTCCCAAGGGTCTCTGTAACAGGGAGCCAAGGGTCTCTGTAACAGGGAACCAAGGGTCTCTGTAACAGGGCTCCGTGGTCTCTGTAACAGGGAGCCAAGGGTCTCTATAACAGGGCTCCAAGCGTCTCTGTAACAAGTCTCCGTGGTCTCTGTAACAGGGCCCCAACGGTCTCCGTAACAGGAACCCGTGGTCTCTGTAACAGGGAGCCAAGGGTCTCTGTAACAGGGAGCCAAGGGTCTCTGTAACAGGGCGCCAAGGGTCTCTGTAACAGGGCTCCAAGGGTCTCTGTAACAGGGCTCCAAGGGTCTCTGTAACAGGGCGCCAAGGGTCTCTGTAACAGTGAGCCAAGGGTCTCTGTAACTGGGCGCCAAGAGTCTCTGTAACAGGGCCCTGTGGTCTCTGTAACAGGGCCCCGTGGTCTTTGTAACAGGACCCCAAGTGTCTGTAACACGGAGCCAAGCCTCTCTGTAACAGGGCCCCAAGGGTCTCTGTAACAGGGTTTCGTGGTCTCTGTAATAGGGTTTAAGGGTCTCTGTAACAGGGTCCCAAGGGTCTCTGTAACAGGGCCCGAATGGTCTCTGTAACAGGGCCCCAAGGGTCTCTGTAACAGGACTCCGTGGGTCTCTGTAACAGGGGCCCGTGGTCTCTGTAACAGGGCCCCGACGGTCTCTGTAACAGGCCCGAAGTGTCTCTGTAACAAGGCGCCAAGAGTCTCTGTAACAGGGAGCCAAGGGTCTCTATAACAGCGCTCCAAGCGTCTCTGTAAAAGGGCCCCATGGTCTTTGTAACAGGGCTCGAAGTGTCTCTGTAACAGGGCGCCAAGGGTCTTTGTAACAGAGAGCCAAGGGTCTCTGTAACAGGGTCCCGTGGTCTCTGTAACAGGGCCCTAAGGGTCTCTGTAACAGGGAGCCAAGGGTCTCTGTAACAGGGTCCCAAGGGTCTCTGTAACAGGGAGCCAAGGGTCTCTGTAACAGGGCGCCAAGGGTCTCTGTAACAGGGCTCCGTGGTCTCTGTAACAGGGCGCCAAGGGTCTTTGTAACAGCGAGCCAAGGGTCTCTGTAACAGGGCTCCAAGAGTCTCTGTAACAGGGCGCCAAGGGTCTCTGTAACAGAGAGCCAAGGGTCTCTGTAACAGGGCCCTAAGGGTCTCTGTAACAGGGAGCCAAGGGTCTCTGTAACAGGGAGCCAAGGGTCTCTGTAACAGGGCTCCGTGGTCTCTGTAACAGGGCTCCGTGGTCTCTGTAACAGGGCGCCAAGGGTCTCTGTAACAGCGAGCCAAGGGTCTCTGTAACAGGGCTCCAAGGGTCTCTGTAACAGGGCTCCAAGGGTCTCTGTAACAGGGTGCCAAGGGTCTCTGTAACAGGGTTCAAGGGTCTCTGTGACAGGGCACCAAGGGTCTCTGCGACAGGGCGCCAAGGGTCTCTGCGACAGGGCGCCAAGGGTCTCTGCGACAGGGTCCCAAGGGTCTCTGCGACAGGGTCCCAAGGGTCTCTGTAACAGGGTCCCATGTTCTCTGTAACAGGGCTCCGTGGTCTCTGTAACAGGGCGCCAAGGGTCTCTGTAACAGCGAGCCAAGGGTCTCTGTAACAGGGCTCCAAGAGTCTCTGTAACAGGGCGCCAAGGGTCTCTGTAACAGAGAGCCAAGGGTCTCTGTAACAGGGCCCTAAGGATCTCTGTAACAGGGAGCCAAGGGTCTCTGTAACAGGGAGCCAAGGGTCTCTGTAACAGGTCTCCGTGGTCTCTGTAACAGGGCCCTGTGTTCTCTGTAACAGGGTCCCAAGGGTCTCTGCGACAGGCCTCCAAGGGTCTCTGTGACAGGGTCCCAAGGGTCTCTATGACAGGACTCCGTGGTCTCTGTAACAGGGTCCCAAGTGTCTGTAACAGGGAGCCAAGGATCTCTGTAACAGGGTTCAAGGGTCTCTGTGACAGGGCCCCGTGGTTTCTGTAACTGGGCCCCGTGGTCTCTGTAACAGGGCGCCAAGGGTCTCTGTAACAGAGAGCCAAGGGTCTCTGTAACAGGGCCCTAAGGGTCTCTGTAACAGGGAGCCAAGGGTCTCTGTAACAGGGCTCCAAGGGTCTCTGTAACAGGGCTCCAAGGGTCTCTGTAACAGGGCCCGAATGGTCTCTGTAACAGGGAGCCAAGGGTCTCTGTGACAGGGCCCCAAGGGTCTCTGTGACAGGGTCCCGTGTTCTCTGTTACAGGGCCCCGTGGTCTCGGCAACAGGGCCCTCTGGTCTCTATATTAGGCCTTTCCCGTGACTGCTGCATCTGAGCTCGAGCTGTGGGACTGGAAATGCACGGATTCCGTACCTTCCGTGCCCCATTCAAATATCCTCTGACTGCTGCTGATCATTGGGGTCCTCCATGCATCCCTTTCTCCGCTGCTTCTGCTCCCTCAGAAGCCTTGGCCTAACTGCAAACCTGGAGCCTCGAATCAGCCTGGGATCTGCTCCTCACTCGTTGGGAGACTCAAGGCTGGGGACGAGCCATGTCTGGCTTATCCTGGCATTGTCGCCTCTGGAGGCTTCCTCTTTCACCTACTACTCTCCACACTTTAAAAAAAGAAAAACAGCAGGAGAAATGCAGACAGAAGAGAAAGAAAGCAGACAGGAGTGGCCGAGCCTGAGCTTAGCCTCTCCTCTGGCACCAGCTTGCAGTTACATTTTGGGATCCCGCTCTGCAAATTATTCTCAATTAATATCCTGCAAAACAAGTTCGCTGAAGAAAAATTATGATCAGTCCAAGATTTCTCCGGGTTTAAGTTTGCTGTATGTAAACCCTCCTCTTCAAATTGCCCCACAGCCCCCACCCAGACACAAGTATGTGCCCTGCCCTCGTAAAGATGATGGAAATAACTGAGGCCCTGTTACTGCCTAAGACCTGCAGCCGTTTTCCTGTTTGCTGCAAACAGGGGAATAGGAGTTGCTAACTTGGGTTTACTGGCCTGTATGGGATGTTTATAAAACATGCCTGTATGTTTTCAAGCCCCACTCTCTTGGGAGAGACAGCAAGCAGTGTTCAATGATCTCAGTGCCTTTAGGGACAGAGAGCTATATTTCCCCCTCTAGTTCTACTTTGATTTATTTCCTACTTCATCCTCCGCACCTTTTTTCACATAAACGTTGCCCTTATTGGGCTTTGCTTGTTTCCTGGCCGCATGGGAGTTTCTCCTGGTGGTGAAAATACTGAATAAACTTATTTGCATGAATGGTATATTCACTGCATCTCTCTCTCTCTCTCTCTCTCTCTCACACCCACACTCACACGCGCGCGTGCACACACACACACAAAACACAGACAGACATGCGCGCGCGTGCGCACACACACACACAGAGACAGGCACACACACACACACACACACACAGACAAACAGACACACGCACACACAGACAGACACACGCACACACGCGCACACACACACACACAAAACACAGACACACACACACATACACAGACACGCACACACAGACAGACACACACATGGACAGACAGACACGCACACACACACACACACACACAGACAGACAGACACACACACATAGATGCACACACGCACACACACACACAGACAGACAGACGCACACACACAGACAGACAGACACACACACACACGCAGACAGACACACACGCACACACACATAACACAAAACACACACACACACAGACAGACAGACACACACACACAGACACAGACAGACACACAGACACACACAGACACAGACAGACACACACAGACACACACACACAGACACACACACACACACAGACACACACGCACACACACACACGCACACAGACAGACAGACAGACACACACACACAGACAGACACACACGCACACAGACAGACACACACACATGCACACACACACACACACACACACACACACACACACACACACACACACACACACACACACACACACAGGTGCTATGCTGACAAACAAGCAGTACTGCTGGGGTAAAGAAGGAAAAGAAATACACTCCACCCTGACCCCACTTTTCTCCCGGTCTCTGCTGCTTCTCTCCCCTTCCCCGTCTCCTACTTCTGCACTCACTCAGTCACAGATTAAATATGTAAGAGGAGCAAGTTGATTTTTTACTGAAAGCACCCCATATTCAGTTGGATTTGTAAAGGTAAATCTATATTAGCAGCCAGTGTCAATGACATCTTATTAATGCAAGTAAATTGAAGAACCTATCTCGTCACTGTGATATTTAAATAAACAAAATTTGTAAACATTTGTTGACATTCATCCCCAGGGTTTTAAGATTTGAAGCTTAATGTTCATTTCTAATATTGGAGGAATCCACCAATTTCCTTCCATTCTCACAGTGTTTTAATATTTGTTATTCTTGATATGAAGGGTTTCCTGACTCTGTGTCCACTAGCTGCTAATGAGTTATGAGGAGCCTACCCTTTGACAATGCCTCTAGGGCAAATCGGTGGCTGTATTCCTGTTTAGCAGGAATTTTAACAGTTTTTAATGATTATACTGTAAAAATCATATCTGTACGGGACACGCAGCAGTGATGTGATCATGGTAAACCAGGAAATCAATGGAGAGTTAGTGGTCACGTTTACAGGGAAATCAGAGTTGCATCAGTAGCCTGTTCCAGTATCATAAAATTAAAGAGTCACATTTTATAGCCATTTGTTCTGCAAGGCAATTTGACCCCATTTTAAAATAAAACTGGAGAAAGCAGAACTGGTTTAGCTGGGATGTTAGAAGGTAATGTAAGTACTGGGGGAAATTGAGATGTAGCAGAATTTATTCGATGATTCTCAATGTCTTTAGACATGAGATGCCACAGCTTTAAAATAAAATGAAGCAAATGTGAAATGAAAATATCAGAAACTTGAAAGGGTTCAGAAAAGATTTACAAGGATGTTGTCAGAGTTGGAGGGTTTGAGCTACAGGGAGAGGCTGAATAGCCTGGGGCTATTTTCCCTGGAGCGACGGAGGGGTGACCTTACAGAGGTTTATAAAAACCATGAGAGGCATGGATAGAGTAAATAGACAAGGTATTTTCCCCAGGGTAGGGGAGTCCAAAACTAGAGGGGTACAGGTTTAAGGTGAGAGGGGAAAGATTTAACTTTTAACCTAAGGGGCATTTTTTTCACGCAGAGGGTGGTGTGTGTATGGAATGAGCTGCCAGAGGAAGTGCTGGTGACTGGTACAGTTACAGCATTTAAAAGGCATCTGGATGGGAACATGAATAGGAAGGGTTTAGAGGGATATGGACCACATTCTGGCAAGTGGGACTAGATTTATCGAGCATATCTTGGAGGCATGGACGAGTTGCACCAGAGGCTTTGTTTCCATGCTGTACAGCTCTGGGACTCTGTGACTATGAATCTGTGTTCGCCCATAATGTAGTTAGGGTCAGAAATGCACCACCTAAGAGCGTAGCGGTGGATGTAGGTTCAGTCGAAACTTTCAAGAGGGTGTTGAATGTTTCGATTTAAATAATAAATTTCCGGAGTTACATGGAAAAGGCACAAGATTGGCACAAAACGATGATGGTCCTTTGGAGAGCTGGGACAGACTCAATGGGATGAATGTCTCCATGTCCTCCATAACATTTCAGTGATTCTGTAAATTCCAATGGTGAGTGTTATTCTGGGTTATGTTAGAATGGAAATTCATCAATCTGTATCGAGCTCTCCCTGACCACCCAGCACCTCCCCCCCAACACACACACACACACACACACACACACACACACACACACACACATCCTGCTAAAATGGGCTGGATGTGCCCAATTTGACCAGCAGGAGGCAAAGTGGCTGAAGACTGTGCTGCATTTCTTAGAGGGAGAAGGACGCTGTGATGTGTGTCTTAACTCAGATGAAAAGTTGCTGGCCAGGTGGGCGTGAACGAGTCAGATTCGAACTGAAGATCCCTGAAGGGGTAGGCATGGGAACAGACTCCTCACCCTGGCCTTGTAAAGAGAAACATGGCACTCTGCTGACAATCTTCCAATAAACAGCAAGGACTTGCTGTTGGGCAGAAGCTGACAATGGAGAAGTATAAAGGATAATGGGTAAATGGTGGTGGAGGTAGATGGTGAGCCATGTTCTAGAATGGGGGAACAGGCTCAAGGGGCTGAATGGCCTACTCCTGTTTCTATCTACAGGAATGGACATGATGGGCTGTATTCATTTGGGAAATGAATACATGTGGAATCTGGATCTGCAATTTTAATTAGAATTTCAGTACTTTTGGATAGAAGGAATTGCGGTTCAATGTAGGCAGTAAATTTGAACTGAGAGCAGCTTTGGTTCAGATGGGATTGCAGTAAGCAGCAGAGGGCAGCAGAACTATACATGGGGAGAGTTCACTTTATACGAGAGTGAAACCACTTCCATTCAGTTCTCACTTCTGCCCCCATCACCAATTTAGAAAACACACAGTCACTATGACAATGAATTTCCTGCAGCACAAAAACAAACCATTGATTTGCTTTGTCTAAGTAGAGTCTTCTGGTTTCTTTTTTAACCAAATATGATAAATGTATTTATGAGAATGTCTGCCAGTCAGTGGCATTGACTCACACTTAGTTACACAAAGAAATCTCTAGGGGCTCATCAGGAACAGTGATCCCATTAGGAGATATTCACACAGGGTGGCTCAAAGCCTAGTCAAGGAAATGTGTTTTAAAGGGTGCCTTAACGATGGAGAGCGGACAAGGACGCTGGGTCTGTACTTGATAGAGATTAGAAGGATGTTGAGGGGGGGGCGCGTGGAATCTGATTGAAACTTACAGAATACTGAGAGGCCTGGATAGAGTGGACATGGAGAAGATGTTTTTACTCAGTAGGGGAGAGTAGGACCAGAGGGCAATAGCCTCAAGATGAAGGGACAACCCTTTAGAACTGAGAGGAGGAGGAATTTCTTCAGCCAGAGGGTGGGGAATCTGTGGATCTTTTTGCTGCAGAGGGCTGTGGAGGCCAAGTCATTGAGTTTATTTAAGACCGATACAGACTGGTTCTTGATTAGTATGGGGATCAAGGGTTTCAGGGAGAAGGCAGGAGTACGGGATTCAGAAACATATCAGCTTTGATCGAAGGGCAGAAAAGAATTGATGGGCCGAATGGCTCAATTCTGCTCCTATAACTTATGGTCTTGTGGAGTGGTTTGGGGAGAGAGTTCCCAGGTTTGGGACCCAGGCAACCAGACACAACCCTCAATGTGGAGCAACTAAGATCAGGTTTGTTCAGGAGGTACTGCAGGACCAGCGAGAGATCTTGGAGGGTTGTAGGACTGAAAGACATCATAGGGAAGGATGTGACTGATGGAGAATCGGGGTGTGTGCATCACTTACAAACATTATTTTCAATATTAGCACTTCGAAGTGTGTGACTTTCCTTTACTTGTTCACGGGATGAGGGTGTCACTGACCAGGCCAGCATTTATTGCCCATCCCTAATTGCCCAGAGGGCAGTTAAGAGCCAACCACGTTGCTGTGGGTCTGGAGTCACATGTAGGCCAGACTGGGTGAGGACGGCAGATTTCCCTCCCCGAAGGACATTAACAAGCCCGAAACGTCAGCCTTCCTGCTCCTCTGATGCTGCTCAGCCTGCTGTGTTCATCCAGCTCCACACCTTGTTATCTCAGGTTTTACTGACAATTGACAACTGTTTCATGGTTATCATTAAATAAAAATCTGGAATTTAGAGTCTAATCAAATTGCACCATCTGCCATCCTGGTGGGATTTGAATCCCACAACATTCTGTAGGTCTACCTCTATAACAAAAAGAATCACCCAGAGAGCCTGTATAAATATATACCTTCTTCAGAGTGAAGCATATTTCCCTGTTGTCACACTGATTGTAACAATGTGGGAAATCAACATTTCTGCTTTTGCTACAACTTTTTCATGTGAAGTATGAGGTTTGGGTACTGTTCTAATCGATACAATGAGCTCAATTTTTTTTAACCTTTTCAGAGCAGTTTATTATCTAGGGAGCGTTACCTAGTAAATAGATTTAAGGCCTTTATTCCCTCTATACAGAAAGTGATTGTATAATTTTGCTCTCATGTGGTACCTGACCCATTATACACAGAACTGGGTAGATTGCAGTTCCTCAGGGGCCACTCATTTTGTGTAAAGAAGGATAAATAGTCTATCGCAAGATCACGTGTTGAGATAGAGGTCTCTAACTGAAAGGGATTACCATTAAAATCCCCATAGGGCACAGTCAGTTTATCATGTCAGTCTCCTTTGCCCCAATTTGATTTTCTATGACAATCACAAGATGTTTGAATGATTGCTATACTCCCAGAGAGACTTCCATTCAAATGCGCATAAATACTGTGAGTTAGGTGTGTTTCCAAACAAGCCTGCAGTAGATTATCGCTGTATCCTGATTGTACGTTTGTGGATCGCAGCTTTGTTGACGCTGATGTAGCAGTTGGAATTAGTGCTGACCATCTAAGTAGAAATTCATGATTAAAAACAGATAATAATGAAACAGGTTAAAGGGTAGGTGCTTAATTTGAAGCTCAAAGTGAGTTTAAAAAAAATTTTAAAATGAATCACATCAAGCCATTCACCATCCTCTCTTGGAAATATATCGCCGTTCCCTTACTGTCGCTGGGCCAAAATCCTGGAATTCCCTCCCTAAGGGCATTGTGAGTCAACCCACAGCAGGACTGCAGCGGTTCAAGAAGGCAGCTCACCCCCACCTTCTCAAGGGGCAACTAGGGACGGGGCAATAAATGCTGGTCCAGGCAGTGACACCCATGTTCATGTGTATTAGCTGTTTCTACATCAAAAAATAGGGTGTGATCAGCTGTAAGTTTTGCTTCTTATCACTTTCCAATAGGTTAAATTAAAAAATTTCTGTTTTACTTACGTCAGGAAATGCTTCAAAACCAAAACACAGTGGAAACTGCAAATCTGTAGTAAAAACAGAAAATACTGGAGAAACTCAGCAGTTCTGGCAGCATCTGTCAGAGGTGGTTTCTTTACTCAGAGAGTAGTAAGGGAATGGAACGCTTTGCCTGCAACAGTAGTAGATTCGCCAACTTTAGGTACATATAAGTCGTCATTGGATAAGCATATGGACGTACATGGAATAGTGTAGGTTAGATGGGCTTGAGATCAGTATGACAGGTCGGCACAACATCGAGGGCCGAAGGGCCTGTACTGTGCTGTAATGTTCTATGTTCTATGTTCTATCTAAAGGTGATGGGGACCTGGGTTCAAATCTCAACATGGCAAATAGTAGAATTTGAATTCAATGAAGAATCTGGAAATAGGATTCTAATGATGACCATGAATCCATTGTCGGTTATTAGGAAAATCCATCTGGTTCACTCATGTCCTTTAGGGAAGGACGCTGCCATCCTTACCTGGTCTGGCCTATGTGTGACTCCAGCTCCACAGCAATGCGGTTAACTCTTAACTGCCCTTTGGGCAATTAGGGAAACCCTTATCCCGTGAGTGAATAAAAAAAAATTTTTGGCGAGACAAACAGAGTTAAGTTTCAGGTTAAAATAGTATCAGAGATAATGGGAACTGCAGATGCTGGAGATTCCAAGATAATAAAATGTGAGGCTGGATGAACACAGCAGGCCAAGCAGCATCCCAGGAGCACAAAAGCTGACGTTTCGTCTCTGATGAAGGGTCTAGGCCCGAAACGTCAGCTTTTGTGCTCCTGGGATGCTGCTTGGCCTGCTGTGTTCATCCAGCCTCACATTTTATTATCTTAAGTTTCAGGTTAATGCCTTTGTCAGAGCTGGAAAAGGTTTGGGATGTTGCACAGGCCTTGAACAAAGTCCTGAGGTATGGAAAGGAAGGTAACGGTATGTACAAACAGCAAAAGGGGAGGCTTGTGTGGAAGATGAGAAAGGGAGAGTAATTTACAACAACTGGAATAGTGTATGGTGCAAAGAGATTCTCACTGGGCAACAGAGAGTGGTGGGTGCGTGGATGCACTGCCGGCAGTGTTAGAGGAGTCAGATACATTAGGGACATTTAAGCAACTCTTGGATAGGCACATGGAGGATAGTAAAGTGTGGGGTATGCAGGGTAGTAGAGGTTGGCACAACATCGTGGTCTGAAGGGCCTGTACAGTACTGTTCTATGTTCTATGATCATAACAAAAGCTGGGTCTTGAGGAGGTGTGGATGGTAACAATAGGATTGTCATCAATAGCTTCTGTCTGAGGGATACAGAAGAAGTGGTTATGATCTGGAGACAATACAATGTGGAGCTGGAGGAACACAGCAGGGCAGGCAGCATCAGAGGGGCAGGAAAGCTGGCGTTTCAGATTTGGAATTGTTCAGCTTGATGTTGTATTGTGTAAATTGTCCCTTTGAGACACTGTAAGTGTTCACTGTTGAATGCTGTGAGCAGTCACATGCAGCATAGGCTGGTCAAGCTAGTGAGCCTGTTTAAGAAGGGACAACACCTATGGAGATGAAAAGGAAGGAAGTGGGTTAAGGAGCAGTTCAAAGATAATAAATTGTGGGGCTGGATGAACACAGCAGGCCAAGCAGCATCTTAGGAGCACAAAAGCTGACGTTTTGGCCCTAGACCCTTCATCAGAAAAGCCTTTTCTGATGAAGGGTCTAGGCCTGAAACACCAGCTTTTGTGCTCCTGAGATGCTGCTTGGCCTGCTGTGTTCATCCAGCCCCACAATTTGTTATCTTGGATTCTCCAGCATCTACAGTCCCCATTATCTAAGAAGCAGTTCTTTCTGATTTGTTAGGAAATGACTTCCCAACAGAGCGTCTGATTCCCCATCAGCCCGTGATCTGTCATGGAATAAGTTTTGTTTAGTTACTATTGTGAAAGTGGATTACAGTCGCACCTGTCTCACAGCAGTGGGAGAGTCTTCCCAGACCCTGGATGGTATGGGAACATTGGAAATTTGTGTGAGATCAGCAGCGAGGAGCTTCTCAACAATGAGGAAGAGAAGTCCCTTTTTCCAAACAAATTTAGATGGAATTCTCACCAGTGAGTTGCGAGAGGCCTATTTGTATCCCTCAACATATATTAATGCCTCATTATCATATCATTTTATGTCACCTCTTGTTTATAAAAGGCATAAGAATGAGAGGGGATAATAGATGCTGGAGGATCTGAGATACCAAGGTGTGGGGCTGGATGAACACAGCAGGCCAAGCAGCACCAGAGGAGCAGGAAGGCTGACGTTTCGGGCCTAGACCGTTCATCAATCAAAAAAAAGACGTGTTGGGACAATTGGCTGGCTCAGTGTGGGTCAGTTACAGATGGCCAGTGCTTGATGAGTGCACGGTCGCGTTTTAAAGATGGCGATGGCCCTGGGAATTGTGGGAGGTCCTGGCAGTGGGCAGTGCTTCCTCATGTGGTGAGTGGAAGAAGGGTCTGGGCCCGAAATGTCATCTTTCCTGCCCTAAGATGCTGCTTGGCCTGCTGTGTTCAACCAACTCCACGCTTTGTTATCTTAGAATGAGAGGGATGCAGATATAAAGTGATAAGCAAATAACATGAGGGTGAAATAGGAAAAACATTTTCAGTTGGTGAGTAATTAGGGTCTGGACTGCACTGTTGGGAGAAGTGTAGAAGGGTATTGAATGGTCATTTAGACATGGAGTACAGGAAGGGTTACCGGACCCAAAACGTTAACTCTGTTTTCTCCTCCACAGATGCTGCAGGCCTGCTGAGCTTTTCCAGCAAACTTTGTTTTTGTTCATGCAGTACAGGGATATGGGTGAAATGCAAGAGATTGGCATTAGGGAATAATACTCATTTGAAGAGTCAGTGCAGGCCCGATGGGCCAAATGACCTCCTTCTGCACTGTAACAGTGTTGCTTTCCACTCTTACCCCTCCACACCCCGCCTTCCACAGGACACAAACCAGACAGTGACAATTCCCGATGTGAAAATCCAAACAATAACTTGGTGACTCCAGCTCACCACCTCCTCCTCTGGCCCTCCATCTTGGAAGCCAGTCTCCAGTCTCATAGGACTCACTCCATGGGCAGAAACTATATACCCCCCAGGACCCCCATATCCCTGATGACAAAGGGGATGCCAATTACCCTCTGTCAGACGTGTCAGGGCAATTGGCTGTCTCTGTGTGGGGCAGCTACAGATGGCTTGTGCTTGACAGAGTGCATGGTTGGGTTTTAAAGGTGGCGATGGCTCTGGGAATCATGGGAGGTCCTGGCAGTGGGCAGTGCCCCCTCATGTGGTGAGTGGAAGAATACAGTGAGGGAGGTGGGGGCACCATGAGGAGGAGATGAGTGCGAGGAAGAGAGAAACCCGCCATTAAAGTGATGCATACCCAGTAAGTTCAACCCATTGTCTTTGACAGAAACACCACAGGGCCATTTACCAGCCACAATAACAACTGGACAGGGGATGGGGGTCAGGTCAGTGATAAAAGTAATGTAAATATCTCAAATCCTGACTGGCCCCTACCCCACCTTTCTCCAACCTGAGGGTTCATTGGGAGTGGGCAGTTTGTCAATTTGCTCCCGAAAGTTGGCATTTTGGGTATTTGAATAACAGTCTGTACTGTAACCTGTTTTCCCCAGGATACAGGAACCCCAGGAGCTGAGGGGAGGTGAGCACAGTTTGAAGGAGAGGTTGAGCTGATTTTATGGCGCTGCTCGTGAACTGGGAGAGGCTGGTCCCTCTCTTTCCAACACACCACCCCCCACCACACACGGAGACCCTTGGGGTCAGGGGATCTACTCGCATTCGTTTGTGGAGCTAACATTCCTAGTCCTTTGGCCATCTGCAAATTGAGCCCAGATTAGCAAGAGGTTGGACTGGTTCATCAGGCCGATTGCTGGCTGGGAGCTCGGTAGAGGTCTGCAGGAAAGCCCAGTTTCCATGGTTCCTCACTCAGACTGTGCAACCCCCAAAAGCCAAGGCTGTGTAAGCAGACAAACTAAGGAAGGGTCTCAGGACCCAAAACATTAACTCTGCTTTCTCTGCATAGACACTGCCAGACCAGTTGAGTTTCTCCAGCAATTTCTGTTTTTGTTTCTATTTATTCACTTAGTTGGTGTAACTGTGCTCAGATCCTCAGAAAATGAAATAAAAAATAATTGTGTTTAGGAGGTCTGTTTAAAAGTCATGTTGATTATTCTGAAGGACACAGACACTACAATTAATAATTCACACCTTTTCTGTCTCAGTCCCAGTCTCTGTCAATCTCTCTCTCTCTCTCTCTCTGTCTATCGGTCTGTCTCTCTCTGTCTATTTATCTCTCTCTCTCTTACTGTCTATATGTCTGTCTTTCTCTCTCTGTCAATCTGTCTGTCTATCTCTCTCTCACTCTTTCTCTCTGTCGATCTGTCTGTCTGTCTATCTCTCTCTCTCTGTCTCTCTATCTCTCTGTCAATCTGTCTGTTTGTCTGTCTCTGTCAATCTGTCTGTGTGCCTCTCTCTCTCTCTCTCTCTCTCTCTATCCGTCTCTCTCCCTCTGTCTATCTGTCTCTCTCCATTGGTCTCTTGCTGTTGCTGCTTTTATTGTTCCTTGATCCCAAATGAATCAAGAGATTGGGCAGAGCCAGTGAAATAAAATGAGGTTGGCTGAGTGATCTGACCGTACCTTGGAGGATGATCAAATGGAGGATTAGAGTTTGTAAGCAGCATTTTGTCCATTAAGCCAATTGAAATCTCCACTGAATGGGGATATTGGACAGGCAACAGTGTGATGGAATCACACTCTCATGGGTCTACCTGTTGGTGTTGGGCCCGAGTCTTGTGTAATTGGGTATAACTCACGTTAAAAATTCCTGATGTGCCAGATTTGTAGACTACTGGTGAGACATTGCTGTGTGCACCTCAGCTCAATCGCTGCATGTACTTTGAAAATAAACCTGAGTTATTACCAGTTATATAGCCGAGATTTTCGAACATGATGGGAATAAACAGAACCTAACAAGCAATAAAAAAGCGTTTGAAATGGTCAGTAAATTGCATCATCGCTGCTGTATTTTTCATTTTTACTGGATATTCAATTGACAACAAAAAGCAGGATAATACTAGCTCTGATTTTTCTCCTGCCCGTCAATAATGCTGTGATCAAGACCAAAACCTTTAGCAACTTTATTTCCTCTGGTTGCAGTGGTTGTAACATTCATGTGTCTAAGTGGGGATATAAGGAGATCGTAATGCCTTTAAGGTTGTGAGTCCTTCTACGCTCTCCCCTATGATGTGGATATTAAGAATGATGTATTCTATAATGTCTATGGTTCCCTATGTAGCCAAAAAATCTGAGCTGGATTAACCCATCTGCTCAGCTCCTGGTTCAACTCACTTTTATTGCTTTCAATATACAGTAGACTGTAACATGGGGTGACTGCAGGTTTACATCAGAAATTAATTAACCTTTTCAATTATTGCACCAAGAGCAAATACAACATATAAGGAAACACCTATTAAATGGAGATGCTCTTATCACATGGAAGCTTTCTCTGCCAGACATGAAAATGTCTTAAAATGTTACCTCTCTGTGAAAGTATTGATTTTTCTGAGTACAATATTTTGGGGTATTCAAACGTAGAGTATTATCTTTGATTCTGAAGATTGTGGATTTGAGTCTGACACAGGAGCCGGCCATTTCTGAAGAAGGGCCCAGACCCTACACTCTGATGAAGGGTCTAGGCCTGAAACGTCAGCTTTTGTGCTCCTGAGATGCTGCTTGGCCTGCTGTGTTCATCCAGTTCCACACTTTGTTATCCCAGACCCGAAAGGTTAGCTTTCCTGCCCCTCTGATGCTGCCTGTCCTGCTGTGTTCGTCCAGCTCCACTCTGCATTATCTTGAGCATGTTATGTTGTGCTGAGGGAGTGCTGCACTGTCAGTGGTACTGCCTTTCTAACGAGAGGTTAAACCCAGGCCCTGAATACCCTCCCAGGTGGATTTTGAACATCCAGTAGCGCTCTTCCAAGAGCAGGTGAGATCTGCAGGAACAATATTGATCCCTCAACCATTCCAACTCCGAGTGCCCACAGCCAGGCTCAGAATGTGGCCAAGTGAGTGGGTGATTAACCTGCAAATCCTTCCAGTGGTAGGCAGTCAGAACTTCCTGCTCACCCAGAACTACACAGCATACCTCAGCACACCCCCACATTCCCCACACCCCTGTAACCCCACACCCCACACAATCCCCACACCCCCATAACCCCACATCCGCCACAATCCCCACACCCCCAACGCATCCACACCACCACAACCCCCATACCCCCATAGCCCACACATCCCCAATGCACCCAATCTTCTCGAAGATTGTCTACCTGTGTGTGACCTTCCATTACAACACTCAGCACCTGGCCGAAGTGTATCGGTGAGTGAAAACCACATTCTGGAGTTTGCAAATACCCTTTGGGCTTTGAAGTTCTTTCCCTCCTGAAGGTGTTTAACCTTTCAATGAAGACATAAAACTAACATCAGCCCTGCCAGAATTACCAGGGGAATGTTTAAATAAAAGGAGCACCCTTCTCAAAAAATCAAATCTTAAAATTCTCATCAAAGCAAAATACTACATCTGAAATTAAGATCAAAAGTGTTGGAGAACCTCAGCAGTACGGAGAATGAGTTAATGTGTGGAGTCGTGTTTGACTTTGAGCAGCTCTGAAGAAGAGTGACTGGCATCGAAACTGCTTTCTCTCACAGCAACCCTGCCGAGTTTCTCCAATGCTCTCTGCTTTTGTTTCTTCCAATTCTTCAACGGGTACTGCATCTCGGGTTCAATTGTTGGATCTTACTGTGCTCAAAATGGCTGCCGTGCTGTCTCACTGTGAGTGGAAAGCACCAGGATATTTCTGAAAGAAGCCAGAGGGAGGGTGGTGAAAACGTGACTTGTTCATTGGAAACAATATGACTTTATATTTAAAAATAATCAGGAAGGCAAGCATTCTTTGAGGCTTGCCAACTGCCATGCGAGCTACTTTCAAACCAGTTCTTTGTTAGCCTTTAATACCTTCAGGAGCTGGATATTATGACAATTTTATTTAACATTTTTCACAATTGCAAAGCCTGGCTATTTCTTTTGTGACAGGCTGTTCCTCAATGTTGGAATGTCTCGTCAATGTGTGTAACCCATACCAATTAGATTTTCATTCAATAAGATTTAATTCCAATTAAAAAATATCAGAGTTGATCTAACATGGTCTCCACATTGTTTGGAATTTAATGTCTGATGGTCAGAAATCAGATTTACTGCTTTGCTAGTTACTGATCAACTGATGTTAAATGGTGAAATTATATGAGAACAGGTCAAAGTAGTTCAGCTGTACCAGTTACAATGATTTTAGTCAAATTTACATCGTGGCAATAAATATTCCTACCTTTCCTCACTGCCACACAAGCCACGTCTGAGTGAATGAGTCTGCTGTAAATTTGTGGTAAATGATGGAAGTGTATGGTCTATGCTAGCCAAGACAATCCAACAGAATCAAGATTAGAATTTCTCTTCATCAAAGAAACAGAACAAACCACAAGGAAACAAATTCCCCTCATTCTCTCCAACCATCTGTGGCATGTTCTTTCCCGTTGTCCTGACCCACCCAGCAAACAGGGCACTATTCCTCGGTTACTGGCAGAAGTTTGAAGTAACTGGGCAGGAATGGGTGTGGAGTGGGTTGAGACTTTGGGGTGATGAGGGATGGTCAGGCTGTGATAAACTGCCTGGCCCCTTTCACAGCCTGCCTGATCTACTTTGTAAGAAGAGCTGTCCATTGGCTGCTGTCCACCCTCCCCGGAGTCCAGTTTGACCCCCTGTATTTTTTTCCTCTTTCTCATGTCATCCAGGAAACCCCTTTCTGAGCCCATTCACAAGGGCAGGGGGTGGGTGGGGAGGGGCACCTGCTTCCCTACAGTTCACGACCTGTCCCATTACCATCCAGGTGACATTAAAGGGAATACCGTTGGTGGAGTTTGTGGCTCGTACCATTAACATGCTGAGTGACTAATTGAACCCAGTGTGGGTGGGCGTGGGGACAGCTGGGTGACCGAGATGCTGAAGTTTGGATGTGAAGGCGAACAGATTTTACTCATTACTGCCTGTCACATCCCACTCAGGAGTAACTGAAGAGAAACAGTAAAGAAGGGATTAGACTTATCCAACACATCACCCTAGCTTCTTTTGCACATTATGTTAAAACCTGGGCCCTCTCATGTCTTACGAGTGGGCACGGCCTACTCTCAGAGGAGATCTGATTGAGGCGTTTAAACTCAAGAGGGTTGCTAGCGAGAGAGTAATTGTTCCTAATAATGAGAGAGCTCAGAAGCAGAAGGCACTGAATTTGGGTGATTGAGAAAATAAAACAAACAAGAGCAACAGGAGGGGGTTACGCAGCGAGATCTGGTAAGCTCAGACTGAGAGAATGGTGGAGGCAGGTTCAGTTCAGGTTTTCAGATGGAAATGGAAAATCATAGAACCACACGGTGGCTCAGTGTTTAGCACTGCTGCCTCACAGCACCAGGGGCCTGGGTTCGATTCCAGCCTTGGGTGACTGTCTGTGTGGAGTTTGCTGCACATTCTCCCCGTGTCTGCGTGGGTTTCCTCCGGGTGCTCTGGTTTCCTCCCATAGTCTGAAGATGTGCATTTTAGGGTGGATTGGCCGTGCTAACTTCCCCATGGTGTTCAGAGATGTGTAGATTATAGGGTGATGGGTCTGGGTGGGATGTTTTGAGAGTCAATGTAGACTTGTTGGGCTGAAAGGCCTGTTTCCACACTGTAGGGTTTTGATTCTATTCTAGTCATTTATACAGCATGGAAACAGACCCTTCAGTCCAACCAGTCCATGGTAATGTTAATCCCAAACTAAACTACTCCCACCTGTCTGCTCCTGGCCGTATCCCTCCAAACCTGTCCCATTCTTGTACCTATTTAAATGTTGTAACTGTACCCATAACCAGCACTTCCTCAGGAAGTTCATTCCACATGTGAACCACCCTCTGTGTAAAAAATTTACCCCTTGTGTTTTTTTTTAAATTTCTCTCCTCTCAACTTAAAATTGTGCCCACACCTTTGGGAAAAAGCACCGACCGCCAACTCTCTCATGTGAAAAGCAATAAACTCATAGCATGGGAATGTATACGAGTGAGTTCCTGTTGGCAGAGAGCTAACATTAACTGGCTGGGCTGAATGGTCTCCCATTGTGTGTAATGTGTCTGTACTGACAGCTGTAGAAACTTTGCTTCATTGTTCCTCGGTGTGTGTCCCAATGATGATAGACACTGCACTTTGTGCAGAGTGAACACTCTCAGTGTGTGTCTTTGACTGAACCCACTGTAATGAATAGCAGATGAGCTAGCAATGAGCTGATGGTCTAACATGCTCCTGTACAAGTGGAGTTAAATGTCTTACAAATCAGATATATTCTCGTCCGGTATCAGGCTACACATCAGGATTAAATGAGTGCTATCATTGTTGCTTTAGCCCAGTGGCCTTTCCTTGAACACAGTCCTGAGGGAACAACTTGCTTGCTGCAAAGTTAATCTCCAACAAACAACAGCCCAAGTTGCGTTGGCAGCCATCTAGCTTTACACCCAACGGCCTGGCTCCCACTGTAATCTGAATTCTTCACTCACGCCTTGTCCCCTGTCAAATCTCGGATCTATCTCTGAAACTGTCCATGCACTTCCATGTCCCAATGCTTCCTCAACCCTGCTCTAATCGGAGAAGCAGATTGCTGGATCAAATTTTCCACTGCTTTCCTCGATTTTTAAACTCCTGTCTGAATGAAAACGTTTGATTTTCATTCTGTCTGTCTGTAACACCTCATAATCGAAGGAAATATGTCTGTTTATGAATGTGCTGTTTGTTGGACGCGGTATATATCCTGCTAACCTCATTCTGCAGTTTGTCTGTTGTAGGGATATAAATGTAGGCCACTTGGCCCCTTGACTCTGCTCCACTATTGCAGAAAATCATGGTTAACCTGACTGTGGTTTCAACTCCACTTTCCTCCTGACTCCCGATAACCCCTGGTTCCTTTGTTCGTTAAAAATATTTCTGTTTTGCACATTCTGCACCTTTTTAAGAATAATTTTTGAGTGTTCTTGCTCAAGTTACTTTGCTGTCTTTTCTCCTTGTTACTAAAAGAGTGGAAGGTTAATCGGAACTTTAGGTACGAGTGTTAAATTACTGATTCAGTTATCTGTTACAACCCTCGTCAACTTTTCATTCCCATTCAACAAAAATCAAGAGGTGAGATGTTGTAGCTTTATTTATTTATTGCCACACATATCCAGAAAGATAGTGAAAAGTGTTTTGTTGCCACAATCCAGAGACATTCTGAGTTACCAAACAAATAAAAAGCAATTATATGGAGTTGATCTTCTGTATAAGGGGTCTTCAAAAACAGCTCCACAGCTTCTGCAAGGTGTCCTAGGCCTGGAAGAGTCCCCACTCCAGGGACAGCAGCATAAGCAGCCTCTGCTCTGAGCACTGTGATCGCTACAACTGAAGACACACCAAGTCCACACTTTGGCTCTACCGCAGCCAGAAGACTTGGTGTCTCTTAAAGTTCTCTGAAAGTCTTGGATTTATATCCCTGGAGCCTTTTCCCAGGAAGAAGTTCAGGTTAACAGCCGCTATCTTGCATCCATGGGGAGCAGATGCATATCAATCATCCACACTGCAATTGCCAGGACTGGATTCCCGGTGCCTGCTTTCTCAGGAATTCTGGATACAACATGTCTATCTGATGCAAGTCATAACTGAGCAGTGACTACTGCTAATCACAAAGGCAGCTGTCTGTAAGCACTGCAAGCAGTTTTGGTCCCCTCATTTACAAAAAGGTATTGTTTCATTGGAGGCAGTTCGGAGAAGATTCACCAGGATGGTTGCTGGTATGGAGGGATTGTCTTACAATCAAAGGTTGGACAGGTTGAGGTTCCAATCCCTAGGGTTTAGAAAAATGAGAGGTGACCTCATTGAAACATCAGATTCTGAAAGGACTTGACAGAGTAAATGCTGAGAGGATGCTCCCCCTCTTGGGAGAGCCTAGGACCAGAGGGCACAGTCTCAGAATAAGGGGGCACCAATTTAAGACTGAGAAGAGGAGGAATTCCTTCTCTTACTGGGTTGTGAGCCTTTGGAACTCCTTGCCACAGAGAGCTCTGGGGACAGAGTCCTTGTGTATATTTAACACTGAAAGAGATAGATTCTTGATCAGTTGGACAATGAAGTGTTTTGAGGAAAGACAGGAAAATGGATGGGTGGAATGTCAGGTCTGTCAGGATCCTATTGAATTGGGGAACAAGCTGAGGGGCTGAATGGCCTAGCACTGCTGCTATATGTTATGGCTTAATAAGATCCAGGAGGTGTTGTGGCATCAATTTGCGCTCTTTTCATAGTCAATGCCATTCTGGTGCCAGCAGTACAGGTTGTTGTCAGGTAAGCTAAGCAGCCAATCACATCGAAGAACTCTCATAGACAGCGAGTCTGCAAATAAAAAGCACTGATGACCTGACTGTTGCTCAATAGTTTTGTAGGAATCAGAATGAAATTTGGGGCATGCACATGGTTTAAGATAAAAGCTAAAATATTGTAAGCAAACTTGATGGCAGTAATAATGAAAAAAATGTTTTTTTAAAATCTGTTGAAGTTTTATTATTAGATAGAGGGATTAACATTCCATGTTTCTAACGTTAGCTTTTCAGGGTCAAAGAGATTGTTCAGAGGTAACTATGACTCTATGCATCACTAAAATTCAGTTCAGCCTCATTCAACAAGGATGAACTTTTCCTTTAGTTTTTTAAAAATGTGAATACTGTATAGACAGTTGAAGTTCATACTGAAGGTCAGGTAAAATTTGTAAATCTGTGTTGATTGTCTGTGAGGATTACACATTAGTTCACATTGTAGAAGGGCAAAGAATCACTGCCAGCAATTCCTGGATTCCTATGTTTAGCTGCACACCCGTGTATTTCAGAGATTGCTCTTGGTTCTTCGCAGTACATTGGTGAAGCTGAAAGTCTCACTGAGTTTCCATCTACATTCCGAACCAGTGTCTGCTGTCTCATGCAATCTTCACCTCCTTAAAGCTGAGTGGCTTCCTCAGTAACTGTGCTCCCCCTGCCCCAACACTACTTTCTGTCTCGGAGGTGTCTTGCATTTGCGGCCTTGGTCACTCAGGTAGATTTTTCACAATGTGGAACTAAATTCCTGCCTGCCCTCAACCATCCATGGAAAACAAATGTTCCACAGTTCAAGACACCTTCTCAATTAACTTAATTGTTTGGGGCTGATGCACCATCCATTACCATTGATCAATGATTGACTACAAAGCTGGCATGCTAGCGTGTCAAGACCAAATATACATAGTTGGAAAACTACATCAGTTGCAAGGAAGGCCAAAGCTATTTTTCTCCGTCTCCTGTCAGTACACAATACAGCATAATACTTTATCTTAGTCAGTGCTGACCCATTGTTGTGTGATAATCATGGATACAGTGCTCCTTTCACAACTTGTTTGCCAGATGTGATGGGCGATTCCAGAAGTTCTTTGATGACCACATCTGTCATCGGTCTGCCAAGACAGGGCTTAAATTGGAAATGTGACAAGATCTTCATCAGAAGAGAGGGGAAGTCAGACAAAGACGGAAAGAAGTTGTGTTGATCTGAGCATGGCTGTTTACTGCACACTTTCTCAAGGAACATTTAGGGGCAGAGAATGAGAGCTGCCTCAGGTGGGGCTGGGGTTGTGAATGTCGGGGTGGTGGGGGGTGTGGTTTTGGTCAGATGTTTCATAATTGCTCCCATGAAGAGCCCAGGGACGGTTTACGTGGTTAATGCTGTCATGCAAAGGCATGAGTTGTTGTTGCATCCCATGAATCTCTGGGTCAACATGTTCCTGGGTCCTGAGCATCACCTTAACAACACATCTTCAGTGAGATGAGAAACGCCAATCCTCATGGATTGGGGTGAAGTGGGTGCGACACCACAGATCTGGAACAAACCCCCTTTGTGGTTTCATCCACGGAGTTTATTGCCAGGCCTTTGTGTGTGGATCACCATTCCACATGTCAGCCTGCTCTAGGCCACAGGCCTGTTTCAGATTGTCCTCACGGGCAGCCTTTCATTATCTGTTAGAGTAATAAAAACATACAAAGCTTTGGAGCAAGTTACTGAAATGAGGAGCAGCCACAGAAGGTCAGAAAGGATCGAGATACAGTGCAAGAGCAAAGGAAGAGGCCAGGAAGGATTTGAGACAGGAACCTCTGGGAAGCTGAAGTGAATACCATTGCAAATGTTAGAAACAAATTGGCAGAAATTTATTCCGACTACTTCTGCTAGTTGTCACCAAAACCTGACTTACTGGTGTGTGATTCTGCCCAATAATTGTCGCTGGGAAAGAAAAATGATGAAACAGTCTGCCTTGTTATTCATGGTAATTAGTTTGGAAAGTCTTTTATGCTGCATTTTATTCTGATTTAACAGCACTCACCTGGCACTGATGAAAGGTTCAACAAGATTTTCAGAAGAGAAACAAACCACGAATTCCTTTAAAATCACTGATGTTCTGGGAATGTGATTTCACCAAATTAAGGAACATTATTTATTTATTTCTCTACTCTGTATTAGCACACAAATTACTTTTCGAATGACAATTTTTCTACCTTGAATAAACTTTCATGACTTTACACAATGGAATTGTCGACAGGATGCCCCAACCACAGGCGGAAACCGACTCACTTTGTGAATTCAGCGGCAACTGTATAGGGTCCCCTTGAAAATTCCCAGAGTACAGACTTAAGTACAAGTCTCGGGTTTTCGACCACTTTGATCTTGTACATGTTACAAAACAGCTTTTCACAGCAATCCGGGGACTACGTCATAATTCATAGTGCAGGTCTTGGTTCGAACAAAGTTGAAAAACGGTCAGGTCTGCTGAAGCTTTAGCCCAGTAGCCGATATCGGAGATAGTCCATATCGCAAATATCTTCTTTTTTCCTGTTTCTGACCTGAAACCAGACATCAAAAATAATTTGATTTGCCTTGTGTTTTTGAATTTACCCTGTTTCTGCCATGGGCATTGGAGCAGGAGTAGGCCATTTAGCACCTCATGTGGAATTTGAATTCAATTAATATCCGGAATTAAGAATCTAATGATGACTGTGAATCCATTGTCAGTTGTTGGGAAAATGCCGTCTGGTTCACTGACCCCCTTTAGGGAAGGAAACTGCCATCCTTACATGGTCTGGCCTATATGTGACTCCAGACCCACAGCAATGTGGATGACTCTTAACTGCCCTCTGGGAAATTAGGGATGGATAATAAAAGCTTCCTAGCCAGTAAAGCCCACATCCCGTGAATGAATAAAGGAAAAATATGTCCGCTCCCTCATTCCATATGATCATTGCTGATCATTGAGCTCAATACCCCAATCCCACTCCCCTCCCATCTCCCTTGATCCTTTTATCTATAAGAGCTATATTTGCCTCCTTCTTGAAGACACATAATGTTTTGGCCTCAACTGCTTTTCTGTGATGGTGGCTCCTGATTTGTCTTCCTTTTCCTGAATTATCCCCAGCTATGGTCTTTCGGTTACTTATGAACGGTCTTGGTTCGGGGAGAGTGGACTAATAGCCCACGCGCACCCCCCCCTCCTCCCCCCCCCCCCCATTATTCTAAATTAGCCATGCTTGGCAGAAGTGGTGACTTATTGGGAATGTCACAGGGTTAGTAATCCCAGTGAATGTTCCGGACCCTGGGTTTGAGGGCCTCCATGGCAGACAGCGAAATATGAATTTAAGTTTTAAAAATCTGGAATTAACGACTTGCTCAATGGCAACTGTGTGTCCAATGTCAGTTGTCATATAAACCCATCTGATTCACTCCTGCCTCTTAGCGAGGGAGATCTGTTGTCCTTACATTCTAGCCTACACGTGACTCCAGACCTACAGCAATGTGACTGAGGTTTACCTGCCTTCTGGGCACTTAGGGATGGGTAATAAATACCTCTAAATCCTATGAGTGAATAATAATTTTTTAAAAAATGCTCAAAATGTTGTCCAATCACCTGGGGGCAATGCTGTGCGGTGAGGCTCCTGTGTCCCTTTCCTCAATGAGGATTAGAATTCTTCTCTCCACAGTGTTGCAGAAATCTTATCCAAACTGGCCCAGAGACAGTAGGAACTGTAGATCCTGGAGAATCTGAGATAATAAAGTGTGGAGCTGGGTGGACACAGCAGGCCGAGCAGCATCAGAGGATCAGGAAGGCTGACGTTTCAGGTCTGGGCCCTTCCTGTCCAATCTTACCTGCTGGCTTTCAAACTGCAGCCAGGGCCAGGGCTCCGAACTTAGCCCCATTCTCAATGCTGATGCCTGCAGCTGAGCTGAATGATTTGCCTGGTTCAGAATCCCAGTGATTTCACAAATTATTAGCACAACGATTGCTGGGGGTTTGATAAAGCTGCTGGAAAATATTCATGAGAAAATGGCCTTCAGAAAATAACATGTGTGAATAATCCAGGGACCACAGTAAAAACAAAAGGATTTCCTTTGCTCATCTGTCTTCTTCAGGAAGATCTCAAATTTAGAATTTTCTGGAAAAATTCGTCAGGATGTATTTTTTTTTGAAGGGAGTGCTAACGTTTCGGCCATTCCAGTTAAGAATATATAAATGTATTTCCAGATAGCTACCTGCTTTTCTTCGAAATAATGCCGTGGGAATTTTGGCATTTGTCGGAGAGACGGCAGACAGATTCTCTGTTTAAGATCTTATAGCAATGATGGTGCCACTGATTGTGTTGCACTCCCTCAGTGCTGTACTGGAGTATTCCTCGTGCTCAGGTTTTGGAGCAGGACTTGAATATGTAAATCCCAACCAAGACTGCTCTGCACCGAGCCAAGTCTGAAGGCTTTGAGTGAAGAGAGTTTTCCTCCCCTCAGTTTGAAACAGCCAACCTCTTTTCATGAGACAATGACCCTGTGTTTTAGAATTCCTGGCTGGGAGTTCTGTACTGATCCTGGGTAGTTTTCCTGAGAAGCAGAGAGATGGCTGTTGTCTGCGGAGTTGCTTATTTGTGCCCCAATCATTTGTTACCCTGAGCATGGATATACTGGGTCTACACTCATTGGAGTTTAGACGGATGAGGGGGGGGGGGATCTAATTGAAATTTACAGAATACTGAATGGCCTGGACAGAGTGGATGTTGGGAAGATGCTTCCATTGGTAGGAGAGTCCAAGGCCCGAGGGCAGGGCCTTAGAGTAAAGGGAAGGCTTTTTAGAATGGAGATAAGGAGAAACTTCTTCAGCCGGAGTGTGGTGGAACTATGGAACTGCCACTGAAGGCTGTGGAGGCCAGGGCATTCAGTACGTTTAAGACTGAGACAGATAGGTTCTTGATTATCAAGGGGATCAAGGGTTATGAGGAGAAAGCGGGAGAATGGTGTTGAGGAACTTACCAGCCATGATTGAATGGCAGAGAAGACCTGATGGGCTGAATGGCCTAATTTCTGCTCGTATGTCTTATGGTCTTATAGTCTTATAATAGCACATTCCCGTGTCTCCAAAGTGTTTGTTTACAATGAGCAAATTCCCAATATCAGGTCACACTCTCAATATTTAATCGTAAGGAATGTATAACATCTTGAATTAAGTTGACAATATTATTTGATCAGAAAACAGAAACAGAGCAAAAGCCCTTTTGCTACATGGAATGATGCAATGTTAATGAGATTCTTGGTTACATTAGGGGACATGGGGGGTGTATTGAACACCTGAGATAATTCTAATGTGCTCATGGGAAAATACAGTGTTTAATGGAAAATGCTGGAAATACTCAGCAGGCCTGGGATTATCGATGGAAAAGGGAGCAGAGTGAGGTCAATGACCTTTCGTCAGAGTTGGGAAATGATTGAAATGTAATTACTGGCCCTGAACAAGTGAGATGGGGCAGCAGGAGAGAAAAAAAATACAAATTAAAAGCATGGTCTTGCTTTCCATGGAGCAGAGCAGATTGAGGAGGGACATGATTGAGATGTGTAAAATTATGAGGGACATAGATAGGGTGGAGAGGAAGAACATTTTCCCCTTGGTGGAGGGATCAATGACTGAGGGCATGGATTGAAGGTCAGGACCAGCAGGTTTAGAGGGGGTGTGAGGAAAGACTTGTTCACCCGGAGGGTGGTGGGAATCTGGAAGTCACTGCCTGTAAGGCTGGGAGAGGCAGAAACCCTCATCACATTGAAGTAATATTTAGATGTGCATATGTGATGCCAACGCTATGGGCCAAGGGCTGGGAAATGGGGTTAGAATAGTTCGATGGCTGTTTCTGCTTGGCACAGACTCAATGGGCCAGAGGGCCGTTTTTCTGTTCTGTAGATCTCTATCACTCTAAAACAAGAGGAATGGTCAGTGATAGACTCCTTCCCATTTCTCTGCCTTGGCATTCCCTTAAAACCCATGTCACGTCCAAAGATTACCCTATTCCCACAGAAGGCCCTGGGCCTGCAGTTTTAACTGGGTTCCTGTGGGGAGAGGCTCTCAGCTTTGCTGAGTATTTTTAGCATTTTCTATTGTCTGTTTATTCCCAACAATATCTGATCTCACAGCATGACATTGGAGAGAAGCAAATGAATTTCTCCTGTTTCCTGATCAGCATTCAGGCCTCCAGTGTTATAACTGGAAAATGTGATCAGGACAAGAAATAATGAGAACTGCATTTATTTCAGAACCCTCTCCCCATCCCCCTCTCTGATGAAGGGTCTTGGCCGGAAACGTCAGCATTTGTGCTCCTGAGATGCTGCTGGGCCTGCTGTGTTCACACAATGTTATCAGGATGGTTTTCTCATTCTTGGCCTGAGGGATCTTGCTGTGCATGAACTACCTGCCACATTTCCTACAACACAGAAACTGCACCCCAGCAGTGAACAGTAGCTGGCATCATTACAGGGTCTATATAAATGCAAATGTTTTATTTATATCCAGTGTATGTCACTTCCTGTCTGTAGGGGAGGGATACTGAGAGCAGTCAAGGTGGGGAGGAGATGGGATATTGACGTTATTAATGGAATCCCTGCACTATGGAAACAGGCTATTTAGCCCAACAAGTCCACACCGACCCTCTGGAAAGCATCCCACCCCGACCCATCTCCCCACCCAAATCTTGTAACTGTGCATTTCCCATGGTTCACCCCCCTGATCACTACAGACAATTTCCCATGGAAAATCCACCCGAACCTGCATATCTTTGGAGTGTGGGAGCAAACTGGAACCCCTGGAGGAAACTCACGCAGACACAGGGAGAATGTATACACACACACGTACACACACATACATACACACACACAGACCCGAGACTGGAATCGAACCCAGGCCCCTGGCACTGTGAGGCAACAACACTAACCACTGAGCCACCATTCCACAGGCGAATAGAATGTGTACATAGAACATAGAACATAGAACAGTACAGCACAGAACAGGCCCTTCAGCCCACAATGTTGTGCCGACCATTGATCCTCATGGATGCACCCTCAAATTTCTGTGACCATATGCATGTCCAGCAGTCAGGAATGTGTATTCCTGTATATTCCTGTATATTCCTCTCTTGCTGGCTTCCTGATCCCACCCCATGTTAAAGTGGGAATGGGGTCGGATCAGGATGGGAATTCCAAATGGGAATGGGATACAGTGTTCATGTTCATTTATACAGCACCTTTCCTTCAATAGAGCATCCCAATGTGTGGTGGCTCAGTGGTTAGCACTGCAGCCTCATAGCGCCAGGGACCTGGGTTCGATTCCAGCCTCAGGCGACTGTCTGTGTGGAGTTTGCACATTCTCTCTGTGTCTGCGTGGGTTTGCTCCGGTTTCCTCCCACAGTCCAAGGTTGTGCAGGTGAGGGTGGATTAGCTGTGAGGAAATACAGGGCTGAGTCTGGGTGGGATGCTCTTTGGAGCATCGGTGTGGGCTGAATGGCCACAATCTGCACTGTAGGATTTCTAAGGCGAATGTTGGCACGTGCTGGGGGTGGGGTGGGGTGTTAATTTGAATACATGGCAGTTTAGATCCAACAGATGCAGAATTATTGCTGATACTCACAGTTAAAGAGTTAATGCGAGGACACAGAAGATGAATCTCAATCTGTTGCTTTACAGCGATATATGAAGTAAAGAAAGAGCCGGAAAACATGAAATGGTATTTAGGTAAAGTTGGATTTGTTTGACGCTGTTGACCTGATAACTAGTGAGTGACAAAGTTACTGGGTCACTTACACAAGATTAAACTCCCCTGTGGTCTCTGTATTTATTTATTTAGTTAATTATTTATGATCCTCGCAGGATGTGGGACAATTGCACTAAGTAATTGAATTGTCCTCCTGTGTACACCTGGTTGGAGTTTGGAGCATTCCTGTGTCGCTACAGTAATTCAACACACTGACACAACAATATAGCTCATATTTTACACTAAAGGAATGGTCTGTATTGCATCAGATAATGTCTACGCTCTCCACACTTCCAGCCCAAATTACTCCCAGCTAAGGTCACTTGATACACTGCTAAATTGGCTGCATACTTCACCAACACCTTCCACCCCAACCTTCAGTTCACCTGGGCCATCTCCAGCACATCCCTCACCTTCCTGGACCTCTCAGTCTCCATCTCAGGCAACCAGCTTGTAACTGATGTCCATTTCAAGCCCACCGACTCTCGCAGCTACCTAGAATACACCTCCTCCCACCCACCCTCCTGCAAAAATTCCATCCCCTATTCCCAATTCCTCCGCCTCCGCCGCATCTGCTCCCACGATAAGACATTCCACTCCTGCACATCCCAGATGTCCAAGTTCTTTAAGGACCGAAACTTTCCCCCCACAGTGATCGAGAACGCCCTTGACCGTGTTTTCCGTATTTCCCGCAACACATCCCTCACACCCCGCCCCCGCCACAACCGCCCAAAGAGGATCCCCCTTGTTCTCACACACCACCCTACCAACCTCCGGATACAACGCATCATCCTCCGACACTTTCGCCATCTCCAATCCGAGCCCACCACCCAAGACATTTTTCCATCCCCACCCCTGTCTGCTTTCCGGAGAGACCACTCTCTCCGTGACTCCCTTGTTCGCTCCACACTGCCCTCCAACCCCACCACACCCGGCACCTTCCCCTGCAACCGCAGGAAATGCTACACTTGCCCCCACACCTCCTCCCTCACCCGTGTCCCAGGCCCCAAGATGACATTCCACATTAAGCAGAGGTTCACCTGCACATCTGCCAATGTGGTATACTGCATCCACTGTACCCGGTGCGGCTTCCTCTACATTGGGGAAACCAAGCGGAGGCTTGGGGACCGCTTTGCAGAACACCTCCGCTCAGTTCGCAACAAACAACTGCACCTCCCAGTCGCAAACCATTTCCACTCCCCCTCCCATTCTCTAGATGACATGTCCATCAGGGGCCTCCTGCAGTGCCACAATGATGCCACCCGAAGGTTGCAGGAACAGCAACTCATATTCCGCCTGGGAACCCTGCAGCCATATGGTATCAATGTGGACTTCACCAGTTTCAAAATCTCCCCTTCCCCTACTGCATCCCTAAACCAGCCCAGTTCGTCCCCTCCTCCCACTGCACCACACGACCAGCCCAGCTCTTCCCCCTCACCCACTGCATCCCAAAACCAGTCCAACCTGTCTCTGCCTCCCTAACCGGTTCTTCCTCTCACCCATCCCTTCCTCCCACCCCAAGCCGCACCCCCATCTACCTACTAACCTCATCCCACCTCCTTGACCTGTCCGTCTTCCGTGGACTGACCTATCCCCTCCCTACCTCCCCACCTATACTCTCTCCACCTATCTTCTTTACTCTCCATCTTCGGTCCGCCTCCCCCTCTCTCCCTATTTATTCCAGTTCCCTCGCCCCATCCCCCTCTCTGATGAAGGGTCCAGGCCCGAAACATCAGCTTTTGTGCTCCTGAGATGCTGCTTGGCCTGCTGTGTTCATCCAGCCTCACATTTTATTATCTTGGAATTCTCCAGCATCTGCAGTTCCCATTATCTCTGCATACTTGTGGGGTTGGAGAGTGCTGTAAGTGGTGGGGATTGCGGGATAGTGGGAGAACATGTCTGCTAAGTGCCCTGATAAAGCTCTGAGCTTTTGTTCTCACCTGTGTGCCATACATACTGTGTTACTTCAAGGCCAGGAAACTGTGTGCTAAGTGGCTCACCCTGTCAGTTCCACATAACAACAGAGATTATTAACAGCACACCGAACCCCCTGACTGTACCTGTGACAACGCTGTGGCTTTAAGGGGTGCATTCTGTCCTGGTTTTATTTTCACCTCCTCATACTCCGCAGATACCTCCTGTGATAGTGGTGTAAATACCTCGCTAGCTCTACCTCCCAACTTTGTTTGAACCAACAAAACCCACATGGCCTCAGGCCTTTGGCAACAATGGGACTGTTCCCCATCTCTGTCCTCTTCACTACTCCTACCTTTCACCTCTACCTCCACCATTTTAAACCAACTTTCAGTTTTCAGTTCCAACTGAAGTTCAAAAACTCTCTCTTTCTCCCATTTCTCTGTTCGGTCACCCTTTACTTTTCCTCCTCCTCTGCTTTAAATCGTTGTTCAGACTGTGTCATTTCCCTCTGTCTTTCTTTTCTTTCCTGGCAGGGATATTCTTTCTTTTCCTTTTAACCCTCGAATTCCAGCTGCTTCATTTGCAATTGAATTTTAGCAATTTCCAATAATCCTGGTTGCATTCCTGGCAATTGGAAATGTAGAGATCCTGCTGCAATTATTTCTCCTTTCCTCACAGGCACAGACAACTCCAACTCAACCTGTTCACCAACTCCAAAGGCTTTGCCTTGCTCACTTTCTGTAAAACTCCCAAAGTGACATCTTCCACCCCCAGGAAATTCCCAGTAACTGAAAGAGCCACTATCACACAAGGCACTCCCTGTTTAAAGCAAACGAATGCAACATCCCCAAAATAAAACTCACCAACACTCACCGCTCACTTCCTTTGAGTATATTAATCCTAAACTCAAGCCGGAATTAGAGATTTTGATCTTGACAAGAGCACCAGTTTGTTATTGACAAAACCGAACCCATCAAAACAGATCAAGGAGATAGCCTGGATCCTAACTTTTTCTCGTTTTAAAGGCAAGTGCCAGGTGTTCTGTTCTGGATACAACTTGATTGGTTATTCCACCAGGCTTGGTAATATATTCATACACTGTAGTTAAAATATAGACAAAGCAAAAAGAAAAGTATTGGCTTAGCAGTAACTCTACTGAAATAATCAACAAAATAAAAAGCTACTAATTAACTGTTCCAATACAGTAATATCCATAAACACATCCCTGGCAAAGGCAAATTCAGTAAAATAGATTCTCTTACTGGCAATCTGAGCAACTAGAAGAGGACCCCAGGTTTTAGCTGTAACAGAGAGAGAAATAAGAGCTTCCACATTCAGATTCAAGACCACAGCAACTCCTGAAAGCTAAAACTAAAAATGATTCTGTGGGAGCTTGACCCCACCCATTCAGGCTGCTTCTATTGTTACAACTTTAAGAAAAATCCCAAGGCTTCACAAGCTGTTTACTGTATAGGCGTTGAGCAGACTGCTTGGAATCTCTGTCTCAATGCTTCCTCATGCATAAAAATCCAGGCGAGAATACGCCTTTTACAGCCATAGTATCATCACATGCCACACAATTGTCCTGTACTCTCCCTCAACTCTGGGGCAATTCAAAAAACCTGGTGCAAAAGTTATATTTCGATACAAAATGAAATCTTTATCGGTATAAATTCTGAAGTAAGGTAGAAGAGATTCTGTGATAAGGAGAGTCTGGAGAAGCTGGAATTGCTATCCAACTGAATAGACAAAGTTTTCCTCTTTCTTGGCTTTCAGTTTTTATTTGGGGGCAAATTGAGGGAATAGCCTTTAGAAAGGGGCAAAATAAATGATGAGATGCACACATGGGGATCAGGGTAAGCATTACTGGGCTGGCTGTCTTTGGGAATGAGCTTGGAAATGGGAGGTGTGTTTAATCAGCCTGGGGAATGACTGTCCCAAACATCCACTTTGTCTCATAATGGAAACAGTTTTTTAAAATTCATTTATGGGATGAGGGTGTCACTGACCAGGCAGCATTTATTGCCCATCAGATAGTTAAGAGTCAACCACGTTGCTTTGGGTCTGGAGTCACATGCAGGCCAGACCAGGTAAGGATGGCAGTTTCCTCCCCTGAAGGGCACTAGTGAACCAGATGGGATTTTCCCAACACTTGACAATGGATTCATGGTCATCAATAGGTTGTTAATTCCAGATATTTTATTGAATTCAGTTTACAGGATTTGAACCTGGGCCCCCAGAATGTTATCTGGATCTCTAGATTAATAGTCCAGCAATAATACCACTAGGCCATCACCTCCCCAAAGTTCCACCAAGATAAAAGTAGCTCTTCAAGACTTGCGATCGTGTTCATCAATAACTAATGAAGTTAGTCTTCAGTCAAAATCTCATTCAAAAGAGCATGAAGATTTCAGGGGTTTACGGATGAACTGAAGAATGTAAGAGAGCAAGTTCTCATCAGTTCAGTGATTTCTAATTGATTGCAGACATTGATGGGGGAGGGGAAGGCTGCAGTCGCACACCCAAAAGGGGGTGTGGAGAATCATTAGCAGCAACTTATGGATGTCACAGTTTAACTGCACACGGTGAGACTTAGGAGTCATGGTTGGGGTCAGTTTCACGGGAATCCTAATAGTGAACACTGATAATTTCTTCCTCAGCGTTGTCACAGAGCCTGGGGGAAATGTTGGTGTCAATACTGCACCACATCGACCGGAGCCTCATGGGCTGTTACATGCATGGGGATCCACCAGTGGCCAGCAGCTTCCGAAATTCAGGCTCATATTGCTCAGGATTTGCAAATTAAAATATGGTTTTTGATTTTCCTTTCATGGGACGTGGTACCACTGACAAGGCCAGCATTTGTTGCCTCTCTCTAACTGCTCTTTGAGCTGATCAACTTGTGCAGGCCATTTCAGAGAGCAGTTAAGAGTCAACCACATTCTTGTAGGTCTGGAGTCACATGTAGGCCAGACCCAGGGAGCGACGGCAGATTTCCTGCCATGAAAGTTGTCAGCAAGCCTGGTTTGTTTATTTCCACAATCGATGCTGATTCTATGGTCACTGTGACTGAGACGGGGATTAAATTCCAGATTTATGAATCGAGTTTAAATTCTCGAGTTTTAAATTCTCCCAGCTGCCCTGGTGGGATTCGAACCCCTGTCCTGAGAGAACGGGGCCTCAGGATTACTGATCCAGTGACATTAGCATGATGCCATCATCTCCCTAAAATAACGAAAAACACCTTTTGTTTCTATCCAAAAAAAGTGCAAGATCTGCAGATGTTGAAAATCAGAAACAAAAATAGAAATTGCTGGAGAAACTCAGCAGGCCTGGCAGCATCTGCAGAGAGAGAGAGCTCTAACGTTTAGGATCCAGTGACCCCCTCAACAGAACAAATGCTGCCAGGCCTGCTGAGTTTTTCCAGCAATTTCTGCTTTTGTCTCTTGCATTTCTGTCAGGATATGTGTGCAATTAGGACTGAACGCTGTACAAAATAACAGAAGGCACTGTAGCCACCAATTAACATTCTGGTTACAGTGTGAAGTTTCAATGTTTTTTCTGTCAGGTCCCACTGACACTGCAGGTTTGTACATTAGGCCTGTTGTATGCTCAGAAAAAGCCCAGACAGACAACGTGGTACCTTATAGGTTGCATCTGAAGCCTGGATGTGGAATTTGGGAACAAGCCTTCCCATCTTCCTGCATGTCAGTACAGAGGGAGTGCGGCACAGTGTGAGGTGTCAGCCCTCAGTCGAGACTTTAAGCCAAGGCCCCATCATTTCTCTTCGGTGGAAGTAAAAGATCCCCTGACATTGTGTCAAGGAACAGCAGGGGAAATAGCCTCAGTAATATTTATCCATCTGTCAACATCACAAAAGCAGACTGAAGCAAAACACTGTGGATACTGGAAATCTGCCACAAGCTCTTGAGTGCTGGTAAAAAGCTCAACAGGTCTGGCAGCATCAATGGAGAGAAAACAGTGTCAACGTTTTGGGCCCAGTGACCCTTCCTCACAACTGGTTGTGGTCAGGAAAATGTTGGTCTATATGCTGGAGAAGGGATGGGAGGAGGAGGGAATGAGTGGACGATAGGTGGAGATGGAATCCAGAGCGAGAGAAGTGCAGTTGGACGGACAAAGGATTGGGTAAAGGTCAGTCTGGGAGTATGAAGAGCTGCCATTGGGGACTGTTATGAAGGATGTGCTATGAGCTACAAAGCTGACCGCATGCTTAGCCTATTGGATGAAAAATTGTTTTCAGAGAAACTAAACTTAAAAATTGGGCACCATTCCCAAACATACAGCCAGAATAATTTTTCCCGAGATCTGGAATATCTGAGAAAGAGTGCAGTTTATTAATCTGTTTCAACCCTGATGTGAGAGGGTGCATTCAGCTCATTAGGTTCCAATTCAACTTTGTGTGACCCATTTCCTGTTGTTGGGCAATTTTCATCAATTTTTGACTTTGATTTTTACACTTGTCAACCTAACTTTCAAATCTCAACTACAGCTCCCCATCTCTGTAACCTCCTCCACTCCCACAAAATCCAAGATCCAGCATTCCTTTCATTCCGAGCCAGCTCCTATCCCTGATTTTAATTTCAGAATTATGCTGTAGAAGGAGGCTATTCAGCCCATCGTGGCTGCACTGATTCTATCACCTAGTGTCAATCTCTCGCTTTCTCTCCACATCTCTGCAGATTATTTCTGGCCAAATAATCGCCCGAAACCTTTAAGTGAGCCTACCTCCGCTGCGCTTCCAGGCAGTGTATTCCAGAACCTATCTACTCACTGTGTGAAGAAGTTTATTTCACATCACCCTTGCTTCATTTGCACATTACTTAAAATCTGTGCGCCTCTTGTTCCTGCTGACACAAGTGGGAACAGTCTTCCCTAAATACTCAATGATTTGGGAAACCCCAATCAGATCACCTCTTAGAATTCTTCTCTCTAAGGGGAACAATGGTGCCTTCTGCAATCCTCCCTCCCCCGCCCCGGAACCATTCTTGTAAAATGACTGCACTATTGACACAATGCCTTCACCTATCTGGGGATTAACTTCTGGGGATTACTTCTTTAAACCACTCCATCTTTCATTCTCCCTTTAAACCCACCTCTTTGGCCCAGCTTTTGTTCGCCCATCCCAGGACCTCCTTAAGTGATTTGAGCTCAAACTCTGCTTGCTAACACTTCTTTGAAACAACCAGGGACATTTTATTGGGTTAAAGGTGCTATTTCAATGCAAATTGTTGAATGGTTACCATATGGCGAATTAATTAATGAGGCCATAAATACACAGAACTGCATTGGGCATCTCCCTAAATAAAAAAATAAAAAAAAACCTTTTAAATTTGAGAGTAATGCATCTGTGATGTGAGTTAGACATTTTTAAAGCAGGGAATGGATAAACTGCAATTTTGTTAATGTAGGTTTAGTCAGAAATAGTATTTGGTCAATTAATCAGACATTGCATATTCTAACAGGATGAGGGAAACTGTGACTAATGCAATTATGTGCAAGATCTCAAAGTCAACTTGCTGTCATGGGCTCTTTGGATGTTAGTAGCTGACTAATGGCAAAGTGGGAGCTACATGACCTTGAGCAGTTTTCTTGTTGTGAGACACTTTACTGTGCTGTCAGCAGAGGGTGCCATTGCTCTAGAAAACTTGAGTTAGTGACTGCACTGACTGTTAGGGAGATAAAACAAACAAAAGAAAAATAAACAAACAAAATGTGTTTAAATCCAAATTGGCATTAACACTGAGGGCGCCCGCTTGATAAGACAACATCTTTTGTCATTGATACTGCAGAGTGGAATGTTAGCCTCTGTTTCTGTGTTTGATCAATGGCAGCCGATACCTTCATCTGCCCCACTTGCTGGTCTCCAAATTGCGTCTCTAAATTCTTGCCTCTCATTCCTGTGCGAAGACAAACTGGATCAATTAGGGCTTTATTCACTGGAGTTTACAACAATGGGGTGTGGGTCTCATGGAAACCTATAGAAGCCCACAGGACAGGACAGGGGAGGGATGCTCCTGATGACTGGGGAGCCCAGAACCAGGTGGTGACTGGTTTAAGGATTTGGGATTGACCATTTAGGACTGAGCTGAGGAGAAATATCTTCACCCAGAGAGTGAAAAGCCAGTGGAATTCTCTGCCACAGAAAGCGGTTGAGGCCAAAACATTGGATGTTTCTGAGAAGGAGTTAGATGTAGTTCTTAGGGATAAAAGAATCAAAGATTATGGGGAGAAAGTGGGAACAAGGGGCTGATCAGCTATGATCACATTGAATAGCAGATCAGGCTTAAAGGGCTGAATGGCCTACTACTGCTCTTATTTTCTACGTTTCAAAACCTCTTCACCTTTTGATCTGCTCCTTAAAACCCACCATATTCTGATCCCTCATCCTGATGTTTCTTTATATGGACTACACGACTGATTGTATGTACTATTGTTCCTGTGAAATGTTTTGAGATCTTTTAATACATTAACGTCACTATCTAAATGCAGTTCTTTTTGATGTTATTTGCACCTAATTTCTGTAAATCCTATTGAATCATGGAATTCCTCAAGTGTGGAAGCAGGTCATTTGGCCCTTTGAGTTCATACTGTCTAGCATTCCACCCAGACCCAGGCCCCTAGCCTATAGGCCTGCATTTCCCATGGCTAATCCAATTAACTTATATCTGTGGGAGGAAACCCACGCAGACTAGGGGAGAATGTGCAAACTCCATACTGTCACTCGAGGGTGGAATTGAACCCAGATCCGCCGCACTGTGAGTAGCAGTGCTAACCACCATGCTGCTCTTGGTTTTAGTCAGAAAGCCTGGGTACTGTTCGGTTTTGTTCAGAATCAGAGATGTCTAAATTGCACAAATATGACCCAATGCAATATTGGGCTAAATGTCTAAAGCTGAGATATGAAATGCAAACATGGTTCAGTGTATGGATTAGAAATGTGTGGTTTCATACAGACAACCGCTCAGCCCACTGTTCCTCAGTCCCACCACCAACCCCAACCCTTCCTCCATGAGCTGTTTATGGATATTCGACAGACCGAGATGGCATTGTTGCCAGGTTCACCAAAGGGGGCAGAGGGCAGGTTGGGAAAGGGATGAGCCCTCATCAGTGTGGCTGGGAGCAGCTCGATCCTGAGTTAGTGCATTAAGGCACCTGCTCTCACTGACAGTGAACCAGGATACATCGGCAGGAGAGAGGAGTGACAGCTTTTATATGCTTCAATTCCCTTTAATACTGCCGCAATCATAAAATCACCAACTTTCATAAACACTGACTCCAAAAGGAATGTGTGCCACGAAACCAATTGAATACATAAAAATAAATAGTTGTGTTTATGTAGTAACTTTGATAACATTGGGGTGTCCAATGGAACTGTATCTCACTCTGAGTCCAAATGTCTGACTGATGAGGCAGTACTGGGATAGAGAGCGACAGAGAAAGAAGCAGATCCTACACCTGGGTTCCTCTACCGCATGGACCGTGCTTCCCCGGGGGGTGGCCAAAGGGCTGTGGGTGGAGAATCAGCCTGTTCCCTTCACCCTCAGAGCCCAGGGCGGCAAGCTGAACACTCTGCACACCCCCTCTCCTGCCAAGGATCAAATGGTACAATCATAGAACCCCTACAGTGTGGAAACAGGCCCTTTGGACACAGACCACACCAAACCTCGGAGCATCCCACCCAGACCCATCCCCCTGTAATCCACTGAATCTACACATCTCTGAACACTAGAGGCAATTTCCCATGGCTAATCCACCTAGCTTGCACATCTTTGGACTGTGGGAGGAAACTGGAGCACCCAGAAGAAACCCACACAGACAGTTCGCTGACAGCAATCTCAAGGAGACAAACTCCTTGTTTTAGTGGTATTTAATGAGGGATAAATATTGTTCTCCTCTCTAAAATAGGGCTGTGACACCTTTTACATTTCCCTGTGGGGGTAGGGGAGCTGGATTAGCTTCTCATGGCACCCCAGACAATGCTGCACTCCCTCAGTGCTGCACCACAAGTGTCAGCAAGGATTGTGTACCCAATCACACAAATGGGATATCAGTGGATGACCTTTAACCTCCCAGGCCCTGACACTGTCCAGAGACCCTCACACAGTCTTCGCTCCCACATTAACAACACATTTGTTGATGGCGGGTTTGCTCCACTTTCTGTAACCTGGAAACATAACTCAGTGTGAAATTCATTGAAAAATCGACTCTTAATGACTTTCAGCTAATGTGGTTTTCTTCGATTTACTGCTCACTGTTCCGATAAAAGGAAACAACTTGAAGATGAAAAATATTCTTAATCTGTTTGAACAACAGGAACTTTGACATGGAGGATAGCAGACGGCTGAGAGGAGTGTGTTACGGTCTCGAACACATGCCCAGACGTTTCTCAGGTTCTCGGCTATAACAGCAGGCAGCTCTGGGTTTTATTTTGGAGTCTTTCTGGCGGAGCTTGACTGGAAAACCCTCTGCATTCTTTGTTTCCTTTGTGTTTTGTGTTTTTCATTGTGCTGTTGTTGGTGGTCACTAAAGGAGCCAAGATCTACCTTTAGATAAAAAGCAGGACAGCCCCCATTTTTAGTTGTAATCTAGATCAGAGAGACAGAAGCAGATGTAGCAACTGTTACTAATGTTATAGCCCCCAGTAAAAATGAGATATAAATGAATGGAGCAATTTTTAATACATAGTTGTTACAAATGACTGTTTTGGAAATCTATGTGAATTAACTAACCCTGATTTTACATTGTAACAACCTGCTATGTTCGTTTATTCATGCCTGAGTTGTGAAGTACTTTCCTGACGTGGCTTCTGGATGTTCAATAATAACAGTGAAAGTAAGGAGGTGTGTGGGGAATGGTTGCGGCAACGGTCTAGCTCCTTCCTGGGTACAAATTCTGATTGGACATTAAACTGAAGAAGGGCTGCAAAGAAGGGTGGGTCAGACTGAGTGAAATAAATGTCAAATCAGGGCCAGAAAACAAAATAGGGACAGGGAAAATCATTGTGCATTAAGTGAGTCAGAGAGAGAGAGAGAAAAGAAATAAAGAACCCCTAAATCATTTCACAACCTGAAAGAATGAGGCTTTGCACTTGGAAATGTTTACTTTCTGGGCCACAGGGTTTAGTTAGTAACCCTTAACAGTCATTGTGTTGTGAAAGAGATACCTATGGTAGTGATTTCTAGACATAACATTAAGCATCGCATTCAATGGATGGTGAGTGTGCGTGTGTAGTAACTTTATGATTGCTGAGTGGAGATTAAGGGCTTAATTTCAGAGAAGTGTATGTTGCCTAATAACTTGTTGTGCTAGACAGTTCATGGTGTTGATAGTGGTGTGTGTTGTTTACACACTGACCGTTATTGATTTGGTGAGATCTGGCCCGTTGTTCCCTGCCAGCCCGAGCTGTCTCATCGAGATAGGACAGTGGCTGGAATAAAAATTAGTGAATATATTTCATACTGGCGCATCTCTTCCTTCACCCATTCCTGTGATATGGGCACCACAGGCAAATGTTTCTTGACCATCCCTAATTGCCCTTAACCTGAAGGGCTGTCTATGCCAGTTTTAGGGGGCAGTTAAGAGTCAACCCCATTGCTGTGGGGACTGGGTGAGGGTGGCGGAATTCAGGACCTTGATGACAAAAACATGGTTCATTTCATGGGCACCATGACTGATATGAGCTTCCTATTCCAGATTCATTAGAGCCATAGAGCTCTATAGCACGGAAACTGACCTGTCGATCCAACTCATCCATACCACCCAGCTATCCTGGATAAATCTGGCCCCATTTGCCAGCATACGGCTCATATCCCTCTAAACCCTTCCTATTCATCGACCGTCTCGATGCTTTTTAAACATCGTAATTGTACCAGCCTTCACCACTTCCTCTGGCAGCTCATGCCATTCACGCACCACCCTCTGTGTGAAAAAGTTGCCCCTCAGGTCCTTTGCAAATCTTTCCCCTCTCACCCTAAACCTCTGCTCTCTAGTTTTGGACTCCACTACCCTGGGGTAAAGACCTTGTCTATTCACCCTACCCATGCCCCTCATGATTTTATAAACCTCTATAAGGTCACCCCCCAGCCAGCATTGGGCCTATATCCCTCTAAACCCTTCCTATCCCTATACCCATCCAGATGCCTTTTAAATGTTGTAATTGTACCAGCCTCCGCCACTTCCTCTGGCAGCTCATTCCATACACACAGCAACCTCTGTGTGAAAAAGTTATCCCTTATGTCCCTTTTAAATCTTTTCCATCTCATCTTAAACCTATGCCTCTCTAGTTTCGGGGTCCCCTGCCCTGGGGAAAAGACCATGTCTATTCACCCTATTCATGCCCCTCATGGTTTTATAAACCTCTTTAAGGTCACCCCTCAGCCTCTGACACTCCAGGGAAAATACCCTCAGCCTATTCAGCTTCTCCCTATAGCTCAAACCTTCCAACCCCGGCAACATCCTTGTAAATCTTCTCTGAACCCTTTCTAGTTTCACAACATCCTTCCTGTAGCGGGGTGACTGGAATTGCACAGAATATTCCAAAAGTGGCCCTAACCAATGTCCTGGAGAGCTGCAACGTGACCCTCCCAACTCCTATAGTCAAAGCACTTCCACCAGCTACCATAGAGGGATTTGAACCCAGGGAATTAGCCTGGAGGCTCTGGACTGCTAGCCCAGTGACATCACCACTCTCCACCATCGAGGTGTGTATCACTGTAATGAAATCCAGTCGAAGTTACTGAGTGATAGAGGGACCATTAATTAGCAAGCAGTGACACAGTGTGATCTAGGCCATGGGTAAGTCTCTGAATGGAGAGAGGCTGAAGGGTATATTGCTGACGTTGTGCCTGACAACATCCTAGCTTTGTTCTGGGCATGCGGAATGTGTAGTGAGGGTGGGGGCAACGTGGTCCTACGAGTTTGTTTTCCACTCAGGTTGAAGACCAGCTGTGGTTGCGAAGGGAAAGTTGACCTGTCTGGAATGATTGTGAAGGCAGCTGGCATCCTGAAGGAGAGAGATAACAAGGTGTAGAGCAGGCCAGGTAGCATCCAAGGAGTGACATTCAGGACATTCAGGAGTGGTCCGCCTCTGACCAGCTGTGTCAGTTGTGAGGCAGTGAGGTGGGACCTGTCTAAAGGAGTCAGTGTTGAGAACTCTACCGAGGGATGTGTCTCCCTCCTGGAACCGAGTGGGTGCTGGGGAAGGTGATCAGGAAGGTTTGCTCACTAATTTGACAGGGGAGCTGACCTCTGTCCGGTCTTCAAAGAACCATTCTCCTGCTGCAATGTTATCAACAGCTTTTTGCTCCAAAATCCAGGTGGGGTTTGCGTTTGCCTTGATACAAACCCACGCTCAAAAACTGCCACGGCCTCCAAAATCTTCTCTGTAATGTCTTCACCGTGTCCAGAGGTCGGCACCAGAAATAGAATTGAACAACCCATAGTGAAACCTGCCTTTGGCGATCTGGTGAAGAGACTGTGCTTGATATTGTAAAGCCCATCAGAAGAACTGATTTCCATAAATCTGAAAATGTACACAACATTTGGCAAAGCTTAACCTCACAGACAGTGACTGCAAGACATCATGAGACTGATCCTGGAGGTGCTGGAACAAAGACAGAAATGCTGGAGAAACTCAGCAGCTCTGGCAGCGTCTGTGGAGAGAGTGAATGTACTGAGTTGAATATCACTTTGGGATGTGGGATTGTCCAGTGAGGAGAGATGATATTGATCCTGAAGAGTTTAGCAGACCTTGTTGAAATTCGCAACATCCTAAAAGGGTAGGTGTTGGTGTATGATAGGTGGTTGTGTGGCAGGGTGGGTTTGGGGAGGATGTTTCCCTTGGCTGAGGTGGGGGTTTAAAGTTGGAGGATACAGTCTCAGAATAAGGGATAGATCAGTGGGGACCAAGATGAGGAGGAATTTTTTCACTCAGAGCTTGGGAAGTCTCAGGAATTCTCTAGCTCAGAGCAAGTTCAAGACAAAAATTGATAGATTTCTAGAGACCTGATGACATCAAGGGTTAGCATGGGATGACAGCATTGAGATAGATGATAAGCCATGAACTAGAATGATAGAGCAGGCTGGATGGGCTGAATGTCCTTCTCCTGCTCCTTTGTTCCTTGTGAAAATTTGTATCTACAGAGAGGTTTAAATCCTGTAAAACCTCCCAAGGTGCTGCTGAGGAAAGTAACTAGACAAACTTTGTTACTGATATTTCATTACAGTCATAGAGACAGAGCCATAGAGTCATATGTGGGACAGGGGGAAGCCATTCAGCCCATTGATTCTATGTCAGCCCAGCATGGATCAGTCCTCTGTTGTCATGAAGCCAGCTATCAATCCATTTAACCTCTCTGTGACCGTGCAGGTCTATTTCCTTCACACGTCCATCGATTTCCTATTGATATAGTGGACCATCACTGCTTCCAACACCAACATGGTCTTCTGGTCATTGCCATTCACTAAATTAAAAAAACCTACCTCCCTGATCTCGTGTCTGCTGTGTTTACTGTTCAACACCTTATATCTGTGTCCCTCTGGTTCTTGTACAATGAGGCGATTGGAATAGTTTGTACTTAGTGGTTGTAGTTTTATATCTCCCTATGAAATCTCTTTTGCTCAAAGGAAATCAACTTCTTCAGACCGATCTTGCAAACACAATCACAGATCTGTGGAACCATTCGGGTGAATAGATGAGTAATGTATGATATCTGAGGATTAAACTTCTGACAAAGATTTAATAGACTCCCATGAACCGTATCACCTGAAATAGATTCCTCTATTTCACAATAACTAAATTTGAGAGTATTTAATCTGCACTTGAGCACTAAATTAACTATCATGTCTGGTAAGCTGCTTTGTTCTCAAATATTCATGGAAGTAAAATGAGATTTGCCAGTCCCACTGGACAGAAATGAAAGCCTCCCGTTAGCTCCTCATGATCTTTAAAGAGGATGAGAAACCTGAAGACAGGAGACTAAAAACAAATCTCTGTGGCTGCTGGAAATTTGAAATCAAGTCAGAGGATGCTGGATCAGGCTCGTCATGCTGCAGAGAGTCAGGATGAACCAATATTTCAGAACTGCAAAGAATCAAAGATGTGACAGGTTTTAAGTAAATGCAAACGTTGGGTTAAGGTGGGCAGTGGAGCGAAGGAGGGACATCAGGGAAGATTGTGTTGGGATGAATGGCCTACTCACTCAGTTACTTTCACCAGCCTATTATGGTGTACCTCTGGGGAGGGGCAGTGGTAGTCTCCACACCTCTGGAGCCAGGATGCCCGGATTCCAGTCCTATGTTGCTCTCTTGCTCCCCAGAGGAGCTCGAACAGTTCATCCACTTCACCAACACCTTCCACCCCAACCTTCAGTTCACCTGGGCCATCTCCAGCACATCCCTCACCTTCCGGGACCTCTCAGTCTCCATCTCAGGCAACCAGCTTGTAACTGAAGTCCATTTCAAGCCCACCGACTCCCACAGCTACCTAGAATACACCTCCTCCCACCCACCCTCCTGCAAAAATTCCATCCCCTATTCCCAATTCCTCCACCTCCGCCGCATCTGCTCCCATGATGAGGCATTCCACTCCGGGACATCCCAGATGTCCAAGGTCTTCAAGGACCGCAACTTCCCCCCGACAGTGGTCGAGAACGCCCTTGACCGCGTCTCCCGCATTTCCCGCAACACATCCCTCACACCCCGCCCCCACCACAACCACCCCAAGAGGATCCCCCTCGTTCTCACACACCACCCCACCAACCACCGGATACAACGCATCATCCTCCGACACTTCCGTCATCTACAATCCGACCCCACCCTTGTCTGCTTTCCGGAGAGACCACTCTCTCCATGACTCCCTTATTCGTTCCACACTGCCCTCCAACCCCACCACACCCGGCACCTTCCCTTGCAACCGCAGGAAATGCTACACTTGCCCCCACACCTCCTCCCTCACCCCTATTCCAGGTCCCAAGATGACATTCCACATTAAGCAGAGGTTCACCTGCACATCTGCCAATGTGGTATACTGCATCCACTGTACTCGGTGCGGCTTCCTCTACATTGGGGAAACCAAGCGGAGGCTTGGGGACCGCTTTGCAGAACGCCTCCGCTCGGTTCGCAATAAACAACTGCACCTCCCAGTCGTGAACCATTTCAACTCCCCCTCCCATTCTCTAGATGACATGTCCATCATGGGCCTCCTGCAGTGCCACAATGATGCCAGCCGAAGGTTGCAGGAACAGCAACTCATATTCCGCTTGGGAACCCTGCAGCCCAATGGTATCAATGTGGACTTCACCAGTTTCAAAATCTCCCCTTCCCCCACCGCATCCCAAAACCAGCCCAGTTCATCCCCTCCCCCCACTGCATCACACAACCAACCCAGCTCTTCCCCTCCATCCACCGCATCCCAAAACCAGTCCAGCCTGTCTCTGCCTCCCTAACCTGTTCTTCCTCTCACCCATCCCTTCCTCCCACCCCAAGCCGCACCTCCATTTCCTACCTACTAACCTCATCCCACCTCCTTGACCTGTCCGTCTTCCCTGGACTGACCTATCCCCTCCATACCTCCCCACCTATACTCTACTCTCCACCTATCTTCTTTTCTCTCCATCTTCGGTCCGCCTCCCCCTCTCTCCCTATTTATTCCAGTTCCCTCTCCCCATCCCCCTCTCTGATGAAGGGTCTAGGCCCGAAACGTCAGCTTTTGTGCTCCTGAGATGCTGCTTGGCCTGCTGTGTTCATCCAGCCTCACATTTTATTATCTTCCAGTCCTATGTCCTCTGATGATGCTTAATAATATCTCTGAACAGGTCAGTTAGGAAATATAAGACTCCTGGGGCAGATAGGAGTCGAGCCATGGCTCAGCAGTAGGGAGCTAACCATTGTACCATAAGACATTTGTATTTGTTGTTCGTGGATATAACAGCTATAACAGGACCCAATACATTCAGAGGCACCCCGCACAGGTAATGGAATTAGAACGCTTGATCAGACATTCCTTGATGTTTTTAGGAGTGTTGATTTGATTCAGTTTAATTATAACAACTCAAAATGGATTTATAACAAAATAAGCACTTTAATCCGCAAATCAACAGAACACCTGCGACTCTGGACCTGAACATAGAACATAGAACAATACAGCGCAGAACAGGCCCTTCGGCCCTCGATGTTGTGCCGAACTGTGAACTAATCTAAGCCCCTCCCCCTACACTATCCCAACATCATCTGTATGCTTATCCAAGGACTGTTTAAAAGCCCCTAATGTGGCTGAGTTAACTACATTGGCAGGCAGGGCATTCCACGCCCTTACCACTCTCTCTGAGTAAAGAACCTGCCTCTGACATCTGTCTTAAATCTATCACCCCTCAATTTGTAGCTACGCCCCCTCGTACAAGCTGACGTCATCATCCTCGGAAAACAGCTTTCACTGTCCATCCTATCTAATCCTCTGATCATCTTGTATGTCTCTATCAAATCCCCTCTTAGCCTCCTTCTCTCCAATGAGAACAGACCCAAGTCCATGGGGTCAATTCATTCAGAGTGAGAGGACCAGATGGTCCTTCAGTTGGAGGATTTTGAAACTTTGGAATCGTCAATGGCATAGAGCAATGGTGGAGGTCAATGTGGATAAGATTTTTAGCTGCTAAGGAAATTAAGGAAAATGGAGATGTAGCAGGAAGTGGAGTTACAGGAGGTGTCTCTGGGGGAAAGGGGGGCAGAGTATAGTGGTCATGTCACTGGACCAATAATCCTCAGGCTATTGCTTGAGGGAGGGGGGTGGTCCTGGGCCATGGGTTGAAATCCCACCACAGCAACTGGTGGTTTAACCAAACCGGTCTCAGTAGTTGTTAGCATGAAACTACCATCGACTATTGTTAACAAACCCATCTGCTTCATCAGTAACCCTTTAGGGAAGGAGATCTGCTGTCCTTATCTGGTCTGCATGTGACTCCAGACCCACAGCAATGGGGTTGATAGTGTGAAAGGCTGAGCAAGCCGCCCAGCTCAAGTGGCAAAGAATGAGGTTGATCTTGTTGTAAAGCGGCGAGGCCATTCAGCCCACTCCAGCTCTATTCCTTCTGTTCTAATCTTCTTAAACTCATAGCTCAGTCTGGCGGCATGGTCAATTTTGTGGGTGTTTTTTGAAAACTAATCCAAAACATGAGGACAGCCTCAACACACAATGTAATTTGTACTGACAATCGCACAATTGTCCATTTAGTTTCTCTACAATTTTGGAGAATTGAACAAGGAAAGCTTGGTACAACTGACCAGTAACTCATGAACGTACAATGAGGTAGGGAGTTGGCAGAGATAGGTGGTGGGTGGGAGGGGGCTGTCCAGTTGCACGATGCTGAAGGGATTTGAACGTAAAGGTGTGAATTTGAAATTTGAGCTGTTGCTGCCTACTAGATGCTAATGTACGTCAGCCATCAGAGGGCTGAATAGTGAAGTAAACACATTGTGGGCTAAGACAGGGGCGATAGAGTTCAGCATGAGCTGAAATTCGTGGAGGGCAGTAGATGAGAGGAGATCAGCTGTGAGTCTCACTGTAATAAAAGCAATAGCGTACCATCCACACACATACGTGGATGGTGCCATGAGGGGTTGAATGCGAATATGATAAATTCATGAGGAAGTGGCAGCATGGGATGGGAAACTGGAGTCATTGAGACAGAATTTCAGGTCATGAATGGATAATGAGGAGTGAAAGTGTCTAGCCAATGGAGGAGAGACCTTGGAGGGCATAGTGTAGTTAACTGTGTAGAAGGCCAGAGAGAGCATGAGGAACCGAATAGTGTTTCTGATGGCTACAGTGAGAGAGGACATCATTTGTAACTTTGATTCAGGCTGTTTTAGCTTGTGGCAGGGCTGGACAGAGATTACGTTCTAAACTGCTCAAACATTGTGTTGCAGACAGGATGGGCACAATATCTGAAAGTGACAACAGTTTCTCGAGCTTTGTAAAGAAATAGTTTTTCAAGAGTCTTGGCTGTCATCTGGAAGGAGGTGGGTATTTTTGATGAAGGCAGACCGGGAGAGACACAAGAACTCAGGGGGATGAGGCAGTTGGAGGATCAGCTGAGATAGGACATAGAGAAGTCAATCATTAACCCATTAGCGTAAAAAGCGTTGTAAAGGAAAGAAAAGTCTCATGAACAAGATAATGGATTGATGAATTTCATCAGCATAGTATTAAACAAAATCCATTCTTGTCATTATACAGGGGTAGAAGCAATAAGAAAAGGCATTTTGAAAAATTTCTGAAGAAGCTTCCAAACCCAAAACGTCAGCTTTCCTGCTTCTCTAAAGCTGCTTGGTCTGCTGTGTTCATCCAGATCCACACCGTGTTGTCTCAGATTCTCCAGCTTCTGCAGTTCCTACTAGTTCCCACCATCTCTGAGAAAAGCTATTCTTTATTTTAGACCTGCCTGATCACTGGCCATTAACTGCAGTTGAATTCTGGTAAATGGGTAAGATGCATCTCAACTAATATTTTCCTCCCATTAGTGGTTCCATAACCTGTGGATATAAATAGACAATTGGGAATTCCTACCATCAGAGCCTATTTATCTATTCATTTACGAATTCAATTCATGTAAAAGCAATAGAAAAACAAAAATACATGCTTTGCAAAGAAGCAAAAGGACTTCCTGAATGTGTTCCTGTTGTTGGGTAAAATTTGGCAAAGATTGACTCAGGTTTTAAAAAAAAAAGGTATTTTAGATTTTAAATATATTGCTCAAGGTTCTGTATATGTGCTATCATTTAAGGCTTATTTTTATAATGCAGTTATAGCCCAATTTGTTTCAACCTTGCCCACAGACTTACCTTCTCCACACACCTGTCATGTCCCAAGCTGTTAAAATCCCAGTGCCTAGCTCAGGTGAAAGAAAAGGTGCCAGTTGGTCCCATTGTCCTCTCCAGCTGAGGAGGAATGGCATTATCAAAGCCATCTACATGAAGACATTCCCCAACAGTAAATAAAATTGACTGAGGGATGTGGTGTTGCATTTCCAGCCCAGACAAAATTAATCTTTAGTTTCCTCTCAGGGGTCTGAGCTGAAATATGCAAACAGCACAAACCCCGTAGAGCGTAGCATTCTCCATCATTGATCCTGGTGTTAAGTGACTGTATAGTGTGTATGTGTTTGGAACTATGCTTACTTCCAATTCAACTCAATGGCGTAGCGTTGAACCCAGTGTTTCTGAAATGAAGTTTACTTTACACACAGATACTACTCAATATTGATTATGGAAGATTTGACAGATGGTGAACAACAGAAATACAACATGATCAGAGAATTTTCCACAGTATTCCACATCTGAAGTCAGATGTCATGTTGAGTAATTTTCCCCCGGTTATTGGAATGGCTGGGGAAGCAGTTAAAATGACGCATTGTGAATAGCCATAGTGCCACCTGGAAATAGCACCCCCAGGACAGGAGCTCAGTCCGTGGCTGATGGTCTGTGCTGGATGGCCACCGTCCCAATTTGAGCCATTCTTCATGTTCCACTTGGGAGGCCAGGGGCTGGGATGGGGGTTGTGGCAGGGTGTGCAGTTGACGGCCACAGCTGCTGTGTCCATCCTCCAGCCCTCTTTTCCTAGAAATGTTGAATCCTAGTTCCTCATTGCTCAGATGTTAGAGCTAACCTTGTTGTTATTAGGATGTTGATTGTGCATGACTGAGTCATGAGATTTCAGATAGAGGGTATGGCTTATCTTTGAATTCTTACATCAATGGGAGAGGTTTACTAATTGTTGGCTAGTGGTATTCATAGACTTGAAAGATAGCCTCAGAGGTCAGAGCGTGAAACTAATGAGCAAAAGAACCAGAGGACAGTTGAGAATTTTAAATAAATGTGGTGCTTTTTTGGTGATCTTAAGCACAGTGACTGCAAGAGAAATGGATTTGATAATAACTTTGAAAGCTGGATCTGCGTAAATGAAAGGAATTGGGAAACAGCAGGGGGTAGGATTAAAGCGAAAGCTCTTTGAAAGAGTCGGCCTAGTCACAGTGGTCTGAATGGCCTCCTGTGCTGTCACTCTCAGGTTCTACAGAACCACTGCCCTCAGGCATTGCTTCAGTGAGCCAACCCTTAACCTTTTTTGGGCAGGCATGCTCCGAGTTAAAATAATTAAAGCACATCTCCGGGAAGTTGATGAAGGGTCTAGGCCCGAAACGTCAGCTTTTGTGCTCCTGAGATGCTGCTGGGCCTGCTGTGTTCATCCAGCCTCACATTTCATTATCTCCGGGAAGTTGTCTGCTCAAATTTGGCAATTCTCCATAGCAACGGCATTAAAACTAAGAGATATTGGTTCCAAAAGACACGATCTCAGATAATCCTCCAATCACAACATGGGACAAAATGTTCCCGAGAGCTTGATGAGCATTCTTGTGACTGAGCCTTCTGAAGTAATGTTACCTCACGTGTTAATCAGAGCCTTTACTCTTGCTGAGGGACAGGATGCAGGATTCAGGGTTGATTTTTCAAAGCCAGGAACTGACTGGTAGAATCCAGGTGAAATAACTCCACAGAGGCCGATATCCTGTCACCAAGTCTCCCTTTATCTACACAGAGTGCCTTTAGTACTGCCTCTTCAGAAGCAGCTCTCAGAGCGAACAGAACTTTCTGATAATCCCGTTTCTATCTGTCAGCCAGGCCTCTCTGATTGGACCAGATTAACAGCCCCAATCAGGGAACTCATATTCTGTGAGGTCCACCTGGCTGACCTCGTTCCAATCCCTACAGCATCTGTGTCTGTGCTGCCTGTTTTTTTTCTCCCCCTCCTCATTCATTGGCTACGTGGGTCTCCAGCATTTATTGCCCTGGGGAGATGCTGGTTCCCTCTTGAGCTACTACATTCCATTCTTAGTGTGAAAACAGCAAGGGGCTCCCAAACAACCCCACAGTGATAGTATCATTGCTGAGCATTAACATTACTCCAATGGTCTTCAACACAGTGACACCCATGTAAGGTAATGGTCCCGAAAGAGTAAGTACAAACACAGAAACATTGAAAGTGAGAGTAGGGATAGGCCATTCGGCCCTTTGAACCTGATCCAGCCATGGCTGATCATCCAACTCAATAGCATATTGTTACGACTGGGGAATGGCCAGAGCCCTCGGATAATTAAGCTAAAACACAAGCCCCAATTTGTTATAACTGGAGTAGGAGTTTCAGTCTAATTACCCCCAAAACACCCAGTGAAGCTTGTCTTTCCCCTCATAATCTATTAAAAGTGATTAAAAGAAAGAAAATCCCTGATCTCCACTTTACAAGTAACAAGAAACAATTTATTTACTTAACCCAAAAAAATGGACAAATTAACAAAATTACTAATAAACCAACAATTCCCCATTAGACTACTAACTACTCCCTAATTGGTCTAAATTCTATTGGAATGCTGTTTAAATAAAGACAAGTCCCACTTATATAAACCCAATTAATAAGGAGCAATAAATTATAACTTAATCTCTCCAAATTTGCACAGACTGTCTTCTGGAATATTCTGTCATTTACAATCTCTTCACAAACACCTTTCTTCCATTAATTGTGCTGTCAGAGATATTTTCTCTGTAATTTCTCCAACGAGGACTTTGAGCTAAAATGCCGTGGTACCTTTGATGAATTAGATAGATGTTTCTCTGAGAGCTGAATGGTGCTAGTTCTGACAGGATGGCAGATGGCTCTGCCTGACTTTCCAAAAGCTTATATCCCTGTAATGACATAATCAAGTGCTTATAATATGATTGACCTCAGGTGGTCAACACTATCAGATTTAAATCCAATTGGCTTTCTGTATCTTGGTGCTTGGTTTAAATTAATTGGTCAAATTCAAACTTGGTGTCTTGGTAAAAATGCTGCTCGGCTGCTCTATACAAAAGGTTTCCTTTTGGGCACACTCTTGTGCACCAGCATTTATAAACTTCCAAGCACAGACAAAGCACAAGCTCTTAAAGGGATCGTGGCACTCTTTTATCACCCCACAATCCTCGTTACCAACAAATGATAGCTTCCTGCCTTTTAATTCATAAATACTCTACTCAACTTTGTAACGATATTCCTGCTTTTCTCTGTATCCTTTCGTCCCGAGTGCTATATCCGAGTCCTTCTTGAAATGACTTGGCCTTGACAGCTTTCTGTGTCAGAGAATCCCACAAGCTCCCCGCTCTGTGAGCGAAGACATTTCTCCTCAGCTCAGTCTGAATGTTTGAGTTATACTGAGCTCTGCCCAGTCCGAGGAGTCCACACAGCCTCTGGGAGAATGGCTTGGAGGCCGGAATAATCTCTTTATTGCCTTTGTCACAATGTGTTAGGAGTATTTGATGTGCCTCGGGGTTAATGTAATTTGCTGTTAGTTACTGAGGTGGAATGAAGAACATCATGATATGAAAGACAAAACCTATTTGTGGTCCATACTGTACCACACTTGACTGGGCAGCATCTTAGACTGGCATAGGGAGGAGGACAGCACTCCACCCTGACTATAGGCTCCCACTGACTGGTGACCAGGCTTCCCACCAGAATTCCACGGGATCTCCCCAGCGTGCATCATTGTGTAAGACCACCACACCCATGAATTAGCTACTGTCTCTACAGGACAATGGGCTAAACACTTCAGGATAGTGTAGAATGAAGTCACATTGAATACAGCAAACACCGATCACTAAATCTTTCCGAAAAGAAGCCTCAAGGAACTGCGGATGCTGGAAATTGGAAACAAAAACAGGAATTGCTGGAGAAACTCAGCTGGTCCGGCAGCATCTGTGGAGAGAAAAATGCATAGTGTTAATGTTTCAGGTCCAGCGACTTTTCCTCCCCCTCCCTGACATAGCAACACTTCTTGTCCCTGTTTGAGATTTGTTGCCAGCAGAAAGGGGATTTTTAAGTGACATGAAGAAAAGGCAGGGGAAGTCGGATGAAATGGAAAGCTAATTCTGATGGGCAGTATGGGCTCGATTAATCCCAAAGGCAAACTTCTAATTCTATTCTCACACTTCAGTCCAATATTTGAGGGACAGAAACAAAAGGGTCACTGGACCCGAAACGTTAACTTTGATTCTTCCCTCCACTGATGCTGCCAGACCTGCTGAGCTTTTCCAGCAACTTCCGTGTTTGTTCCTGATTTACAGCATCCGCAGTTCTTTTGGTTTTTATTTGAGGTAATTTACTTTTGAGGTAATTCTTGTTCCAGAGTGACTGCACTGTTCCAGCAACACTAACACAAACATCTTTGGTCACTTCTACACCCAGTAAGAAGGCTAATATTTCTCAGGAATGATTAAAAACTTTATCAACACAGTAGGCTTAAAGGGAATGAAGGGCAGTGTGATTTTCACTGGGAAGGGTATGAAAGGAAATCTACATATATAGAACTTATTTAACGCAAGTTGTGTCTTACTGTGTAGCTTTCTGCAACATTCTGTTATGATCCTGTTATGCACCATTAACATTTAATGAAAGAAGTCTGAACACCTACAATTGACTGGCAGAACTATACCGCAAGATGTTACATTTTAAATAAAAACAAACTTTTTTTATACAAAAAGAAATTAAACAAACGAAGCTCTATTAACAGTACAGTTTGTAAAGGCTTATGCCAGATACTCAGTTTGAGTTTTTACTCCCTCCCTGCAAAGAGTTCACGTGCCTTACCAAAATCTTGAAGGTTCATTCAGTTTTCCTGGGCACAATCCAAAGGCATGCCACAGCGTTTAGTTTCCCTCAGTATTCTAGGTGTACCTTGAGGTAGATGTTTTGTGAGAATCCTTCCATTAACCTTTGGCGTAATCACCCTGAAATTTTCTTTAAATTCCTTACAGCTGTGTACTCCTTAACTCCTTGTCCTGGCTTTCGACATATACAGGAAGACTGTTCCCAGTCCTGCTTCTGTACAGCTCTTCCCAACTTTCTCTTTCCTCCTACCACAAAGCTCTTTGAGGACCACTGTCTATTTCTTCCTGTAACTAACTTTTTGTTTTATTCATTCATGAGATGAGGGCATCAGTGGCTAGGCAGCATTTATTGCCCACCCTGAACTGCCCAGAGTAATAATTGCCCACAGGGCATCTGAGTGTCAACCACATTGCTGTGGGTCTGGAGTCCCATATTGGCCAGACCAGAGAAGGGTGTAACTTTCTTCCCTAAAGGATATTAGGGAACCAGCAAGCAGAGTAAATTCAGTTAATTTTTCTTCATGAAACCCAAACTGTTCTTATTAGCAAACATGCATAGATAAACGAAATGATGTTCTTACCAGGGCTCTAGGGCCGAAACATCAGCTTTTGTGCTCCTGAGATGCTGCTTGGCCTGCTGTGTTCATCCAGCTTCACACTTTATTATCTTGGATTCTCCAGCATCTGCAGTTCCCATTATCTCTTCTTATCGGGGCTCGCTATCTTTATGGCAAAATGGCACACATTTTAAGCTGAAATGCAAACAACGTACTTTACTTTCAACATAACCCTAATTCTACAACTGAGTGGAGTGATTTATGTTTCTAATGGATAGAATGATCTTCCCTGCAGACTCACTGGTTCCATTGCAGCTTGGAGTTGGATTGTTAATTGTTTAAGCTTTTCTCACTGTTGACCCTGACTTGGTAAGACAAACCACAAACTATAATGAATTCTAACCTTCTTTGAATTACAATACTTCATGGTTGCTTATCAGTTTCACAACTTTTTCCCATTTTGTCACAGCCCAAACCTTAAATCCTCAAATGCAACATTATTTTCAAAAATATATGAGTTGCGCAGTCATTATTTGCAACAACCCTGTGTTTTTGAGATGATACTTTAATGATTAGCTGCTGTAAAATCGGATATATGAAATGGCTTTACACATTTCCAGTCCTGAAAAATTTAGGAAAGATGCTTATAACCCAGGAGAAATACATAGAATCCCTACAGTGTGGAAGTAGGCCATTCAGCCTATCAAGACCACAAAGACCCTCCAAAGAGGATACCCCACCCATTCCCTGTAACCCTGCATTTCCCTTGGCCAATCCACCTAACCTGCGCATCCCTAGACTGTGCAAGGGAACCTACGCAGATGCAGGGAGCATGTACAAGTTCCACACAGACAGTCACCTGAGGGTGGAATTGAACCTGGGTTCCTGGTACTGTCAGGCAGCAGTGCTAATCACTGAGCTTCTGTGGGACAATTTGAGATGGCGAGTGCATTTCAGAGGATCTCGGAAAAGCAAATTCAGGAGAAAGGAGTTGAGGGAAATGCTAAGATGAGACTGGTGGCATCCTGAGGACATGCAACAATGAGCCAAATGTCATGTTGCTGTGCTGGAAACGCTTTATAATTCGGGGGTCGAGATGTCTCGCTCGGACACTCTGTTTTCCAGCACATTTTTCATTCCTGCATTTGAGCCTGAATGGGAACAGGGCTGTCGAATGATTGACGGTGAGGGTGGTTAATGAAAGAAAGATGTTCAAGGGCAGACCTCCCAAGTAAACATGGCGAAGGTGTATAAAAGCTGTTGAGACATCAGCTGCAGACATTTATATGCACGTATCTGTGTGTTCTGTTTGTTGCCTCAGAGGCATCAACTTATTTTCTACAGTTATATTAGTCACACCCAGACAGTTCTGGCACTGACTTGCGCGCAGTTTAAGAAGTTGGCTTCAGCAGGCCGAGATAATGATGTTTTGGCCGGAGTTCAGGGCTTACCCCGAGGACCTTCGAACGTGCAGGGAAACTGGAAGTTCATGATGGCTTTCTTCGTCCCCACAGCAACCCGTCTGTTGTCCCCTCACTTTCGCCTTTGTCACCTACAGCTCTCCGTTTTAACCCTTTAACCCTCCCTAAAGTGGGCTTTCACCGAAACCTGCGAGTCAAAACTCTCATTCTGTAAGCAAAGCTGTTTCAAACTCAGCTCATTACATTCAAAGTTTCATCCCGGGGCATCACTTTACAGGGACTGCTGATAAATAAGTAACATGCAACCACAGAAAAATCACTTCGGAATATTTGAAGGAGCTAATGTATTTAAAATGATCTTCAGCAAAGAGTCAGTAAAACGTCATTGTAGATGAAGGAGACTGAGGCAGATTGAAAGGACAGGAATCTTCCTTTCTGCAGCTTAACCCTATCCACACTGTGTGACTAACTGGAGATGTACATTTGTAAAAAGTACAGTCTCAAATCGAAATAAATCACACTGAAGCAACCATAATATTGACTTTGTACTTTATGAGTTCATGTCGGTCGTGGACTTGCAGGAAAGTCCCAAAGCAATATTTTGAAAATAACAACTGTATTTATTTATAAGGTTGGATCACTGCCGGTGCCTCATATGGAATTGTGACAATGCCCTGATGAAGACATTTATCCATCCTATTTGCTGTGAGCCTTATTTTAGACAGTGGAATTTTCCCTGGCATCAGTGTTTTTGTCTGTGTTAAGTGTGGAAGGCCGCTTGCAGACTGTTGTGTGTTGTAAGGCCGTCCTGTGACAGTATCAGGAATCATATTCAGGTACTTCTACCTGGGGTTCCACAGTGCTTCAGTCCAACAAGCTGCGGGCTACAATCTCTCTGCGTTATGCACCCTTTTCACTCAGTGCGGTGATTTTGGCAGGAAGGAAAGGAAAGGAGCCAAGATTAGTTATTTAAATAACATTGTAATCGCTATCAAGCTGACCAGTCACTGGAGAAATCCCCTCTGCAGTGATATAACAGACTCTTCCATCTCTCAATGCCTTAACTTTACGTCTCTACTTTGTCCCCCAGAGTGTGATGGCAATCTGGAACTCACTGCTTGTCAGTCTGGTAGAGGCAGGAGCCCTTGTGATATTGATTAAGTATTTAGATGTGCACCTCGTGATGCCAAGGCTATGGGTGAAGGGTTGGGAAGTGGGATTAGAACGGTGATGTGGTTGTTTTTTGACTGGAGCAGAAGTAATGGGCTATAGGACCTTCTAATGTGCTGTACATCTCTATGACACTAGACTAATGGGTCTGGAGAATGGACACTCCATACTGAAGAATTAGTTGCTCTACCACATTTCCCATAAATAACCAACACTTCTTATAATGTTACTTGATGCATGTTCCTCCATAGCCAGGGGTCATTGAGTCAGTACACCAATCAGTGGGTGTGGACTCTTCGACAAGGTGCATGGCTGGATGGTTTGGTGAGAAGTCGCCGACAACCATGAAGCATCCCTTTCCCCATCAGGGAGGTGGTGATGGAGTGGCAGTGTCACTGGATTAGTGATCCAAGGAGCCAATGTAATCCCCTGAGAGTGTACAAAGAAATCTCACTTGACGAGCTGGAGAAATTCAAATTCAATTCATAAATCAGGAAGGAAATGCTGGTAGGAGCAAATTACTGCAGATGCTGGAACCTGAACTAAAAACAACAAATGTTGGAGATCTGGAGGAGGGTATAGATGGTCTGATCAGCAAGTTTGCAGATGGCACTAAGACTGGTGGAGTAGCAGATAGTGAAGGGGACTGTTGGAGAATGCAGCAGAATATAGGTAGACTGGAGAGTTGGGCGGGGAAATGGCAGATGGAGTTCAATCCAGGCAATTGCGAGGTGATGCATTTTGGAAGATCTAATTAAAGAGTGAACTATATGGTAAATGGAAAAGCCCTGGGGAAAGTTGATGCACAGAGAGATCTGGGTGTTCAGGTCCATTGTTCCCTGAAGGGGGCAATGCAGGTCATTAGAGTGGTCAAGAAGGCATATGGCATGCTTTCATTCATCGGAGGGTGTATTGTGTACAAGAGTTGGCAGGTCATGTTACAGTTATATAGGACTTTCGTTCGACCACCTTTGGAATACTGCATACAGTTCTGGTCGCCACATTACCAAAAGGATGTGGATGCTTTGGAGAGAGTGCAGAAGACGTTCACCAGGATGTTTCCTGGTATGGAGGGTGCTAGCTATGAAGAGAGGTTGAATAGATTAGGATTATTTACATTAGAAAGACAGAGATTGAGGGGGGACCTGATTGAGGTCTACAAAATCATGAGGGGTATAGACTGGGTGGATAGCAAAAAGCTTTTCCCCCCAGAATGGGGGACTCAATTACTAGGGGTCATGAGTTCAAAGTGAGAGGGGGAAAGTTTAAGGGAGATATGCGTGGTAAGTTCTTTACACAGAGGGTGGTGGGCGTCTGGAACGCGTTGCCGGCGGAGGTGGTAGAGGCGGGCACAATGGTGTAATTTAAGATGTATCTAGACAGACACAGGAATGGGCAGGCAGCAGAGGGATACAGATCCTTGGAAAATAGGGACAGGTTTAGATAGAGGGCCTAGATCGGCGCAGGCCTGGAAGGCTGAAGGGCCTGTTGCTGTGCTGTAATTTTCTTTGTTCATCACGACGGGTCAGGCAGCATCCATGGAGAGACAGCAAGGTAATGTTTCAAGTCTAGATGATTCTTCATCAGAGCTTCAGTTGCCCATTCCACTCTGATCTCCAGTAACTTTTATTTTCAACGTTTTCATTGCTTCCTGTCTGTTGTAAGTGTGGGGCATTGTTACCCATTGTAAGGATACGTCTGGTTCATCAATGACCCTTTCGGGAAAGCTATCCTTACTTGGTTTGGCCTACATAGAGGGTCATGGAGTTTTTACAGCATGGGAAGAGGCTCATTGTATGCACACTGGTCAGCAAACATCCATCTATTCTAATTCCATGTGACTCCAGCTCCATCGAAGTCTGGTTGTCTTCTGAAGTGTTCAGTTGAAGGGGCAATTAGGGATGGGCAACAAATGCTGTCCCTGCCAAGCTACACCCGCATTTTGTGAAAGAATATATATCAATTGCACCATCTGATGTGGTCTCCAGAATAACAGGCCCTGCAAAAGGAGACTTGCATGTTTAAAGCAGCTGAGGGAGTTTTAGTGGAGCCAGCAGTATAGTGAATGATGAGCTGGGCATTAGATCAAACATTCTCGGGAAGAGTTACATTAGTTCTAAAAGTGGAAGTGGAGAGCTGCTAAGTAAATGGTCAAGCCATTTCTTTCTACCCTTCAAGCTCAGCTCTTCAAATATCAAATAACAGCATCAAGTATTAATTTCCATTCCGTTGTAAGTAATAACAAATTAACATTGATCACAAAGAGCAGAGGCCAGATTTTGTGCGCTGCCTCATGTGTATTTTGGAATTTTAGATTGTCAGGAAAACCCACCTTAGTGCATTTGCCACCTTTCAAATGGGAGGCCCTGGATTGTTAGTGTAAGGCTTTCAATAGGGCTCAGAGGACATCAGCCATCCAGACCCGAAACGTCAGCTTTCCTGCTCCTCTGATGCAGCTTGGCCTGCTGTGTTCATCCAGCTCTACATCTTGTTATCTCAGTCATCAGAGTCATATGTTTATGAAGCATTTGCTGCATGCAACAGTTCTTTTTAAACACAATTAGAGGACTGATTCTAGGCACCACACCTGATGCAAGATAACAAAGTGTGGAGCTCGATGAACACAGCAGGCCCAGCAGCATCTCAGGAGCACAAAAGCTGATGTTTCGGGCCTAGACCCTTCATCAGAGAGGGGGATGGGGTGAGGGTTCTGGAATAAATAGAGAGAGAGAGGGGGAGGCGGACCGAAGATGGAGAAAAAAGAAGATAGGTGGAGAGAGTATAGGTGGGGAGGTAGGGAGGGGATAGGTCAGTCCAGGGAAGACGGACAGGTCAAGGAGGTGGGATGAGGTTAGTAGGTAGGAGATGGAGGTGCGGCTTCGGTTGGGAGGAAGGGATGGGTGAGAGGAAGAACAGGTTAGGGAGGCAGAGATAGGCTGGGCTGGTTTTGGGATGCAGTGGGTGGAGGGGAAGAGCTGGGCTGGTTGTGTGGTGCAGTGGGGGGAGGGGACGAACTGGGCTGGTTTTGGGATGCGGTGGGGGAAGGGGAGATTTTGAAGCTGGTGAAGTCCACATTGATACCATTAGGCTGCAGGGTTCCCAGGCGGAATATGAGTTGCTGATCCTGCAACCTTAGGGTGGCATCATCGTGGCAGTGCAGAAGGCCCATGATGGACATGTCATCTAAAGAATGGGAGGGGGAGTGGAAATGGTTTGCGACTGGGAGGTGCAGTTGTTTATGGTGAACTGAGCGGAGGTGTTCTGCAAAGCGGTCCCCAAGCCTCCGCTTGGTTTCCCCAATGTAGGGGGAGCCACACCGGGTACAATGGATACAGTATACCACATTGGCAGATGTGCAGGTGAACCTCTGCTTAATATGGAAAGTCATCTTGGGTCCTGGAATAGGGGTGAGGGAGGAGGTGTGGGGGCAAGTGTAGCATTTCCTGCGGTTGCAGGGGAAGATGCCGGGTGTGGTGGGGTTGGAGGGCAGTGTGGAGCGAACAAGGGAGTCACGGAGAGAGTGGTCTCTCGGGAAAGCAGACAAGGGTGGGAATGGAAAAATGTCTTGGGTGGAGGGGTCGGATTGTAGATGGCGGAAGTGTCGGAGGACGATGCGTTGTATCCGGAGGTTGGTAGGGTGGTGTGGGAGAACGAGGGGGATCCTCTTTGGGCGGTTGTGGTGGGGGCGGGGTGTGAGGGATGTGTTGCGGGAAATACGGGAGACGCGGTCAAGGGTGTTCTCGACAGAGTTCTTGACAGAAGTTGTTGGAAAAACTCAACAGGTTTGGCAGCATCTGTGAAGAACAAGTCACAGTAAAAGTTTCAGGTCCAGTGACCCTTCCTCAGTGTTCTGTTTTTCTTCCTGATTTACAGCATCCACAGTTCTATTGGTTTTTAAACAAACGTTTGAGCTTGACTCTATCCTGCCAGAGGTAGATATACTCACACTATGGTTTCCTGTGTTTATTATTGTGCCAAAATAGGAGTTTTGCAAAAACTAAACGGCAACTACCTTTAGGTGGAGGAAATGTTTGGACCAGACAACAAGTTACTACAGAAATATCCAAACATTATTCAAAAGTGGAACCATCCAGTGGAGAGGGAATTGCAAATATGAATTGATTCCATTTATTTATTCCCTATCAATAACTTTTCTTATGCAGCAAGTTGGTTGTCCATTGGGCTAACAAATGTAGCACCTTTACCTTGTTATCTTAGGGATAGTTCCATGTTGTCTGCTTTACAATTTTACCAGGTGAAATAGTTGGTCTATCTTAATTGCTGCACTATTCATATTGTTAACAGAGAAATGTCTTGAGGTTGATAACTGTGGGACTAATGATTTGCCATGTCTTTTTCAAATGATTAAAACTCAGAAAATTATGGACCAGTATGCACCGGCACATTCTGAATCGAGCCCTTTGTGATTTCAGCGTGAGGAGTAGGCTCCCATATCCCGCAGCCTCACCTCTAGCACTATGGTCTGTAACACTGATTCTCTGCCTTTTGTAACACAGTTTCAGTCCAATAATGCTCCATTCTTTGATGGATTGACATTCCCCTGCTGGCGGTCCAGTGTTGTTCTGTTGAAACACGCTCCGACTTTTCCAATCTGTTCCTCACTTGTGGAAGAGTGAAACACCTATTGCTGCATTATCAAACATCATTTATTTGGAGTGATCAAGTTGCTGTATACAGTTCACCTTAGCGCTCTACCCTGTTTCAGTTCATAGAACATAGAACATAGAACATAGAAAAGTACAGCACTGTACAGGCCCTTCGGCCCACGATGTTGTGCCGTGGAATAATCCTAATCTAAAAATAAAATAACCTAACCTACATTCCCCTCAATTCACTGCTGTCCATGTGCATGTCCAGCAGTCGCTTAAATGTCACTAATGATTCCGCTTCCACGACTACCACGGGTAAACTATTCCATGCGCTCACAACTCTCTGGGTGAAGAACCTCCCTCTGACGTCTCCTCTATACCTTCCTCCTAACACCTTAAAACTATGACCCCTCATGGCAGTCAATCCGGCCCTGGGGAAAAGTCTCTGGCTGTCGACTCTATCCATGCCTCTCATTACCTTGTACACCTCGATCAGGTCACCTCTCTTCCTCCTTCTCTCCAGAGGGAAAAGTCCGAGTTCAGTCAACCTCTCCTTGTAAGACAAGCCCTCCAGTCCAGGCAGCATCCTGGTAAACCTCCTTTGCACCCTCTCCAAAGCCTCCACATCTTTCCTATAATAGGGCGACCAGAACTGGACACAATATTCCAAGTGTGGTCTCACCAGGGTTTTGTAGAGCTGCAGCATAACGTCGCGGCTCTTAAACTCGATCCCCCTGTTAATGAAAGCCAAAACACCATATGCCTTCTTAACTACCTTATCTACTTGGGTGGCAACTTTGAGGGAGCTATGCACTTGAACACCAAGATCCCGCTGTTCCTCCACACTGCCGAGAATCCTGCCTTTAATCCTATATTCAGCATTTAAGTTTGACCTTCCAAAATGCATCACTTTGCATTTATCCAGGTTGAACTCCATCTGCCATTTCTCAGCCCAGCTCTGCATTCTGTCAATGTCTGGCTGAAGCCTGCAATAGCCCTCGATACAATCAACATTCAGTTCTAATCTGTTCCTCCCTTCACTCTGGTTAAGTCACAGAAAGACACTGTAGAAATTTGCCCAAGATCCTTGAACGGCACCTTCCAAATCCAAGACCACTTCTATCAAGAAAGATAAGGGCAGTGGATACATAGAAACACCACAATTTGCAAGTTCCCCTCCAAGCCACTCACCATCCCGACTTGGCTGTTCCTTCAGTGTTGCTGGGTCAAAATCCTGGAAATCTCACCCTAAAGGCATTGTGGGCCAACCTACAGCACATGGACTGCGATGGTGCAAGAAGGCAGCTCACCCCCACCTTCTCAAGGGGGCAGTTAGGAATGGGCAATAAATGCTGGGCCCAGGCAGCGATGAATAAAAAACAAATTAGTGCCTTTCCATGTGCTGTTCTTTTCAAAGAAAAAGAAAAATCACAAATTTAAGTTGAGGAATATTTGGACACCCAATACACATTTTGATCCAAAACAACCTTGGCAACTTTAAAACTATTGCTTTACGTCGACAACACGGAAGTGACAGGCAGCTAATTCCCTTGGATCATGAGGGATGCTGCAGGTGACTGCCAGAGAAACACATACTGTGTGTACCACTGCAGGGGTGTGGTGTAATCCTCAATGCCCCTATGGTATGAGAGGTGACATTCCCTTCCCTGAACGATATGCCCACGTGGTTATGAGTTTGAACTGAATATGGCAGAACTTCAGATTCCACTCCCTTTGAAAACAGTTTGCCTGGCTGAATGAGCCAGGACCAAGAACAAGATATTAGATATTTGCTCATTAACCCTTTCAGAGGCATTAGTGTGCAACTCTGGAGCAGATGAGACTTGAGCCTTGGTGTCCTAGCTCAGAGGTAGGGACACTACCACAACCATGACAAGACAAGAGCTTTAAAGAAGTGCTCCCACTCGTCAGCTGTTTGATACCAGTGCTTGGTGTTTGAAAATTACTGTCCAAGATGATTTGTTCGGTCACCCCCATTCTCCCTCAGATGTGTCGAAATGGCTAATGCTATAATCATGGACCATGAGTATTAATATTGCGGCAATCTCTTCAAGATTAAAACATGTTAGGTGAACGTAATCAAATTGTGTGACAGAAATAAGTGTAATGGTAGGTTGTGTTAGACTTGATTTATTTTAATAGACTCAGAGTACAACGCTGGCAGTTTTGAGTACACCAGCCTCATTAGCATAACCTGTGCTTTTAGAAGAAAGCGTCATGGTTATTTCTCAACTCAAACACTTGTGTTAAAACAAATTTGACAGCCTGCAAATTACAAAACTGAAAAAAAGGAAGAATTATGGAAAAAAGTTCTGGGATAGATTTGCCAGTCACCTTTTAAACAACAGAGACAGACTTAAAATGCATCTTAAACACATCAGTACAAAAGGACAATAATTACTCGTGGGAAGTCAGTGAGGTCTCTAACAATTAAATGCTCTGGCTGTTAAGTGATGTTAATGGGAATGATCGTTTTAAGTGGATTTGGCTAACTCAGGGATGGTGTCATGACTAACTGTGATGCATAGCAATACCTGGTGAAATAGTAGCAGTGGTTGAATAGCAGGCTGCTATATTTCTATATACTGCAGTAAGTAGTGTCCCTGCCTCAGGTACAGAAGCTCTGCTCTGAGCCTCCCTCCATGATGTGACAGCCCAACAGTGTGTCTACTGTTTTTGACCAGCACAGACTCGATGGGCTGAAAGACTTTTTTTTTGCTCTGTGCTGCAGACCTCTGTGAGTCTGTAAAACACAGCCAGACACGATGTGTATCTACTTGTGAATCCTTCCAGATTACACCCAACGACCACTGGTGGGAGTGGCAGGGATTCTTGATCAGTCTCATGATGGAATGGAAAGCGGTTGGAGTCTCTACAGTCTACAGAAAATGTAGCTATGAATAGTAATGATAGAGGCTCCCTGGAGAGGGTAGGAATTTGGGGTGGCTTGGGGATGTGGAGGCTTGGCAAGGCAGAGGGTTGGGTGGAGTGTAGGGATTAGGGTAGGGCTGGGATGGTACGGAGTGGGGAGTAGTGTGATGGTGGTGCTGGTGGTGGTGGTGGGGATGGGGCTGGGGCTCTGGGCTGGAGTTTGGGGTGGTGCAGGGAGTGGGAGAAGGGAGCAGGTTGGGGATGGGGTGGGGCGGTGTTGGGTGCTGGCAGCTGGTTGGCCAGTGTGGATCTGAACGGGAGTGTATCCCTATTCCAGATGATGTTGATTTTGGATTTGCCTCTTTGTCCTACCCTGGTGATCGGTTACACACTGTAAGATCACCTTTGGTAGGTGGTACCATGCAGTATGACTTGGCTGGGGACATGTCACTCACAGGTGTGTGGTATCACATTGGCACCAGACCCTGTGTTAATTGTAGCTCTCAGAGTGTGCCCACCTGCATGTGGGGATACATTGGGGTGTACGGAGTGTATGATGACCTTGTAAAGTCCACACAGTGTGACAGTAACCAGGCTGAAACTGTTGGGTCAGGTCGTTGTATGTTCAGGGAAAGCAGAGCCAGCCTTTCTCAGTATGGTGTTTGAGACATAACGATTATCACACGCTCCTGACTGGCCTTCTGGATTATTCACTGTGTAACCTCGAGATTATCTAATAATAAAAAAAACAAAAGAGCTGCAGATGCTGTAAATCAAGAACAAAAACAAAGTTGCTGGAAAAGCTCAGCAGGTCTGGCAGCATCCGTGAAGGAGAAAACAGAGTTAACGTTTTGGATCCGGTGACCCTTCCTCAGAACGCAGTTCCTCAGAGCTCACTCAGCTCCTGAACTCAATTCTGAGGAAGGGTCACGAGACCCGAAACGTTAACTCTGTTTTCTCCTCCACAGATGCTGCCAGACCTGCTGAGTTTTTCCAGCAACTTTGTTTTTGTTATCTAAAAATACACTGTCTGTTTCTAACTTGCATCAGGTCCTGTTCATAAACTTTGCCTCTACTAACAGACTGGCATTGGCGAATATTGATTTTAAAATTCTCCTCCTTGGCCTTGCTTCTCCCTACCTCTGTAATCTCCTTCAACTGCACAGTCCTCTGACGTATCTGTACTTTGTTAATTCTGGGGTCTTCATCATCTCCAGCTTTAATCACTGCATCACTGGTGGCCATGCTTTCAGTGCCTAGACTTTAAAAATGTGGAATTCCTTCAACAGCACCTTCCAAACCCATGACCTCTTCTATCTCAAAGTTGAGGACTCCCAAGGGAACTCTTTACCCACGCTGTATGCCACTGTATACCTTTGGTTGGTCTGTCCTGCCAGTGGAACACAGATGGTGATGCTATGCCAAGGGTATTGTCTTTCAGGTGAGAATCCATGAGTATCACCATGTCAGACTGATACAACAGCATGGATTGCTCAGCTAACTTCAGAGGGGAGCTCAGTTTCAACCATGTTGCAATGGGGTCTGCAGCTCCAATACTGGCACCTACCAAACAAAATGGAAAATTGCCCTAGGTATGTCCTGCACACAAAAAGCAGGACAAATCCAACCCGACCAATTCCCGCCCCATCAGTCTCCTCTCGATCGTCGGTAAAGTGATGGAAGGTGTCAATAACAGAGCTATTAGGCAGCACCTGCTCAGCAATAACCTGCTCAGTGATGCCCAGTTTGGGCTCTGCCAGGGCCACTCAGCTCCTGACCTCATTACAGCCTCGGTTCAAACATAGACAAAAGAGCTGAATACCCGAGGGGAGGTGAGAGTGACAGCCCTTCACATCAAGGCTGCATTCAACCGAGTGGGCATCAAGGAGCTCTAGCATAACTGGAATCAGTGGGTGCCAGGGGGCAAACTCTTTGGTGGTTGGAGTCACATCTGACACATAGTAAGATGGTTGTGGTTGTGGGAGGTCAATCATCTCAGCTCCAGGACATCTCTGCAGGAGTACTTCAGGGTAGTGTCCTCGGCCCAACCATCTTCAGCTGCTTCATCAATGACCTTCCCTCCAACATAAGTCCGAAGTTCGCTGACGATTGGACAATGTCCAGCACGATGTGCAAGTCCTCAGGTACTGAAGTCTAAATATAATGAGGTATGAGCGTTATCCAGTAAAATACTGTAGATGCTGAAAATCTGAGACAAGAACAGAAATCATCAGGCCTGGCAGTGTATGTAAAGAGAAAGTAGAATTAGCGATTTGAGTCTTATGACTCTTCAGAACAAGTCACTGAACTCAAAATTTTAACTCTGTTTTTCTCTCTCCACAGATGCTGCCAGATGTGCTGAGTTTCTCCAGCATTTCCTGTTTCTATTGGACAATACCCAGTATTGGGCTGGCATGGGGCAAGTAACATTTGCGCTAAACAAATGCCAGGCAATGACCATCTCCAACAAGAGAGAATTCAACCATTCAATGACATTACAATCACCGAATCCCCTCACTATCAACATCCTGGATGTTACCATTGATGAGAAACTGCTGTATGAATACTGATATGAAGATACCCATTGGCAGGCACTACTCTCAATCCTGGCTGTTGTTAATTTCCCACCCCTATTTGAAAGTGATGGTTGCTTTCTCAATGAACAGCTCCAACAACAAGAACTTGCGTTTATACACCAGTGAGTTTTTATAACATGTTTCAACATGTGCATAATGATATAAAGTTTGGCACCAAGTCACACAAGGAGAACTGAATAAAACTGCGGATGCTGTAAATCAGGGACAAAAACAGAAGTTGCTGGAAAAGCTCAGGAGGTCTGGCAGCATCTGTGGAGAGAAATCAGAGTTAATGTTTCGCATCTGGTGAGCCTTCCTCATGACACTTTTCTATGTTCCCCTTATGTGACTTGGTATCTAATTTTGTTTTATAACACCCGTATTGAAATGTGTTATGGCAAATTACTGTTAAAAGTGCTATATAATTGCAAGTTCTTGTGTCGGAGCTGTTCATTAGGAAGCCAAGCACCACCTTCAAATGGGGGTGGGAAGTGAGCATTGTTCTGGCGAAAGGCCACTTGACCTGAAATATTAACTCTGATTTTTCTCCATAGATGCTGCCAGGCCTGCCGAGCTTTTCCAGAAATTTCTGTTTTTGTGGCACATCAGGAGGATAGCTGACTAAACATTCACCCTCACAAATCCAGGCAATGACCAACTCCAATAAGAGACAGTGTAAACATCTCTCCTTGACATTCAATTGTGTTATCATCACTGAATCCCCCCCACTGTCAACATCCTGGGGGTTATCATTGACCAGAGACTCAACTAGACCCTGATGTAAACACAAAGGCTACAAGATCTTGTCAGAGGCTATGAATACTGCAGCAAGTAACTCACCTCCTGACTACACAAAGCCTGTCCATCATTTACCATGCACTAGGCAGGAGTGTGATGGAATACTGCCCACCTGCCAGGATAAGTGCAGCTTCAGCAACACTCCAGAAGCTTGACGCCATCCAGGTCAAAGCATCCATTCCCTCCACCAACAACACTCAGTAGCAGCATCTACAAGTTACACTGCAGAAATTCACCAGAGATCCTCAGACAGCACCTTCCAAAACCATGACCATTTCCATCTAGAAGGACAAGGTCAGCAGCTACATGGGAACACCACCCCCTGCAAGTTCACCTCCAAGGCACTTGCTATCCTGACTTGGAAATATATTGCCGTTCCTCCACTGTTGCTGGGTCACAATCCTGCAATACCCTCCCTAAAGGCATTGTGAATCTACCCACAGAGCATGGACTGCAGTGGTTCAGGAAGGCAGCTCGCCCCCACCTTCTTAAGGGGGCACATAGGGACGGGGAGTAAATGCTGGCCCTGTCAGCCCACACCCCATGAATGAATAAGAAGAAACTCCGTCCCTTTACTCTCTGCCTCCATACCATCCTTTCAGATGCGCCTTCAAACTGATTCATTTTTCAGTTTTTTGTTGTCTGCCTGAAACATTAACTGTTTTTCTCTTCACAGATGCTGCCAGACCTGCTGAGTTTTTCCAGCAATTTCTGATTTCATTTTACACTTCCTTATGTGATTTGCTGTCTAATTTTGTTCGACAACAATTCTGGGGAGTGCCTTGTGTTGTCTGTTATGTTAATGGCACAAATGGGAATATAATACTGTTGCAAACCTGAGACACAGTTGAGAGAAGGGCAGGACTGACCGCTCCACATTCCAGGGTATAGACGTTTCAGGCAAGATGTGGGGGATGTAAGAGAAGTGGGGCCATTGCATTTACGATAAAGCAACCATCATTTCAGTAATGTGGGAAGATGTCCTCAAAGGATGAGGCCATTTGGGTAAAGTTCACAAAAAAAAGTGATTATTTTGTTGGGATTATACCAAAGGCCTCCTAACAGTGAGAAGGAGATAGAGGATAGGATATCTAGGCAAATCAGAGAAAACTATGGGTAAAGGGCGGCATGTTGGCTCAGTGGTTAGCACTGCAGCCTCATAGCACCGGGGACCCAGGTTCGATTCCAGCCTCGGATGACTGTCTGTGTGAAGTTTGCAACTTTTCCCTGTGTCTGCGTGGGCTTCCTCTGGGTGCTCCAGTTTCCTCCCACATTCCAAAGATAATCAACTCAAGAGAATTGACCAAGCTAAATTGTCTGTAGTGTTCAAGAACATGTAGGTTAGGTGCGTTAGCCTTGGGAAATGCAGGGATAGGGTAGGGATTTGGGTCCGGGTGGGATGCTCTTCAGAAGATCAGTGTGGACTTGTTGGGCTGAACGGCCTGTTTCCACACTTTGGGGATTCTATGATGAATGTAACAGTTTGCTAATTTTGATTATTATGCCTATTACTTGCTGTGTGCTCGTTTGTTGACCTTGTTCATCTCTAACAAACAGGATAACAGACATTATTTATGTGGGTGAAATGCTGAGGAGCTGCCATCCTAGCCTTGAGAATGATGTGTTGGACTGTGACCTGCTCAAGTGTAATTTCCTGATGATCATCGTATCCTATGCTGTTGATTTGTCATTCTCTGCCTCTGTAGGTCAGCTTGTTCATTACCAGTTATCAGTGTAATAAATCTGAATGGCTTTGATTTACCTCCAATTACTTGGCTTATACTTTTCCCCTAAATAAGTTATAACATAATTGAGCTGGGATGTGGTCACCTTTCACTTTGCACAGAATGCCATAAACTGAGTTGCCAGTATTCTCAACAATCTGTAAATATCACCCCTGCTTCAACATAGAACAGGCATGTTTCCTGTGAACTGATGAGAAGCTCAAATACTTGCTCAAACGGCATACAGAGCAGCATGATTGAAACTTTACAATGCAGAGAATGGTCTCATTATTGCAGAAGACATAAAAAGCAATGAACTTTGTAGAATCAGAAACAGGATTACTGTTCCCATTGAGAAAGCGCAAATTGCTCTATTCATGAAAATCTGTGTTCCCAGTTTGAACTAGAAGTTACAGTTGAGGATGACTGGGCAGCTTGGACATGTCATATCTTTCATCGCTGGTTGAGTCAATAAGTCCTCAACAATGGTCCAATTGTTCTTAACTTACTAAAGCAAACACTGTACTGAGAGTGAAACACACAAAAACAGAGAGGGCTGGAGAAACTCAACAGCTCTATGGAGAAACAGAGTTAACGGAGTTGTTGATTGGCTCACTGAGCTGACTGGTTTTCATGCAAACATTTCATCGCCCTTCTAGGTGACATCATCAGCGCTGTGTAACCTCCGTTGAGGCACTGTTGTTCTGTCCCGCTCTGAATTTATATGGTGTGGTAGGTCATGTGGGCTGTCTTGTTTCTGGTTTTGTACCATAGTGATATGAAGGTGGGTCTATTTCAAAGTTTGTGTATTGTATCCGTGGTTGAAAATCAGGCCTCCAGGAATTCTCATGCTTGCCTCTGTCTTGTTGTCCTAGAACTGTAACTTGGTCCCACTTACGTTGATGTCCTTTTATATTGGAGTGTATTGAAACAAGGGAGAGTTGTTTGTACCGTTTTGCTGCAAGTTGGTGTTCATGTATCCAGGTGGTGAGTTTCCTGCCTGTCTGTCCTATATAGCGTATCTTGCAGTTGCTGCATGGTGTCTTATGGTGCTGCATGTTCATTAAAACATTAGAAACAGAGTTAACGTTTTGAGTTCAAGGACATTCTGAGGAATGGCCACTCGACCCGAAACATTAACTTTGATTTCTCTCCACAGATGCTGTCAAACCTGCTGAGCTTTTCCAGCAACTTCTGTTTTTGTTACCAGGAATCTCTCCTGGTCTTGAAGAAATTGGAGAGCTCTGCCTTCTGAGGGCATGACAGAAAAGATGGGCATGGAGTTGGAAGTGATGATCTTTAAGAGATACAGGAGGTTGAAGTTTGGTGATGGGATGATAGCAACAAGGAGACAGTGCCTGCAATGAGGGAGAAGGGAGCTGTTTGCAAAGGAGTGGGGACAGTAGCCGTGGTGGGAGAACTATTTCCAATTTTAAGGTGAGGGCCAGGGAAGAAAGGATTGTGATTATCAGTTTATTTGGAATATGATCAAGGGAGGAGTATATGGGTTTTGAAGATGAAATGAGAGGATATGGATGAGATGGGGAGAGAAATTAAAGGAGTAGCTTTTCAATTTTAATCAGGGAAGCCACAGAACAGATGCTTATTTCAAATCTGAGAGCAATTCTAATGTCATCTGTTGTTGGTTATACAATTCTTAAAAAAATTACTCTGGGAGGTCTTTTTGTGGAGTCTCTTCTGTTGATGGGTCTTTCAATTTGACATTAGATTCAAGTTGACAGTTTGCTTGCTTCATTTGAAGAATAATTTGTGATATGGAATGGATTAGAAGAAATGCAGATGACTGATTGCAAAAACCAAGGATTCTCCTGTGGCTCAGAGAGTAGCTTTGTACAATATCTCTGATTTAAAAGGATCACAATCGCTGTTAGTTAAGGTTAGCCTGTCACCATTGGTTGTCAAATGGAGAGCTTAATGCCATCATGGTAACTGTGTGCTCCTGGGTGTTTAAAAATGTAAACTGTGTTTTATTGAAGAATACAGCCTTTCAAAGATTGGAAAAATCAATCAGGATTTTCTTCCTCTTAAGTAAATGGAAGTTTTGAAGTTAGCAGCCATTGGAAAGCCCTCAGAAGGTAACACCTGCTTCCCCCAATCCTACAAAGAAATCGCTCAGCAGGATTAAACTCAGCTCTTCGCCGTGTTTGAGTTTTTGATCACAGTGGCATTCTTGAGTCCCAATGTCAATAGCATCTCATTAGTCAGGTCACTTGAGACTGTCACCTGACACAAATGGCTGGTTTATTGTTGAGTTTTCTGGCAATGGGGGCTCCCTTTGATTTCTGAGGTGAAGTTTTCTCAACGTGCCAGCTTTGCAATGTTTACACTTAATGTGTGCAATTTATTAGGACCCCGTATCTAATTATTAAACTTGTAAGCATTTCTAAATGTGGTGACACAGTTAATGAATAATAATTATAGATATTATTTAAAACAGGACAAGTTCAAGGAGCAATTCATCAATTTATTTTCTGATTGCATTTCACAACAAACTGTCTTTAAGTGTAGTCTCATCAGTATCTCAGATTGCCCAAATTTGGTCTTGTCATGACTTTTGTGTGTTGCCTGAAAGAGAGTTTAATGTGTTGCACCTCATGGTGAGTTGGTGTCATGCAAATTGAAGAGACATACTCACAATATCATCATTGTATCTACGTGTGACCTAAGGATATAAAGGTCATGAATCTCACTTTACCAGGAAGTCTGAGGCCTGACATCTTGACGATGACTATTCTGTGTCATTTACTAATTTAGCTTTAGCTCAGAATCTGATGTGCCTGTTAATGTAATATTTGTATGTTTAAGTGAACCATAATGAACGTATGCCAGATTCTTCAATACCACCTTATCCATGCCTAGTTTCTTATGTCAAAAGGGATTTCTTTTTCTATTCATTTGTCGCTGGCTGGCCAGCATTTCTTGCTCATCCCTAGTTGATAGCTCAAGCATTGCCGTATCAGGTTTTTTACCGTATACCTCTAAAGAGAAATGGAAGGCAAACACTTACTTATGGGCCAGGCATCCTGTACCAACCCTACTGAATGACATCTTTTGACTCAATGTATAGAGCTTTGTTTGTAGATCTAGAGGTAGATGTTCCCAAGCAAAAGAAGATGAAGGGCTTCACAGAATTATCTGGTTGTTCCAGCAACAATCTGAGAGATTCAGAGAGACCTGGGAAGTTCTTGAAGAATTATCTTCAGGATTAATAGACTGTGACTTATGTTACATAGACAATAATCCCTGGAGTCTATTGACCAGTTTGTCAGAAAATGCTGTGCCAAAGGGCATGGGTATGACTTTTCTGAAGAAGAACTGTCAGAGAGTCTCATTAATTACTCATCATCTCTACAGTAATTAAAGTCTTTAGGCAATTCTGTGCAATGGAAGAATCACCTTACAGTTCCAATACACAAGTTCACCTTGGCTTACAGCAATCTTCTACCTGGTAGGTACCAACTGTCCAGCAATGGCAAGACTACCGGTATCCACAGACCTGTGTGTAGTCATAATCCATAAGATTCAAACCAAACCCACTGTTAAAGAACAGATCACACGTGACACAATTGAATCTGCAAGGATATGACTCTGAAGTGAGGTATAAGCCCGGGTACCAGGATAATTATGTCAGAGGCACAGGGCAGATTACACAAACCCCACAAAGACCAAGGTGAATACACAGCTGAACTACACAATGATGCTCTTTACTGTGAACCTGAAGACATTCCCAAAGCTGATCTGCTAGACTTTGGCCAGAGCCAGTGGGAGCAGTTCCAATCGGCTACTGTTGAGCAAGGCCAACTACTGGAATTACAAAATGCCATTATCCAGGAATGGCTTGATGCTATTAAAGAAACACATGAGAAGGTTCATCCATTCTGACCATCGAGAGAAATGTGGTACATCACAAGGCATTTCCTACGGCAAAGATATCCGAATATGGAAAACATTATTGTAATTGACTGTAATAGAGATATAATAGACATCTAATGGATTCTTCAATTTGACCTTATCCACACCTAATTATGAGGGTAACATAAACATTGCAGCATCAGGTAAAATATCCTGTAGTCCCATGTCAGCGTTTAGTGTGAGATTTTGGGCAGCTTTCCAATGAAGAGATATCTGTTCCAGATGCAATTCATTCCTGGCATTTCAGGCTGAATTGTCAAGAGTAGCAATTGTGAAAACAGTGGACAGTGATGCTATTTCAGAAAAGCATTGCCTAAACCTGCCATAGAATCTGAATCCTAAATCAGACTGTGGCATGATTCAATTCTTCTTTCTATTTCAGAAGAATGTTGTAAAATGAATCTGTGTCTTAATGATAAATGACAATTTTTGTGCAACATTTCTTCCGAAAATGCAAAGTTTACGCTGCATGAGGGAGTCTGCATATAGACTAACAGGAACAAAAACTTGCTGAAGAGAGACATTCGGGTTCATTCCCCGTATTGAGCTCAATGAAACCAGCTCATCTGTTCCTTGCCTTGGGCTGTACAACTTGCACATAAGGTGAAATGTTGTGTGTGCTTCCTCAGCATTGATCGCACAGCAGAACTGCTGTTTGATTTGTACGATGGTAACGGGGGACTTGCTAGGGACTTTGCAACAAAGGCAATGTTGTCACTTCAGCTATCAACCAGTCACTTTACAGCTATCTGAACTCAACACTGGCTTCAACAGTTTCAGCCTGTAAACTCTGCCACTTTTTTTGACTCCTTTATCCTGCTTGTTTTGATTCAGACAGCCACACATCTGCTCTAGGTGCATCTTCATTTTGATGAAGACAAGAACATACAATTCGAGATCAGGAGTAGGCCTTTTGGCTCTTCAAGGCTGTCCTGCTGTTCAGCAAGATCATGGCTTAACCGATTGAGGTTCAACTCCACATTGCTGCCTAACGCAGTGATCATCTTTGACTCTCTGGTCAAGCAAGAAGCTGTCTGCCTTTCTCATCTCATCTTCATTTCTTTTTGCCCTGAAAGGCTGGGTTCTCTGTCATTTAATCTCTGCTGCCTTTTACCATACTGCAGAGCTATCTCTTGCCCTTGACTAAATTATGCCTTGCTCAAAACCCGTTCTATCTCTAACTCCTCGCAGTCCTGACGTCAGGGTGTAGCACTGAAACATTAAGTCTGGTTCTCTCTCTGTGCAAATGCTGCCTGTCCCATTAAGTGTCACACAGCAGCTACAGTATTCACTCAAAGATAGTAGGAATCGCTGTTGCTGGAATCAGTGATAACACAGTGTAGAGCTGGATGAACACAGCAGGCCAGGCAGCATTCGAGGAGCAGGAAAGCTATGTTTTGGGTCGGGACCCTTCTTCAGAAAGCTGCAGTATTCTGCGCTTGGATTAGTGAGAAACATGTTCTAATGTTGCTTTCATCTGAGCCCTGATATGTGAGTGGAGCGATGTGGTAGCTGCTAGTACTCATGGGACTTTATGCAGGACATATCACAATCCAAACTGAAACCATCTCAACATGTGAGTTTTATTTTCCATCACAGGGGGGAAGATGGGAACTTAAAAACGAGCTACTTGAATGATTTACAAGTGCAACAGAGCTAGATCTTCCTGCTGCTTGAGAATTGAAATCATATGGTTCAATATCTCCATAACTGGGCTGGCCAGGTGCTATCCAATGCAGAATGATGGAGTGATCATCTTCGTCTGCACCTTAACAGGCCTGAGATTTTCTGGTCATCTGTCAATTTCTAATACATGGAGCTGGCTTGGCCCAACATGTTGTGTCTTCTTGGTGTTTCAGTGTTTGAAAGGAGTGGTACCAGGCTGCTCCACTTATGTTGAAGGGGAATAGCCAGCAGCTATCATTGTACACAAGGAGCTCCATAATGATGATACCAAAACAGCAAAACAAAAAGTAAAATATTATGGATAACAGAAATCTGAAAGTGCTGCGAATGCTCAGCCGGCCAGGCAGTTGCCTTAGCATCAGAATCAGAGATTGGCGTACAAGAATGTAGAAGTGCTGCTAGAGATGTGTGGGGTTTGGTGAGACCATATCTGGAATACTGCTAGCAATTCTGGCCTCCAACCTTAAGGAAGGATTTCTTTACCTCTTCCTAGTTCTCAGGTGTGTAACCTTTTATCTGGGTGGCTGATGATGAAAGGTCACAGATCTGAAACACTAATGCACTTTCTCTCTCCCACAGTTGTTACGAAGCGACAAGTTGATTTCAGGGATTTTCTTGAGGCAGACGTTAATTGATTAACTTACAAAGAAGTAGTTTGTGGAACCTGACAACATCCTATGTTGGGAAACATGACCTTGCAATGGTGCTGTGAACGGTGCAGAATATTAGGCAATCTACAGCAAAAATCCCCACTTCTGACTATATGATGGAGGCCATTGCTGAAGATGATCAGGCTACTCTGAGGAACTCCAGGGGTATGTCCTGGGCCTGAGATTATTGACCTTTTACAATCACAGCTAACTTTTTTTTGGGATGACTATGACTCAAACCAGCGGAGCGCTTTTCCCTTGATTCACATTGATGTCAATTTTGTTGGGACCCCTTGATGTCACCCTCGGCCAAATGTTGCTGCAATGTCAGGGGCAATCACTTCACCTTGGGAATTTAGACTCCTCATGTACAGATCAAGGCTGCACTGAGATATCAGGAGCTGAGTGAACCCAAACCCAACATGAGCGAGCAGATTGTAAGGTAAGTGGATAGTGAGCAGGTACAGAATGCAAATTGAGTATTTGGACACAGTTCCGTGCCCAGTCATGGGAAAGAGTCACAAACAATTTGACCTTTGATACAACGGTTATCTGGAACTCTGCCTTTAATGCTGCTTCTGTTTAATAAAGGGCTGGAGTGTTGCCTTGGCCATGTAGGTGCTGGTTTAAACTATTTACCGACATTACCAATGGTGTTAGTTTGGTGTGCCAGGGGTTGGGCTTGATTACAACTATGGGAGGCCAGTCTGTCAGTAAGCATGACCTTTTATTAAATATTATCCTCTAACTGTGGGGATCAGCTGTGTGACTAGAATATGATGCAGGGTAAAGGCAACAGTGTAGATTCAATCCCCAGAACTGGTTGTGGTCAATCAGGAAGGCCCTGCCCCACACTTTACCCCAGGCTTGTGGAGTGGTTACCCTCAAGCCGTATCTAACTAATTACTTCTCTCTAAAAGTTTATAGGTTACAGGAAGATATAGATGGGTTGGTCAGATGGGCAGACCAGTGACAGATGGTATTTAACCCTGCTAAATATGAGATGATGCACTTTGGAAGAAGAAACAAGAGCAGGGAATATTTAATGAATGGCAGATCACTGGGTAGCTTAGAGGAACAGAGGGATCTTGTGGTAATTATTCACAGATTCTTGAAGTTGGCAGAGCACATGAACAGAATAGTTAAGAAGGCATGTGGGACACTTGCTTTCATCAGTTGTGATGTAGAGTACAAGAGCAAGGGGGTAATGTTGCAGTTGTACAGAGCGTTGGTTAGGCCACAGCTGGAGTTCTGATCACCGCACTACAGGAAGGATGTGATAGCACTAGAGGGGATACAGAGGAGATTCACCAGGATTATGCCTGGGGTGCAGAAAGTGAGCGAAAAGCAGAGACTAGATAGACTTAGATTGTTTTCTTTAGAGCAGAGAAGACTGAGGTGGGGACATAATTGAGGTGTATAAGATTATGAAAGGTGTGGGCAGTGTGAATAGAGAGCAGCTGTTCCCTTTGCTGAGACGTCAATCATGAGAGGGCATAATTTTAGGATAAGGGGCAGGAGATTCAGAGGGGGTTTAGGAAAAAACATTTTAACTCAGAGGGTGATGCAAATCTGGAATGTACTGCCTGCGAAAGTAGTGGAGGCTGGAAACCTTATAACCTTTAAAAAATATTAGGATGAGCACTTTGAATATCATAACGTTCAAGGATATGGGACAAGTGCTGGAAATTGGGATTAGAGCAACTTTAGTGTAGTCATGTCAGTGCAGACTCAAAGGGCTGAAGGGCCTTTTCCGCACTGTATGCATCTCTGAAAGGGAGAGATTGACACCGGTAGTCCTTTATGGTGCATGGTTTCTAGCCACATGAACACCTAGTCTGTAAGTGAAGTACATAAGTAAGTTAGCCTATATCACCAATGATGTAAGGTTGCATGGCAACCAGGATGATTGAGAGATGGTTTGATATCACAAGGCTTTGTGTGAAGCCTTGATCTTTGTCCAGGCAGATGATGGGCTGAACGGCCTGCTTTTGCGATGTATCATTGACTGGAAATGTCAAGTCTATTTCCTCCTCCATAGCCACTGCCAGTTTCTGTTTTTAGGTCAGGTTTCCAGGTAGATTTTGTTTAAAGTAGAGTGAGGGGTCAATAAGAAAGAGGGAGAGATACTGCCTTGTAGCTGTGAGTGAGGGTAAAAAAGGAAAATCTGTCAAAGAGAAGGCCACTGTGAAGTGGGAGAATGGGGCTTGGTGGAGGGCTTTTTTTGTGCGACAGAGATGGGTATGTTTCAATCTGTTCACTGGCCATCATTTACAGTGAAGAAGACCAGGGCAAATTTACCGGCGCAAGTCTTAAAAAAAAACCCAGTCTATCAGCGAAACCATAAAGAAAGCTCGTCAAACGATTCAAAGCAATGTCTCATTCCAGCAGGATTTAAATGTCAAGCTTTCCACTGAGTTGAAGGGGCATTTGAGAAGAAATGTCACAGACTTGTCATTGTGCCAACTCCCAGCTCCTGCTCCCAGTGAATTATTATAATTGCCACTAAGCAGCTATAATTATATGATCACATAGTGAACGTTATATACTTTACATTGTAATAAGTAAAGAAATTATAGAAGTTAATGGAAGCAATCAATAATTTTAATTGCTGAGAAATTTCACTTATTTTAGTATTTTTACTCCCTGAGAGATAATGCATATTGAGAAGCCATACTTGTGAAGCAGGGGTAAATGGGACGAGTGATACTCTGCCAATATTTAAGTTGCTTCCTGCTCCTTCTGTTGAGGCCATTAATTAGCAGCTTGTAGAGTTTTGGCCTGTGCTCTGAACTTCACACACAGACCATAACTCTATTCCCTGGAATGTACAGAGCTCTAACACTACCATTTGCAACGTTGGGAGAGCAGAATTGTAAAGTTACAACCTGTTGAAAGACCCTGAATGTAAGGCAGGGGTAAGAATGTTCAACACCTCTGGACATTTACTAGTGCTGGGCATTGTAGGTGTTCATCTAACTTTTGCTGGCTTAGCTGAAATGAGGTTAATTAAGTTAACTGAGATGAGGAAGAGAAAACATGCGAAACCTGGTGATGACCTAATGGTTAGAAGGGTCATGGGCTTTTAAAATGTTTGAGTCAGGCTGAATGAATGTGCCTGCTTGTTTAAATCTGGCCTTTAAATCAGTAGGTACAGGCTGAAGTGGCACAGTAACTCTAGAAAGGCTAAGGTTTTGCTTAAAGCAGACACAGCGAATCAGATGTGACAATGGGGACTATTTATCAGCTGAATATGTGATTGCCACAGATGCTTTGTAAGTATCATAGAGTTATTGTATGACATAAAAGTGGGGAACAGTGAGTGCAAACTTAGTTTCATGTCAAAGTTCATTAAAAGCAAGAGGTAAGTGTCTTTCTGAGTCAACACAAGCAAGTTTTAATGAGTTCATTAATCAAACCAACATGGAAAGCATGAAATGTTTGTGATATTCACCAGTACTCAAACTGTTCATTTGCTGGAAACTGGATTATGTCAAGACTTTGAATGTACAATTTCTTTCTATGGTGAGATTATAAATCAGCTTGCCTCACAGTTAGAATCAGCTAGCTTGGGTAAGAGGTTGAAAGACCAATGATCTGATTTATTATTGTCACATGTACCGAGATACAATGAAAGGTTTTGTTTTGTGTGCTATCTAGGCAAATCATAACGACACCAGGATAATAGAGTAGAATGTAGAATGTTGTTCTGAGGAAGGGTCACTCAGATTGAAATGTGAATTCTGATTTTTTACCATAGACCTGCTCAGCTTTTCCAGCAACTTCTGTTTTTGTTGCTGATTTACAGCATCCGCAGTTATTTCAATTTTTAAGCAGAATATCATGTACAGTTACAGAGAAGGTATGGAGCAAAAGATCAACTTTAATAATGGTGAGAAACTGAGATGGAGTGGGCGGACCACCTGGTCTGGTCTGATCCTCAGACAGCTCCATGTAAAAGGATTCATTTGCGATTGCAGGCATTGTACGTGTGAGATTATTGCAGCGTTCTTTTACTGTGTACCTTTTTTAAAAAAGGTCATTGTGTAAGTGTGATAACAAGGTATAGAGCTGGATGAACACAACAAGCCAGACAGCATCAGAGGAGCAAGAAAGCTGACGTTTCGGGTCTGGACCCTCCTTCAGAAATGGGGTGTATATCTCATTGTGTATGTGTCATTGTTAGAGCTGCCCTAGGTTATTGATATCCAGTGTAAACCTCGTGGATCAGGGAAAGTGGGAAGAGAAGCCACCAGGAAGGCAATTAAATCCTGAGAAGTGTTGGATGTGGATGTGTTCCTCGCGTTTTCTCATAGGGCCATTTCATTTTGTTGGCTTTCCATCTCTGATGAGATAAGGTGATACTGGAGTTTCGAATTCCTGCTGTTGTTGAATGGGGACTGGGCATTTACTTCCCCGGGTGACAAACTTGAGTAACTATGAGCTGACCACGGTCTTAACTTGCTAAGATGAAATTAAAGAAAAAAAACCCCATGTTCTTCTAACACAGCATGGAGCTGGAGGATCACAGCAGGCCGGGCAGCATCCAAGGAGCAGGAAAGCTTATGTTTCGGGTCAGGACCCTATCTCCCAATTTTCTTATGTTTTCTTTGTAAAAGTCTTTGTATTCATACATGATATATGTTGTATACAAAGGAAGATTTTGGCTCATATGAAACCATTTATGATCTGTGACCTTTCCAAGGAAATTCACAGCCAATGGTGTACATCTGAAGTCGAGCTCTTGTCATCGTGTGGAGTATGATGCAGAAAATTAATACTTGACAAGATCCCACAAAACAAAAGGTGAAACAAGCAGGAAATGTGAGCTCAGCATCTCAGAGTAAGGGGCCACCCATATAAGACAGAGATGAGGAGGAATTTCTTCTTTCAGTCAAAGAGATCTTGGAGTGCAGCTTCATAGTTCCTTGAAAGTGGACATTGGTGGACAGTGTGGTGAAGCAGGCGTTTAGTATGCTTGCCTTTACTGGCCAGTGCATTGAGTATAGGAGTTGGGAGGTCATGTTGCAGCTCTACAGGACATTTGTAGGGCCACTTTTGGAACACTGTTCAATTCTAGTCTCCCTGCTACAGGAAGGATGCTGTGAAACTTGAAAGGGTTCAGAAACAATTTACAAGGATGTTGTTGAGGTTGGAGGGTTTGAGCCATAGGGAGAGGCTGAATAGGCTGGGGCCATTTTCCCTGGAATGTCAAAGACTGAGGAGTGATCTTATAGAGGTTTATAAAATCATAACGGGCATAGATAGGGTGAGTAGACAAGGTCTTTTCCCTAGGGTGGGGGAGTCCTAAAATATAGGTCAGACATTTAAGGCCAGAGGGGCAAGATTTAAAAGGGACCTAAGGGATAACTTTTTCACCGAGAAGGCGATGCGTGTATGGAATGAGTTGCCAGAGGAAGTGGTAGAGGCTGGTACAATTACAGCATTTAAAAGGTCTCTAGATGGGTGTAGGAATAGGAAGGATTTAGAGGGATAAGGGCCAAATGCTGGCAAATGGGACTGAATTAATTTAGAATATCTGGTGGGCATGGATGAGTTGGGCCAAAGGGTCTGTTTCCTTGCTGTATATCTCTATGACTCTTAATGAATCTGTGGAATTCTTTCCCAGAGAGGGGTGTCAAGGCTGGGTCATGAAAGATATTCAAAGCAGTGATAGAAAGATTCTTAATCAGTCAGGGAATCCAAGGTTATGGGGAAAAGACAGGAGTTGAGTTTTAGATCTGCCATGATCTCATTGGGACACCATGGGCTGAATGGTCTAATTCCACCTCTATGACTTGTCTTTTTCTGGTCTTCTTTTTGAAAGCTGAAGGGTAATTTTCTTTCCAGACAACGTACCCATTTTCCCATGACTATTTCTGGGAGTATTTTACCTGAAGAGCAGAGTGAGCCTTGATTTAACATTACATTGAAAGGGAACATCCCTACCATTCCCTCAGTAAGTACTCACCTCTGGTCTGGTGTGAGACCTGAACCCTTGTCATACTGACTCAGAGGGGAGAGAGCTAATTTAAAAGTGGCCTGACACCATCAAGTAGCTGGTGAAACTCGAGTGCAGCAAGTTTCCACTTTCAAGATTCGCACTAAATATGGAAATGGAATTTCAAACAGAAAAGTTCCAAAAAGTAATGAACCTGGTGATGGGTAAATGGGAAATGGTCAAGTGACACGGACAGGAAGTGCATTCAGGTAGAAGATAAATCATGATGATTTCACTCAGTATTAAAGTTTGAACTTGTGAATTCTACCTCTTAAAATCTTAAGGTGTTTTTGGAGGTGCAATTCTGATGCCAAGGCTCGCAAGGGCACGGGACAAATGCTGGCAAATGGGATTAGAATAATCAGCTGCTTGTTCGGACTCAGTGGGCTGAGTGGCCCTTTTTCTGTGCTGTAGATTTCTGTGACTCATGATTTTGCAGGTACTTTAGCAGATTGCTTTATTTAAACCGTGACAGCACTATCACAGCCTAGAAATTGTTTCTTGTGTGCTTTAGTCAGATGTAGAATTGATGCAAGGAGGAGCAATTGTTGAACCCAGGGTTCCTGAAAGGTGTCCTGCCCAACACTGAATCACCAGTTGCCATGTTTTTTTTGCCCAATCAATGCTGGCCCCGGTGAGCCAATCAGCCCAGTAGGTACTAGTGTCTCACTCAGAATGATCTGTTTATTCTCACTGCCCAAGCTCAAGGTCTAGGCACAGTTATAACAATTACAGCCACTCCGACACCTTCACTATCTGCACACCGAGAGCCACAGGCTCAATTACTGTCTCCCAGAGCCCCCTTGTTCTCAGTTTAGCAATCATGTTGAGAGATTGCACAAAACCTGCTTGTTCTTAAAAAGTCAAACACTAGCATGTTTGAGAATGACCTTCCGAGACTCAAACTACCACAAGGAAAACGCTCTGTGGGGGTGTTCGCCCCGTGCTCTGTGTTTGAAGGATACATGAGGTGCTGAGGATGGCCGAGATTACTGGAGGGGATATTTTTCTACCAAAGCCATGCAAATGGCCTGTCAGAACTCTCCAGGAATCACCGTGTTATCACAGCGCAGAATCTCATCACAGAAAGAAAAATTGCATCGAACATTTGGGAAGAATGGTGAGGGAACTCAACATGAAGCTTATTCTTAGGAAGGACCCATTTGCCTTTGAAAGAGTGGACCACAGATTTGCCAGAAGCATAGGAGCAGGAGTAGGCCATTCAGCCCCTCAAATCTCCTTCACCATTCTAGATCATGCCTGAACATCTACCTCAATGTTGCGTTCCTGCTGTATCCTGATATTCCTTGATATCACTAGCAATTATAAATCTGTCAATCTCTACTTTGAATCTACTCAGTTACTGAACTTCCACAGTCTGTGGGGGTAGAGAATTCTGAAGATTCACTGCTCTCTGAGTGAAGAGATTCCGCCTCATCTCAATCCTGAATGTCTTGCCTCTTATTCTGGGACTGTGTCCCTTTGTTCCAAATCCCAATACTGGAGATAATGGCCTTTCTGAAGGTTATCATGAACAGGCAGGATTGTGGGTTAGTCAGATCAGCCACAATCTTGTTGAAGGGGAGCAGGTTTAAGGAGCTGGGTTGTCTAAGTCTGATTCTAATCTGTACGTTTGTATGAATACATGTGCCCTGCCTATTCCTTCAAGAATGTTCTATGTTCTTCACTTTTCATTCTTCTAGCTTCAGAGAACACCAGCCCATTCTCCTCATGGGACAGTCCCACCTTCGCAGGAACCAGATGGTGAACCTGTACACCCTCTATGACAAGTTTGTCCTTCCTTTAGTAAGGAGACTAGACCTGCACACAATACTCCAGGCGCAGACTCAGCAGTGTTCCATCCATCTGAAACAAGACATCTTTGCTGCTGTGCTCAAATCCCAGCCTGTGAGGTTTAGTTTGTGTGGTGGGATTACAAATGGGAGATTGGTATTCCTCAAATATGAAAAGTTAGGAGGTACTTTGATTGAAATTTTGGGATTATGCTTTAGATACTTAAATCATTTAGACAGAGTGTTATTTTCCAAGAGCAGAAAAGTACCAAAGAAGTTTTGATAGCTGTGTCTAGAACCATGAAGAAATGAGATAACTTCAACAATAACTTGTATTTATGCAGCACCATAAGACAATAACATTTCCAAGATGCTTCACAAGAGTATCAGGAAATAATAGCTGACGTTAAACCAGATATGCCAGTATAGGGCAGATCGCCAAAAGCTTCATCGAATGGTTATGTTTTAAAGAAAGTCTTAAAAAAGGAAAGGGATGCCAAAAGGTGTTGAGGTTTAGAGAGGAAATTGCTCGAGATTAGGGCTTAGGTAAAACAAGGAATGGTCACCAATGGTGGAGTAATTTAAATTGGGGATGCTCATGTGATCTGAGGAAGAGAGGCACAGATAACTTGGAGGTTAGTGGGGCTGCAGGAGATTACAGAGAATTAAATGGGTATGACTATGGAGCCATCGAAAACAAAGATGTAAATTTTAAGATCGAGATGTTGCTTGACCAGGAGTAGGCCATTCAGCCCCTCAAACTTCCTTCACTATTCTAGATTTCACGGGGTTACAGAGGTTGAGGCCAGCTGGATGTGCATTAGAACAGTCAAATTGAGAATTAATAAAAGATGTGAATGAGATAGAGTAGAGAAAGAGCAAGCTTGGGTAAAGGATCAGAGAGGTGACTTGAGGAAAAGCAGTGAGCAGCTAGTATTTGAATTGGGCTCTCTGGTAGAGCAGTGGGCACAAATTCAATACTAATCATTGAAAGGAAATTGGATAAATATTTGAAAGAGGAAACAGATTGTAGGGATAAAGGAAAAGAGTAGGATAATGGGAATAACTGGGTTACCCTTCAGGAGAGACAGCATAGGCTTACTTGTGAGATCTGCTTACTGATTAGTCTCCAGGATGTTTCGGGTGATTGAAGAAACAGTCTTTTGAGTGTCACATGGAGAACAATTTATCAAAATAGACCTAGATCACAATCCTTATACTCATGTTGAAATGATAGCTAGACATTATATGGATATATTTGGATATAGAGTCATATGCACTTCTTGGGTGGACTGACCCATTGCAATCTCATGATCCCTTTGTCTTCTCCGCCTTGAGTTCTTCGACCTGCATTTGTAATGATCTCCAGTTTGAATCTCTCCTGTTGTTCTTATCGGTGCAGGAACAGGAAAGGGATCATTAAGACTTTGGATGACTGTGTAAAAATGCACCATGTTGGCTTAGTTGCTTGCTTTACATCTTTCCTGATTTTCAATTTATTCACGAGAGATGTTTGACAAATGCCTGAATTCATGTTGTTAGTTTTATTCTATTGCCCAAAACCATAATTAATCCCCATAGGTTCTGGAACTACACCAGGTAGCCAACAGCTAATGGCTAATAGCAATATTAATTACATTGCTGAGAAGCTTTCATCTTCTATATCCTGCCTTGGCATGGAATTCTAAATTTCTCTTTTAGTTCCTGTTTATTTTGGCAGCGTCATTTGATACTCGGTATTCTGTAGATTTCAAGCCAAGTGAGTTGGCTCAGATCATTAAAAAAAATTCATAATATAGACATTTGACAGGAATTCCATTCCTTTAGTAAAATTGAGGAAGAGAAAGAATTGCATGTGGAGGAAGGAGCCCAGAAATGAAGTACCATCTGATACAGATGCTTCATGTCTGTTGTTATCTAATGGACATATGTCAGTTGATGGAATCACATATCACTTGGCCTTCCGAAAGCAACATTATGGGTGCAAATGACTAAAACTCAGACTCATTGAGGCTAGTAAACCGGAACCCCAGACAAAAGGTCTGGGAACATGGGTTTGAATCCCTCCATGACATTTAGTGAAATTTGAATTCAAAATAACCTGGCATAAAGTGCGAGCCTTTGACTTTGAAACCATAGTTGATTTTTGCAAAAACCCATCTGGTTCGCTGATGTCCTTTGGGGAAGGAAACTTTATCCATGACTCCAGACCCACAGGAATGCGGTTGGCTCTTAACTGCCTTCTGGGCAGTTAGGGATGGGCAATAAATGCTAGCCTGGCCAGAGACAACCTCATCCCGTGAATTAATTTAAAGAAAAACTTAACACATCTCTAACGTAAGGACTCACCTTGTCAAGATCTCTGCAACCCTGACCATCTTTCAGGCTCATTTCAAGATCACGATCAATCTGCAGTTCAGAAATATTTTGGGTGGTGGAGGGCGATTTTGCTGCTGGGGCCAGTAGATTTCTCACTGCTCTCCGTTGGGAGCTTGCTTTTGGATGGCAGTATTTCAGAAGTTTGAGGGTATCACATAACCCTACAGACTGAGTGTAGGAGTGACCCAGATGGGACATGAGTTGCAGGAGCCAACAGAGTTCAGGTCATATGGCAGTTTATCCAAGTCAAAGCCAGTATCATGCAAGGGAGCGACACTTGAGAAGCTCCATACAGGGCTTTGTCGAAAACACTCTACCCTAACACAAACACATTCTCATTTTAAACCTGAGATAATGGGAACTGCAGATGCTGGAGAATTCCAAGATAATCCTCTCTGATGAAGGGTCTAGGCCCGAAACGTCAGCTTTTGTGCTCCTGAGATGCTGCTTGGCCTGCTGTGTTCATCCAGCCTCACATTTTATTATCTCATTTTAAACCTTTTTCCTTGTCCTTCTATCATCGCAGTGTATGTTTTCTCCCCCTGTACACTATTGGTCAATAATGCTGGCTTGTTTACCTATGGTTAGCTCCTTGACACATCACTCTATATTAGCAATTTGCTTGCGGCTGTGTTCTGAATAGGCTGTTTTAGTGCATGAGAATTTTAACTTCGAACGGATATTTGGGTACTCTCAGAGATACCAAGCAACATTTATCTTCTAGAAATGGTGGCTGTGGACTGCTTAATCTGTTATCTTGTACCAGGATGTAACAGAGACAGTCAGGGCTGTTTGAACAACATTTTCTAGCTGTGCTGTGTTTAACTGCCAATTGGTTAGATCAGAAACTTTAGAAGTTACACAGGTTGCTCACACTCGGAAACTCTCCTTGCATCTGCAGTTCCCAAGCCATCTGATTGCCTGAAATTAACACCATCTTTGCTCCACTTCAAATTTAGTGCCTCTTAGCTCTGTGATCAACTGCAAAGGCCCTAAACACGGGCACTCAGGTCCATTCTCATCCTCATCCACTAAATGCTTCATGTACAGCGGTTCTTTGTTTAAAAACTCAGCCACAGGATGTGGGCATCCCTCTCTGGGCAAGCAATTTTTTCTCATCCCTAATTGCCTCTGAGCTGAATGGCTCACTGGGCCATTTCAGAGTCAACCCACATCGCTGTGGTCCTGGAGTCACTTGTAGGTCAGATCAGGGAAGGATATTAGATTTCCTTCCCTTAATGTTACTGGTGAATCTGATCGTTGTTAGGTTGGTATTTAATTTTAGATTCTTAAAGATTGAATTTCAATCATCTGCTGTGGTAGGATTTGAACTCATATCCCTAAGATTTTAATCTAGAATTCTTAGACCAATGAGATCACCATTGTCCCATTGCCTCCTTCATCTAGGGGCATGATAAATAATTGTGACATAAAACTAAGTGGATTTATTGTCTTGTTTAAAAAAAGACTTTGACATGCTTTTCTTTACATTTTCATTTATTAACTTACAAATGTTTTATTGTATTATGAATGTAGCTTTTCACCAATGACAGCTGATATCATAACTGTTCCACCTCTCTCCTTCTGTAAAACAAGCTGTCTTCAATGTTTCAGGGGCAGAGATATCTTCACTTCATAAACATCTGTACTTCTCACTCTTGTTTGTGATTTATCGATCTCTGTATACTTTAGAGGAACATGAAAATGTTGGATTCCTTTGTACAAAATGCCATTGTTACTAAAAATATCCATTTATTGCCAAAATATTTTGGCTTAACTTTTAAAGTAAGCAGAACATGTAATTGTGCTACATTTTTAAAAATCAGACAATTACAATAACTTGTTGTTTATAGCTTGATACTTATTTCGAAACTGTCACTATGTAGATATGTAAACATAGAAACAATTAGACACAACATCACATATACAATCAGTTCCCATCAGTCACACCACTACCATGGAATAGAATCATTCTGCTACAGCAACTTGATTCTGTTCATTGCTAACACAATGTGGAGCTGGATGAACACAGGCCAGACAGCATCAGAGGAGCAGGAAGGCTGATGTTTTGGGTGGGAACCTGCTGCACACTTCCTTGCTTCGACTGATGGTGACTCTGTGTGTTAACTTTAATAATATACCATCGGATCTTACGCAGTCGTGGAATTTGTGCTATAATGAGATATGTGGTATAAACCGTGATGATGCAACTGATCACATGACTCTGACATCAGCGAGAGAGGAGACACCCAGTACAGAATAAACTTGTGAAGAGAAAGGCCTTTGACACTGCACTAGGGAACTATATTTGAGAATCAACTATGAAGAGTTTTTATTTATTCTTTAAGTGGTATGGGTCTGGCTTACAATGTCAGCATTTATTTCCCATAAACTAGGTGACTTGCCTGACCATTTCAGACAGCTGTAAACTGTGGGTCTGGAGTCATGTAGACCAGGCCAGGTAAGGATGGCAGATTTCGTTCTCTGAGGACATTAGTAAACCAGATGGGTTTTTTTTTAAGGACAGGTCGTTAGGTTTTCATGCTTGATTCATGCTGTCTGTAATGATTGGAACCAGGTCAGCCAGCTGGTTCTCATAGAATGTGAGTTCCCTGATTGGGGCTGCTAACCTGGTCCAGCCAGGGAGCCCTGGCTGACAGATATAAACAGTTAGAGGTCCTGTTCACTCTGACAGCTGGTTCTGATGGAGCTGAATCAGTGCCAACAACTCCCCATGTGTAAATAAAGGGTAACTTGGTGACAGCATACTGGCCTCTGTGGACTAATTTCACTGTCCATTGCTGAGATGATTGCTCAAAGGCAGAATTATTAATTTAAATTTCACAATCTGCCATGGTGGGATTTGAACCCATGTATACAGATGATTAGGCCTGGGCCTCTGGATTGCTTGTCCAGTAACATTACTGCTGTCTCCTGCTCAGTAACAATATAAATAAAGGAGAGCTAAACAACACATGGAGTTAAAGTGCCTTCCTCAGAGTTTAGAATAAGCAGTACTCGGGACAGCGAACAAGCAGATACGAGACATTTCAGACTGGCACCTCCATGTGCAGGAAGCAGAATTGGCTTGAAGAACATGGCAAAGCACAGTTAGCTAAGATCAATACAAAAGTAACTTACTATAGACTCTGGAAATCTGCAATCAGAGCAGAAAGTGCTGATAACTCAGACAGTAGACATGGAGAGAAAAGCAGAGTTAATGATGTGGATTTTTGTCCTCAAGGCGGGTAGCAAGAGTGAGAAAATTAATTATGAATTCTTGGCTGAGGGCCCAGAAATGTAATGGTTTGATCAAAAGGCTGAACTTCAAGGGAAAACAGCACTTGATTGACTGCTCTGTCTCCCTGGTCCCTTTTGTCGTATCCACAATGCTTCTTTGTGGACTAGATGAAGGATATTGACACTTTAAAGGGAGAGGATGATCGACACTTTTATTAGCATGTAGCAAATTGAAAGTAATGAACGAAAGCCTAAATTTTTAAAAAAGGCCATTTTTACACATCCTATTGTCACTGTAGGGTTCATTGCAGCAAATGGGCATGGAAGTGCAATAGTCTGGCGTGAGTTGGGGGTAGAGGGTGCACTGCAAGCACATCAGGGGACCAAGACGGGTGGGTGCAAGGGCATAGCTTGGTGTAGGTGTCATGTGGAGGACTTTTTGGGGTAAACTTCCAGAAGGTTCCATCACGCAGAATCTGTTTCACAACATTTCCAAGGTGCCCTGAGCCATGGGGCTCGGAAAATCTGACCTAACTCCACACTAGTTCAGAGGAGTGGACCTTACTGTTACTTGCATAATGGAGCCGGTAAGGTTAGTATGGCAGGATATGGACTCATGACCTGAACCCTGCTGCACCCTTGCACTTTCCTTATGAAAATCAGGGATCTGGGATGGAGTCAGGAATCCTGGAATTGGTACCTCTCTGTCATTTCTAAAGTGCCCCAAAGTGGCCCCAACTTAGTGAAATCCAGGTGAATGTTGTTTTAACCTTCATATAAATGAACACTTTACGTGTAGTGATGTTCCTGACACACCTACTAACCCCATAACACCTGAAGGGTGGGATTTATTGGCAAACTCCATATAATCTCTGACAAATGTAATGGTAGTTCAACCCTGATCACTGGCTTTACTCAGTCTTCTTAAAACTGCTCTGTGAAATAGTTTGACATGAGAAAGAAAAGTATCATGTTCTCTATCAGTTTCTGAGGAAACTGCTTGCATATAAAACAGCAGGTTTTGGCTGGGATTCAAAGAATGTAATCCACATGCTTGTAGTAACATATAATAGTTTGAGTAGTAGCCTCTCATCGTGACTTTCAGCTCTTTTGGTAATCATCACAGGTTATACACATAGTTGTAATTGTTTAGTCTACAACACATGTTGGTCAAATAGAGTTGTGTGTTTTCCCTGATTAAATACAATTCTGATATGATTCTTTTAGTAAAGACTTTCCAATTCATGTGTCATACTTAAAATTAGACACAGCTTGGACACTAAACATTTAGCATTGTATAGTGCCTCTGGTTTGAAGAGCGCCTTTCGCTGTTTCAGATTCACTTGTGTTCTGATGAAGAGTCACCAGACTGGAAGCATTAACTCTGTCTCCTTCTCTGCAGACACCATCAGCTTCTCCAGCACCTACTGTGCTTGTTTCAGACTCACCTGACTGTTTCCCTTCATGCTCACTTTAGTTTGTTGTCTGCATGCCTTCTCTGTGCCTTTATATTCAGCCCATCTTAATGTTTTGGATGTACTTACAGCCTTTATAAGGCCCTGTATCGGAGCTTGTGACTGCACCAGCAGATGTATGGGCTTTGAGAATCTTTGGATGTTTCTCTAAGAAGCAAAAACAGTGCAAAACAACAATATACCGTGGTCAAACTTAATTCGCCAGTTAAACCTCACTGAGCAAGGATTGAGGAGCTAATGGGTAAGAAAGGAAACGAATATATCTTATTGTTTTAAACTTTAAGCTTTTGCCCCAAATGAGCTTTTCTCATAGAAACCCTATAGCATGGAAACAGGTCATTCAGGTCCACAAACAGCATTCCAACTCCCTACCTTTTCTCTGCGTTTCCCGTGGCCAATCGAACTAACCTGCACGTCTTTGGATTGTGGGACGAAACTCACACAGACAATGTGAAAACTCCACATGGTCAGTCCCCTGAGGGTAGGATCAAACCAGGGTGCGCTTGTACTGTGAGGCACTAGTGCTGTCCACTGAGCCATCCTTCTTCACTTTTCAATCAGTCAGTTAAACCAAGACAGCTCTTATGAAACTCTCTAACATCATACCGTGTTCACACTTCTCACGTCCGACATTACTTTGGCAAACACTGTGTCCTGGCAGCTTAGATTAAATATATTTCAATCATTTGAAAGGCAGCTCTGAAAAAAAGCCTGAATGATTATATTTAAATGCACAAACAGTGATAAATTATCAGTATATTCATTTTCCCCAGGTTATATTTATTTGGAAAGGTCACAGGTTTGACATCTGCTAGACCTTGCAGCCCATTGTCATTTTCCATGTTTTAATCCCAAACATAAGAGCAAGTCACCCAAACCTCCAGGTTTGTGCAAGCATTTATGCTCTCAATGCGCTTCCTGCTCGCTGCTGATATCCTCAAATTGTTTGAGAAGATAGGATTTTTAAAACATAAAGTAAGGGGAGGCAAGTCGGCAGCTGTGTTTGCTACTTTGCTCTAACACGCTCCTCAGAGAGGTTTCTATTTAGGATTGGCTGCTGCGTTGTGACTGAATTTCTATAGCAGGCAGGCTGTGTGTCTATAAGATAGCGTGATCCAGTGTCCATGTACTGACCTTATCTTCAGGCCTCACGAGTGTGTGAGGGAAAAGGGAAATGTCTCAGTGAGTGAGGCAGTAAAAGAGTGAGCGAGTAGGTGAGTAGATGAACGAATGTGTGCATGCTTGCGAATAAATAGGTAGGACGCACGTAATGGCTATGTGAGCAGATTTGGCAGGTTGGGGATTATTCAGATGTGGAAAGGTGTTGGATTGTTTAGAGGTTAATCAGCTTGGGTCAGGTAGGGGCACGGGGAACGTGTGGCATGGTGGTAGTGTCCCTACCTCTGGGTCAGGGGGCCCTGTATTCAAGTCCCATCTGTTCCACAGATATGTAATAACATTTCTGAACAACTTGATTAGAAAATAGCCTTTTTCTTTGTAGGTAGGTCAGATTTGAGAATTAGTCAGTCAGGCCGGGGGATGTTTACTACCTCAACACTATTCTAATCTGCAATAAACAAGGGTGGAGGCGATCCAGTTTCTCCTCCCGTCATTTCCTCGCCTTCAGTCATCTTTGTCAACAACGTTCCTGGGTTTACCTTGAATTTGGGTAACTTTGAGTTTAAGTTGACTCCATGTCAGACTGTCCTCTAGAGTTGGAGTAGCACCTTATCCCTCAGCCCACTTGCCTGGACCCTTTCTCTGCCCTGAGTTCAAAGCCATTTGCAACAATGCCTATCATGGGACAGGTGTATAGAGTTGAGTTTTAAAGGAAATCATACACTTAGAAAAACTCCAGATGATCAGGAAGAATCACGTGGTTTTCCCCAAGGAAGTCATACTTCACCATTTTACTGGAGTTCTTTGAAGCAATGACATGCACCATTGGTAAAGAAGGAATATGTACTTGAATTTCCAGTAGGTATTTGGTAAGGTGCCACATGAAAGGTCACTGAAGAAGATAAAATCTCACGTTGTGGGTGGTCACTTATTAGCATTCAATATTTTTAACACAGGAGTGGATGTTCAGCAGGAGAATCAGAAATGATCTGGCCAGACAGGAATATGGAAGTTGAAATGTAAGTGGATCAGCCATGATCATCTTGAATGGTGGAGCAGGCTCGAGGGGCTGAATGGTCTACTCTTGCACCTATTTTGTCTGTTTGTAAAGTGAATCTGGTAATTTTACAGAACTGTAAACATGCAAGTTGCTAGGTTGCTGGGCAAACCAGGCTGTTGCTCATTAACAGACCAGTTGGTCTGCCAGTCCCCTTGGCTTATGTAGTTGAAGCTTCATGCCTTCTGGAGAGGTCAAATAATTGGTGAAACAATTTGGAGATAGGCAATAAATACACAACTTTAACCAACACTCATGGTCCCCACTCAATAATTTGGAATAGCTGCACCTTCAAAACTAAAGCTGCTTAATGTAGTTGATATCATTCAAATATTTTTCTGCTTCTAAAGCCCTATGTTATAGTATTTACTTTCCTCATTACAAACTTTGTAAAAACAACTTCAAAGGTCTCTCATGGGTCACAACATGTTTGCCCTGGGGAACCACTTGAGCCCATTAGCTCTGTGCTATTGACTCTGCACTGTGTTAATGCAAGAATGTTCATTTACAATGCAATCAGCCTCTGTAACAACCAAGCCAACATGAAGCCAGCTGGGCCCATGCAGGATGTTACTGTTAGTGGTGGCTCAGTCGTGGTTTAGTGAGTGGGAAGGTCCATGTCCATCAGGGAACGCAAAGCACTTTCACTCACTGGGTTTCGTTGCAAGAAGTCTTGAAAAGTACAGAACCATTGCCTGTTCCTCAAGTGTGTGTCTCAACCCGGGTCCAAAGCACATGATTCCCCTGAGGGGACCTGCCTCTAAAGGTTCTGCTGTGGACTTACTGCATGAACAGCTTTGTCTAGAAATCTATGTGTGAAAAGGTGGGGTCATGGTGGCCTAAGCAATTCACAGTACTTTAATGTGGGTGCAGAGGCTGTGTGTGAAGTTATAATCAGTGAGACCTGAGGACAATATAGTCTCACTGGTTCATCTGTGTTTAGGGGTGAGGTTGGAAGGAGGGATGGAATTTTGCATCTGCAAAGCTATTTAAAGACATCTGCAGGTGTGCTGCTCACAAAGGACAAATAGTTTAGTCTCCCGGGTTATCGAACTCTACTCTGGAAACCCTGTCCAGGCAGAAGGAAGGTGATACATCACTTCCCGTTGGAGAGAAAAGCCTCCTGAGACACCTTCACCAGCACTGAGCAGATTGCCTTCTGAGGAAAGGCTAGGCTGGCATCCTCTGGAGGTTAGAAGAGTCAGACATGACTGAATTGAAGCAAAAAAGATCCTGAGTGAACTCAACCAGGTGGATGTGGAAATGACGTTTCCTCTTGTTTGAGAATCGAGAACTAAGCATCATAGTTTAAATCTAAGAGGACACTTATTTAAGACAGAGAAGAGGGAATTTTTTTTCTCTCAGAGGGTTGTGAGTCTCTAGAATTGTCTTTCCTGAAAGACAATGGATACAGAACCTTTAAGTATTTCTGAGGCAGAGATAGATTCATGATTCTCAAGGAGATGAAAGATTATTGGGAAAGATGCAGGAATTTGGAGTTAAGGTTAAAATCAGATCAACCATGATTTTATTGAATGGAGGAGCAGGCTCAGTAGGTTGAATGGCCTACTGTTGTTTGTATGTTTGAGAGACACTGCTATCCATTTTTCACCCACGAGGGTGAATTCTATATTTCATGTAATAACACTCTGGATCTCCTTCTGCCTCAGTTACAATGTGTGCTGCTCATTTTAACTTGTTCATCTCTGGCTCTGATTTCTGGGCTTCAGTTATTGAAAGCGCACTAAATACTTCCTGTCAATGATCCGTGTGCTAACCCCTACAAGATTCATACAAAATCAATAATTAATCTCCTTGTGGAGTTTGTTGGGTTTGAGTTCCCTTGCTAAGAGGCAATGATCTGTCAGTGAAACTCATCATCTGAGCCCTTTTTAAAGCAGACCCAGGGACTGATCTGCAGAATTCGCTGTCTCAGGTTGGGATTATTTGAAAACGCTAGCTTTCGTAGCCTCACTCCTTCTTCGGGTGCTAGTGTACTAATACCTGACAAAGTAGTGAAGCACTTAAAGCTTGTATCTTCAATAAACCTGTTGGACTATAACCTGGCGTCATGTGGCTTCTGACCTTGTCCACCCCAGTTCAACACTGGCACCTCGATACCATCAGGTGGGGAGTAGCCACTTTATGCCATGAGTAGTAGCTGTATTTCAATGTTCAACAATATACATTGTTCCTTTCCATTTGAGGTTCCTGAGTTATTTCACTCCCCCATCATTAGAGCCAGTTTTGGTTAAACTAGCATCTACTTGAGTGATCTCTGGTCGTCGATGTTGTTTACCTCGACACACAATGGAGAAGTATCTGGAACTTCTTACTGTACACTGCCCAACTCTTTAACCTTATGTTCTTTCATTGGGCTCTAAAACAGAGTCAAAAACCCTTCAGCCTGTGATTGAAGCTGTAATTTCCACTTTAGTCAAATCATGACTGAGGAAGAAGTCAACTTAGTTCAAGGGTAAGTTCTTAATGATTCATTATCAGTATTGTTCTCAATAACAAGTCACGCTCTTTGTACAACGGAGTGATGATATGCCCTGCACTGACACTGTTTGAATCATCATAGCATCACTACAGTTTGAAGCAGGCCATTCAGCCCATCGAGTCCACACTGACCCTCCGAAGGGCATCCCACCCCTATCCCTGTAACCCTATACTTCCCATGGCTAACTCTCCTAACCTGTACATCTCTGGATGCTATGGGCAATTTAGCATGGCCAATCCACCCTAACTTGTACATTTTTGGATATGGAAGAAAACCCACAGACCCAGAGGAAACCCACACAGACACGATGAGAATGGTTGGAATTAAACTTGGGTCCCTGGTGCTGGGAGGCAGCAACATGAACCACTGAGCCACTATTCACTGAGCCACTGAGCCACTCTTCACTGAGCCACTGTGCCACTCTTCACTGAGCCACTGTGCAACTCTTCACTGAGCCACTGGGCCAATGTGCAACTCTTCACTGAGCCACTGTGCCACTCTTCACTGAGCCACTGAGCCACTCTTCACTGAGCCACTGTGCCACTCTTCACTGAGCCACTGTGCCACTCTTCACTGAGCCACTGAGCCACTCTTCACTGAGCCACTGTGCGACTCTTCACTGAGCCACTGTGCAACTCTTCACTGAGCCACTGAGCCACTCTTCACTGAGCCACTGTGCAACTCTTCACTGAGCCACTGAGCCACTCTTCACTGAGCCACTGTGCAACTCTTCACTGTGCCACTCTTCACTGTGCCACTCTTCGCTGAGCCACTGTGCCACTCTTCATTGAGCCACTGTGCTACTCTTTGCTGAGCCACACTTCACTGAGCCACTGTGCCACTCTTCACTGAGCCACTGTGCCACTCTTCACTGAGCCACTATGCCACTCTTCACTGAGCCACTGTGCAACTCTTCACTGAGCCACTGTGCCACTCTTCACTGAGCCATGTGCCACTCTTCACTGAGCCACTGTGCCACTCTTCACTGAGCCGCTGTGCAACTCTTCACTGAGCCACTGAGCCACTGAGCCACTCTTCACTGAGCCACTGTGCAACTCCTCACTGAGCCACTATGCCACTCTTCACTGAGCCACTGAGCCACTCTTCACTGAGCCACTGTGCCACTCTTCACTGAGCCACTGTGCAACTCTTCACTGAGCCACTGAGCCACTCTTCACTGAGCCACTGTGCCACTCTTCACTGAGCCACTGTGCCACTCTTCACTGAGCCACTGAGCCACTGTGCAACTCTTCACTGAGCCACTGTGCAACTCCTCACTGAGCCACTGTGCCACTCTTCACTGAGCCACTGAGCCACTCTTCACTGAGCCACTGAGCCACTCTTCACTGAGCCACTGAGCCACTCTTCACTAAGCACTGTGCAACTCTTCACTGAGCCACTGAGCCACTCTTCACTGAGCCACTGTGCGACTCTTCACTGAGCCACTGTGCAACTCTTCACTGAGCCACTGAGCCACTCTTCACTGAGCCACTGTGCAACTCTTCACTGAGCCACTGAGCCACTCTTCACTGAGCCACTGTGCAACTCTTCACTGTGCCACTCTTCACTGTGCCACTCTTCGCTGAGCCACTGTGCCACTCTTCATTGAGCCACTGTGCTACTCTTTGCTGAGCCACACTTCACTGAGCCACTGTGCCACTCTTCACTGAGCCACTGTGCCACTCTTCGTTGAGCCACTCTTCACTGTGCCACTCTTCGCTGAGCCACTGTGCCACTCTTCATTGAGCCACTGTGCTACTCTTCACTGAGCCACACTTCACTGAGCCACTGTGCCACTCTTCACTGAGCCACTGTGCCACTCTTCACTGAGCCACTATGCCACTCTTCACTGAGCCACTGTGCAACTCTTCACTGAGCCACTGTGCCACTCTTCACTGAGCCATGTGCCACTCTTCACTGAGCCACTGTGCCACTCTTCACTGAGCCGCTGTGCAACTCTTCACTGAGCCACTGAGCCACTGAGCCACTCTTCACTGAGCCACTGTGCAACTCCTCACTGAGCCACTATGCCACTCTTCACTGAGCCACTGAGCCACTCTTCACTGAGCCACTGTGCCACTCTTCACTGAGCCACTGTGCAACTCTTCACTGAGCCACTGAGCCACTCTTCACTGAGCCACTGTGCCACTCTTCACTGAGCCACTGTGCCACTCTTCACTGAGCCACTGTGCAACTCTTCACTGAGCCACTGTGCCACTCTTCACTGAGCCACTGAGCCACTCTTCACTGAGCCACTGTGCCACTCTTCACTGAGCCACTGTGCCACTTTTCACTGAGCCACTGTGCAACTCTTCACTGAGCCACTGAGCCACTCTTCACTAAGCACTGTGCAACTCTTCACTGAGCCACTGAGCCACTCTTCACTGAGCCACTGTGCAACTCTTCACTGAGCCACTGTGCCACTCTTCACTGAGCCACTGAGCCACTCTTCACTGAGCCACTGTGCCACTCTTCACTGAGCCACTGTGCAACTCTTCACTGAGCCACTGAGCCACTCTTCACTGAGCCACTGTGCCACTCTTCACTGAGCCACTGTGCCACTCTTCACTGAGCCACTGAGCCACTGTGCAACTCTTCACTGAGCCACTGTGCAACTCCTCACTGAGCCACTGTGCCACTCTTCACTGAGCCACTGAGCCACTCTTCACTGAGCCACTGAGCCACTCTTCACTGAGCCACTGAGCCACTCTTCACTGAGCCACTGTGCCACTCTTCACTGAGCCACTGTGCCACTCTTCACTGAGCCGCTGTGCAACTCTTCACTGAGCCACTAAGCCACTGTGCAACTCTTCACTGAGCCACTGTGCCACTCTTCACTGAGCCGCTGTGCAACTCTTCACTGAGCCACTAAGCCACTGTGCAACTCTTCACTGAGCCACTAAGCCACTCTTCACTGAGCCACTGAGCCACTGAGCCACTGTGCAACTCTTCACTGAGCCACTGTGCCACTCTTCACTGAGCCACTGTGCCACTCTTCACTGAGCCACTGTGCCACTCTTCACTGAGCCACTGTGCTGTCCTTGTTTGCCTTTCTTGGAGCTTTCTGGAGGAAGATCGATCTATTTGTCCAGCAAAAGAGACGGGTTGCTCCTGAGTAGCATCATGTAGTTATTCATTTACTTGTAGCAATTGAAGAAAGGGTGTTTGCTTTCCTTTTGACAAATATCCTTTATATTTGTCATCCACCTTCCTCACATCCTGGGTACTAAGCGCAGTGTTAATCTCCGGTCTCCTGGTTCCAGTGAAAGCTTTTATTTTATCTGTGGTATTTTCTTTGTGAGATCCTTTCTGTTTTGGGCTCACTGTTTTGAGCCCCATAAAAGCCCAATGGGCTTCCCTTGCAACTCCCCGCATTCTGAGTGGAAGTTTCTCACCTTGTGACAACAGAAATACTTAGACCCTCAATTGTCACTTCCACCCTCAGCAGACCTAGCAAGGGCTGCAGATGCTAGAGTCTGAGATAACACAGTGTGGAGCTGGACGAACACAACAGGTCAGGCAGCATCAGAGGAGCAGGAAAGCTGACATTTTCAATTGGGACCCTTCTTCAGAGAATCCTCAGCACCTTCCTTTCTGGATCTGAGGGTGGGTGGGGTGTGGGTGGGTGTCTTGAGGAATTGCCTGTTGTCCCATAGTTTTATGGGGCAGCTCAGTATCACCAACCAATCCTGCTTCCTGTCTCAGCTGTTACCCTTTGGTTTTCAACATGGGCTCTCATTATGAAAGGTGGTAAGGTCTCAAATTTTTCTCAATGAATGAGCTGTTTCAGAGCTTGATCCATGGTATTTACCCCAATACCTGTATCTCACTGTCAAAATACTTCACTTTACCCTTTCAAATTCATTGCCCAGGCTGTTACCTTAAATTTCGAAACTGTTTCAGGAACTGTCTCCCAAAAAAATCTTTATTTCAGTCTCATGATATGTAGAAATGCCCACTCACAGTGATACATAAATTTCCTGTGCTCTACCTGTCAACCTGCTTTACATCAGCACTGACTAGTTTTCCTTTGCCCATTCTTTCTTGCAATTTTCTCAAAAGACATAACAACAAGTCCACATCCTTTACCTCAAATTTTGGTAGGACCTGTAAAAACTTAAACATTTCTTAATTAGCTTTTAGAATATGACTAGGTTTATATGATCAGAGCCATTGTTAGGACCCAAAGTCTCGAATTTGAACTATATCATTTTAAGCTGGTACTCCCTAACTGTATTATTTTCCCTTTCTTCATTCTTCTCTGTTTGCAGGATCTCATGTTCCAGCCTCTTCCGTGATCTTCCTTGTGCTTTTCCTCCTGTGAAACGTTCATAATTTATCTTTTTATTTTTCCTTCGACTCAACTCTTTTTCTCTCCATCTCTGCCTTTTATATCTCCTTTCCAGTCTCAAGCTGCCTCATACCTCGTCCTCTTGAACTGTAATTGAATCCCACACAATCCAACTTGATCTTCAATTTGCAGCAAAAGAATATCCTTCCTGGTGGTTTTTTTTTGCTTTTGAGCAGTTTCCCACTTCCCATTTTCCAGTTTGTAGTTCAAAAATAAAGTGGCCTCTTCCAGGTTCCTGAAATGTGCATTTCTCAGTCTCTGCTGTGGATAGAATTTATCTATCACAACAATTACTGATGTTTGCTGATATAGCTGAAGATCCCACCTCATGTCAGTGTTAAGTAAGGACAGAAAATATTGAACTATCAAAATGATTGGATTGAACAATACAGAAAGATTGGAATGCTAATCCTCTGATTGTTAAAAGCTGCATAGCTAGTGAAACATATCCATTCGACATGCTGCCAACAGTGAGGAAAATATTCCTCTGACATTTAGCAGACTGCTGCTAGAGATACAGACGAAAAGGGAGCCAAACATCCTTGGCGTTGTAATGTCTGTAGCCGTTACAATAATCAACAACACCCATTTGCATTTACATAGCATTTCAAAGGCAGTGGAAGGCAGGGAGGCAATGGCCTAGTTGTATTATCACTGGACTGTTAGCCCAGATAATACTCTGGGGACCTGGGTACAAATCCCACCATGGCAGATGGTGGAATCTGAATTATAGAAAAAAAACTGGAACTAAGAGTCTAATTATAACCATGAATTGATTGTTTGGAAAATCCCTTCTGGTTCACTGATGCCATCCTTAACTGCTCTGGTCTATATGTGACTCCAGACCCACAGCAACGTGGGTGTCTATTAACTGCCCCCGGGCAATTACGGATGGGCAATAAATGCTGCCTAGCTAGGGATGCCCATATCCTGTTAATGAATAAATAATAGGAGCAAAAACAACCTCAAGGGCCCTTCACAACAATGACTGTCAAACAAAGTCTGAAACTGAACCACAAAGATAGCTGTCAAAGAGGCAGGAGATGCGGAGCGGTTGAGGGATGGAATTCCAGAGTTTAGGATCCAGGTAGCTGAAGGCAAGAGCCAGCAATGGCAGAGTGATTACAGTCTGGGATATGTAAGAATGCAGAACTGTGAGGGTTACCGAGGTCCCCTATCTCAGAGGTTTCTGGAGTGAGGGGGAGTTTACAGAGAGAGATGGATGGGGAACATGCATTGCTGAATACACATCAGCATCATTGCAGCTCTGTGTCCACATTCCTGAGATTGGATCCTTCTTATAGCCAACAACAAACGAACATTAATGGATCTCACTTAAGTGGTTGATGGATGGCAGCTGTTACAAGAATTCAATTATGCAGATAAACATTGATACGAATGGGATAATGTCTGGGTGAGTCCCCCCTGGATTTAACCAGAAATGAGGGCAAACTAAATGAGTCACAATAATGTCCGTCTTCACCTCCATACAAGGTTTTCATCTGCAACTTCCAGCCTCTCGGATTCCTGAAATGTGTTTTCAAATATTACAGCGCACTCGAACATTTTCTGTGTGGGAATTGTGGCTGATGTGGAAAAAAACAAAACATTAAATGGGTACTTATGTGTTGTGAAATAAAACATGCTGCCTGTCACCTCTTAACAGCCTTACTTGGCAAGGTTGAAGCTCACAATAACTTCCAAAGGGTTTCTCCAGTCGAAGGATGACAGTGCGGCACTGAAATCAAACCCTAATCATGCAGAAAATGCACAATTCAGATCAACACACGGATTAATTTATACCGTGGTCTCTTGAGAAGTGCGAGGCTAGAAACTTGCCAAAAGCAGGGAACAGTTATTACAACATTGCACGGAACTGGACAGTCTAGACTTCTGCAATTCACTTCATTTTAGGAGTTTACAATTGGGTCTTGACTGGAGAGGGACTGACGTACCGAAATAAAAAGTACCACGTCACGTTACTGAGCGTCTAACAGCCTTTGATATTTATATTGGCTAAAGAAGGTCTTCCCAACTAAGGTTACATGCAGACTGTTACTTACCATTACATTAATTTGGGAAGACATTGGAATGCTGTGTTTATACTACTGTGCAAAAAATAACAGTTAAATTGACCATATTGTAAAAGTGTAAAGCAGCATTGAATTTATACTTTGCAAGTAATGTTTGCTGAGACATTAATCTTCCACACTGGGAAAATAATACCAAAAATGGACACTCAAACTAAAGGGAGAAGGGCAACGATTAGTGAATAGTGTCGCTGCTCTGCCTGATTGTTCTCCTCGGGAATCAGCTGGCTGTTTCTCTACAGCTTGGAGATCACCTCACCCCCTGCTCCATTTCCAGCGCCACATTTTTAAATCCTTTCAAATTTCAGCTTGAAGCCCCCCCCACCCCACCCCACCCTCACCCATCCCACTGGGATATAGGTCGAATGGAACACCAAATTAGGGCTTTCACACATACACATTGACAGAGTTTCAATATCCAAAGGACCTCTGGACACCTCAAAAACAAATATTTGTGAAGTGCAGTCACCAATGTAATGGTGGAAACATGACAGGTAATTTGTACATAGTAAGATTCCAAAAGCAGCAACATAATAATGAACAGATAGGCTGCATTTTTTTGTGATAATGATTGAGGGATGTATATTGTTCAGGAAACTAGAGATAACCTCACTGATCCATTAGAGTCATAGAGTCATACAGCATGGAAACAGACCCTTCGGCCCAACCAGTCCATGCTGATCATAATCCCAAACTAAACTAGTCCCACCTGCCTGCTCCTGGCCCATATCCTTCCAAACCTTTCCTATTCATGTCCTTATCCAAATGTCTTTTAAACAATTGTATGTCCAACAGCATCCATCACTTCCTGTGGAAGTTCATTCCTTGCACAAGCCACCCTCTGTGCAAAAATGTTGCCCCTCATGTCTTTTCTAACTCTCTCTCCTCCCTCAAAATAGTACCACAGGATGTTCCACATCTACCTGAGGGGACAGGCATCATCATAGGTAAAGTTATCATTGTCCTACTGGCCCATTGGGCTGCTGTCTCACTAGAGAGAGAGACATGATTGGTGGTGGTTTAACCTGATGGTCAGGTGAGGGGAAAAGTTGAGAATGAATAGTTCTCCAGCTGGTGCAGGAATTGAACCCATGCTGTTGGCATTAAACCGGCCAATTACCAGCGCCAAGGAGCGGTGTTATTGAACTGTGTTTCCCCAGAACTTTTTTCTCTGCCATCCACGACATGTTAGCCTTGATCATGTTGAACGGTGGAGTGGGTTCGATGAGCTGAATGGCCCCCTCTACATCTTCACGTTTAAGCAGGTGGACACCAGCAATTGGAGGTGGGAAAGAAAGTGGCCGTGGTGCATTGGCACGAAGGCAGGACCTCCTGAACTGGGTAAACTGGCCCTTAATTGGGCATTTCAATGTCTCAGTTGGACACCCAGTAGGCACTCATGCCATGAGGGTGCCACTGGGATGACAGCAGAGTCTCCTCACAGTGCCTCCTCATCCCCCACCCCACCACTGCAATATCCCCAGCTCTCCTGTGCCCTAGCCCATCACCGAGAAATCAGGGAAATCTAGCACAGATATAGAAACCTGGGTTCACAGTGTAAATAAAAAAAATGAAGGGGAAAGAAAAGTATGATTCAAATGCCAACAAAAATGAGATGTAAGAGTAAATACAAAATACAGTGGGCTTTTTTTAACCTGGGATGCTTGTTCTGGTGGGTTAATGGATGAATTCTACAAGACAAAAGAAAACTCTAGTGGGGGCATTTACAAGATGCAGACTTGAGTCAGGGGATTATTCAGGGTGATGAGATAGGAATAGACTTAGCGGCATGTCCATTCTCCTCAGAAGGCATCACAAACTGGGTGACTGTGGAATGTCAGTTTTGCAGCTAACAAACTAATTAAAGGGACTGCAAGGCTGAAGACAGAGGCTAAAGCCCACGAGGCCCAAATTCACCATTCCACCCTCAGTTTATTTTAATGTTTTAAAAATGTTCTGCACGCTAGCCACCAATTTGCAAACTCTGGTGGTTCTGCAAAGATTAGCATTGTAAATTCTATTGTCAAGGTTGACGGGAACATCTAGTGATTTGATTAAGACTCCCGGTTTTATAAGTACGTTAACAATAAAGACTGCTATTTATTGCTGCACTGTAATGAACGCCATCACCTTCATTATTCCCTCAGCACTTCACTAATTTTCTGCAACGTTGAACCTGACCAAGATGCAATTACCAATGTGAGTGAAATAACATCAAACTCCCCTTGTAAAAAAATAGAGAGACAGGGACCTTTTGAGAATTATCTTTTTAAATCTTTTAAGGTCAGCAGCGGTAACCTTTCCTTAAAATTGACAATGCAATATACATACTTGAATTAGTTGCTTCAAAAAGAGGACGCAGCTCCTAATGTTTTATGACTATACATTTGTACAATTAATGTATGCTGCCAAGTCCTGGGGACTGACTCTTGTGTTTAGGAATAAAAGGATCAAAGGGAATGGGGAGAAAGTAAGAACACGTATTGACTTGGATGATCAGCTATCAATGGTGGAACAAGCTTGAAGGGCTGAAGGGCCTACACCAGCTCTGACTTTCTATGTTTCTATGGACATAGCCTATCAGACTATCATTTGCAACATTGCTTTGCATCATATAGACGTACAGAAAAATGCAAAAGTTAATCTTCTCCAGTTGTCATGAGCCAATCTTTTACTTTGACACAAAGGAATCTCAAGTGAAAAGTTAGTGCCCTTTTTAAGGAGAGAAATTAGGAAACATTTTCCCATACAAACAGAGTTGAAGTTAAGAACTATCTACAGGATTTAAACATTGTTATAAGGAGACAAGAAGAGGAAATTTTTCACTTTGCCCTCCTCAGGTATAGGAAGCTAGAAACAGACTTGACCAAAATGATGACACAGCGTGGAGCTGAAGGAACACAGCAGGTCAGGCAGCATCAGCAGAGCAGGAAAGCTGATGTTTCGGGTTGTGACCCTTCTTTATTTTTCTGAAGAAGGGTCCCAGCCTGAAACATCAACTTTCCTGCTTCTCTGATGCTACCTGACCTGCTGTGATCCTCCAGCTCCACACTGCGTTGTTTCGAACTCCAGCAAAAGCAATTCTTACGATCTCTGAACAAAGTGGCAGTGTTTAACACTGCAGGAGAAGAGGGTGCTGATCCATTGGGCCATTGATGGCATGAAGATGCAGCAAGAACAGTTAACTGTCGATCTTCATTCACAGACCCAGTCAGATAGATTCTGATTGGCTGGGGTGTTACCCATTGAATGCAGGGGTGAATTGACTGTCTCTGTACCCTTTCTTTTCCATGAAGAAGGTGCATGGTATGAACAATTTCCTTTAGGTTTTGTGAAACAGAACTCTGTGTATTAACATTTGTAGCTTCCAGCTTACACTATGAGCTGAATGATGATGTTAAATTGGTTTCCAGTGAAACTCTTAGCACAGTCTGGATTCTTTAATAAGTGATTTCCAGTAGCAGAACATACTGTTCTGAGGTTTATGGGCTGGTTGAGCATGAACAGCTGGTACCCACTGATAATAGTCAACGGGGCATGCTATAGGATACAGCCTGGTGGTTGTTGGGTTACATGGGCGAGATACTTGACAAGGGTAAGGGTGGGCATATGAACCTGGGTCACAGGTCAACCAGGACCTCATTGAATTGTTGAACAAGATTGAGGGATCGCAAGGCCTCCTCCCGTTCCTATGAACTCATTTTTCCGTAAAAACATCTTCTATGGGATATTGTTAGGGCAACATCCCAAGGAATGTCACAGACACTCAGCAGGTCTGGCAGCATTTGTGGAGAGAGAAACAAAGTTAAGCTTTCAAGTCCAGTGTGACTCTTCTTCAGAACCCTTAAATTGTAAACTGATGGGGTATGAATTGGCCAGGTTGGAACTGTGTTGCTTTCATATGTACAAGACATACCTGGGCAATTTTCTACATTGTCGGCTAGATCCCAGTGTTGTAACTGTACTAGAACAGCTTGGGCAGGAGAGAGGCAAGTTCTGGAGCACAAGTCTTCAGTACTATTGCTGGAACGTTGTCAGGGCCCAAAGCCTTTGCAGTATCCAGTGTCTCCAGCCGTTTCTTGATATCATGTGGAGTGAATCGAATTGGCTGAAGACTGGTATCTGTGGTGCTGGGGATCACTGGAGGAGGCTGAGATGGATCATCCACTTGGCACTTCTGGCTGAAGACTGCTGCGGAAGCTTCAGTCTTATCTTTTGCACTGATGTGCTGGCCTCTTCCACAATTGAGGATGGGGATATTTGTGGGGCCTCCTCCTCCAGTGAGTCGCTTAATTGCCCACCACCATTCACCACTGGATGTGGCAGGACTGCAGAGCTTAGATCTGATCCATTGGTTGTGGAATTGCTTAGCTCTGCCTATCACTTGCTGCTTTCGCTATTTGACATACTAGTGGTCTTGCTTGGTAGCTTTACCAGGATGAGGTATGCCTGGTGCTTTCCTGGTATGCTCTCCTGTACTCTCCATTGAATCAGAGTTGAACCCCTGGCTTGATGGTAATGATGGAGAGGGGGATATGCCAGGCAATGAGGTTACAGATTGTGCTGGAGTACAATGCTGCTACTGATGGCCTGACAGAATGTCCGTGAGGCAGTGAAGGAATGAAAGAACAGAAAAAGAATTGCTAGTGGAATTGTCACAGGAAGGTTACCATCCTGGAATATTAACACAGCTGCTAGAGGAGTCATTAACCCAGAGCAGGGGCAGGTAGTTCAGAACAGACTTGTGTATATTTGCAGATTTCTTGAAATCATAAAACAAAAACGTTGCCATAACAATAAGGGGGAAAGGCTTTGGTTATCAGAATCTCTATGGTAACAGAGGTGGATCAGTTTATAAAACAGCTGCTGTTCTTTACAATAATGGTTGTGTAAGACACTCAGAATATTAGATTCCCTTAGAATAGTGTGTGGAGTTGGCAATTGTCAGGTTGTTGGAAGGTATCGGATCTGCTAGAGGTCTAAACGGACAGTTATTACTGAAGGAGAGGCCTGCTCAGTCAAGTGATTTCCAGGAAATTAGTTACAATGAAATCATTTAAAACATCCATACAGCATTTCAAACGATATCAAAAACCGGACAAATTCTCGACTGTCACTCTCTAACTGCAGGCAAGGAAGCAAAGCTATACAGTGACAGCCTTTCCATATCTAATGTTCTTAATAGCCCAAATTCCTGGGCTTAATTTAGATTTAAACTAAATTTAGTCTTTAACTAAATACGTAATGGCTAATTATATCCAGGTAAATAAACCTACATTGACATGATGTAACAGAATTACCGATGTATCAGTTTCAGATTCCTTGTTCTACAAATATATGAAGCTTAATGAAGAACGCAGAGTTACATGTGGATTCAGTTGTGGGCTATTGTTGATTCTTATTTTGTCCAAGTTATTTAAGTTAAACTTCCTGCTAGTATATTTCTTTTTGAATATGTCTGTTCCAATTAGTAATATATACAGGAGGTGAAACCATATTAACATATGTTTCGAGTTTCGAGAACCTGCTATAAAATGTCTCTATCTGTGCACTTATCCAAAAGAATGATTAATACCTTCCATAACTTGAACCTCAGCACCTCAACCCCTTCCAAGCGCCTGGTGCCTCAGTCAGGCCCTGGTCTGTTTGTTGTGAGCCTTGTACAACAAACCTCTTGCCTGCTCCTGAGTTATTACTGGGGCAGTGAGGTCCTTAAATGCTTCACTTGGTAGTGGTGTAGGAAGGGGGTCCCAGCATGGAAGTAATCAGAAGGGCACTCAGCTACCCCTTCAATGTCACCCAACCCTAAATTGGGAGGAGACAGCATTACATTTGGTTCTGGGGCCATGGGTTCAAATCCTACCGCAACATACAGTGAAATTTGATTGAAATTATAAGTCTAATCCAATGGTTTTATCGCTGGGCTGTTAAACCAGAAACCCAGGTAATGCTCCAGGGACCTGAGTTCAAATCATGTCACAGCAGATGGCAGAATTTCAGTTAAAAAAAATATCTGGAATTAAGGCCCCTAGGTTGCTCATGAATCCGTTGCCAAATATCAGAACAACCCTTCTGGTTCTTTAACACCCTTCAGGGAAGGATCTTTACCTGATCTGGCCTACATGTGACTCCAGACCTATAGCAATGTGGTTGGCTCTTAACTGCTCTCTGGGCAATTAGGGATGGGTAATAAATGCTGCCTAAGACAGTGATATGTACCCCCCCCCACCCCATTGAACATCAGAGATTGTCTTTGGGCATTTCAAGAGTTAAAGAACTTTTATTGAGATAGTTATATCTTTCTCGGGAAAAAGATGAGAGGAAATAATAAAGGAGATGAGAATACAGCATTCTGCGGCCTGGATATCCCAGTATCTTGGTCCCCAGGGACTTGTGGAAAGAAATGGAGTCATGAGGTAATCTCTTGTCAGAACAGATTTACTGCCCTTTCCCATCAGAGCTTTTATCGTGAAGGAACCTGACTCATTCATGTGCAATTCCGAACATGTACCATAGCTTCATAATGTTATTCCACTGCAACAGGACTTAGTCAGGGAGTTGGCTTAAATAAGTCTCTGTGAAATTCAGTATGAAACCATCTGAGACTAAACAATCGGAATTAAAGTACAACAGGTCCAAAAACAAATTCTCAAAATTATAGACTTGCCATCAGTGTCATTGAGACATTTTCCTGTTAATATACTATTTATTAAATTTCATGGTTGTGTCCTCTCAATACTTGATTTTATATCTCTTTTTAATCATTCATGGGATGTGGGCATCATTGGCTGGGCCCAGCATTTACTACCCATTCCTAGTTGCCCCATGAGAAGTTGGTAAAATGTGAGGCTGGATGAACACAGCAGGCCAAGCAGCATCTCAGGAGCACAAAAGCTGACGTTTCGGGCCTAGACCCTTCATCAGAGAGGGGGATGGGGGGAGGGAACTGGAATAAATAGGGAGAGAGGGGGAGGCGGACCGAAGATGGAGAGTAAAGAAGATAGGTGGAGAGGGTGTAGGTGGGGAGGTAGGGAGGGGATAGGTCAGTCCAGGGAAGACAGACAGGTCAAGGAGGTGGGATGAGGTTAGTAGGTAGCTGGGGGTGCGGCTTGGGGTGGGAGGAAGGGATGGGTGAGAGGAAGAACCGGTTAGGGAGGCAGAGACAGGTTGGACTGGTTTTGGGATGCAGTGGGTGGGGGGGAAGAGCTGGGCTGGTTGTGTGGTGCAGTGGGGGGAGGGGATGAACTGGGCTGGTTTAGGGATGCAGTGGGGGAAGGGGAGATTTTGAAACTGGTGAAGTCCACATTGATACCATATGGCTGCAGGGTTCCCAGGCGGAATATGAGTTGCTGTTCCTGCAACCTTCGGGTGGCATCATTGTGGCAGTGCAGGAGGCCCATGATGGACATGTCATCAAGAGAATGCATCCCTCACACCCCGCCCCCGCCACAACCGCCCCAAGAGGATCCCCCTCGTTCTCACACACCACCCTACCAACCTCCGGATACAACGCATTATCCTCCGACACTTCCGCCATTTACAATCCGACCCCACCACCCAAGACATTTTTCCATCCCCTCCCCTGTCTGCTTTCCGGAGAGACCACTCTCTCCGTGACTCCCTTGTTCGCTCCACACTGCCCTCCAACCCCACCACACCCGGCACCTTCCCCTGCAACGGCAGGAAATGCTACACTTGTCCCCACACCTCCTCCCTCACCCCCATCCCAGGCCCCAAGATGACATTCCACATCAAGCAGAGGTTCACCTGCACATCTGCCAATGTGGTATACTGCATCCACTGTACCCGGTGCGGCTTCCTCTACATTGGGGAAACCAAGCGGAGGCTTGGGGACCGCTTTGCAGAACACCTCCGCTCAGTTCGCAACAAACAACTGCACCTCCCAGTCGCAAACCATTTCCACTCCCCCTCCCATTCTCTTGATGACATGCCCATCATGGGCCTCCTGCACTGCCACAATGATGCCACCCGAAGGTTGCAGGAACAGCAACTCATATTCCGCCTGGGAACCCTGCAGCCATATGGTATCAATGTGGACTTCACCAGTTTCAAAATCTCCCCTTCCCCCACTGCATCCCTAAACCAGCCCAGTTCATCCCCTCCCCCCACTGCACCACACAACCAGCCCAGCTCTTCCCCCCCACCCACTGCATCCCAAAACCAGTCCAACCTGTCTCTGCCTCCCTAACCGGTTCTTCCTCTCACCCATCCCTTCCTCCCACCCCAAGCCGCACCCCCAGCTACCTACTAACCTCATCCCACCTCCTTGACCTGTCTGTCTTCCCTGGACTGACCTATCCCCTCCCTACCTCCCCACCTACACCCTCTCCACCTATCTTCTTTACTCTCCATCTTCGGTCCGCCTCCCCCTCTCTCCCTATTTATTCCAGTTCCCTCCCCCCATCCCCCTCTCTGATGAAGGGTCTAGGCCCGAAACGTCAGCTTTTGTGCTCCTGAGATGCTGCTTGGCCTGCTGTGTTCATCCAGCCTCACATTTTATTATCTTGGAATCTCCAGCATCTGCAGTTCCCATTATCTCATGAGAAGTTGGTGTTGAGCTGCGTTCTTGAACCACAGCAGTCCATGTGCTGTAGGTTGACCCTCAATGCCCTTAGGGCGGGAATTCCAGGATTGTGACCCAGTAACAGTGAAGGAACAGCGATATATTTCCAAGTCAGGATGGTGTGTGGCTTGGTCATGTTCCCATGTATCTGTTGCCCTCATCTTAGGCAGTAGTGGCTGTGGGGTGGAAGAGGCTGTGGTGAATTTCCATATTGCAAACCCCCCACTATTTCAACAGAGAAATCTCATGACTTGCATTTTATGTGAATATGTTACTAACTTAAAAATAAAGTTATCCATTTGATTTGTGTTAAAATGTTACAGGCTTGAAATTAACTGTGCAAATCTAAAACAAACAGATTAACAGCTTTGCTAAAATATCCAGAAAAGTTGAATGTTTGGTCATGTTTGCACTGGGCAGTTTGAAAGGTTGTTTAGCAATTCTAATGGAAATGCAAATCGGCAATATTCCCAAGTACAGGTACAGGAAACCACTGATGATATACAATCCTGGAGAATTAAGTCTCTCCATGTGTTTAAATTTAGAAGAATAATACAGTTTTGTAATGTAATCTTTTCATCAACTGGCACACAATATTTTCTGGCCCACTCCTGCATCTGCCACTTGCTGAATGGCTTCCTTCCGCTCACTCACAATTCCCTGCATTTTTCCTGCTGATTAGTGTCACCTCACATATTTAGAACGTCCGCTTGTCTGCTCGGAGTGAGAATGCATGGCTCGTGTTGCAGATTTGCTCATTTCACACCCATGTCAAAATTACTTATTAAATTCGGCACCTTCCGATACAGTGCGCAGGAAGAGACCTCCAAGTGCCACTGCTCAAACACACTGACAATCAGCATATGTAGCTGTGTGCCTGGTGAACTCATTTACACAGATAAAAATGTCACAGCAATATGCTCTAAATCGCTCTCCCCTTTCATCATCATTAATTGCTGGTTATGGATCTGTCCTCTTTGCTTATTAAGGCAGTGTTAGGGATGCTGCCTCCGCTAGTCTGATTAAGAATTTTAAAAAAACTGTGCCAATCCATTTCAGCGGCGCTAGGACTCGTTAATCAAGGGATGGGTTTTGCTCTTAATTAGCCGGTCGGCCACAGGGGACGATGCAGAGTTGAGGGTGTGATAGAGCCCGAAGCGGGAAGGGATGGGGCTGAGAAGAAATAAATTGTCAGCCTCGGCCAGAGTGGGTTCTTGTAACAGGGACAATATGTTCCTCTGGGGGGATCCCAGGGTGCTGCTGTTATTTAAATACGATAGCAAAAGCAATCTTTCACCAGTCTTTTTGACCCATTCCCTCAGCTGTCAGTCTGGTAGTGATCTCATTCCGACTGAGACGCTGCTTCATCCCCTTTTCGAGCGAGAAGGGAAAGAGTCTGTCCCCTTTCTAGTTTCACTGAATGACAGGGAGATACAGTGGCCTGATGCCGGCCAGGGGTGTTCCCTCAGTTATTACTCAAGCATGGAAAGCCACTTAAATATTCTGGGTGATTCCCTCACCCCCAGACCCACACAGACGTATTCAAGTCTAAACTCACTCACATCAGCTACATGCTGAGGGGTTTCCAATCTGGTCCCTTATAAACGGGGTTGGGGGGGTTAACGTGTTGGGTTCCAGTGGGGAGGGTTGGTTGGGGTTTTAGGGACAGGGGCTGGGCTGTGTGGTGGTGTGGGATGGAAAATGACAGAGTGATACAGGGCAGGAGAAGTTCATTTGTTCCATCGAACCTGTGGTGGCTCTCCGAAGGAGCTGTTAAAGTTAATGCCACTCCTCTGCTTACCCCCACCCATCCTCCAGCCATTGTCCCTTTGGGGATTTATCGAAACTGAATGTAAGCTATTTCTGCCCAATATTCCATCATAATACACACAGCAAAGCAGACTGGGGTGTACATTGCATACTTAGTATGTTGGTTCAGACTGGTTCAACATCGGAACATTGTAAAATTATGTTTTGAGGCCAATGCACATTATTTGACCTTGGATTCAAAATGGAACAGCACTTAATGAAGGGTCTAGGCCTGAAATGTCAGCTTTTGTGCTCCTGAGATGCTGCCTGGCCTGCTGTGTTCATCTAGCTCCACACTTTTTTATCTCAGCTCTCAACGAAGACCTTTCTTTAAAGACAGCTTCCTTTATGGGCCTGCTGCAGCATTGTGGTACCCAGAAAGATGGGCTTAACGCCTGGAGCTGAATGTCTGTGACTCCGAGGCTGATTCTAACCATGAGATGTCTGACATATTTAGGCTGCCAACACTGACGGCATGTATCCCTGAAAATCTCATGATCTCCTGCCTCTGGTTGGCAAACCCCCGACATCCTGACCCCATCACCCCACAAACCACCCATTACACTTCCACACCACTGGCCACTCAACCTAACCCTAACCCGACCCCTAACTCTCACCCTAACTCCAATGCTAACCCTAACCCTGTCGTTCTACACCTTTCAGATATCTGCCAGCCCCTTCATTATCCAATTGGATGGTTCTTGACCATATTTTTGGCCAAACTGCCATCGTTTTGGTTTGAATGCACATTGACATATAGAAAATAGGAACAGAAGTAGGTCATTCAGCCCTTTGAACCTAGCCCATCATTTAATCTGATCATGGCTGATCATGCAGCTCAGATACCTGTTCCTACTTTCTCCCCCATGTCCTTTGATTCCTTTAGCTCTAATAGCCATTACTAACGCCTTCTTGAAAACATTCTGCTTTCTGTGGCCGAGAATTCCACAGGCACTCCACTCCCTGGGTGGAGAATTTCTCCTCATCTTAGTCTCTATATCCTTAGACTGTGCCCCCTGGGATTTGGATTCCCTAGTTATCGGGAAGGAGGCAGTTCTAAGCATGTAACAGCTCTGTTTAAACAAAGCCCTTCTATGCCACCGGGCCCACCACCAGTGACAGCAGAAGGCCCTGCTCTATGTGTGCGACAGGTTTCATTCACAATGCTTTAAAAGGTACATTGAACAAGAAGATGTATGTTCAGGTAGAAAACTCGGTAAGCTAGTATCAAAAAAGATTGTTGCGACAATAAAAACACATAATGGTCATGGGACAAATAGAGAAATAAACTGTTGGGCTGGAGAAGGTGAAAAACAGAATCATTGTAACAACGCAGTTGAACTGTGACAATAATTCTTTCACATTGTGCCTGTATTCTCCCCCTGTCACGTTATATAATACAGTTACACTGAGGCAGCACTGTCAAACTGCAACAATGTGAAGATAGTTATGATGACAATACAGTCACATTATGAAAATGTGAAAATAATCTCCCCTCTGGCACCGTATCAACTCAGTTCCAGTGTGACATTATGTCAATACAGTTTTCCTGTGATATTGTGACGACACATTTACCCTATAGCATTGTAAGATCCTGTTACCCTGTGATGCAGTAAGAATGCAGTTATATTGTGAAGCTGAGGCAATACCATTAGACTGCGATAATACTCTGCTACACTGTGACAATACAGTCACACAGTTACACTCTGACAATATAGTTATACTTCAACACTGTGACAAAATGTGGTTCATGCTGCCTTGAGGTTTCTCACTTCCCTGTCTGCTCTGCTCTCTGGCCTGCTCACGCCCAGCATGTGAATTGGATGCTCCACTGACTTAGTGTCCTGTTTGGTGTGAGACTTATTTCTTTTCTGACATAATTGTCACAGCAGTGACTAGCCCAGTGCAGGTCCAATGAGCTTTTTTGGGCACATGATGCTTCACAGGGATTCTTAATGACGTCTCCAGACTTCTGACTCGTTGTAGTTCACAGCAAGAAATGGAGATGGTATTTAATTCTGATAAACTACTCTTATGCAGTAATTCAGTTGACAATTTATAGATGTCCCACTTTGAAAAAATATTTTTAAATGAACCTCAGAAAATCCAGCGTGCCAGTCATTTTTTTCTCTACTTAAATGCTCAAGATAATATCAAGCTACATATACACAATGAATACTTAAATCAAACTAAAGCAGTTATTTATTTCAAAGACAATGTAGGTCCTGAAGATTAGACCAATACTGAATCATAGTTTCTAGCACTTATGTGTCAATATTGCAGATTCTGAATTATTCAGACAGTCAGGGAAAATAATCCCTCAAGATATGACATTTTATTGTAGGAATTAACTTTTAGCATTGTGATTGCATTTTTATTTTTGCTGTGTGACAATCTGGCTTCTGATATTTTCCAAGTCTTGCCAAAGGAGATCTTAACGTGATGGAACTTCAAGTACAGCTGGTGATGATACATCAATCCCATTTCTTTCCTGTTTTGGACCGGATTATGCCATTTGTGCTGTAAGATTGCAACCTTGCATATTATGTAAATTCTTTAATTTGAATCATTATAATGTCAACTTGACTCAAGTGTGGCTCTGGAATAGGGATTTTCTTTTAAAGAACAGCTAATGATTATTTTTCAGGTAATCAACTACTATCCATTTATTTGATTGCAGCTGCAATCAATTAATAGCCAATTAATTGACTAATTGTACATATTTCTAGTTTGGTTTACACAGGAGCATTGGTGCTCTTGTGGCACAGTACAAGTCCCATCTGCTGTAGTGGTGGATCATAATGATTCTGAACAGGTTGGTTGGAAAGTGTATACTTGCAGGACTCTCAAACCTAATCTATTTTGCATAGACTAATTGTGCACTACTAAACCAAAGAGGACAGCGCATGCTCTTTCATTCTCTGACTTTGCAGAATTTTCAGATAACTGGGGAACCAGGAATTGATGAAATTCTTGACAATTGAATACACTAATAACCTACCAAAATTACAAAATAATCAAGGAGCAAGAGGAGGAGATGAAATAAATACAAGAACCAGAGAAAAAATGGTAAGGAAGCCAATGGTTCTAAAGGCCGAAATGTTCCCTGGATGTGATGGGTTGTATCCCAGGACATGAAAGTAAGTAGTTACAGAGATAGTGGATACGCTGGTAAATTTTTTCTAGGAGTCCTTAGATTCTGGAAAATTCCCAGAGGATGCGGAAATGTCGATTATAACACCACTATTCAAAAAGGGAAGGGGACAAAATCAGGTAACTATAGGCCAGTTAGCTTAACGTCTATTATTGGGAAAATGATGGTGACTATTATAAAGGATGTATTAGCAGGGCATTTAGAAACACAATTTAATCATACAGTGTCAGTACAGCTTCATGAAAGGGAAATCATGTTTGACAATTTTTTTAGAATTCTTTGAGGAGGTAACAAGCAGGACAGATGAAGGGGAAGCTGTAGATGCAATATGGTTGGATTTGAAGAAAGTATTTGATAAGGTATCACACATCAGGGTATTTAATAACATCTTATGGTGTTAGGGGTGGAATATGAGAATGGATAGAGGCTAACTATTAGAAGACAGAAATTTGGGATAAGAGAGGGATCAGTGCTGGGGCAACAGTTATGGGCAATATATATTACCGACTTAGATCAGGAAAGTAATGTAGTGTAGACAATTTGTTGATGACAAAAAATAAGTGGTAAGGCCAGTGGTCAGGTTGATATGAGCCTGAGGAGGGATAAAGAATGTGAAGTGAGTGAGCAAAATCTTGGGATATGGACTACAATCTGGGGGGATGTGAAGTTGTGCACTTTGGCAGGAGGAATTGACGGCCTGAATATTATTTAACTGGAGAAAGACTGCAGAAAGCCACTGCTCAGAGGGATTTGGACTCCTCGTGCATGAAACATGACGAACCAGCATCTAAGTTCAGCTGGTAATAGGGAGGGCAAATGGAATGTTGGCCTTTATTTCAAAGGGAATGGTGTCTGGAAGTAGGGAGGTTTTGCTAAACCAATACAAGGTATTAATCTAATCACAGCTGCAATGCTGAGAATAGTTTGGCCCCCTTATCTAGGGAAACCTATCTTGGCATTGGTGACAGTCTAATAAAGGTTGACTGGGCTGACACTGGGTGAGTGGAATTGTTTCCTTCAGAGGACTGTTGAAGCTGGTTGTTAAGTGTATTCAAGGTTGGGATAGGCAGATTTCAAATCATTAAGAGGGAATCAAGGGTTATGGGGAAGAGGCAGGAAAGTGGATTTAAGGATTGTTGGACCAGCAATAATCTGATTGAATGGCGCAGCAGACTTGATGGGCTGAATGGCCTGCTTTACTTCTACGTCATATGGTCTGAAGCTATTTCGTTCACTTCCTCTGACTGACCTCCTACGATGCTCCTGAAACTCGGAAACTTCAGTTCATGCAGAGTTCGGTCCTTGGATATAAGCTTCCACCAAGCTCCTGTTCACACAGGCTCCTGTGGTGCTCACTGACCTACATTGGCATTGGCTTCAAAATTCCTCACCCTGCTTCCAAATCCCTTTGTGGCCTCACCTCCCCCTGTCTCTGTAATTTTCCCCAGCCTCGTAACCCCCTGAGCTCTCTGCCTTCTCATGCTGACTCCCTTGAATTCTATTGCTCCATTGTTGGCAGCCATGCCTTCAATGACAAAGGCTCTTGTAGAGTAAAGGGTTAATAGTCAAATATCTAACTAGTCAGCCTATATCATCACTGATGTAAGAGATCATACGACAGGAGGCATGTATTTTTATCTTTCAGAGCCTTGCTGGCTACTCATCACCTCTACCTAAGTGCAGTTGAGCTGAGCGCATTTGAGAGTCAACTATGTTGCTGTCTTTGAACTTATGTGTAGGCCAAATTGATTGAGAATGGCAGATTCCCTTCCCTAGGGGGCCATTAGTAAATCAGGTAGGTTTTTACATCAATCAGTGACGGCTTCATTGGGCCGAATCTTACCTTTTCTTGGCCAGGTTCAAGTCGTGTCGGTCTTTTTGGAGGAAATTCCACTGTGAGGCCCAGCAATTCCTCTCGCCCTATCTGATCTAACCTGTCACATGCACTACCCCCCCACTGCCCTGAAGGGGTCCCTCAGGTCGGATTCTGGTCCCCTGTCACCATGTGCCGTTCCCAGAACATCTCATCTCTCTCCTGGAGTTCACTGACATCCCTCGAGACCACATCATCTTTAAAAGCCTGTTGTGCACTCGGGCGATCTCTGTCTGGCCAGAGCTGCCCTGAACAATTCCTGAGAATTGCTCAAGATGTGGCAGACAGGTGGGTGACATGAGGTGGACTCACGGTTGCACAGTGGAATGTGCTCTGGGATGTTTCTCAGGCTGATCTGGAGCAAGTATGAGGGAGCAGTTAGACCTTATTCTGTGCTGTCTCACGTTACTTTATGTCAATAAAATGTACATTAAGCATCAAACTTTGAGTTCTTTTCTGAGCAGAGATTTCCAGGAAAGTAGAAGCATCACTGGGGGTTCGTCAGTGATCAGGGCCTCGCTGGCTTTTTTAATGAGACCAAGAACACAGGCTCATTAATTATTGAAAGAGCTTCACAATGAACAGATATTGAAAACAAGGACCACTTTGGCTTTCACTTGCCTATAGCTCAGCAGTGTTTGAAGATTTTCCTGTGGTTTCATCTAAAACACCTCCACCCCACAGAGATGGTCCCCTGAGCATAATTAACATGGCAATTACAATATACAGTGTTATCAGCACATTTATCAAAAAAGCAATAAGCAAAATTAAACAGGTAGAATTGTTAGTGCTTGGATTCACTAGCATTAACTCCCAGCTAAAGAGAATTGCACTTGTCAAAATAATCAGGTTACCAGAATAGAAGAGGCAATGTATTTTGTTTTATGAATATATATCTTAAATATCTGATAGGCTTTGACAGCATTATTAGCTGTCTGCTGTTGCAGCACTCCTTCCTTGGATCTTCGTGTTTTAGAGTTTAATGCTGGATAAGCCTGAGCTCTGCTGCATAGTGCTTACACCCATCCCCAGCGAAGTCCACACCGTGGGCCTGCAGAAGTGAACGGTCGTTGCCGTAACTGATGGGATCGTAGAGTCTGTTCCTTGCTCTCGGTGTAATGCTATCGGAGTAACCCAGGGAGAGTGTCACAGGCACTGTGCAGCACACAGGCTCCCAATATGGGAGACACAAGCTCAGGCTGTGGGTGTCTCTGATGGAGTCTCTTTTTACTTTCTGTAACACAGACAGAGCTGCGTGCTGCCTAGATTGTGTGCTTGATGTTATACTACAGTTTAGAATCTTCATTCATTGACTGAGGAGAAGGCAAAATTAAAAACTGGTCCATAACGACACTCACAAAATTAAAAACAGAGCACAATGATTATTTGTAGCGATTATAAACAGGATGATTTATGGATGTGAGTTTGCTCGCTGCGCTGGAAGGTTAGTTTTCAGACGTTTCGTCACCATTCTAGGTAATATCATCAGTGAGCCTCCGAAGCCTCCAGCTCAGCGAGCAAACTCACATCCAGAACCTCAACCTGAGCTACAAGTCTTCTCAAAATTCGCTAGGATGATTTATTTTCTGCAGTGAAACTGCAGGGTCACTAGACACAAAATGTCAACTCTGCTTCTTCCTCCGCAGGTGCTGTCAGACCTGCTGAGTTTCTCCAGTATTTTCTTTAATTCTGATGCAGCGAGGCCTAACTTACATTTATATTAAATAAGGACTATGTATTGTTCATGTCCATGTTATAGTCTATAATCTATTGGAGTGTTCTAACCCCATCTACTTTGTGGTATTTATACTCAGTGATCTGCAGCTCTGTGATATCATTGCAAGGGTGTTCCGGGGACCTAAAGCCCTGATACAATATTGGCATGAATATTGTCTACCCAGCAGGAGGGAGTTGTTTGAGCTGTGGGCCCTTGTCTGAGCCTGCACCCAAACGGTCCTGCCAACTTTATACTTGCACAACTCCTTTGTAAAAAAGGTGATAGTGTGCTTTTATTTTCAGTGTACTTCCACGAGAACAATCTTCAAATAAAATTCAACACTAAATCAGATAAATTGATATCAAGGCTGGTGAGCGAAAGCCCAGTTAAAGAGATGGGTTTTAATGAGTGTGTTAAATGCAGAGGGAGAGGTGGTAAGGTGTAGGAGGGAGTTCCAGAGCTTAGGGCCAGGTAACTCTGTACAGTCAAGTGCATCAAAGGCGAAGTGGCAAAAGCCAGAGATATTCCTGAGAGCAGAGTTAGATAAAAGGGAGTGTGGCCAAGTGGCTACCAGCCTAAGTAGCAAGGCCCAACATAAAATTGTCTGATGAGTTTCTGTAAGCAAGGCCTGATAGGCTGAAAAAAGGCCAAGGTTAACACAGGCGAAAGCCAACAAGGACCAGCCTGGACCTGAATTGCATATTGAACGATGGGAGAGTTGATATGACCTGAAACCCATTGAGAAGTACTCAGTTAGAACAGTAGGAAGAGACAATATGTTTTTGTATTCCCCAGTTTTAGTCGGACCGTTTGGCACCATGGAGTAATCATATCTTGGAAAGAGGATGGGTAGGATGACCTGGCCTAACCTTATTGGACACTGTAACCTCTGCCCAATTACTCATTGGCTGAAGTCAGAGACCATTCCAGAAGGGGTCAGAAATTGGGGATAAGAAAGGACGTCTGGCAACCATTCCCTCGGCAAAACTCAGCCGACAAAGGCTCTGAGTGAGACCCCCTTCATACCAAGAAGACCCTGAATGCCATGTTGACAGAACTCAGCGAATTGGATACAGCAATTCTCCTTCCTCTCCGAACAGGACTCTGTGCTTAATGGTCTGTTCCCCAGGACGCACAATGAGACAAATATCAGTGGTGCACCGAGGACCTTCAACTCAGAGAAAGACCCTCTTTGGTCTGCCTGAGCCTTGATGATCTTCCAGATCAAGGAGTTGACCCTAACTGAATGTTGCAGACTGGCACATTCCAAAGACCAGAACTATGTGCTGAGGGATGCACGAAAGCTTGGGGCAGCTGCTGCCAAGGGGCAGTGGGGAAAGACCACTGTCTGAGGTCTTTCTGCTGAAGATAAATGGGGGCCCGCTCAGAACATAGAACATAGAACATAGAACATTACAGCACAGTACAGGCCCTTCGGCCCTCGATGTTGTGCCGACGTGTCATACTGATCTCAAGCCCATCTAACCTACACTATTCCATGTACGTCCATATGCTTGTCCAATGACGACTTAAATGTACCCAAAGTTGGCAAATCTACTACCGTTGCAGGCAAAGCGTTCCATTCCCTTACTACTCTCTGAGTAAAGAAACTACCTCTGACATCTGTCCTATATCTTTCACTCCTCAATTTAAAGCTATGCCCCCTCGTGCTCGCCATCACCATCCTAGGAAAAAGGCTCTCCCTATCCAATCTATCTAACCCTCTGATTATTTTATATGTTTCAATTAAGTCATCTCTCAACCTTCTTCTCTCTAATGAAAACAGCCTCAAGTCCCTCAGCCTTTCCTCGTAAGACCTTCCCTCCATACCAGGCAACATCCTAGTAAATCTCCTCTGCACCCTTTCCAAAGCTTCCACATCCTTCTTATAATGCGGTGACCAGAACTGTACACAATACTCCAAGTGCAGCCGCACCAGAGTTTTGTACAGCTTCACCATAACCTCTTGGTTCCGGAACTCGATCCCTCTATTAATAAAAGCCAAAACACTGTATGCCTTCTTAACAGCCCTGTCAACCTGGGTGGCAACTTTCAAGGATCTGTGTACATGGACACCGAGATCTCTCTGCTCATCTACACTACCAAGAATCTTACCATTAGCACTGTACTTTGCCTTCTGGTTACTCCTACCAAAGTGCATCACCTCACACTTGTCTGCATTAAACTCCATTTGCCACTTCTCAGCCCAGCTCTGCAGCTTATCTATGTCTTTCTGCAACCTACAGCATTCTTCGTCACTATCCACAACTCCACCGACCTTAGTGTTGTCTGCAAATTTACTAACTCATCCTTCTACGCCCTCATCCAGGTCATTTATAAAAATGACAAACAGCAGTGGACCCAACACCGACCCTTGCGGTACACCACTAGTAACTGGTCTCCAGGATGAACATTTCCCATCAACTACCACCCTCTGCCTTCTTTCAGCAAGCCAATTTCCGATCCAAACTGCTATATCTCCCACAATTCCATTCCTCCGCATTTTGTACAATAGCCTATTGTGGGGAACCTTATTGAAAGCCTTGCTGAAATCCATATACACCACATCAACCGGTTTACTCTCATCTACCTGCTTGCTCACCTTCTCAGTAATCAGACCCGCCCAGTGCCTCGACATGTAAAAGTAGGAAACGCCTTGGGGTTAGTTTGTTCTACATATGTAAAGATTGTGTACAGAATCCAGCCGCTTTAGTGACTATATATTTATATAAAGCTGTTTTGTATGAATAACGTGAAGTTTTGAAGTAAATAGCACCCACCTATGTACAAAGAAGACCCTGAATGGCCTGTTGACAGAGCTCATTGGATCCAGCAGCTAAGTCAAGATCACCAAATTGGCTCGTAGGTGTGTTTTTCAGGCAGTCAGCCTAGTTTGAGGAAAGTTAACTTAATTTGCGGGAGAGTTGTTTCTTTAAGTTGCAACTAGTTTAAGTTGCGATTAGTTTTATGAAGTTAAGTTGAAACACAATCCTTTGTTAGTCCCATAACGTGAGATCTCCTGGATAATTTTTTTTGAGTGTCTGTACGGGATAATTCACAAGCAATGCAAAGTATTGCGGATGTTAGAAAGGGCTGGAGAAACTCAGTAATTGGCTGAGAGTGTTGTTTACTTGGCCCACGTTCTGAGCTGAAACACGCCCATCCTGTTTGGAACAGTACTGCCATTTTAATTGGGTGCCCATAATTACCTCTGACTTCAAGGGCTGGTGGGGGATCTTGGGACCTAGTTCCAGAGAAAATAAATAAAATGTATTTATATAGTATCATTCACCATCTCAGAGCATCCCAATGCACTATAAAGCCAGGGAAGGGCTATTGATATGTAATCACTGGTGCATTGTAAGAAACATGATAGATACGTCTCTGTGTGTGGATGCATATATATGCAAGTGTGTGAGTATAACAGTACACATGTGTGGGTGCATGTCTTTGGTGTATGAGTGCATGCATGTGGCTGTGTGTATGGGTGTGTATGCATGTGGGTGTGTGTCTAGGTGAGTGTATGTGTCTGGATTTGTACCTGGGAGTGTGTCAGTGGATTTGTGCATGTATGTGTGTCTGCGTATGAGTCTATGGGTATGAAAACATATGTGTGAGTGTCGTTATGGACCAGATCAAATGCCTCAAAACATGTCAAAAAGACAAGATGTCGAGTTGAATGAACAGAGTAGGCCAAGCAGCATCAGAGGAGCAGGAAGGCTAATGTTTCGGGCCTAGACCCTTTTTCAGAAAGGTCCTTCTGAAAACAGGTCTAGGGCCGAAATGTCAGCTTTCCTGCTCCTCTGATGCTGCTTGGCCTGCTGTGAACATCCAGTTCTACACCTCGTTATCTAAGATTCTCCAGCATCGGCAGTTCCTACAATCTCATGTCAAAACGACGGCCCAGACTCTGACCTTTTCTTATTTTAAGGGCAAATACCAAGTGTTGTGAACCGGATGTGATTTACCAGTTAAACTCCCAGGCTTGATACAAAACACAATTTATTCATACACTACAGTTCAAATGCAACAAAAGAAAGAATTAGAATAACTTTTGGAAAACTTAATAGAATAATTGATTATTTAATTACAAAACAGTAACTATTCCAACATCCCATAAACACACCCTTGGCAAAAGCAAGTTCAGTAAAATAGATTGTCTCACATGTTCTGAGAAAGGGTCACTGGGTGAAATGTTAACTCTGTTTTTCCCTCACAGAAACTGCCAGACCTGCTGAGGCTTTCCAGCAACTTCTGTTTTTGTTCCTGGTTTACAGCATCGGTTCTTTTGGTTTTTTTGTCTCACGTAATTCTAGCAGCAGGAAGAGAAACCCCAGTTTTTAGCTGTAACAGAGTGAGGAATAAAAGGTTCCACATCTAGCTTCAAGACCCCAGCAATTGCTGACAATGAAGTGTGAGGCTGGATGGACACAGCAGGCCCAGCAGCATCTCAGGAGCACAAAAGATGCTGCTGGGCCTGCTGTGTTCATCCAGCCTCACATTCCATTATCTTGGATTCTCCAGCATCTGCAGTTCCCATTATCACTGAAGCAATTGCTGACATCCTGGTTCTGTGGACTTTGATCCCACCCACTCAGGCTGCTTCAATTGTTCTAACTTAGAAAAAACCCCAAGACTTCACAGGTTGTTTACTTTACTGGCTTTAAGCATAACGCTCAGTACCTCTGTCTCAACCTGTCTTCACAAATAAATCAGGATACAATACACCTCTTAAAGTCACAATATGTGCATCTGGATGTGTGTCTGTGTATTTGTGACAATGCGTATGTAGTTTGTGCATGTGGCTGGTGTCTGGGTGTGTGTCTGTGTGTGTGAGTGTATATGTGCGGTTGTGTGTGTTTGGTTGTGTGAATGCATGTGTGTGGTTGTGTGCCGGGGTGTGTATCTGGGTATGTGTCCATGAATGTGAATATATGCGTGTGGGTGTGCATCTGGGAATGTGTCTGGGTGTGTGTTGACGGTTTTGAGAGTGTATGTGGCTGGGTATGAGTGTCTGGGTCTGTGTCTGTGTCTGGCTGTGTATCTGGGTGTGTGTTTTGTGTGTGTGTGTGTGTGTGTGTGTGTGTGTGTGTGTATGTGTGTGTGTGTGTGTGTATCTGGCTCGGGTGTCTGTGTCGGGCTGTGTATCTGAGTGTGTGTTTGTATGTGCGGGTGTATGAGTGTGGGAGTGAGTGTCTGGGTGTGTGTCTATGGGTGTGTACATCCCTGTACAATACGCACACAGACATGATGATTCTGGAACTCAGATTAAAGTGCTGGAATGAGATGATTCTGCCACTGGTGGTAACTCCTGCAATAAGTGCCATCTAACTGAGCTGTATCAGTGAAAATTCTAGTGGGTATGGGACCACAGCACAAAACTGCCCATAACTCAGCTATAATTAGCGCTCCATTGGAGACGCAACTCAGAAAGGAGATGGGGATGTCTGCTGTGAGGAGCTGGAAATGTCACATTGATGTGGTAAGGCATGATCCTCTGAGATGGTGAGGGTTAAGGCATATTGTTGTAACTCTGTGGAAGAAGCTTTATCCTTCATCTAATGCATGTTACATCTGACCTGGGAGTGCTTAATGCACAAACTGGTTGTAGAGAGTGAAAAAAAATCTTCCTTTGCCTCATAAAAATCATGAGCAGAAAATTAGCATAAGTGCGCATAAAGACTAATGGCCATGTAAAAAGCTTTCTGTGTTTGTGAGACGAGTCCTCAGCCAGGCAGCTACAGCTCACCAGGCCCAGAGAGAAACTGGGAGCTGGAGATGAGATTTAAGTCAGATGTCCTCAGGATTAGGCAATCACAGTCAGATCGCCACTCTGCTGCTACCTTCCTACGTTAGGATCCAACTCTACAACTCTCACTGCCCCTTCTGATCCTGGCTCTGTCAGGAATATGCAGGCCACCAGAAATCCAATTGGCCCTTCAGAGAGTACGATAGTCAGGGGGTGGTGGGGGGGGGGGGGGGGGGGGGGGTTTAACTCAGCCCCACTTTGTCAGAGCAGTAGATGCTGTATTTTGTCATGTTTAAACATTCCCAGGCTGTGTGTCAACAATAAATCGTTATCCCATGGGGATTTCTTTGTTTAGTGTAAACACATCAGCTCAAACACCCCACTTTCTGTCAGTGACCCCTTCCACACTCCCCCATTCCCTGTCAGTGACCCCACCCTCACTCCCCAACCCTGACAGTGACCCCTCCCTCAATCCCTCACTCCCCCACCCCCTGACAGTGGCCACTCCCTCACTCCCCCACCCCCTGACAGTGGCCACTCCCTCACTCCCCTACCCCCTGACAGTGGCCACTCCCACACTCCCCCACCCCCTGACAGTGGCCACTCCCACACTCCCCCACCCCCTGACCGTGACCACTCCCTCACACCCCCATCTCCTGACAGTGACACGTCCATCACTCCCCCACCCCCCTGACAGTGGCCACCCCCTCACTCCCCCACCCCCCAACAGTGACTACTCCCTCACTCCCCTACCCCCCGAAGTGGCCACTCCCACACTCCCCCACCCCCCTGACAGTGGCCACTCCCTCACCTCCCTATCCCCTGACAGTGACCACTCCGTCACACCCCACCACCTGACAGTGACCCCTCCCTCACTCCCCCACCCCCCTGACAGTGACCATTCCCCCACCCCGCTGACAGTGACCCCTCCCTCACTCCCACACCCCCCTGACAGTGACCATTCCCCCACCCCGCTGACAGTGACCCCTCCCTCACTCCCACACCCCCTGACAGAGGCCACTCCCTCACTCCCACACCACTTCCTCTGGAATTTCACTCCACACACGAATCAGTCTCTATCTAAAAAAATGCCCCTTGTATCTTTTTAAAATCTTTCTTGTCTCACTTTAAAAATACGCCCCTCGTCTTGAACTCCCCTACTTTAGGGAAAAGACACCTACCACATACCTCACCTATACCCCTCATGATTTTACAAACCTCTGTAAGGTCACCCCTCAACCTCCTACACTCCAGTGAGAAAAATCACAGCCCATCCATCCTCTCGTGTAAATCCAACCCTCCAGTCCTGGCAACATTCCGATAAACCTCTTCATAAATAATAATAATAAATAAGATCAGGGCTGCTCTGATTACAAGTTCAATCCACATTCCCCACCTTCCACTGGTAATCTTTCACCCCCTTTGCTTCACAAGAATCTCAGTCCAAACTCAAGAACCTGGCTCCCATCTCTTTTTACCAGGCAGGAGGTTCCAAAGGCTCATGACACCAGCCAAGTTGCTTTTCACCAGAGCCAGCATGGGCTTGTTGGGCCGAACAGCCTCATTCTGTGCCATGACCACGCTCTGATTCTATAATTCCATTAATGGCCAGCACAAGTTGAGGCAGTAACGAGGGAGTCAGGTACATCATACAAGGGGGAGTTGGTTCTGGAAATGAGGAAGCGATGTGGCAAGGGTTTGGAGAGAGAGGAAACAAGATGCTGCAAACTCAATGAGAGAAAGAAAGCTGTCGTTTGAGAATTTCCAGTAATACTCAGGTTGGAAGCTGCATTTTGTAATGTAAGATCATAAGAAATGGAAGTGGAGGCCAATCTGCCCCTTGGTCCTGAACCATCATTCAGTAAGATAGTGGTTCACAACGCTGCCCTATTCCTAATCCTGGGACTTCTCTTGTGTAAGCGACCCAATCCAGTTAGTGCAACACGCCATAACCAGCGGAGAAACCTGGAGCAGGATTGCCAAGCACTCAGATCTGTCTTCACATGACGCTGGGAGTGACCCTAGAAGATTCCAGTACACACATTTGATAGCACTGGTGGAGGAGTTTGGCCCAGTTGACTATCAAGGGTGAACTGCATGGTTTTAAAAAACTGAAATTAAATAATTATTTCCTCATTTCTTACCCAGATCGTTACAAAACTAGATAATTAAGCCTATACAGACTTCTGCTTGCACAAAAAATAGGAGTAGGCCATTCATCCCTTCAATCTGATCCTGGCTGATCATCCAACTCAGTACTATGTTCCTACTTTCTCCCCAGGTACTTTGAAAAATTTTAAATGCATTAAAAAATGATTTTTGAATCCCACGGCATCTCATATTTTATTGCAGAAAATAAAGCATCCTGTTTATAATCGCTCCAAATAATCAGACACCATTGTGCTCTGTTCATTACCCACAATCACAGTCAATACTTAGGCTCACCGCCATGTTCATTTATGTAAAAAACAAAATTCTGCAAACGTTGGAAATTTGAAATAAAAACAGCAAATGCTGGAGAAACTCAGCAAGCCTGGCACTGACTGTGAAGAAACAAATAGAGTTAGCATTTCAAGTCTAGTAAGATTTTTTAGAACAGGACTCAAAACACGAACTCTTTCTCTCTCCGTACAGATGCTGCCAGACCTGCTGAGTTTCTCCAGCTCCTTCTGTTTTTATTATTTTGTGTAACCGCAGGAGAGCTTACCTCAGCTGGAAACAATTCACTGCAGGATTGGATTTTTGTGATGCAGTGGTGCAGTTTTCGACCTGAACTGGGAGATGTGGATTCAAGTCACACCTGTTCCAGAGGTATGTAATAATAACATCATTGAACAAGATGATTATAAGATATTTATAAGCAAAAGTATAAAATTTCGATTCAAAGACATTTACAGTCTTTTGATCATACAGGACAGTAACAGATTTTTCGGGCCAACTTGTCCATGTCGACCAGATATCCGAAATTAATCTGATCTCATTTGCCAGCATTTGACCCATATCCCTCTAAACCCTTCCTATTCACGTACCCATCCAGATACCTTTTAAATGTTGTAATTGTACCAGCCTCCACCACCTCCTCTGGCAGCTCATTCCACACACACAGCACCCTCTGTGTGAAAATGTTGCCCCTCAGGTCGCTTTTAAATCTTTCCCCTCTCACCTTAAATCTATGCCCCTCTAGTTTTGAACTCCTGGGAATAAAACCTTGGCTATTCACCCTATGATTTTATAAGGTCACCCCTCAGCCTCTGGTGCTTCAGGGAAAATAGCTCCAGCCTATTCAGCTTCTCCCTGTAGCTCAAACCATCCAATCTTGGCAACATCCTCGTAAATCTTTTCTGCACCCTCTCAAGTTTAACACCATCTTTCCTACAGGTGGGCTGAAGGGCCTGTACTGTGCTGTGATGTTCTAGAAGGGCAATCAGAATTGTATTCAGTATTCCAAAAATGGTCTCACTAACTTAGGGCGGCACGGTGGCTCAGTGGTTAGGACTGCAGCCTCACAACGCCAGGGACCCGAGTTCGATTCCAGTCTCGGGTGACTGAATGTGTGGAGTTTGCACGTTCTCCCCGTGTCTGCATGGGTGTCCTCCGGGTGCTCCGGTTTCCTCCCACAGTCCAAAGATGTGCAGGCTAGGTGGATTGGCCATGCTAAATTGCCTGTAGTGTTCAGGGTTGTGTGGGTTATAGGGGGATGGGTCTGGGCGGGATGTTCCGATGGTTGGTGTGGGTTTGTTGGGCTGAAGGGCCTGTTTCTGCACTGTAGGGATTCTAATTCTAAATTCTAATTCTAACTCCTATACTCAATCCACTGGCCAATGTGCTGCCTCCACAGTGCGGGCTGTTCAATCAATTGTGATATTTGTAAAATATAGGCCTCGGGATCAGATGGTCACTAAGTTGGAACGGGAGAGCTATAAGGACTTGGTAATGAGTGATACAGCAGCTTTAGGGAGACAATGTCATGTTATCAATATCACTCAGCTGCCGATCCACAAAACCAGGCTCATACTCCGGGGAGGCACATTTACCAATGGAGCTGCTGGAATAAAAGTGAATTTACTAAACAATTGATTGAAAAGGAGTTGTTGCATTGGTGGCCATGTTGTCCTAAAATTCCACCTGGTTCGCTTAAAGCCCCTTTAGGGAAGGAAATCTGCCATCCTTACCCGGTCTGGCCGAGGCATGACTCCAGACCCACACCTATGTAGGTTAGCATCTAACTGCTCTCTGGCATTTAGGGACAGACCAGCCAGCGATGACTTCATCCCATGAATGACTGAAAACAAAGAAGCTGTCCCGAATCCCTGGCTACATTCGCTAAAGTCCAGAGGCATGAACAATACTCAGCTATACAGCAGTAGTGTTCAAAACCCTGGATCAGTCACCGATTACTACACTCTCGTAACCTGCTAATGCTGGCCAAGATGCTATTTGTTTCCTTCACACATGTTGCACACCATAATAATAGTCCTGACAATCTATCCATCAGTAATCCCCAATCCTTCGTCCTGTGAAATAATGCCATTCATCTTGTTTTGCAGCTACTCGCTATCCTTTACAGAGATCATGACCACTTGTCTGTACTGCCAGTGATTAACCAGGCCTCCAACATTGTAAAGTTGATCATCTCATTGCTGCTTGTTTGCAAGCCCTCTCTTCTTGATATGATTGGTCAGAAACTCCGTTTTTCTGGACTCCACTTTCAGATCATTTCTGTACACCATAAACTGATCGGGCACGCATTTCACCACCCGTCTCTTTCCATCTCCATTCACTGCCAAAGCCAAGCCCCACTTTCCTGCAATAACAAGGTGTGGAGCTGGACGAACACAGCAGGCCAAGCAGCATCATAGGAGCAGGGAGGCTGACGGTTCCAGCCTAGACCCTTCTTTTTTCTGAAAAAGTTGCCCCTTAGGACCCTTTTAGATCATTTCCCTCTCACCTTAAACCTGTGCCCTCTTGTTTTGGATTCCCCCACCCTGGGATTAAGAACTTAGTCTGGGAGGGAGCTCATGTTGCGCACCAACACTAACATAGATGTGATGGGCTGAAATGCCTGCTTGCGCTGTAGGTTTCAAAGTAATACTCACATTATATTCTTTTCTCTTCAATCATCAGACACAAATCCTACCTTCTAAGGTTTCTCGAACAACATTTTCCTTGTATAGTATCTTCCAAACTTGTGATCTCTGCAATCTAGACGGACAAGGGAAGCAGATACATGGGAACTCTAACCCTGTAGGTTCCCCTCCAAGACACTCACCATCCTACCCTGGAAATATGTCACTGTTTCTTCAATGTTGCTGGGTCATAATCCTGGAATTCCCTCCCAAAGGACATTGCGGCTCAACCCTCATCAGGTGAGTTGCAGCATTTCAAGAAGATAGCACACCACTACCTTTTCAAGGGGGCAACTAGGGATGGGCAATAAATGCTGGCCAGCCAACAAAAGGTGTGCATTTGGTAAATGATTGGAAATAATTGTTTAGTGTGTGTCCAATTTCACTGGTGAATTCCTTTCATAGGTTTATCTGTAAACTCTGCACCCAGGGTTTTAGCTTCTTTTGTTACAGGTGGATGATCATTGCTGCTGGATTAGATTCAGGACAATCAAAATCTAATTCCACTGTCACCCGTTCCTCTCAGGATCTGTCTCAGCTTCAAGTAGGCAGGACCAGAAATCCCCTTATCAGGAGCCTCAGTCTCTGCATTTGTCAGCTTCTTAATTACAGAATAGCACCCACCTTCATTAATGTTATTCAATTGGTTCATTGACTCATCAATGGGGAAGAAAGTATAAAAGGGAAAGATGTAAGTGTGAGGATTATAAAAGTAAAAAGAAAAAGAAATGACCTGAATATGAACTCCTAGCTGTATTCCAGAAGGGATTGTGATTCTTTAAACAAATGATTTTTGAAATATGTAAGTGTAAATCAATTTGCAGACTGTGCACTGCATGAAGTTCAAGGGTCGAAACAGATCAGAATACATTAAGGAGAAGTGACGATTAAAAATAAGAGAGTTAGAGACTAGACTAGGGTGTTGGTAATGCCTGATCGGATAGATCATTGGAATCAAACAGAGAAATACTAATCCTAGCAACAGGGTACAGCAAAGTACCTTCATCACTCCATGGGAAGTTAAATAAACAGATTTGATGTTTGTTTGGGAGAGAAATTTATTGTAAATGATAGGATACTTAGCTGTGAAATGGAAAATTAACACACCACATGATTTTGTGAAAGTTTACCTTGTTAAAAGGTAAAGGAAATTATCCCAATTGATTGGAGATGATGCTTATTGTATATTCATACAAATCAAAGAATAATTGAGAGCTTTGTAGCCTTTTCTGATGTTGAATATGAAAAGCCTTAACCCCAGGTGGTATTGCAATTAGCTGGAGAATAGAATCACCTCCTCCAATTGCCTGTCAGATCTGTAATTACATAAAGTGGGTAAATTAGTGTGTTCTGGTGGCAAACTCACACAAGCAAATGTTCATGCTCAGAAGGGGCAGGACATTTCCCTGGATACAATGACAGGGAACATGCAGATAAGAGCTGGAGAAAGCTCTTTGCAGTTTGCCTGACTGACATTGCATTGCAGGACTGGAATATGTAATTGAAACTGCTCACGCAGTCAGCTGGTCGGGTTTTCAAGCCAGTGTCTGCAGCTGGCAGGCTGAATATTCCTCACAATATGCCACTTTGAAATTGTTAGTATTCTTCTTGTTTGCAAAAAAGGGGGCAAAATATGCCTCAAGCAGATTACAATAACTTGATAAATTTTTAACTTAGTGAACATACATTTACAAAAACAAGTAGATAGGGCACCAATGAAAGTTCATATCTTTAGTTCATTTAAAAGTATGAAATTCTAGTAATGACGGAACATTCTAAAGTTACAGCATTTTCAATTGCCTTGAAGAAGCCTGTTTTAGTTTTATTTATGAACAAATTGTCGTATTAATGGGCGACTGGAATTTCTTTGCTGAATTTCAGCCCATTATGTCAGAACATTATAATAATAATTTCAAAGGTGTAACGATGGTGTCTGACGCATTTGGATTTCTGATATCAGATTCTGAAAGGAGACGGAGTACTTTGGTACATCTAATACTCTCAGAAAAGCACAGGGGAGTGGTATGCACCTAGCCCTTTACATCATGGATGTAGACAACAGGGCTTTCATCCCGACAGGAGACAGAATATCTGATCTTCTTTGAGGTTTAGATTTGGTGTCATTACTTAATTTATTTTTCATCACACAGTCTTGTTTTAGAAAGCCAGATTCTGGGCTCAATCCATGGGACTGAGGGGAGCAGAAAATACAAAAGTAAATTGAGTAGAGTACACACACGGGTTGAGAGCTAGTTGGCAGACAGAAAACAATGATGGGAAGTAATGGTCTTTTCCACGAGACGGCCAACGACTGGTGAGGCACTGCAGGGCTTAGTGCTCGGACCCCCAGCTGTTCACAGTGTATATGAATAATTTAACTGGGGGAACTAAACGTAATACCTCAAGGTTTACAGATGACACAAAGCTGGGTGGGAGATTGAGTGTGAGGAGGATGCAGAGATGCTTCAGTGTGGTTTGGACAAGCTGAGTGAGTGGGTAAGTCCATGGCAGATGCAGTATCATGTGGATAAACGTCAGGGTATCCGCTTTGGTAGCAAAAACAGGGAGGCAGACTGTTATCTGGATGCCAGTAAATTGGGATTGGGGGAGGAGCAATGGGGCCGAGGTGGCCTCGTACACCAGTCACAAAAATAAGCGTGCAGGTGCAACAGGTCGTGATAAAGGCAAATAGTGTGTTGGCCTTCATAGTGAAAGGATTGGAGTACAGGATCAGGGGTGTCCTGCTGCAATTGTACAAAGCCTTGGTGAGACCACACCGGGAGCATTGTGTGATGTTTTGATCTCCTTATCTGAGGAAGGATGTTCCATCTATGGAGGGAGTGCTACAAGGATTTACCTGACTGCATCCTGAGATGGCAGGACTGGTGCATGCTATGTATTAGGGAGTGAGGGGAGACATCATGACAGGGGTGAGGCATGAGGGTGGTGTATTGTTTTGGGGTTCTGTGATGATCTGTGGCCTAACTCGGATTAACAAACATCTATTGATCTCAGATTTAAAGCCAACAACTGATCCAGCATCAACAATAAATGTCAGCCTGTCCAGAGGTGCTCACAGCCCATGAGCAAATAATAAAAGACATGGAGCCAACGTCTGGGACACTGACTGCTTTCAATACCACGAGAAGAAATGTTCTTGCCAGAGAGGGAACCGTCAATCCAATGCAAACATTTCATACACTTCCTGACACACCTCTCTTTGGATTCTAAGTGTAACACTGTGGCTGAACTTTTCCTCAAATTAGGAGAGTCCTACAGCCGTATACGGGCCTCCTACAATGTGTTCCTGATCTGAAATGAAACAGCTAGGCTTTCAGAAAAGAGCACCTGGTTGTGTCTTCATGAGGTTTCGTGGATTATCCACTTCAAAATAATTCGTCGTTCCTTCAGCGTCGCTGGGTCAAAACGCTGGAATTCTCTCTCTTAGCGTCTATCTACAGCATATGGAGTGCGGTGATCCTGGAAGGCAGTTAAAAATTTTTTTAACCTACTTCCTACAAAACCCTGTTAAAAGATGCTATTATGCACCTTGGAACAGGTAAGGTTTGAGCACAGGCCTCCTGGCTCAGAGGTAGGAATATTATCACTGCATCACCACAGCCCTTCAAAGAAAGCAGCTCACTACCACCTTCTGAAGGACAACTAGGGACGGGCAATAAATGGTGGCTCAGGCAGTGACACCATGACACATGAGGGAATACAGACAGATACCGTGGAGGCTGGAGATCTGAAACAAAAACTCAAAGTGCTGGAGAAGACAAGTCAACCGGGTTATGAGTCAGCTACCTCTTCTTTGCAATGGCATATCTTAGGCACATCTGGTTCTTTGATAATGGATTTACTTTGCATTTTAAGGATGGGTTTGAAAATCCTTTCTAACCTAACTAGAAATCTCCGTCTGTCCTTGACTACTGCTTTGTAAACGCTTCTTTTGGGGTAGTGTTGCTCCGTCAGAAATGTGACTAATCGTCTCAAACATGCCAAGGTAGTTCATCTCAACAAAGTTAGCCATAAACAATGCATAAAGTACATAATGTTCTCCACAAAAATGGGAAATTAACTGTGATTTATCTTTGGATAACTCGCACATAGCATTTTGGTACATTTTAATGACAAAATTTGCTATGACCTTTATATGGTATTTTGCTGAAAAATGTGACCTTAGTGGGACTTTTTACTTTTATATTTGCTAAGCTGACGTGGCTGCAAGAGAGTACAACTTAATTCTTACACTATAGAACACTAGTACATTGCTTTATGGATGGGCCTTGCCTTAAATCAGGTCAGCCTGACAAATTATCAAGACCATGTAGAAGGTACAGGAGAGATTTACCAGGATGATACAAGGTAAGAGGAAGTTCAGTATCAAATAAAAATGGAAAGTGCTGGAGAAACTCAACAGGTCTGGCAGCATCTCTGGAGAGAAACAGAATTAATGGTTTAAATCCAATACCAATCATTTCCACTGATGAAGTCATATTGGACTCAAAACATTAACTCTGCTTCTGTCTCCCAGATGCTGCCAGACCTGCTGAGTTTCTCCAGCACTTTCTGTTTTTGTTATAGATTTCCGGTTTCCCTTTTATGTGAGGGAACTGAGTGACGTGGAGAGATTTTGAAAGCTGGGACTGTTCCCTTCCCAGCAGAGAGGTAGCTACAGTTATGAGGTGGGGATAAACTGTTCCCACTAGCTCAAAAACCAAAGTTATTTCAATTAGTGGGGAAAGATTTGGAGGGGGGGGTGAGGTGAAATTTCTTCGCACAGAGAATTGTTAAAATCTGGGATGATATACTGGAAGGCACCATGAAAATGGTCTGTGAAGGAAATTTTCGGAAGGTAACTGAGAATGTTATTGAAGAGGATTATTTTGTTGGTTTATGTGAACAAGATAAAGATGTAGGCTTGATTTGTACTGCTGTGTCAAAGAAGCAGTGCAAATGACCATTTAATGACCTTTTCCTGTGCTGGTAGCTTTCTTCATTCTATATTTCCTCAGTTCTACACAGTGGGTTTGAAAATGAGAATGGGATACATGGGATACACATTTGAATGAGAAATGGCAGGGGGATGGAATCAAGATAGCATAGCGCTCTTAAAGAGCTAGTATGGGGAGGACAGACTGAACAGCCTGCTCTGTGTCATAACAAGCTATCAATCCTGAGTATCCACTCCTAACACCAGTTTAGGGTTTCCCTTAAGCTTTGATTTTGGGATGATCTTGCGAGGGGAGGTGAACACCATTACAGAACAAGCACCCTCTTTTACAGATGGAACTAGTTGAGCGAATGTTTTGCCAAAATGGAGATTTGTTGTTTATTATTCTCATCACGAATGTCAGTTACTGGCGAAGTTAAAGTACACGGAATCTGGCTGCAGGCAATCACATGCCACTTTTTAAAGCATCCATTGCAAATAAAGAATGACGAACTGTTAAAGTAGATTTGTGAGCAAACAGCTTCAGGTGAAATACAGGGCAGTGGAGGGAGACAGCCATGCCTGACCCTAATGGAGCTTTGACCCAAACCCAGGCTTGTGAGGATGATGGAGCCATCTAGTTTGCATTGAGTTCCTGTGTAAATCTCTCAGAATGGCAATAGATTTCCAAGTAAGGATGGTGAGTGGCTTGGAGGGGAAATTTCAGGGGCTTCTGTTATCGTACAATATCAGAGACACGTGTTTATTCGATGGTATATCACTCAACTAAGAATGCTCGCCCAGCCAAGCCTGGTGCAGGGAGAACCAACTGACGATTGTGGCTGAGAAGAAACATTGAACTTTTCTGATACTGAAGACCTTCATTGGGCTCTTGATTGTCTGTGCTGTGAGGTCTCAAAGATGGTGATTTCAAGGATGAGATACAGGAACAGATGAACTCCTGGAACGCTTTGACTTCAGTCGAGATGCTTCATTCTCCTCCTTCCTTCAAGGTGATGCCATGAACTTAGTTTGTCAAACGTTCCAGCCAAAGCATTCTGTTTTCTTTAATAGTCTGGAGAACCTGACCAGATGTGGCAGTGTCCCTGTACTCCATTGGTACCTGATTTGACCACACAGATGGTGCCAACCTGTGGAGTTCCAGTGGTCTATGGGTCAGGAAGCTGAGGATCAAATTGCAGAGGGTGTGGAGCTGTGACCTAGCAACCCAATGTAATTGGTATATTAGCATCCCCTGGCAGAGTAAGCAGACCTCTCCCCATTTTCCATGGGTATCTGATTGCCACGTGGTGTGCTGCAGGTGCAATCTATCTGATTAGCTGGATTCCAGAGTGAAGAAGAGGCTCAAAGGAGCAGGTGAAGCCAATATTCCATGTTTTAAATAATTTTCTTGCTGCAAGTTTATGTGGCTAGCTTCTGTACAGAAACAAATTACCCGACGTGTGTTTAGAGCTAACACAAAAATTAATCCCATTCATCAAAGAGGAGAAATGTCTTCAGATTTCAACGTAATTTACTAAGTACTGCCATACAGGGTCATCATGGGTAGACCAGGCTCTGGGTTACATTGGCTAAGGATTAAATAAATGGCTTCATGTATTCATGATCACGTGCTCTTTCAGTCTTTCTATTCTGTTCTAACTCCACCCATACTGTGTTATTTATACTCAGTGATGTGCAGTTCCATGATATTAGCACAAGATTATGGTGGGTTCCTGAAGCCCTTACAAGAGCACCATCAGAATATAACCTCAAAGCTGATAAAACATAAATCTATCAATGGCAGAGATCCCTGGTGAGTGCATATCAGCAGCTTTCCAGCTCTGATCATCAGATTTTCAGCAAGGGTTTCAGGGGATGTGATTTCCTGATAACCAGATAGAGTTTACTGTCTGGAAAAGCTCAGCGGGTCTGGCAGCATCTGTGAAGGTAAAAACAGAGTTAACGTTTCGGGTCTGATGATCCTTTCTCAAAGCTCCTGAACCTCAGAACTCATTTCTGAGGAAAGGTCTGAGTTCTGAGGTTCAGGAGTTCTGAGGAAGGGTCACTGGATATATTAACTCTGTTTTCTCCTTCACAGATGCTGCCAGACCTGCTGAACATTTCCAGCAACTTCTGTTTTTGTTCCTGATTTACAGCATCGCAGTTCTTTCAGTTTTTATCAGAGTTTACTATCTGCCTGAATGAGCCAAAACCTTGATCTTGTAATTGACTTTCTGAAGCAATTTGAAGACCTTGGTTTTAGACTTTGCCAAACTGCCTGACTGAGTGCTGATGGAATATGGAGACTCATTCTTCATACTGCATTGCTGATCTCCTTCCAAATGGTTTCTTTTATTGAAGAACATTTCATTGGTAGCACAGTGGCTCAGTGGTTAGCACTGATGCCTGATAGTGCCAGGGAACAATGCTCAATCCCAGCCTCGGGCAACTATCTGTGTGGAGTTTGCACATGCTCCCTGTGTCTGCGTGGGTTTCCTCCCACAGTCCAAAGATGTGCAGGTAAGGGTGGATTGGCCGTGCTAAATTGCCCGTAGTGTCCAGGGATCTGCAGGCTATGTGGATTAGCCATGGAAAATGCAGGGATAAGATAGGGTCTGTGTGGGCTGCTGTACAGAAAGGGTTGCTGTGAACTCGATGAGCTGAACATGTTGCTTCGACACTGCAGGGATTCCATGATTTCATTCCAGACAGAATGTTGGCAACAGGAAACAGTAGTCACACACCAAAAACAGTGCCCAAGCATGCAAAGTGTTGGGTGAAGAGCTGGAAAATGGGTTTAGAATAGTCAGGTAGTTGTTTTTCAACTAGTACAGATTAGTGGGCTGAAGGGCCTTTTCCTGCACTGTATGACTATGACCTCATGACTGACTGGAGCACAAGTTAAGGCACCTCTCCTGCTGCCTGAAGCTACATTATGTTTCTATCGTCTTCGACCACAAGCTGCAGCCATGAAGCAAGGTGTTACAGTCTGAGGAGTGAAGGTTAGAAATATGTTTCACATCAGCTCACATGGGTATTGACAGCTTTGTATCAGTTGGAGGCAGTGTGTTTACGACAGGACTCTGAGTGAGCAGGACGTTTTACAGGAGGGTCTGTGGCTTGTGGATCCACGTGCACAGGTTCTGTCTAACGAGGGAACCAGTTTGTCAAGTCTGTTTGCACAGGAGTCTCAGTGAGCTACAGCGAATGGATCTGATGATAGCCACACGCCCCAACCCCTGCTCAAAGCAGGCTGTTTTCCTCAGAAAATATGCAGTTGCTGGAGAATCGGAAGATGCAAATGATATTGCAAACCCAACCTCAGCCATTTCAGCAAAGGAAACTTCAAATGCAGGACATGAGAACAGGAACAAAACCAAAGTTGCTGGAAAAGCTCAGCAGGTCTGGCAGTGTTTGTGAAGGAAAAAAACAGAGTTAACATTTTGGCTCCGGTGACCCTTCCTCAGAAGTTACTGAGAACAGATTTAGTCCATTTGCCTCTTCCAACCTGCTCTACTGTTCAAGATAGAATAGAATAGAATAGACTGCCTACAGTGTGGAAACAGGCTCTTTGGCCCACAAGCTCACACCGACTCTCCAAGCATCCCACCCAGACCCATCCTCCTATAAATCCATACACCTAATCTGCACATCCCTGAACACTAGGGGCAATTTAGCACGGCTGGTCCACGATCATGGCTGATCTCATTGTGGTCTCAACTAGGCCCTGCACCACGCCCCATTGATCACAAATCTACAGAATGCAACCTTGAGAAAGAAAAAACATTGATCCAGCTTCTACCGCTTGCTGGAGTAGGGGATTCCTCAGACTAACAATTTTGAGACAATAAAGTTATCTCCATATCTCTGTCTTAAAAGGGAAATTTTTATTTTTAATCTGTGTTATCTGGTTCTAGACTCTCCTTCAAGAGGAAACGGCTTTCGAGCTCTCCACCCTATCAAGTCCTCTCAACATCTTGCATAAGAGCACCTCTCATTCTTCTAAACCCCAATGGCTACATGACCAACCTGTGAACTTCCTGCATTGGACAATCCTTTCACAGCCATCAACACCCAGCAGCAGCACTGAGCACCACTCACCTATTGCACTTCTGTCATCGCAAAGCACCTTCCAAACCTACAACCCCGGCCATCTACGAGGGCTGTAGATACTTGGGAACACCACCCCCTGCAAGTTCCCCTCAACACCACTCGCCATCCTGATTTGGAAATGAATCGCAGTTCCTTCAGTGTCACTCGGTCAAAATGCTGGGTTCTCTCCTGGGCTTTGTGGGACTATCTACTGCACACGCACTGCAGTTTTTCAAGAAAGCAGCTCATCACCATTTTCTCAAGGGGCAACTTGGGATGGGCAAGAAATATCGCTGGCTACAGCCACACCCTATAGAACAATGGAAATTAGGAACAAGAGTAGGCCATTCAGCCCTTTGAACTTCCCCCAACATTCAATGTGACCACAGCTGATCATCCACATTCTCACCTCTCTGAGGCCCTTAATGTCTAAAACATGATCTATGATTTAATGGCAACAAGAACGTGCAGAAAATCCCTTCAAAGGTTTCGATCCATTTGTTTGTTAAAATAGTAATTTCATAGCAACACATTTGCATATTTATTCCTAACAGTTCATGGCGTGATTGTGAATCCCAGACAGGTACCTTAGCTTTACCTACACTTTCAACAGAGTGAATAAACTCTTCTTCACTTACAATGTCTCAGTTCTGTTCTTAAGAAGTACTGACATGTTAAGAGATGAGCAGGCATGTGTAATAAAAAAAGTCATGCAATTTATTCATTTTAGATGATGTTTGCAGAGGATTTAGATTATCTTTTACATTTGCACTGTGGATTCGTGAAGGCAATGTATCCGCAGGACTTAAAAACTACACACTTTCAGTGCATTGTTGGGATTCATGGATCAACAGGGAACATTTTCCCTGTAAGTGTTATCAATCACTGTGCAACATCAAGAGAAATAGTCAGGCAATTATGAGTGAGTACTCTTATTATCCTAAATGTCTTTTTATGCCCTTTCTCCTGATTAGTTTGAAGAGTGTCAAATGAATAATGCATTGAATTAGTGTGAATGTGCACAGAGAAGCTTGTCAGACAAGAAATGTCTCTAAGAGAAACTCCCGAGTTTCATTGTTTTTTTGTTATATCTTTCTCTAGAGAAACTTTTAATAACTGTATTTGCTGAGGGAAAGAGCTTAGAGGGGTTTTGCCTCATCCTTGTGTCAGTTTATTCTGTCTATTGACAGTTTTTTTTCATAGGCTAGTAATTGGCTGGCTGATGTCAACCATCAAAAATAAGCCACTGGAGAATGTGTTCTCTCTTAAGGAAGATGTTCAAGAAATCCCATACTGTCCAAGGAGGATATTATGCATGTTTTAATCTCGGGAATGGCACATCCTCCTGAAGAGTCTGTGTATTTTGGGAACTTGACCTTAAAACTCAGGAGAATGAAAAAACCCCAGATGACATGATTTCCTTTATCTTTGGTCTTCTTGACTTCCTCTATTGGCAAACACACTTAATGAAAACTTGAAATTTAATAATGGTTGGAATAAGTAAACACTTTAATTAACAGATCTGAATTTCCAACCTTGATATAGAACAGTTTAGGGAATTGATAAGTAGGAGTAAAACTTTTTTACTGAGGTAGGGAGAGGGACAGAAAATACTCTCAAACTGTAGAGTCATCTCTCGATGAAGGGTGCACCTCAGTATGAAGTGATAAAAGCAACAAAGTGACCTGGTTCCAGCCCTTACACAGAAACAAACTGTTATAAAATGTAGGAAAGGATCGCTTCAACCCAGCTTATCCAATAATGTGGCTGTACTGATGAACATTGATTGTAACTGTTGATTGTGGTGTATCAGCTCAGAGAGGGTTAATGCTGTAAGAAATACTCTGATGGTTGGAGCAGACATCATGGATTGACCTCACTCTGTGGATTCAGCTTTGACCTAATGGATACTGCCCACCACGAGGTCTGGGACTTGGGGTTCCACCGTGAAATAAACTATAAGAAATAGGAACAGGAGTAGGCCATTCAGCCCCTCAAGCCTGCTCCACCATTCTGATCTGATATTTCTCACATCCACTTTCCTGCCCCTTCTTTTGATTCCCTGACTGGCCAGAAATCTATCTCTCTCAGCCTTAAACATACACGAGGACTCTGCCCCCATAGCCCTCCGTGGGGTTCTATAGATTCACAACCATCTGAGAGAAGGAATTCCTCCTCATCTCAGTCTGAGATTGGTGCCTCTTTATTCTGACAATATGTCCCCTGGTTCTAGACTCTCCCACGAGGGGAAACATTCTCTCAGCATTTACCCTGCCAAGCCCCCTAGGAATACTTAATGTATCAATGAGATCACCTCTTATTCCCCTCAACTCCAGTGAGTAGAGTCGCAGCCTGTTTAGCCTTTGCTCATAAAACAATCCCTGCAAACCAGGGATCATCCTAGTGAACTATTTTTTGAAATGCCTCGATATCTTTTCTTGAACAGGGGCATCAAAGCCACTCAAAGTTCTCCAGATGTACAATAGAGGCTGCTCTGTTGGACTCTTGGAGTCTGCTGTGTCTCTGTCGCTGCTCTATGCAAGAGTGACGATTGCCTGGCTCTGGGGAGTTTTAGTGAACCCAATCATTTACTGACTATTATACATGACACTGGCCCCTATTACACAACTCTCTAGTGTATACTGGGAATTAAGAGTGATACTGGACTAGCTTTGTGGTATGGCTGATGTTCTGATTATTACATTGTAAAGGTTGAGTTAGTAATCCAGAAAACAATTCAAAGTTTGAAAAGTTGACATAACTTTAATAGGAAAGCTATCATTAAGCTTTCATCCTGAGAACCCTTCACCCCTCCCCACCCCTTACTTAACGAGAAGCTGTTCATCTGTGCCTTTTTTTTAAGCATTAAGAGAGTGGAATGCACTGCCGGCAGTGGTAGTGTAGTCAGATAATTTAGAAGCTTTTAAGCAACTCTTGGATAGGCACATTGAGGGTAGTAAATGTGGGGTATGCAGGGTAGTTTGACCTGAGTAGGATAATAGGTCGGCACAACATTGTGGGCTGAAGGGCCTGTAGTGTGCTATACTGTTCTATGTTCTATGTAATCTTTAAATCACAGCAAGCATAAAGTGAACCAGTGTGAGATTTGAAGATAACACACCCTATCTATTTTATCCTGCTTTAGGCTGTGTAAAGCGTTTTCTCATCAGTTGTCACCCTAATTAAAGCACTGAGGTAAAGTCTATCAGCAAACCTTACAAAAACATAGTGACCGATTTAAAACAAGAATTCCTTGAAGATATTTCAATTGTCTTTAACTTACATAGGACTATAGGAACAACAGTAGACCATTCAGCCCCTCAGACCTGTTCCACCATTCAATTAGATCATGGTTGATCTGTGACCTCACCCCAAATACCTGCCTTTGGCCCATATTTGCTTAACAAAAAATATATCTCAGATTTAAAATTAGTAACTGATCCAGTGTCCGCTGCTGTTTGTGGAAGAGAATTGCAACCATCCTTTATTTATTTATTTTCCCTCAAAAGGAGTACCTCATTCAAATCCGGGATATTGTATTTAAATCTCACTGGGTTGGCTATTGGTGAAGTTTAATTGTATCTGATGTTTTCGTGAACTTTGTGTCCTGTCTATGGTCCCGGGCCTGTTTCATGTCAGACCACTAGGGAGCAGTGTAGCTCCGAGTTTGTAAATGTTCCCCAGCCTTGTTCAATCAGTGAGCTGAGTGAATCTATCTGTCATCAGCTGTGTCTCTCACCCGTGTATGAAATGCATAGTGATGAAAAGCAAAATATTTTGCAGAATATCCATCTGTCATTTGGCGAATGCTCCTTTGTGAGGCTTGGGGAACATTGTTGGTCAGTCGTACGACTTTATATGTTCACTGGGAAGGGATTAGGTCTGCGTTTTGTGCCGCTCCAGTCCATGTGATGCAGCACATCTTCATGTCTGTAATCAATCAGTTACCTTGGGGGGGGGGAAGCTGTTTTATCGTACAAGTCTGTTACAATCTGGTCTGAAGGTGTTGTCTGCAAGACAAGACAGCAACTTGTGTAAAAATTCCAGTGTACAGTATTTTGTAGCAATTCCCGCAATGTGGCCAGGTTGCAGAGGTGTATATTTGTATGTATCTGTCTGGAAACAGATTTAGGTGTGTACGTACGGCTGTGAATGTGGATGTATAACTGTGTTTATTTGTGGGCCTTTCGCATACGAACATACAATTCAGAATTAGGTGGAGGCCATTCAGCCCCTTCAGCTTGCTCTGCCGTACACAAAATCACGGCTGATCTTCTTGTAACCCCAAATTCATATTCCTGCTTCATCCTGAGAACCCTTCACCCCTCCCCACCCCTTACTTAACGAGAAGCTGTTCATCTGTGCCTTAAAAATATTTTAAAATATTCTGTGAGTATGCCTGAGTGTGCTTTTGTCTGCATACTTGTGTGGCCATCAGTGTGTTTATTTGTGTATTTATGTATGTGTATTTGTGTTTGAGTGTGTGTGAGTATTTGTGTGCACGTGAGTGTGTATTTATATCAGCGTGTGTTTGTATTTGTGTGTGTGAATTTGTATTTTTGAGAGTGTGTGTGCATTTGTGTGAGTGAATTTGTGTGTGCAAGTGTGTATTTGCATGTGTGTGTTGTGCAGGAGTGGAAATGTATTTGTGTGTGTATGTGCCAGTATATATATATGTATGTGTGAGTATATATGTGTGCGAATGTGTATTTGAGTGTGTGTGCATGTGCGCAAGTGTATTTGTATGTTTGTGTGCACGTGTATTTGTGTGTGCACGTGTATTTGTGTGTGCGCGCGTGTATTTGTGTGCGCGCGTGTATTTGTGTGCGCACGTGTATTTGTGTGTGTGCGCGCGTGTATTTGTGTGTGTGCGCGCGCGTGTATTTGTGTGTGTGCGCGCGCGTGTATTTGTGTGTGTGCGCGCGCGTGTATTTGTGTGTGCGCGCGCGCGTGTATTTGTGTGTGCGCGCGCGCGTGTATTTGTGTGTGCGCGCGCGCGTGTATTTGTGTGTGTGCGCGCGCGCGTGTATTTGTGTGTGTGCGCGCGCGCGTGTATTTGTGTGTGTGCGCGCGCGCGTGTATTTGTGTGTGTGCGCGCGCGCGTGTATTTGTGTGTGCGCGCGCGCGTGTATTTGTGTGTGCGCGCGCGCGTGTATTTGTGTGTGCGCGCGCGCGCGTGTATTTGTGTGTGCGCGCGCGCGCGTGTATTTGTGTGCGTGTGCGAGAGTATATGTGTGGATGTGTTATTTGTGTGTATTTGTATGTGTGAATGTATATGTGAGTGTGTATGTGTGTACGAGTATATGTATGTGAGTGTGTATGTGTGTACGAGTATATGTATGTGAGTGTGTATGTGTGTACGAGTGTATATGTGTGTGCGCGTGTATGTGTGTACGAGTGTATATGTGTGTGCGCGTGTGTGTGTGTGCGAGTGTATATGTGTGTGCGCGCGTGTGTGTGTGCGCGCGAGTATATGTGTGTGTGCGTGCGTGCACGAGTGTATATGTGAGTGTGTATTTGTATGTGCGCGAGTGTATATGTGAGTGTGTATTTGTGTGTGTGTGCGCGCACGTGCACGAGTGCATATGTAAGTGTGTGTTTGTATGTGTGTGTCTCTTGTAGAAATGGGTCAGGTTTGTCTCATTTAACCGTTTGGCTTGGTCCTTGTGAGGTAAGATCAGATATTCTGCCGGAGGCAGTTTATGGTGTTTACATGAAACGCACATCAGAATAGGAACATATTTACTGAAAGAAAGCAGTTCTGTTCTGAATAAGTGGATAGAAATAGATCACGAACCTTGGAAAATACCCCAGTCTGCCTGGGCAGGGAGGGAATGAACTTTTACTGGAGAACCAGACCATTCTCAAATCTCACTTAAATAATTGCAAGCTGTCAGAAAAAGGATCAAAATCTCTAAATGACTTCCCTTCCTCATTTTTAAATAATAACTCCACACCTGCGAACAGTTTTCCACAGTTGGAGAAGGCAGCAGACTAATTAGGTTTACATTGCAATTGAGGTCTGGGATTTTCTGCCTCTTCCATTGTCGAGTTGGTGGAGGGTCAAGGAGCTGAAAAAGTCAAGCGCATTCACATTTGCTGCTGTTCTGAATGGCTCAAGTACCATTAGGCTGGTTAATCTGGCAGGAATTGCTGGAGGTTGATGCTTTTGTAAATGTTCTGCTGGTTGAGTGCAGAGGAACACAAGCACACAATCAACAGCATGGTTTTTACTAAGACCGAACAGATCCCATAAGATCCCACAGATTGGCAGCACCTCCTTCAACAAAAGTCCTTTTTTCCCCTTCCTTTTAATTCTCTGTAACCCAGCACATTTGGGGCAAATCATTTTTGTCAATATAACCACTTCCCTATTTAACAAAACAATGATGTGCATTTGGTTTTTCAGATAGTCTTTTTAAAAGATGTCACAAGTTATAATGTAATATAATTATTTTGGCTTCTGCACAACATGTGATTAATGCGAAAAAGAACACAGCGATGGAAGGAGACCACTCAGCCCTTTGAGCTTGTACTATCTTTCAAGTGGATTCTGGTGCCAGTTCTGTGGTGGCTAACTCCTGTCTCTCCAATGCCTCTACTCAAACCACAAGGCTCAGGATCAGGATAACAAAGTGTGGAGCTGGATGAACACAGCAGGCCAGGCAGCATCTCTGGAGCACAAAAGCTGACGTTTCGGGCCTAGAACCTTCATCAGGGAGGATCAGGATGGACTGCTCCTTACTTGCCCAAATGGGGCAGCTCCAACTGCACTCCAGAATCTTGGCACCATCCAGGACATAACGGCTCCACTTAACTGCCACACCATCCACAACGTCTGAAATTTGCTCCCATTGCCATCAGTGTGCAGGAGGCAGTGTGTATCACTTACACAATGCATTCTGGCAACTCAGCAAAGGCCTCTTTGAGAATAGCTTCCAAAACCACTGTTGTGATCTGTCTCACAGTTAGTATGTCGCTCCAGCTTGACTTTGAATGTTCTGCAGCCTCGTAGAATGATGTTAGATAGGGAACAGGATTTCTACAGGGTTTCTGTATTAGCAATGAGCCATCAGCAGTGCAGATTATTAGAGATATTGAGGCATAATGAGTCTTATAAAGTTGCTGCTGAAATGAGAGCTCCATCAGAAATAACTAGAATAATTACTGTACTCTCTAACAATCTGAATTTTTGGAAGTTAGCCTGATATCAAGCTTCATTCTGCAGAGACATGTTCAGTTTGCAGGTTCCAGATGTCTAGATGGGGATACAGATATACAAATCACTAAGAACAGCAATACAGCTTAACACAGTTATTAAAATGAAAGTTAAGCACTGGAATTCATTTCTAGTGAGATGGAATTGACAAGCAGAGAAGTCATGTTCAACTTCTATAAAACTTTTTAGTTAAACTGCGCTGGGAGAATTGTACACAGATTGTGGACTCCAACTTACAGGAAGGGTGTATAGTCTATGGAGAAGTTGCCTAAAAATAGATGGACTGGACTGACATCTGAACTGAGAGGTTATACGCATTGGAAGTGATTAAACAGGCTGGGCGTTCTCATCACAAATTGGGAAGGAATTCTGATAGACAGCTGTGCAGTTACATAGAAGGTTAAGAGGGTGAACAAGGACTAAGAGTTTTCAACTGTGAGCTGGTATAACTATGATACACACTGATATAAATGAGAACTTAAAATTGTAAACATGAGGTAGAGTTTAATACGATCAAACTGGAATTCAACTGAACCAGCCTTACCCTGAGAGGGACGGGAATGTGGAGTGTTACCGAGGTGGTACAGAGAAAGACGAAATGGAAGGAGGTGTTGAAGGGCTGAGCTGAAGGACAGGTTTAATTGGAAAAGTTGGGCCGAATGGGCTTCTTGTGTGCTCCACGTGCTCGAGGACGAGAGAAATCATCATTCTGTTTCACCCTCGCTGCAGACAGTATAATCAGCAGAGGAGCTGAGGAACCTTCTCTGGGAAAGATGGGACATTACTGCAGCTCAGCTCTGTAAACTGTTTCCCCTGTACCCCCATAGCACCCACCCCCCCCCTCCCCCGCCTCATACTCCCTACTCACAAGGTCCCTATGGCTTACTCCAGGACTGTCACTCAACTTGGACTGGGGACAATGGCAGTGAACAGTAATCCAGGACCCCATTAAAGTGGGTAGGACAGTGAAGAAGGTGTTTGGTATGCTTGCCTTTATTGGTCAGTGCACTGAGTATAGGAGTTGGGAGGTCATGTTGCAGCTGGACAGGACGTTGGTTAGACCACTTCTGGAATACTGTGGGCACTTCTGGCCACCCCGCTATAGGAAGGATGGTATGAAAATTAAAAGGGTTCAGAAAGGATCTACAAGGGTGTTATCAGGGTTGGAGGGTTTGAGCCATGGGGAGAGGCTGGATAGGCTGGGGCAATTTTCCTGGAGCATCGGAGGCTGAGGAGTGACCTTATAGAGGTTTATAAAATCATGAGAGGCATGGATAGGGTGAGTAGCCACAGTCTTTTCCCCAGGGGTGAGGGAGTCAAAAACTAGAGGGAGTAGGTTTAAGGTGAGAGGGGAAAGATTTAAAAGAGACCTAAGGGGCAACTTTTTCATGAGGAGTGGTGTGTGTATGGAAGGAGCTGCCAGAGGAAGTGTTGGTGACTGGTACAATTACAATATTTAAAAGAAATCTGGATGGGTACATGAATAGGAAGGGTTTAGAGCGATATGGGCCAATACTAGCAAATGGGACTGGATTAATTTAGGATATCTGGTCAGCATGGATGAGTTGGACCATAAGGTCTGTTTCTGTGCTGTACATCTCTGTGACTCTATGGCTCTAAACAGTCTGGTACTCACTGACAACACATACTCTGGTTTCTAGGGAAGACACAACATTCCCATTTCTCAAATGAATGGTGAGTTCTTATTTCATAGTGAAGGCAGTTTGGGGGCTTTGGGAGACAGAGAGTAACCACTTGAGATGCTGTGCTTCTGAATAGGACACAAGCTTTATAACAAGAATATCTAGGAGTTAGACCCTCAACTGGGTAGATGCAAGATTAATTTAAACTGTGATTCTCAAGTTTGGTGAAAAGGATAAGGGAAGATTCACGTTTATCCGGTGATTTTTCTGTTGTCCTAATGTGTTTTACAACCCAAGCAAATAACTACTTCAGAAGTGGAGATGTTGATAAAAGATTTTTATTGTAATCCATACCAGCTGTCTGTTCAACAAGCCCTGCAGACAGCCAGGGATTGTTCAAGTTGTACTACCCTGTATTGTGCAATACAGCTGGACACACACACACACACACACACACACACACACACGACAAACAACATGCAACATGATCCTAAGAGTGACATAGAATGTACAGCATCGATACAGGCCATTCAGCCCAATGTCAGTGTTTCAGCTCCAACACCAGCCTCCTCCCACTATTGTCATTTACTTCTGTTGCTTTCCTGCTCGTGTGCCTATTTAATGGATACTTGGGAATGAAACTTAAATGAAACCTTGGAACAGAGGAGGCTGAGGGTGACTTAATCAAGGTGTAAAAACTAATGAGGGTCTTGCATAGAGCACACAGGAAAGACTTGTTGCCCCTTCAGAGAGACGTCCATTATCAGAGTGTACAGATTTAAGCTATTCAGTAGAAGGATTAGAGAGGATAAAAGTTCACACAAAGGAGGCTGAGTGTCCGGAATGAGCCATCCAGTTTTGCTTGTTGCAGTGAAATCTTCCAATTCATTGAACAAGAACATAGTTCCAGGCAGGAAGTACTGGAACATGGACCAGGATATGAACCAGAAGCTGGGATTAGAATGGGAGGTCAGTATATATACAATGTTGCATTCTGTAATTAAACCAAAAGTCAAGAAAAGGACTTGTGCCTCATTGTGTGCATCACCTCCAGCTGGGGATCCAGTTACCAAGCACTTTTAAAGAGGCAGTACAGCACGATGGGCCCACTGGCCTCCTTTACTGTTCTGTAATTATCAATAGTTCTATGGTCCTGTACTGTCCTGGGGTGGTGTTTCCACTATACTGCTAGGGAGAGTATGTGTGGAGGCCTTTCTGTTGTGGCCACCACTTGACCGGACTTGTTGCTAGTCCTGGGTCTTCTTTTCCACTTTCAGAGCATTGGTAGGTCTGGTTGTGTGGTAATAACATAACCACACCGTGCTTCTGGCGGTATAGCCTGCTAGAAACTAGTTCCCCCGCATTATCATCAGAGCTGTAACACAGCAGGACCCTTATCCTTGGTCAAAGCTGCCCCTTTCACACTAGCGAGAAGCATCTCTTACTTTGCTTTGTTCTAAACGCCGAAAAAAGAAAACACCTCTCCACAGATGCAGGAAATCAGAAACAAAAACAGAAATGACTGGAATGGTTTGCCAGGTTTTGCAGCATCTGTGCAGAGGAATCAGAGTTAATGTTTCCTGAGGTTAGATCAGAGGATTAGATAGGGTGGACAGTGAGAGTCTTTTTCCGAGGATGATGATGTCAGCTTGTACAAGGGGGCATAGCTACAAATTGAGGGGTGATAGATTTAAGACAGATGTCAGAGGCAGGTTCTTTACTCAGAGAGTGGTAAGGACGTGGAATGCCCTGCCTGCCAATGTCGTTAACTTAGCCACATTAGGGGCATTTAACCAGTCCTTGGCTAAGCATATGGATAATGATGGGATAGTGTAGGGGGATGGGCTTAGATTAGTTCACAGGTTGGTGCAACACGGAGGGCCAAAGGGCCTGTTCTGTGCTGTAATGTTCTATGTTCTCTGTCCAACTGTTCTCCTTCGCTCCTTGGGCTCTACCCTCCACCCATTGTTATTTCCTTAATCTCTCATCCAACCCTATATTCTGCATATAAACTGACATTCTCTTAGCTACCATCAGTTCTGAGGAAGAGTAACTGGACCCAAAATGCTAACTTTGTTTTCTCTCCACAGACCTGCTGAGTTTTTCCAGAATTTCTGTTCTTGCATTGTCCTAAGAAGGGTTTCTCTGAGTTAATGGGTAGTTGACCTGAAAAACATGTTACACATCTTGCTGGACCTGGTTATTGAGTTATTCCTGGGGATTGTTGGCTGTAAAAATGAGGAAAGGCACACTGTCATTGATATGGTTGGTGAGGGACCAAAGCAGAAAGTGCTGGAGAAACTCAGCAGGTCTGGCAGCATCTGTGGAGAGGGAAACAGAGTTAATGTTTCAGTTCCATTGCCCCTTTCCTTAGTTGAGAATGTTGTTGGGCATCCCTGATTTTAATCTCTGCACCATCGGCGACCATGTTTTCAATTCCCTGAACCCCACATGCTGGACTCTCTCCTTTAATCTCTTGGCCCCTCTATGCAGTTTTGTTATTTAGGCCATTCCTTAATCCTTCCTTTTTGACCAAGATTTTAGTGCTTGTCTCATTTCTCTGTAAGTGGCTCGGGGTCAAATTTCAGCAACACTTCTATGAAGCACATTGGGATTTTATTATTTTATTATGTAAAGGCGCCATTGAATGCAGATGGGTTCAAAGTTGGAACTGGGCAGCTAATCTTCAACTGAAACTCATGGAATTTGCACTGTTTAGCTTGCTAACAACATGAGAATATTAACAGAATATTGGCAATTGGGGAAAGGGATATTTGAAAAATAATAGTTTATTGATTGAATTATTCGTTGCAAAAAACTCATGAGGCAGGGTTTACTATAACTTCCAAAATGGAATTGAGTAAGCATCTACGGAGGTTGTAAGGGAAGAGCACTGAAATGGGAATGTAATAGATAATTCCTGTTGAAGAGATATCAGTGACCCTGAGTCAAAATCCTTTCTTCTAAGTCACAACTCCAATGATTCTATAAATTACAATGCCTTCATCAGTTCTTTGATTTTCTCACAAACTCTTGAGTATTTTGAGTGGAGTTCAACTGTACAGACTGTTCATTCATTCATCCTCTGCTTACCAGGTATAGCAGGGTAGACATGCTAACACCACTGGGATGTTCACTTTGAGTTCACCAGTGAGGAAATGGGAGGTTAAGGGCAGCAAACATGTGACTGCATTGGAGAACGGACCTCTACCTCCGACAGCAAGCTAGCTTGTTGTTCTGCAGAAATGTGCTGTAGGTTGCTTCAAGTGATGGAGCAATGAAAATCGAGGATGTGCCAATGCATTAAACTGACGTGCTTATAGAATCATAGAGTCACAGAGATATACTGCACAGACACAGACTCTTCAGTTCAACTTGTCCATACCGACCAGATTTCCTAAATTAATCTGGTCCCATTTCCCAGCATTTGGCCTATATCCCCCTAAACCCTTCCTATTCATGTACCCATCCAGATGCCTTTTAAATGTTGTAATTGTACCAGACTCCTCCACTTCCTCTGGCAGCTCATTCCATACCCTCTGTGTGAAAAAGTTCTCCCTCAGGTCTCTTTTAAATCTTTCCCCTCTCACCTTAAGCCTACGCCCCTCTAGTTTAGGTCACCCTCACCCCAGGGAAAAGACCATGTCTACTCACCCTATCCATGTTCCTCATGATTTTATAAACCTCTATAAGGTCACCCCCTCGGCCTCTAACGCTCCAGGGAAAATAGCCCCAGCATATTCAATCTCTCCCTGTAGTTCAAACCCTCCAACCCCGGCAACATCCTTGTAAATCCTTTCTGAACCCTTTCAAGTTTCACAACATCCTTCCTATATCAGGGAGATAAGAACTTCACACAGTATTCCAAAAATGGCCCTAACCAATGTATTGTACAGCTGCAACATGACCCTCCCAACTCCTATTGTCAATGCACTGACCAATAAAGACAACATACCAAATGCCTTCTTCACTGTCCTATCTGCCTGAGATATCCGAGGCAGGGCTTGAAGTCACAGTGTTAGGGAGGGAGTGAGGTAGGTTTATATATAGGGCTACCCATGCTGATGTTGGCACTTACAACAGGGAAAGTTTGACAGGAAGAGTGTACAGATGTAAAGAGCTAAATGTAACTCTGCTGTTTCCTGGGAGTTCCCTGCTCTCCCGCTGGATTTATGGCAGTGCAATCTCAGTGGAATTCCAGGCCTGGGAGATTTTTTCTTTACCTCTTTGCAGTGTACTCTGTCACTGTCTTACTATTGAAACCTCCCACCTCAGGGTTCTGGGTTGGCCCAAACTGAACATAACCAACAAGGTACATCAGCTCCATCGATCCTGCTCCCTCATTCAGTAAGATCATGGCTGATCTGATTTTAAACTAAACTCTACATTCCTATACATGCTTAATAATCCTTCATCCCCTTGGTCATCACGAATCTATGTACGCTGCCTTAAAAATATTGAAAGATTCCACAGTCACTGCCTGTTGAGGAAGGGAATTCCAAAACAGTCAACCCTCTGAGAGAAAAAATATTTCCACATCTCTGTCTGAAGTAGGCAGTTTGCGTGTAATGGTAATACGCAGGTTCTAAGTTCTGTGTGCATTTCTGCTCTGTCTCATCACTCTGTGCTTGAAACCATCCACCAGGACCTGTGGATATTTGATGTGGTAGTTTTGCCTTTCCTTCTCTCCTTTTCTAGCTTTTACAGAGCTGGCTGCACTGGATAAAATTATCTAACATGTTAAACTAGTCTGGTACCATTCTTTTACAGATGCTTCTAGCTATGAAGAGAGGTTGAGTAGATTAGGATTATTTTCATTAGAAAGACAGAAATTGAGGGGGGACCTGATTGAGGTCTACAAAATCATGAGGGGTATTGACAGGGTGGATAGCAAGAAGCTTTTTCCCAGAGTGGGGGACTCAATTACTAGGGGTCATGAGTTCAAAGTGAGAGGAGGAAAGTTTAAGGGAGATATGCGTGGAAAGTTCTTTACGCAGAGGGTGGTGGGTGCCTGGAACGTGTTGCCAGCGGAGGTGGTAGACACAGACACGTTAGTGTCTTTTAAGATATATTTGGACAGGTACATGGATGGGCAGGGAGCAACTGGACACAGACCGTTAGAAAATAGATGACGGGTTAGACAGACGATCTCGATTGGCGCAGGCTTGGAGGGCCAAAGGGCCTGTTCCTGTGCTGTAGGTTTCTTTGTTCTTTGTTCTTCCCTAAAACATAGAACTAAGAACATAGAACAATACAGCGCAGAACAGGCCCTTCAGCCCTCGATGTTGAGCTGGCCTGTGAACTAAACTAAGCCCCTCCCCCTACATGATCCCATCATTATCCGTATGCTTATCCAAGGACTGTTTAAATGCCCCTAATGTGGCTGAGTTAGCTACATTGGCAAGCAGGTTGTTCCACGCCCTTACCACTCTCTGAGTAAAGAACCTGCCTCTGACATCTGTCTTAAATCTATCACCCCTCAATTTGTAGCTATGCCCCCTCATACAAGCTGACGTCATCATACTCGGAAAAAGACTACTCTACTATCTCTTTCCCAGAGGGAAAATGAATGGGAACTCTTGGGAATGAGCATGCTGGTGGCACTTGAGCTCCACTTTGAAGGTAAAGTTGCCATAGTTCCACTCTCTCATTAGAGGGATTTAGATTTTTTAGATTTAGCTTCTTATTGTCATGTGTACTCAAGTACAGAAGTATTCCTCTTTGCCAGGCTTTCTCCACACAGAGCATTCCGGGAGTCCCCACATTGACCGGTGTGAGGCAATGAGTGGTGGCTAAATGAGAAGGTCACCATGCCTCAGGTGAAGGAAGAGATTGAGAAAGAGACGCCTTCATGGTAACCTCAGCCCCTGGTGGGAATTGAACTCATGCTGTTACCATCCCCCTGCATCATAAACTGACCAGTTAGCCAGCTGAGCTCAGCCAGCCCAGTTACTGAAGGGTGCAAGTCAGACCCGTCTGTCTCAATCTCCATTCTCATCCTTCAGTGGAAGGCAGTGTGATTCGATGAAGGCCTCTGTGATCATGAGACTACCTTTAACCTGTTGTGTGAAATCAGTAGAGACAGTAGGAACTGCCGATGCAGGAGAATCTGAGATAACAAGGTGTAGAGCTGGATGTACACAGCAGGCCAAGCAGCATCCGAGGAGCAGGAAGGCTGACGTTTTGGGCCTAGATATTTCTTCAGAAAATTCATCCAGCTCACCCTGTTCATCCAGCTCTACACCGCATGAAATTGGTAAATGACCATCTCTATTGAACCGGGATGGAGCTGCAGGAATAGGCCTGGTGGATTTGCTAACCAACTACAGGAGGACATTGGCTGGTTGGTGTTGCCGTAAACTGCTTCCCTTTTGGTTTGAAGTTTCAACTGTAAATACAGCAACGGCTCTCCCCAGGACTGTAAGAAACTACAGAGAGTTGTGTGCATAGCCCAGTCCATCACACAAACTAACCTTCCACCCATTACTCCATCTATACTTGTTGCTGCTTCAGGAAGATAACCAACATCATCAAAGTCCTCTTGCATCTCTTCCAAACTCTACCATCAGCCAGAAGAATCAAAAGCTTAAAAACACGTACTGACAATTTCAAGAACAGCTTCTTCCCAGCTGTTATTCAATCTTGTTCTTTATGCACCTTCTCTGCAGCCGTAACATTGTATTCCTCGATCTGTTCTATTACCCTGATGCACTTTCTATGATATGATCTGACTGTGCTGCATGCAAAACAAAACTTTTAACTGTACCTAGGCACATGTGACAATAATAAAGCAAATCAAATGAACAACAACAACTTACATTTTTATAGCACCTGTAATGGAATGGAACTTTACTAAATTTTTCACAGGAACGTTATAAAACAAAAACCAATCCCCTCTAGGGAGATATTGTCAGAAATGCCAACCAAGAGAAATATTGACACATTCGTTCATTTAGAAAGCACCTTCCAAACCCGTGACCTCTTCCACCTAGAAGGACAAAGGGCAGCAGATACATGGGAACACCGCCCCCTGCATGTTCCCTTCCAAGCCACTCACCATCCTGAGTTGGAAATATATCGCAGTTCCTTCACCAGGCCACTGGGTCAAAATCCTGCAATTCCCTCCCTAAGGGAATTGTGGGTATCCTTCAACCCATGGACAGCATGCAGCGGTTACAACCAGCTTCTCTGGGGCAACTAGGGATGGGCAATAAATGCTGTTCCAGTCAGCAACAACCACATCCCAGGAAAGAACACAACAAAATACAGTGCGAATCGGAAACCGATCATACCAATGAATATGGTATTAATAAGCACAATAACCTAAACATGTACTCTTCACTGGCAACAGATAAACTAATCGGGGATTGATTTGATTTTAAACGGGCAAAACAATAAACCAAGAGTGGTCTATTCACGTATTTTTTTAATAATGGTATGTGCATGTCACAGTGGAATTTACCAGTGGAATTGTGATGAAAAGGATCTTTAGTAACCAATGTTTCAGTTCCTTTATTTCCTGTACTTAAGGGCACTGTGCAGGAATGGATAGCAGTCAATGAGGCAATGGTCCTGACGATCCTTACAGAAGAAACATTATTAGTAATTGTCGGCAGTGAAAGGCACATGTCATGTGATAAATCCTCAGTGAACACCTCTTCCCCCTCAATAAACTCTAATGATGTCATTTACTGTTCCCAGCAGTGTAGAAAACATGGAAGCAATCTTGGTTCCTCAACTGACGATCTTTGCTGTAATAATATATCATGGTGCAATTAATAATGTATGATAATAAAAATAATGTTGTGATTAATGTTATTTAACTGATGATGTTACAGTAATATAATGTAGTTAATAATGCATGAATGACAAAAATAATATTATGATTGTGTGAATATTCTGTATGAATAATTAATTATTTTTGACTAGAATACTTACTTTTGCATTTTAATATTTGTTTTGATCGAAGATTGAGATGTTGTGGCTCAATGCAAAAATAATCTCTCAACATTTAGCAAATGAATGCAGTTGCCATTTTGGCAATTGCAGATGTGCACATTGCTGCACATTCCAAAGGAAATAGACCATAGACCGCAAGATATAGGAGCAGAAGCAGGCCATCTGGGCTATTGAGATGGTTTTTCCATTCAATGAGATCATGGCAGATCTGATGATCCTCAACTCCACTTTCCTGCATTTTCCCCAAATCACTTGATTCCCTTTCTAATTAAAAATCTGTCTATCCCAGGACTGAATATACTTAATGATCCAGCCTCGGCAGCCCTCTGCAGTAAAGAATTCCACTCCTCCTGGAGCGCAGAAACCCCTCCTGTTCTCTCTCTTAAATGTGCGACTCCATACGCTGAGATGATACGCTCATGTCCTAGACTCTCCCACCAAGGGAAACAACCTTTCTGCATCTACCCTGTCAAGTCCCAGAGAATCTTATCAGTTTCAATAGTCCCCTCTCATTCTTCTAAATTTCAGTGAGTACATGCCCAACCTACTCAATCTACTCCATATCCAGGGTCAGCCGAGTGAACCTTCTCTTGTTTGCCTCCAATGTCAATCTATCTTTCCTTAGATTAGGGGGCCTCAGTTTATACAGTGATTTGTAGTACGTTTATAGTATTCCAGCTGTAGTCTGACCAGTGTCTTGTTTAGTTTTATAAAAATTTACCTATTTTTACACTCAATTCCCTTTGAAATAAAGGCCAACATTCTATTTGCCTTCGCTATTTCCTGCTGAGCTTGTGTGGTAGCTTTTTGTGATATAAATGTGAGGCACGTCAAATCCTCTGTGCTGACTTTTGCCATTTTGATAATATTCAGTTTCTCGTTCCTCCTACTAAAGTGTATAACCTCACACTTCCCCACATTGTATTCTATCTGCCAATGTTTTGCTCCCTTGCTTCACCTGCCTATACCCCTCTGTAGACTATGTTTCAGCCTCACCATTTGCCCTTCCATCTATTTTTGTGCAAGCTGAAAATGTGGCTATAGTATATTCACCTTCCTCATTCAAATCAGTGATATATATTATAAATATTCATGGCACCAGTAGTGATCCATGCAGCTTTGCAATTACAGTTTGCCATCCTGAACACTCTCCCAACTCTCTGTCCTATATTCGTTAGCCAATCCTCTGTCCATGCCAGTATACAGTCTCAAACACAATCTTATCTTACAGGTAGTCAAGTATTAAGCAGCAGTTATTCAGTAATGAGATTTGCTTTGGTTGAAAATTGATATTTAAGCCTGGGTTTGGAGTTAATCAGGAGTGTAGATTATAAAGACTGACATGGTGATGTCTTTGGTGCAATTTTGCACATCAAACAGCGAAAGTGAGGTTTGGGACGGCAGGGGCCATGGCCTTGTTTCATTATGACATACATTTCAGACAGCTATGTACCTTTAAGAGAGTTGTATGATATCATGAACATGTGATGTTCCAATATAAAGGCATCTACCTCACCTTCAGCTGTTCTTTCTCTCTCTTCCCTCTCTCTGTCCCTCTCTGTAATGGAATCAGTGACATATCTTCAGTTAGTTAATTGTATGTGTAATGCACAGTAACATCAGTAATCGTAGAATCCAGACACTGTGTATTTGTCTGTGATATTGTAACCATGTAAATAGTTAGTGTTGCTAATAAACTTGAAGACATCTGTCTCAGCAAGAACCTGATACTCTGTGGTATATGCTATGTAGACTCAGGTATAGAAAACCACAAAGGACATCAGTTTTATCAATGTACACTAGTTGGTTTCTCGGCAAATTAAATATTTTTTGCATGATTATCTATTCAAAACACGTTTCCTGCTACCAGTGTGCCTCAGAATGTGCATCTAACCAGAATAGTCTTTAATGAAATTTCACACTACTGACTTCGCAGAATGGTCAATGGCAAGAAAAGGGCCTGATCTGGGTGAACTGAATGCTGAACTGCTGTGAAAATTTGTGGAAAGAATAAATGAAAGTGGAGCTGAGCATAACTAACCCACATTTAAGGTGCTCTGATTTTTTACGCTTGTACTGCTAATTCTGCAGGGATTCCCCTGATAAGCAGAAACCCAATTCCTCAGTTGAAATTGCCTTTGGTGGACTAGAGGAGGTTTTGAGAAGAGTGATAATTTAGAGCTTAGAGTCCTAATTTATGAAAAGAGGCTACAATCTTTGTGTTTTCTGTATTATGCCACCTCAAATGTACCTGATTTCATGGAAAGCATTTTGAGGTGTCCAGTCATTATGAAAGCATAACATGGATACAAGTCTTTATTGAAAAGAAAAGAGATGACTTTCTCACTTACACTTTGAGGTTGAGAGACAGCATCGATTTAGAATATTACTTAAGTTGGACTAAATGCAAAACTAATAAGCCTCGAGGGTGACCAGAGAATAAAATTTATTTTGCCTACTGTGTGATAGATGTTAAATGAAAAGTTGAAAGTGAAGGTACTTGACTGGAAAAGAGTTACACAAATAGATAAAAAGATATTGCCCAGATTAAACAAAAGGAAACATTGACAGCAAGAACTACATTAACAAGGGAAAGTATCTGAGTTGGAAGGTGAAAGGATGGAATTTGATTATGTGTTGAGGCACAGTATGTTAGTATACTTTTAAGAGGCTTGCTTATGGTATCATGGAACTCAGGGTAGAAATGTCTCATACTTCATCTTATCCAGGGGTCACTTGAAGCATGACACTCTACAGGAAGCATGCTACTCATTTGAAATTTAATAGTTTATTGTAGCCCAGACACTAGGCCTTGCAATAGTGGTATATATCACTGAGCTGCGATAAATGCCTTTTGAATTCGTCAATACTATAATATCAATGTCCATCTTCTTATGTTAATGGAGATATCAACATTGCTGCATTAGGTGCAATAATCTATAGGAAACCAAGCCTGATTGGGTAACAACAAGAAATCAAAAATGACCAAGAAGATCAAACCAAATTTAAAACTGATCTATAAACTTGAAGTGCTCAGAAGATAGAAAATAAGAGCTCATGTTCAGAATATAGATGGTCCCTGATTTACAAATGACTGACCTGCGAATGCTTGTATTTATGAATGCAATCCCATATTAAAATATTAATTTTAAAGATCCAACACGTGAACATTTCCTCATACTTATGAATGGCTATTTTATGTTCCGAACTTGTGTACAAATCAACTTGCAAATCGGCTCAAGATTGGAACCTATTCACAAGCCGGGAACTGTCTGTACAAGAAAGTTGTAATGTGAGACATTATGTTTTTGAGACTGAATCCAGAGAAAAAACATGAAAGCAAATAATTTGCCTTGTCAAAACTCTGCTATTAAAGCAATGTCCATGATTATTTTCATGAAAGGATTAGCTCCTTAATTAAGGAGGGAGTAGTGTTAAAGGATATGAAAACTAAACAGAATTGGATAACATCATATGCTTCAAATAGAGTAACATACTGTTAAAGACTTGATTGGCCACATTTTGATTGGGTTGTGGGTTTTAGTCTTGATGTAGCCAGGATTTATGAATTGTAAAGGTGGGGAACGATGCGTCTGATGCAGATTTGTATTCTTGAAGTGCACCTAAACAGGAAAACCAGCTCAACTCCAGTCAATGGCCCTTTCAACTCCTCATAGAATTCCTACAATGTGGGAACAGGCCATTTGACCCACCGAGTTCACACTGACCCTCCAAAGAGCTTTCCACCCAGATTCACCCTATGACTGTAGCCCTGCATTTCTCTTGACTAAACCACCTAACCTGCACATCCATGGACACCATGACTAATTTAGCATGGCTAGTCCACCCTAAACTGTAACACTTTGGGCTGGGGGAGGAAACTGGAGCACCTGGAGGAAACCCATGCAGACATAGGGAGAATGTGCAAACTCCACACAGATAGTCACCCGAGTTTAGAATTGAACCTGGGTCCCCAGTGCTGTGAGGCTGTAGTGCTAACCGCTGAGCCACCATGCCTACCCAACAAGCATGTCATGGGGATTGTGCATTTGCAATTGCAAACTTGAATCTTTAGTTTCCTGATGGAATCATCTGTTGAACCATTATATTCGGGACCAGGGGTCTGACCTGTATGAGTATGTACGCTGCCCAGGGAGACAGCCTGGAACTAAAAACCTCTGCTGCAGCGTCCAACTAGAGAGGGACCCAATCGGAGAGCCTGAAGCTTTGCAGGGCTGGCTGCCTGACTGGAGACGGGTGAAAGCTGTGTGAGTGCTTGGAGAGTCCGAAATAAAAACATCCGTGCAGAAAGTTCCAGCAAGAAAGAGGCCTGAAGCTGTAGAGTCATTAGACCAGAGGGAGATCTCCTCGTGGGGATTTGTTCGTGCAACATTTCTAGCCCATAGCCACACCCCCTACCCACTGAGGCATGGAGACTCTGACACTAAGACCACCCAGATGACAGTGGGGATGTTGCCTCTATGGACCTGATGACAGTTCAAGGGTTGAGTCCTCCCTGTTCTCCCCATGAAGCCCCTCTTTGATATTTCTTGTCTCCCCGCTGCTGGAGAAAGGGAAGCTCCTACCCATGCTCACCTAACTCCAACAAGGTAATTGCAAGGCAGGAGTGTGTTAGGGAACTGTGGGCTGGCACGGTGGCTCACTGGTTAACCTCGCAGCACCAGGGGCTCAGGTTTGATTCCACCCTCAGGTAACTGCCTGTGTGGGGTTTGCACATTCACCCCCTGTCTGTGTGGGTTTCGTTCAGCTGCTCCGGTTTCCTTCCACCGTCCAAAAAAGTGTAGGTTAGGTGGATTGGCCATGCTAAATTGCCCATAGTGTCCAGGGATGTGTAGCTTAGATGGATTAACCATGGGAAATGCAGAGTTACAAGGATGGGGTGGGTCTGGGTGGGATGCTCTTCAGTGAGGGGGTATGGAATTGATGGGCTGAATGGCCTCTGTCTGCATTGGAGGAATTCTAGCCCAACTGAGGTTCCTATACCCAATCATGCTACTGGCACCAACTTCACAACCGACTCCTTCAGGGCAAGGGATGTTCTGCCCAAATTGTTTCAATTCTAGCCACATGTTGCAGATTCTCTACAAAAGACACCTTGCTTCATGTTTGCATCGCAACAAGTTCTTGTGGAAAAAGATGGTAGGAAGATAGGTAACAAAGTGAATTGACAGGAGGAGATAGAGAGTCTGCAAAGGGATGGTGATGAATTAAGTGCATAGCAAAAATCTGGCAGACAATGTATAATGTGGGATAATGTGATCTTTTCCACTTTGCAAGGAGAAAAGAACAGTAACATATTATTGAAATAGAGAGAGATTGTGGAACTGTGGAACAGAGGGAGCTGGGTGACATAGTACGTGAATTAGTAAGAGTAAGTATGTAGGAACAGCAAATGATCAGAAAAGCAAATGGAATATTATTTATTGCTGGGGAGGGAAGTTCAGCTGTGGATGTACATGTCTCAGTGAGACTGTAACAGGCGTACTATACGCTGTTTTTATCTCTTTAATGATAAAGGATATGATTTTATTAGAAACTGCTTAGAAAAGGTTCACTTTATCTCATTCCTTAGTTAAACGTGTCATCCTATGAAGACAGGTTGAATACTCTGGGCATATACCCATTAGACTTTACAGGACAGACAGGTTACCTTATTGAAACAGGATACAGAACAGAATGGACACCAAGATGATGCTTCCTTTTGTGGGAGGGAGTAGAACTAGGGGACACTTTTTCAGACCAAGAGATATCTTGTTTAAGGCAGAGATGAGGCAAAACTCTTTTCTCACAGAGGGCTGTTTTCTGGAACTCCACTACCACAAGACCATAGGAAACAGGAACAGGATTAGGCCATTTAGTTCCTCAAGCCTGCTCTCTTACTCAAGAGGATCATGGCTGATCCGACATTCCTCCCATCCACTTTGTTGTCCTTTCCCCACAATTTTTGATTCTTCTCCAGGAAGTGAAGGAGGTTGGGACATCGAATCGATTCATGGCTCAGTGAGGGAGATCTTTGATAGACGAGAGAGTCAATAATTAAGGGGGGGGATGAAACACAAATAGGAAAGTGACCAAAACCAGATCGCATGATCTTATTGAATGACAGAACAGGCCCGAAGGGGAGAATGGTTTTTTTATGATCCTAAGGATGGTATGGTAGCTCAGTGTTTAGCACTGCTGCTTCACAGCACCAGAGACCCATGTTCAATTCCAACCTCCTGTGACTGAGTGTACAGAGTTTGCACGTTCTCCCCGTGTCTGTGTGGATTTCCTCCGAATGCTCTGGTTTTCTCCCACAGCCCAAAGATGTGCAAGTCAGGTGGATTAGCCATGGGAAATGCAGGGTTACTGTGATTGCGTAGGGGGACGGGTGTGGGTGGGATGCTGTTTGGAGGGTCAGTATGGACTCGATGAGTCAAATGACCTGATTCCACACCGTGGGGATTCTATACTTCTAAGTCACATGATCCTGTTAGCCTATTTCCACTTTCAGCAAAATATGAGGTATTATTTCCATCATTTTCTCAAACAAACTTGAAAGAACATTGATAGATTTGAGGCAATTTGATTAACCCAGCAGAAAGTAGGTACATCCCAAAAATAAAAGGAAACATTTAAAATCATGGCATCATTCCATCTCCTGAGAGAAACCTGACTTTAAGTGGTGGAGAATGACTTCTAAAAATGTCTGAGGCTGTTCCCTGGTCAGATTGGAGCACAATGCCTACAAAACCTTTTGACAAAATGACATCTTGTTGTGGACACTGCGAGAGCCTTTGACTACAAATGAATCCAGTTTTAATATTTCGAAGACTCAAACTGGAACAACTGGTGGACAATCAAGTTGGATTCACTGTGGGGGGTTCAGCCAGCTTTGTGGGCATGGACAGCTCCTGCTGCATTATCTTCAACAGACTACAGAAACCTGATCTACACACTTAAAATTCTGCCACCCCTTGGTCCGATGGTGCCAATTTCAGATGAACTGTGTTAGAAAATCTTGCATGGCTGAATGGGAACGGCAGGCACCTGCATTTTTCCCACTGTTGGATACATTAGGGTTCAGGCTAAGAGTGCACTCTCACTAATGTGCAACCGTTCCAACATGCTGGATCAAAACACCATTTCTCTCAGCCTGATAAGCCTTCCTTTGTTCTGCCTTGGAGCTGTCGCTTTGTAGTGAGGAGAATTGCAGGCAACAAAGGAAAGTGCATCGTTAAATTACAACATAAAATTAAGATTACACACACCAACCTGTCATCTGACAAACTCAAAGGTCCATTTTAGCACTAGACTTCACATCATGCTAAAGCAGTCCCTGGTGTGCTAAAACTCATGATAAATGCACACCTTCCCATTCATCACTGCCTTATTTTAAGTATTAAAGCATTTTGTTGTTCTTGCCGATTAACCATGGCTGCAGTATTTATATATTTTAATTCATTTTAAAACAGAATAGACACTACAGATGGATTAAAAAGTCATACCTCACTAAGCCCTTGTAATATTTAATTTATGCCATCCAGTCAATTGCAATATGCTGCTTGTATGATTGGTCTCAGATAAAATGCATGCTGTTTGCTCCATTTCATAGCTCTATTAATCTCTTTAGTCAGTCATAATTCTTTACAGTTCCAGCCCTTGTTCAAAAGCAACTCCTAAGTGGCAACAGTTGAAACTAACCTAACGTAATGATAGTTTCACCTTCTCGGTATAAAATCGAATCATTTTTCGAAAGGGGCTTCTAATGTTCAGCGTTTAACATTTATTCTTTCCAAAAAAATGTAGCAGTGTGCAATTTTCACCGGGATCCTGTAACAACCTGAACAAATACATTCAAACTCTGAAATATGGTTAATGCACTGAAATTTCTCAGAACAACTATGAGCCAGTCCCTGTTCATCCTTAAGTATGCATTTAAACAGGGTTTATAAAGCCTTTATGGGTGCTGGTTTAATTTCTTGACAGCCTTTAATATGCTGAGATAGTAAAGAGACACTTTTACGGACAGATTTTAGACACCCTTGAATAAGTATCTGAGTTTTCCTGTCAGCAGCCATCTATCTGAGACAATCTGTAGACATTGTACATGAATTGTTCATGTTGTGTCATGTCTAGTATGCGCTTTCTTGGCTCAGTGGCTGCTGGTGCTTTATCCTGAGTCATTGTCTTTCTGCTTTAATTTTGTCAGGAGAGTCATTTCCTTCTATAACGTGAGTGATTAAAGGAGCTTGCAAACATCCTTAAACATATGGTTGCAAGGGTATTTTGCACAATCAAAATGTTCTCAAGTGGGAGCTCGTACAAGGCTTGCATATCCCTAAATACATATTCAAAGTCTGATAGTGACAAAGTTAAAACTTGTGGTAGTCTATAGTCATTCCTAAATTCATGTCAACTCATAGGTTCCTTAAATCTGGATGTTTACAACTGATAACCGTACACAAATAGTGTCAACAATTCTCCTAATACGTCTGAAATACTTGATTGCAACAGCTTTTAAGTAGATGTTTCAACATTTAGAGGTATCTTTGATGATGCTCTTATGCAAATAACAGACAGGCTTATAGTTGAGGTAATGTGCATGCATCCTATAGACTGGAGCAGCCTAAAGATATCCATTATAAATATTGTTAGGTGTGTCTTAACAATAGCCAATCATCAAACCGATGCTGAACGGCTTATATTGAAGATGTCTTTCAGACAAACAATAGGGTGTTTCATTCAGTCAGCTGGTTGCCTGGTCGGGCCTGATCGATATAAGCAGCATGGGGTTCGAACCCCATTCTGACTGGGGTAGTTTTAGGACCTGCCTCCTCGTGCTACCTTTGGTGGGAACCACAGCACTGTACGTCAGGCCTCCATCCAGGCGGAGAACTGAAGATAACAAAGAAGAATCAGAATCTTAAAGATCTGTGTAATCAAACCTTAAAAACGGAAGTGCTCCATTTCTCCCACCACTGCCATATTGATTTAGCCCATCCGGCGTTGTCCTATCCTTCCTTCACCATTGACATTGTCTGACTGCCCCTGGTGGGTACTGTCTGTTCTCTATTTGTTTAATTGGTAAAGTGGGTGAATTGGTAGTGGGTTTGCATAACCTGGGTTCAAGTCCGAACGTATCACAAGGTGTGTCCCGACATGTTTAGAGCCTGAAGGCATGCAGTCTATGCTTGAAACATCTACAGGTGGTTTGACCTGTTTAGAAACTGGTCGCGGAAAGCCTTCAAAATTTGTTTCAGCTTCTATAGGTATTCTTAATGATGCGTAGATAATTAACCAATGAGAGGCACAGGGCCCTTGAGGTAAGATCTCAGCATGTAGATTCAATAAGATTAAAGATCACATCCAGTTAGCTTAAGGAATATTTAGTCTGGAAGATAAAATTAACACAATAACAGTGACACACTTTATTATTATCTATGTTATGAGGAGCAACATAATATAGATTGAATTCAGCATTTCAGGTAGAATAAATCAATCTGTAACTTAACACTTGTCAGACATCACACTGGTACGCTTAAGAGCCAATCTTTTCTTATGGGATGTGGGTGTTGCTAACTGGGCCAGCAATTATTAGCCATCCCTAATTGACCTTCAGAAGGAGGGGGTGAGCTGGTTTCTTGAACCGCTGCAGTCCATGTGCGTACATTGACCTACAAAGCCCTTAGGGAGGGAATTCCAGGGTTTCGATTCAGCGACAGTGAAGGAATGGTGATATATTTCCAAATCAGGATGGTGAGTGTCTTGGAGGGGAACTTGCAGGGGATTGTGTTCCCATGTATCTGCTGCCCTTGTCTTTCTAAGTGGAAGTAGTTGTGGTTTTGCAAAGTGCTGTCTAAGAAGCCTTGCAGAACTTCAAGAATTTGTGGATGGTACACACTGCTGCTACTGAGAGTCGGTAGTGGAGAGAGTGGGATATTTGTAGATGTGGTGCCAACCAAATGGGCTGCTTTGTCCTGGTTGGTGTCAAGCTTGTTTCACATCATATGTGGTTCCTCTAAAAGATCACAGTTTTCATTCCTCACAAAACTGAGTCACATAGCAATGATTCCTGAGTCATGCAATTTTTTAATTGTTTTGTCTTTCGCTGCCCCTTTCATTGAGGACTGATGTTTATACAGGGTCACAAGACTGCATGGTTCTTTATGCAAACAGGAGAGGCTGATTCTTGGAATAGGACATTGCGTGAGTGAAGGGTCATGGTGAAAACATTGGTAACAGTGATACAATTATGGCTGAGCTGAAGGTGAAGTGTTTTGTGCCTTTCATTTAAATAACATGTGCTCTCGCTGTTTCCATCAGGTATGAGAACCTGAGCAGCACTTACTGGTCTGGGCACCAACTGGAAAGACCTGTAGGGAAAAGTCAAGGAACATGCAAATAAAAACAAAATTACTGGAAATCTGAAATGAAAACAGAATGTACTGGAGAAGCTCAGCAGGACTGACAGCATTGGTGGCGAGAGAAACAGAGTTAATGAGCTGAATCTGTGATATCTCGGTGATGCATCATTTTTGTAGAGTTTCACGGTGTATTTCTCTTGGCAAGGCCTAGGCATTTTTAATATCTACTCCCCCCTCTAAACTTACCCTTATATCTCCATAGCCTGCCCATCTTATCTGATGCCAGCCTGATTTTCCCACTCTCCATGGCTGGAATTTCTCCCTACAGCCAGGATTCCCAGAATAGACAGTAATCCTTGGTGGCAGCAGTGTGAACTTGTAAGCTCAGCCGTACACAGGGTTGGACGGTAGCAGTCTGGGGTTCCTCTTCACTTCAATGTACTGGCACAGTGATCATGACCAAATGCTTCATATGGCATAGAGCTTGTACAGTTGGTACTTCATTAGACAACTGCACATTTCCACTTCACTCGCTGTTTAAACACCAGGCCCCATAACGCAGTGCTCTGTAGAGACATCCCATCTTACACCCCTGTCTAGCTCACTGGTACTCTCTGGCTAAAGCCCATGGCATCTCATTGTGCTCACTGTGGGATCGTCACAGACTGAGAAGATTTGAAGTAATGTAAAACATTAACTTATATTTCCAAAAGATAAAAGTGAACAGAAATAAAACCAAAGAGGCTGCACTTCCCTCCCAGCATGCAAATGAGCTGCTGGTACGTAACTCCTTGCAACTTTTTGCCCTCCATCCCCATGTTTTGCCCAGTCTCTGAGTCTGTCTGCCTGTGTGTGTGTGAGTAAGGGGGAGTACTTAGGGATTACAGTTTAAATAGTGAGTCATAGAGTCAGAGAGACATACTGCACAGAAACAGACCATTCAGCCCAAATTGTCCATGCTGACCAGATATCCTAGATAAGTCTAGCCCCACATGCCAGCATTTGGCCCATAGCCCACGAAACCCTTCCTATTCATTCCCAGTGGTATGTCATTTGCAACTATTTAGCAGTGCCATTTCTTATTTCTTATTTCGTTGTGACTGCTGCCCTGGGAGCTGCCTTGGCCTACTACATCAATTCTTACATCCCTGTTAGGTTCAAGGGTGCAGATGCTGTCGAAAGCTTGATACTGGGTGATGATGAGGGCTACTCTTTGTGGACCACGACTGATGTTTCTGTTACACGAGCCTCTAACTGAGTAACAGCATAGATACAATGTAGCCCACTTCTCCCACAGGGTCATGGTGGAGCAGATGATGAACATCCTGAGGAGAAGGCTCCACTGCTTAGACCCAGTTTGAGGAGAGGGGTGGGGGTCCTGGGGTTGGGCTGGGGCCGGGGGGGAGGGGATCGCTGCAATATCGTCTGGACAGAGGGTGCTGTACAATCCCAGCAAGCTGGGCTCTGTGCAACTGCAACCAGCAGCTGGGTGGTGCGATGGGCTGGGAGGATCTGGGAGAGTGAGAGTAAGGTACTGAAGAGGAGGAGGCAGATGGGAACATTGAACAGGGAGCCCTCACATTCTCCATGAAAGAGCAGAGCTAGGTCGGGCACTGCAAACACAACAGGACTAACCTGACAGCTGGTCCCAGTCGGCGCGAGCTGGGTTCAGTATACTCGCTGACAGTAAACCACTTGTTCCTGAACATAGAAGCAGTTGGTCCTTGCTAGGCTGAAAACGTCTTCCTGGCTATCCCTTTCTGAATATTTGCACCAGTCTGCAAACAGCTGTTCAATTATCTGAGACCCATTTACATGATTGTTGACAAACGAAAGTCCTTTATCATTTCACAAATGAACCAGCCACCCTGTGCCTTTTGCAAACCGCTGGAAGAATTTGGAAACATGAAGCTGGACAGTAACTTTCAGGTCAACAAGAACCAAGTTGATAGAATTTGTGGATAAGAATGCATCCCCTTCTATCCATGTAACATTGGCAACTGGTTACAGCTCAATAGACCAATCAGCTTCTTGTTATCATTCAGCTGTATCTGTGCACAGAGCTTTTCAGTTCCAGTTCCTTTACAACCATTTTAATTACTGCTTTTCAAACAGCTATCTATGAAATTTGTTGTGGGTTCCTGGTTACTTGCTTTCAAACCTCACAGCCATCCTTGCAAAACACTGTTTATAAAACAGTTGTTCACCGTTTCAGGCCTGTGCGAACCCAAGCCAAGGAGGGTGACCCTGCCTTTGGACAGGACACACTCAGCATATCCAGGGGTCCCTAAATGTAAACATCTCTGAGGTCACCTGACCAAGCCTCCAAGGCCAATGGACTCCACTGTAGAGCAGGCTCCCTGCACCTCAACTGTGGACCCTGGGACTGCACTGAGACGTAACATTTGCCAACTGACCTGCTATTCCTCTTTTTAAGTTGCACCCTGAAAATCTATCTCTTTGACTAACTTCTTTTATTCTCTCATGGGACACGGGTATTGCTAGCTGGGCTGGCATGTATTTCCTCCTTACGTGCCCTGCAGACGGTGATGGTGAGTTGCTTTCTTGAACCACTGCAGTATTTGGAATGTGGGCACCCCGCACTATGCTGTTAAGGAGGGAACTCGGGGATTTTGACCCAGTGACAGTGAAGGGAGGGTGATATACTTCCAATCCAGGATGGTGAGTGGCTTGGAGGGGAACTTGCGGGAGGTGGTGTTCGCATGTATCTACTGCCCCTTGTCCTTCTGGATGGAGGTGTTTGTGGGTTTGGAAGATGCCGTCTAAGGATCTTTGGTGAGTTTCTGCAGTGAATCTTGTAGATGGTAAACACTGCTGCTGCTGAGTGTCGGAATTTTGTGAATGTGATACCGATCAAGCGGAGCTGCTTTGCCCTGGATGGTGTCAAGCTTCTTGAGTGTTGTTGGGGCTGCCCCCATCCAGGCAAGTGGGGAGCATTCCATCACACTCCTGCCTTGTGCCTTGTAGATGGTGGACAGACTTTGGGGAGTCAGGAGATGAGTCACTTGCTGCAGTATTCATAGCCTCTGATCGCTTTTGTAGCCACTGTGTTTATGTGGCAAGCTGAATTGAGTTTCTGGTCAATGGTAAGCCCCCACGATGTTGATGGTGGTGGGAATCAGTGATAATAACACCATTGAACGTCAAGGAGCGGTGGTCACATTGTCTCTCATTGGAGATGGCCATTGCCTGGCATTTGTGTGGCACAAATGCTTAGTCAGCTGTCCTCCTATGAATTGGTGTCAAATTTTATAACACCCCATTGAAACATGTTATGATAACTTACTGTGTTAAAAGTGATATATAAACACAAGTTCTTGTTTCTGGATGTGAGTTTGCTCGCTGAGCTGGAAGGTTAGTTTTCAGACGTTTCGTCACCATTCTAGGTAGCATCTGTTGCAGCTCTATAAAACTTTGGTTAGACCGCACTTGGAATACTGCGTCCAGTTCTGGTCGCCCTATTATAGGAAAGATGTGGATGCTTTGGAGAGGGTTCAGAGGAGGTTTACCAGGATCCTGCCTAGAATGGAGGGCTTATCTTATGAAGAGAGGTTGACTGAGCTCGGACTTTTTTCATTGGAGAAAAGGAGGAGGAGAGGGGATCTAATTGAGGTATACAAGATAATGAGAGGCGTAGATAGAGTTGATAGCCAGAGACTATTTCCCAGGGCAGAAATGGCTAACACGAGGGGTCATAGCTTTAAGCTGGTTGGAGGAAAGTATAGAGGGGATATCAGAGATGGGTTCTTTACACAGAGAGTTGTGAGAGCATGGAATGTGTTGCCAGCAGCAGTTGTGGAAGCAAGGTCATTGGGGTCATTTAAGAGACTGCTGGACATGCATATGGTCACAGAAAGTTGAGGGTGCATACATGAGGATCAATGGTTGGCACAACATCGTGGGCTGAAGGGCCTGTTCTGTGCTGTACTGTTCTGTGTTCTGTTCTGTTCTATCAGTGAGCTTCCGGTGAAGCGCTGGTGTTATGTCCCGCTTTCTATTTATCTGTTTAGGTTTCCTTGGGTTGGTGATGTCATTTCCTGCGTTGGTGATGTCATTTCCTGTTCTTTTTCTCATGGATGGTACATTGGCTCCAAATCAATGTGTTTGCTGATGGAGTTCCGGTTGGAATGCATTGCTTCTAGGAATTCTCGTGCGTGTCTCTGTTTGGCTTGTCCTAGGATGGAGTCAGCGAGCAAACTCACATCCAGAAACTCAACCTGAGCTACAAATCTTCTCAAAACTCGCTAACAAGTTCTTGTTGTTGGAGCTGCTTATTATGAAGCCAACCACCACCTTCAAATAGGGGCAGGAAATGAACACAGCCCCACTCAAATCCTGAGGATGATTTTAACATAAGAAGGTTTAACATGGGACAGGTTGACGAGGGTCGAGCAGTGGATGTGGTGTACATGGACTTCAGCAAGGCATTTGATAAGGTTCCCCGCGGCAGGCTCATTCAAAAAGTCAGGAGGTATGGGATACAGGGTGATTTGGCTGTCTGGATTCAGAATTGGTTCTCTGACAGGAGGCAGAGAGTGGTTGTAGAGGGTAAGTATTCTGCCTGGAGGTCAGTGCTGAGTGGTGCCCCGCAGGGCTCTGTTCTTGGGCCTCTGCTCTTTGTAGTTTTTATAAATGACTTGGATGAGGAGGTTGAGGGGTGGGTTAGCATGTTTGCTGATGACACAAAGGTTGGAGGTGCCGTTGATAGTATCGAGGGCTATTGCAGGCTTCAGGGAGACATTGACAGAATGCAGAGCTGGGCTGAGAAATGGCAGATGGAGTTCAACCAGGATAAATGCGAGGTGATGCATTTTGGAAGATCGAACTTAAATGCTGAATATAGAATTAAAGGCAGGATTCTCGGCAGTGTGGAGGAACAGCGGGATCTTGGTGTTGAAGTGCATAGCTCCCTCAAAGTTGCCACCCAGGTGGATAAGGTTGTTAAGAAAGCATATGGTGCTTTGGCTTTCATTAACAGGGGGATCGAGTTTAAGAGCCGCGAGGTTATGCTGCAGCTCTACAAAACCCTGGTGAGACCACACTTGGAATATTGTGTCCAGTTCTGGTTGCCCTATTATAGGAAAGACGTGGAGGCTTTGGAGAGGGTGCAAAGGAGGTTTACCAGGATGCTGCCTGGACTGGAGGGCTTGTCTTACGAGGAGAGGTTGACTGAGCTCGGACTTTTCTCTCTGGAGAGAAGGAGGAAGAGAGGTGACCTGATCGAGGTGTACAAGGTAATGAGAGGCATGGATAGAGTCGATAGCCAGAGACCTTTCCCCAGGGCAGGATTGACTGCCACGAGGGGTCATAGTTTTAAGGTGTTAGGAGGAAGGTATAGAGGAGACGTCAGAGGGAGGTTCTTCACCCAGAGAGTTGTGAGCACATGGAATAGTTTACCAGTGGTAGTCGTGGAAGCGGAGTCATTAGTGACATTTAAGCGACTGCTGGACATGTACATGGACAGCAGTGAATTGAGGGGAGTGTAGGTCAGGTTATTTTATTTTTGGATTAGGATTATTGCACGGCGCAACATCGTGGGCCGAAGGGCCTGTACTGTGCTGTACTTTTCTATGTTCTGTGTTCTGATCCTTTCAGCAATGGGGGCAGTGATAAATAATAATGCGGAGGTGCCAGTGTTGGACTGGTGTGGACAATGTCAGGAGTCAGACGACACCAGTTTATAGTCCAACAGGTTTATTTGGAATCATAAGCTTTTGGAGTGCTGCCCATTTCTCAGGTGAAGTCACTTCAGTGTCAATCCGTTTGGACTATAACCTGGTGTTGTGTGACTTAAATCATCGATGCTGACCATTGAGATTCATAAACATGTGTTTGAGCTAACTTATATTGTACTGCTCCTGAGTACAGAGTCTGCCTATGGATACCTTCAATATTCTGCCAGTGATCCTGTTGTTGATATTTTGTCAAAGACTTCATTGGGAAGGAAAAGCATTGTCGGCACAAAAATGTTTGCAGTATTAATGCTACTTCACATGGGAATGAGCTTAATTCCATCTAGGTACCTTTGATGTACAGCTCTGGACGGCATTAGCTACACTAAATATGGTAGACAGTTATCATTGGTAATGCATTACTTGATAGAATGTTAGTCTAGTGGCTGTGGGTATAACATTTCCATGTAAGGAGCTGAGTGAATTTCTCGAGCTTTATTGTTTATAGATTAGCTCATTCTTGTCTCCTTAATGTTTCATTTGGTCTTTGAAACTATTCATCGAAGGACTTACAAGAACAGGCTTCTATAATTTCACGTTTCATTTTAATATCTGTTCTTACTGCAAAATCCCAATTAAAGCAGAGTCTTTTCCCCCGGGTCCTATTATAGAATGAGGCTGCAAATATTTTACATGACGTGTCTCCCATTCAATCTCAGGCTGCTCACAGGCCGAGAAACTCCAGAACACAGTATGACTTGCCTGATTGTGCTAGAGAGAAAGAGAGAAACAAAAAGACCTCCATTAAGGTTCAAAAATAGATCCCAAGGTTTCACAGATAATTGGGGGAATTTTCCCAGGCCCCTGGACATGGGTTCGGAGGTGCCAGGCCAGGGAAAATTCAGAAAAAAATGACTAAGCTAAGAATGTTGATGTATTCCTGCCTCCTCCTTTTTAACCAGAGGCTGTTTGTTAGTGCAGTCAATATCTGGACTCTGATGGGAAGCCAATACAGAGGCTGTCGAAGCTGGGTCATTAAGTATATTCAAGGCTGAGAGAGACAGGATTTTAATTAGTCAGGGAATCGTGGGTTAACGAGAAAGGGCAGGAAAGTGGAACTGAGCATTGTCAGATAATAAAATGTGAGGCTGGATGAACACAGCAGGCCAAGCAGCATCTCAGGAGCACAAAAGCTGACGTTTCGGGCCTAGACCCTTCATCAGAGAGGGGGATGGGGGGAGGGAACTGGAATAAATAGGGAGAGAGGGGGAGGCGGACCGAAGATGGAGAGTAAAGAAGATAGGTGGAGAAGGTGTGGGTGGGGAGGTAGGGAGGGGATAGGTCAGTCCAGGGAAGACGGACAGGTCAAGGAGGTGGGATGAGGTTAGTAGGTAGCTGGGGGTGCGGCTTGGGGTGGGAGGAAGGGATGGGTGAGAGGAAGAACCGGTTAGGGAGGCAGAGACAGGTTGGACTGGTTTTGGGATGCAGTGGGTGCGGGGGAAGAGCTGGGCTGGTTGTGTGGTGCAGTGGGGGGAGGGGATGAACTGGGCTGGTTTAGGGATGCAGTGGGGGAGGGGGAGATTTTGAAACTGGTGAAGTCCACATTGATACCATATGGCTGCAGGGTTCCCAGGCGGAATATGAGTTGCTGTTCCTGCAACCTTCGGGTGGCATCATTGTGGCAGTGCAGGAGGCCCATGATGGACATGTCATCAAGAGAATGGGAGGGGGAGTGGAAATGGTTTGCGACTGGGAGGTGCAGTTGTTTGTTGCGAACTGAGCGGAGGTGTTCTGCAAAGCGGTCCCCAAGCCTCCGCTTGGTTTCCCCAATGTAGAGAAAGCCGCACCGGGTACAGTGGATGCAGTATACCACATTGGCAGATGTGCAGGTGAACCTCTGCTTAATGTGGAATGTCATCTTGGGGCCTGGGATGGGGGTGAGGGAGGAGGTGTGGGGACAAGTGTAGCATTTCCTGCGGTTGCAGGGGAAGGTGCCGGGTGTGGTGGGGTTGGAGGGCAGTGTGGAGCGAACAAGGGAGTCACGGAGAGAGTGGTCTCTCCGGAAAGCAGACAGGGGTGGGGATGGAAAAATGTCTTGGGTGGTGGGGTCGGATTGTAAATGGCGGAAGTGTCGGAGGATAATGCGTTGTATCCGGAGGTTGGTAGGGTGGTGTGTGAGAACGAGGGGGATCCTCTTGGGGCGGTTGTGGCGGGGGCGGGGTGTGAGGGATGTGTCGCGGGAAATGCGGGAGACGCGGTCAAGGGCGTTCTCAATCACCGTGGGGGGGAAGTTGCGGTCCTTAAAGAACTTGGACATCTGGGATGTGCGGGAGTGGAATGTCTTATCGTGGGAGCAGATGCGGCGGAGGCGGAGGAATTGGGAATAGGGGATGGAATTTTTGCAGGAGGGTGGGTGGGAGGAGGTGTATTCTAGGTAGCTGTGGGAGTCGGTGGGCTTGAAATGGACATCAGTTACAAGCTGGTTGCCTGAGATGGAGACTGAGAGGTCCAGGAAGGTGAGGGATGTGCTGGAGATGGCCCAGGTGAACTGAAGGTTGGGGTGGAAGGTGTTGGTGAAGTGGATGAACTGTTCGAGCTCCTCTGGGGAGCAAGAGGCGGCGCCGATACAGTCATCAATGTACCGGAGGAAGAGGTGGGGTTTGGGGCCTGTGTAGGTGCGGAAGATGGACTGTTCCACGTAACCTACAAAGAGGCAGGCATAGCTGGGGCCCATGCGGGTGCCCATGGCCACCCCCTTAGTCTGTAGGAAGTGGGAGGAGTCAAAAGAGAAGTTGTTGAGTGTGAGGACGAGTTCCGCTAGGCGGATGAGAGTGTCGGTGGAGGGGGCCTGGTCAGGCCTGCGGGACAGGAAGAAGCGGAGGGCCTTGAGGCCATCTCCATGCGGAATGCAGGTGTACAGGGACTGGACGTCCATGGTGAATATGAGGTGTACCGCCTCCTCGATCATGACCCCACACCCGAGCACCAAACCATCATCTCCAACACCATTCATGACCTCATCACCTCAGGGGACCTCCCACCCACAGCCTCCAACCTCATTGTTCCCCAACCCCGCACGGCCCGTTTCTATCTCCTTCCCAAAATCCACAAACCTGCCTGCCCTGGTCGACCCATCGTCTCAGCCTGCTCCTGCCCCACCGAACTCATCTCCACCTATCTGGACTCCATTTTCTCCCCTTTGGTCCAGGAACTCCCCACCTATGTCCGTGACACCACCCACGCCCTCCACCTCCTCCAGAACTTCCAATTCCCTGGCCCCCAACACCTCATATTCACCATGGACGTCCAGTCCCTGTACACCTGCATTCCGCATGGAGATGGCCTCAAGGCCCTCCGCTTCTTCCTGTCCCGCAGGCCCGACCAGGCCCCCTCCACCGACACTCTCATCCGCCTAGCGGAACTCGTCCTCACACTCAACAACTTCTCTTTTGACTCCTCCCACTTCCTACAGACTAAGGGGGTGGCCATGGGCACCCGCATGGGCCCCAGCTATGCCTGCCTCTTTGTAGGTTACGTGGAACAGTCCATCTTCCGCACCTACACAGGCCCCAAACCCCACCTCTTCCTCCGGTACATTGATGACTGTATCGGCGCCGCCTCTTGCTCCCCAGAGGAGCTCGAACAGTTCATCCACTTCACCAACACCTTCCACCCCAACCTTCAGTTCACCTGGGCCATCTCCAGCACATCCCTCACCTTCCTGGACCTCTCAGTCTCCATCTCAGGCAACCAGCTTGTAACTGATGTCCATTTCAAGCCCACCGACTCCCACAGCTACCTAGAATACACCTCCTCCCACCCACCCTCCTGCAAAAATTCCATCCCCTATTCCCAATTCCTCCGCCTCCGCCGCATCTGCTCCCACGATAAGACATTCCACTCCCGCACATCCCAGATGTCCAAGTTCTTTAAGGACCGCAACTTCCCCCCCACGGTGATTGAGAACGCCCTTGACCGCGTCTCCCGCATTTCCCGCGACACATCCCTCACACCCCGCCCCCGCCACAACCGCCCCAAGAGGATCCCCCTCGTTCTCACACACCACCCTACCAACCTCCGGATACAACGCATTATCCTCCGACACTTCCGCCATTTACAATCCGACCCCACCACCCAAGACATTTTTCCATCCCCACCCCTGTCTGCTTTCCGGAGAGACCACTCTCTCCGTGACTCCCTTGTTCGCTCCACACTGCCCTCCAACCCCACCACACCCGGCACCTTCCCCTGCAACCGCAGGAAATGCTACACTTGTCCCCACACCTCCTCCCTCACCCCCATCCCAGGCCCCAAGATGACATTCCACATTAAGCAGAGGTTCACCTGCACATCTGCCAATGTGGTATACTGCATCCACTGTACCCGGTGCGGCTTTCTCTACATTGGGGAAACCAAGCGGAGGCTTGGGGACCGCTTTGCAGAACACCTCCGCTCAGTTCGCAACAAACAACTGCACCTCCCAGTCGCAAACCATTTCCACTCCCCCTCCCATTCTCTTGATGACATGTCCATCATGGGCCTCCTGCACTGCCACAATGATGCCACCCGAAGGTTGCAGGAACAGCAACTCATATTCCGCCTGGGAACCCTGCAGCCATATGGTATCAATGTGGACTTCACCAGTTTCAAAATCTCCCCCTCCCCCACTGCATCCCTAAACCAGCCCAGTTCATCCCCTCCCCCCACTGCACCACACAACCAGCCCAGCTCTTCCCCCCCACCCACTGCATCCCAAAACCAGTCCAACCTGTCTCTGCCTCCCTAACCGGTTCTTCCTCTCACCCATCCCTTCCTCCCACCCCAAGCCGCACCCCCAGCTACCTACTAACCTCATCCCACCTCCTTGACCTGTCCGTCTTCCCTGGACTGACCTATCCCCTCCCTACCTCCCCACCCACACCTTCTCCACCTATCTTCTTTACTCTCCATCTTCGGTCCGCCTCCCCCTCTCTCCCTATTTATTCCAGTTCCCTCCCCCCATCCCCCTCTCTGATGAAGGGTCTAGGCCCGAAACGTCAGCTTTTGTGCTCCTGAGATGCTGCTTGGCCTGCTGTGTTCATCCAGCCTCACATTTTATTATCTTGGAATCTCCAGCATCTGCAGTTCCCATTATCTCTGAGCATTGTCAGATCACTTACTGAATGAAGGAGCAGACTCAATGGGCTGAATGGTTTCCTTCTGCCTCTACTTGTTATGGTTTTATGGTTATCAGTTGGCTTTGTTATTTGGTTGTGAGCATGTTATTGTGCTGGTGCTGCTTACATCCTGCCATCTCCCGGCACGAGGCTAGAATCAGTCCTGCAATCTCTGAACTTTGAATGGCAACAATGGCAGGCTGGTGCCCATCAGCAGACAGGGCTTCACTCCCGAAAGTGAAGCCTCCAGTTTTGACTATTTACCCAATGGCCATGGTGATGTGTTCTTCTGTGAAACGTTCACCTCGGCTGTACTCACTGTGCAGCCAGAGTCAGGGCTACCAGCTGCTCCTGTTCATTGTGCCCGCTGAATCAACGCTTTCGGACCACCCACTGTCCTGCTCCTTAACACAGGTTCCACACTGGGTAGATTGAATCAGAAGCAACTCCACCAAGGCTCCTCAGACAGCACCTTCTAAAGCCGTGACCACTTCCATCTGGAAGGACAAGGGCAGCAGACACATGGGAATACCACCGCCTGCAATTTCCCCTCCAAACCACTCACCATCCTGACTTGGAAATATATCACCGTTCCTTCACTGTTGCTGCGTCAAAATCCTGGAACTCCCTCCCAAACAGTGCAGTTGGAGCCCCTGGACACGAGAGAGTGCAACAGTTCAATGATTTTACTCAGAAAGGGGTTCAAGTGTGGAATGAATTTCCGGAGGAGGTGGTGGATGCCGTACAGTTACAACATGTTATAGACATTTGGATAAGTACATGAATATGAAATAAATAGAGGGATACGGGCCAAGGGTCGGCAGGCAGGGCCAGTTTAGTTAGGGATTATGGTTGGCATAAACTGGTTGGACTGAAGGGACCGTTTCCATGCTGTATGACTCTATGACTATACAAAATGGCTCATCAACCATTGTGTCCTGGGCAGTAACAGCCTCATCCCATGAATGAATAAAAAAATTTCACTTCACTCTTGACTCTAGGCTATGGATGCAGAACTAAAACAGGCGCTTAGTAGTTTCAGCACTTTGCTACATATTTAATCTCCCAGCATTTGTTCTGTCTATGTGCTGTATGCTTTTGGAATGATGCAGTGGCTATTTGGCGCTCTGTAAATAGTTAGTATTACACTTGTCTATTTCCTGTGAGTGAGTAACAGAGAGCATAGCTGTAAGCAATTGAGAGCTGTAACTCAGATAATGAAATGTGAGGCTGGATGAACACAGCAGGCCCAGCAGCATCTCAGGAGCTTTTGTGCTCCTGAGATGCTGCTGGGCCTGCTGTGTTCATCCAGCCTCACATTTCATTATCTTGGATTCTCCAGCATCTGCAGTTCCCATTATCACTGAGAGCTGTAACTAGTTGCTTTGCTCTACAATATGACTGACGAGGCATAGGGAGTACTCAGATAGTTGGTGGCATAATTAAGTATTATTTCCTTACTTGAGTACGTTGGTGTTCATTTTTCATGTTTTCTTGTGTAAGTTGAAAGGACATCAGAGTGACTACCCTCCCCCAAAAAAATCACAATTTTTTTAGAATTAGAATTAGCATCCCTACAGTGTGGAAACAGGTCCTTTGGCCCAACAAGTCCACACCGAACCTCAGTGCCTCCCACCCAGACCCATCCCCCTATAACCGACCTCATCCACACATCCTGAACACTACGGGCAATTTAGCATGGCCATTCCACCCTAACCTGCACATCTTTGGACTGTAGGAGGAAACCGGAGCACCCAGAGGAAACACACGCAGACACAGGGAGAATGTGCAAACTCTGCACAGACAGATACCCAAAGCTGGAATTGAACCTGGGTCCCTGGTGCTGTGAGGCAGCAGTGTTTTACATAATGTATAGGAAAGCTCGAAGGGGAAAAATTGGTAAAGGGTGAGAACATGAGGCAGAAAAGGCTAAAATAACAGGGAAAACTCTGAAACAATGCAAATACAACAAATTTCAATGGGCTTTTGGGAAACAGTAATCGCACAAATCGAGAAGAATTTGTAACAAAGAGCAATTGTGAACAGAAATGATTAAACCTGAGCACAGCATCCAATGAGCTTATGCTCCATTGTCATTGGTGAATGCTCTTGCTATCAAAGGCTAAACAGGTTGGGACTGTACTCCCTAAAGTTTAGAAGGAAGAGAGGTGATGTTATGGAAACAAACAGGACGCCTAAGGGGCTTTAAAAGGCAAATGCTGAGAGGATGCTTTCCCTGATGGGAGAGTCTAGGACCAGAAGGCACAGACACAGAGCAAAGGGACACCAATTTCAGGCTGAGATGAGAAGGAATTCCTTTTCTCACAGGGTTGTGAGTCTTTGGAAGTCCTTGCAGAGAGCTGAGGGAACAGAGTCCTTGTATATGTTTAAGGCTGAGAGAGATAGATTCTTGTTCAGTCGAGCAATCAAGGGAAAGGGCAGGAAAGTGGGCATGATAAATGTTGGATCAGCGACAATCCTATTGAATGGTGGAGCAGGCTCAAAGGGCCGAATGGCCTACTCCTGTTTCGATTTCTTTTGGTATTATTTGTGTGTTTTGTTTTCTCTCACCACATTAAACATCCCTGGAGATGGACGTCAGTCACTTTTCCTGCTTTCGTTTTCCAGAAAACATGCAGGTGGCAGTTTATTATTAGTTAATTAAAGTTCAGGTTCTCTGTTCTCTGCATCATGATGGCAGCTTTCAAGCAACTGCGAAGGGTTCCTAACTGAGTTTTGTGCTTCTCAGACACCTTGGCTTTACTGGGCAGGGTGTTTCATTGGCAATTTTAGGGCAAGACAAAGAGATTTCATGAAGCACCTCCATCTATTCCCAAACTTAGCTTGAATCAAAAGACTACAGTGCAGATGGAGATGATTCTCACGACTGTTATCAAATCCCATGTCTAAATATGGCAGTATGAACATTTGCTGAAGTTCAGTACCAATGCGTTAGAAAAATGTTGCATTTCCTTTTCTGTCAGTACTCAGAGTTCACCTTTATTCTCGGCCTGAAACATTGACTTACCTGCTCCTCGGATGCTGTCAGACCTACTGTGCTTCACCAGCCTCACACCAATTTTGGACTGTGTTGAACAGCAAGCAAGAAAATAGTCACTTGTTGAAGTAGAAGCCAGTACTTCGGTGCCACATATTTGGGAAGGTCAGTTAGTCGTTTTGGAATTCTTTGAGGGGGCTGCTGTATGAATGGAGGAAACAAGTGTAAAGCTATGAAAAAGACTACTCACATTTTTCAGAGAAGCAACTAATGCATGGAGACTACTGTACTCTGGGATTCTCTCTGATAAGAGACACCTCTACTTGGGTCTTAAGCATATCATGTGGAACAAAATATAAAAATTTATAACTAAATCTGAGATGGCACAAAGTTGAACTCCCCAGTTCTGAAAGTTTAATCATGGATCAATGAATATATATATGCCATCACATTTCATGAAATGCCACAACAATGTCAGAAAGCATTGTATAAAACTGACCCTAACACCATGTTCTGATGATGCAGTTGAGTATTTTTTTTGATGATTTCTGTTGGACTATACCGCGATGGCACACTGTCTGTATTTAGCTGTGTTACCTAACCCTCCCAATGCTGGCTGTTAATTTTACTTATTTTGGCTACATGATTTCTTAATTAATGAAATTTGTGTTACTGTTTGTGTTTTTGCGAACTGTTTAGAATCAAACACAGGTATAATCGGATTACACGATGCTGGTCAGCTCCTCTGGCCCGCTCTGCCATTCAACAACATCCTGACTGATCTGACTCCCCCCTATTCTTTCTTACCTTGAATAACCTTTCACCTTGTTGCTCCTCAAAAAAATAATGGCCAACATTTCTTTCACATTAACCTATATTGTGGACAGCTCCCAGACAGAACTCAGTGACTGTATAAGATTAGTGAGCGGTTAATATCATCCAAGCTTATTTCCAAACATATCTGTTTGTTCATTCATTTTTCCAAGCATCCTCGAATTTCAGAGATAATGGGAACTGCAGACGCTGGAGAATCCGAGATAACAACGTGTGGAGCTGGATGAACACAACAGGCCAAGCAGCATCTGAGGAGCAGAAAAGCTGACGTTTCGGGCCTGGACCTTCTGATGAAGGGTCTAGGCCTGAAACATCAGCTTTCCTGCTCCTAAGATGCTGCTTGGCCTGTTGTGTTCATCCAGCTCCACACCTTGTTATCTTTGAAGTTCAAGTAGGTTTTCTGATTCTTGCTGTACTGAAAGCTATCATTAGTTTGATTATTTTTAACATTGCCTTTCACAGAAAGTAAAGCTTTGGGAAAGCAATGTGGTTTGACTGGCCAATGCTGGTGTTTATGTTATAGCGTTCCCCCCACAGCTTATTTCATTTCACTCTGCTCCTTGTTTTTCCTTTCCTCATTAAGGTATTCCTGTTGCTCACCTCAACCAACCCCAGTAAAGAAGTTTCTCTGACTCTTCCCTTCTGAAACAAGTTTCTGCAGTCCTCGTCCTTGATCCTACCCAGGGCAGAATCTTACTGAGAGGCATCTGGGACTTGGCTCCCAGCTGCAGAACTGGTGAGAGACCTATGTTGTGCCTGGCAGGGATGGACTACCCCAAGCCTTATGCCAGTCGGGCTGTGGAGAGAGGTCAATGTTGAGAGGGTAGTGGAGAAAGGGCATTGGAGAGATGGCGGACACTTGTGAGGATGAACTTGCAGTCCTTTTCCTGGAACCAAGAGCTGGGAGAGGGGTGGGGGTGGTGCTAGACTTCCTTTGGGTGGGTTCCCAATGAGGCTGATTGGTTTGCTCTTCAAACGAGCTGGTGCAGGCTAGCTGGGGTGAATGGGTTTCCTTCGTTTGTATACTGTTCCAGGATTCCATGCCTAAGGCCTGTGGAGTTAATTCTCTAAACCCTGTCCGTGTGCTGGTCCTGAGACCATTTCCCCCACTGCCTGAGCAACACAGCCACTTCCCCCTACATACCACCACTAATCCTGGCACCTTGCCACCTGCTATTCTACCTGCCTGGCGCCCTAACTCAGTCTCCAGCTGCCACCCTAACCCCACCCTTACCCTATTCACTTCCTCCTTCCAGTCAGAAGGCCAAGCTGCTGGGATGGGGTGGCCTGGTTGCTGATGAATGGGGAGTGATTTTACCCATCATCCCTGTATTACCAGGGAACTATCTGATTTTAGCACCGCTCCGCAGTTCAGGAAGAGCTGGGGCCAGAATTCCCTGCTGGGAATGTGGATGACATTCTTAACGGGGACGAAAGAATCTGAGTGTGTTTCTCACTCCTGGGCGTTACTTCCTCGGAGACGACGAGCCGGCTGCTGGTCAGGACCCACCGAGCGGTGCCACATCGGCTGGGCAAACCGAAACTCCAAGTCGATTTGCCAGTTTGTTTGGGAGAAAGTTGAGTCAGGTGTTGCACTTGCAAACTGCATGAATGTCAGTTCCGCAGCTGATGACGAGCAGTGTGGCGAGGCCTTACACATTGCAAGCAATCTCATAGGAGCAAGTAATCCAATTCCTGTCAGGACAGGCTTCATCATATTACCGCGTGCAAAACCCTGAGACTGTGCTGTAATTAAGGGTCAAGGGAAGACTTATGGCTACACAGATAAACAAAAACCTCTCTACATTGCCCATTTGTGCATCCTGAGACCTGTTCCTGATGCATATAATGAACATCTGTATGTGTCTCCTTTCATTGATTTTGTGCACGATTAGGGCTGTGAGATTTTTTAAGTAGGGATGTGCCTTCCTCATTAACTCTCCCCCTTGACCTTGAGTGACACAAATACCTCCGTCTTATAGTGCCATCTAAGAATGACGAGCAACAGGTTGTGTTTATAAAAGACCTTGTGATGAGTTTACAGAGATTACAAAGGATGTCAGGGCTGGAGGAGGTGGCACAGATAGAAATGGGTATAGGGACTGGAGGGGTTTACAGAGATAGGGAAGGATGTAGGGGCTGGAGGACATTACAGAGATAGAGAGGGTTCTGGGAATGGAGGTGGTTTCAGAGATAGGCAGAGGTATAGGGGTTGGAGGAAGTGATAGAAATACGGAGGGCAGTAGGGATGGAAGGAGGTGAAGGAGATAGAGGGGAGTGTAGGGGCTGGAGGAGGTGACAGAGATAGGGAGGTGATGTAGGGGCTGGAGGAGGGATGGAGATAAGGAGGAGTGTAGGAGCTGGAAGAGATGACGGAGGTAGGGAGGGGTGTGGGAGCTGGAGGAGGTGATGGAAGTAGGGAGGTGACGTAGGGGCTGGAGGAGGGATGGAGGTAGGGAGGGGTGTAGGGGCTGGAGGAGGGATGGAGATAAGGAGGAGTGTAGGAGCTGGGAGGGGTGATGGAGGTAGGGAGGGGTGTAGGAGCTGGAGGAGGTGATAGAGATAGGGAGGGGTGTAGGAGCTGAAGGAGGGATGGAGGTAGGGAGGGGTGTAGGAGCTGGAGGAGGTAATGGAGGTAGGGAGGAGTGTAGGAGCTGGAGGAGGTGATGGAGGTGGGGAGGGGAGTAGGGGCTGGAGGAGGTGATGGAGATAGGGAGGGGTGTAGGAGCTGGAGGAGGTGATGGAGATCGGGAGGGGTGTAGGAGCTGAAGGAGGGATGGAGGTAGGGAGGGGTGTAGGAGCTGGAGGAGGTAATGGAGGTAGGGAGGGGTGTAGGAGCTGGAGGAGGTGATGGAGGTGGGGAGGGGTGTAGGAGCTGAAGGAGGTGATGGAGGTGGGGAGGGGAGTAGGGGCTGGAGGAGGTGATGGAGATAGGGAGGGGTGTAGGAGCTGGAGGAGGTAATGGAGGTAGGGAGGGGTGTAGGAGCTGGAGGAGGTGATGGAGATAGGGAGGGGAGTAGGGGCTGGAGGAGGTGATGGAGATAGGGAGGGGTGTAGGAGCTGGAGGAGGTGATGGAGATAGGGAGGGGTGTAGGAGCTGAAGGAGGGATGGAGGTAGGGAGGGGTATAGGAGCTGGAGGAGGTAATGGAGGTAGGGAGGAGTGTAGGAGCTGGAGGAGGTGATGGAGGTGGGGAGGGGAGTAGGGGCTGGAGGAGGTGATGGAGATAGGGAGGGGTGTAGGAGCTGGAGGAGGTGATGGAGGTAGGGAGGGGTGTAGGAGCTGGAGGAGGTGATGGAGATAGGGAGGGGTGTAGGAGCTGAAGGAGGGATGGAGGTAGGGAGGGGTGTAGGAGCTGGAGGAGGTAATGGAGGTAGGGAGGAGTGTAGGAGCTGGAGGAGGTGATGGAGGTGGGGAGGGGAGTAGGAGCTGAAGGAGGGATGGAGGTAGGGAGGGGTGTAGGAGCTGGAGGAGGTGATGGAGGTGGGGAGGGGTGTAGGAGCTGAAGGAGGTGATGGAGGTAGGGAGGAGTGTAGGGGCTGGAGGAGGTGATGGAGGTGGGGAGGGGAGTAGGGGCTGGAGGAGGTGATGGAGATAGGGAGGGGTGTAGGAGCTGAAGGAGGGATGGAGGTAGGGAGGGGTGTAGGAGCTGGAGGAGGTAATGGAGGTGGGGAGGGGTGTAGGAGCTGGAGGAGGTAATGGAGGTAGGGAGGGGTGTAGGAGCTGAAGGAGGTGATGGAGGTAGGGAGGGGTGTAGGAGCTGGAGGAGGTGATGGAGATAGGGAGGAGTGTAGGAGCTGGAGGAGGTGATGGAGGTGGGGAGGGGTGTAGGGGCTGGAGGAGGTGATGGAGGTGGGGAGGGGAGTAGGGGCTGGAGGAGGTGATGGAGATAGGGAGGGGTGTAGGAGCTGGAGGAGGTGATGGAGATAGGGAGGGGTGTAGGAGCTGGAGGAGGGATGGAGGTAGGGAGGGGTGTAGGAGCTGGAGGAGGTAATGGAGGTGGGGAGGGGTGTAGGGGCTGGAGGAGGTGATGGAGATAGGGAGGGGTGTAGGAGCTGGAGGAGGGATGGAGGTGGGGAGGGGTGTAGGGGCTGGAGGAGGTGATGGAGATAGGGAGGGGTGTAGGAGCTGGAGGAGGGATGGAGGTAGGGAGGGGTGTAGGAGCTGGAGGAGGTGATGGAGATAGGGAGGGGAGTAGGGGCAGGAGGAGGTGATGGAGATAGGGAGGAGTGTAGGAGCTGGAGGAGGGATGGAGGTAGGGAGGGGTGTAGGAGCTGGAGGAGGGATGGAGGTAGGGAGGAGTGTAGGGCCTGGAAGAGGTGATGGAGTTAGGGAGTGATATAGAGGATGAGGAAAATGCAAATGATGATTCTTTGATAATTTGCAGTTTACTAGTCACTGTTTCTAATTTATTCGTGCTGTTGCCACCCTTCTTCTGCTGAACGAGCTTATAAAACAGAACTTAAGGCGATGGGTGCGTCACGTCTCGGTTAATATCAAGATATTATCATCAAACTGACTCTTCATCAACCATTTATCGTTTAAACTGTCTTTGACCTTAGTCTCCATGAAAGATTTGCTGTTTTAGCAAATACTTTCTAAAGACCTCAAGAAGGAGAGGAAGTGAAAGTGGTCAGTCACCTGCTATTGAACAATGAAGTGACAGGTGAAGAGAGAGTGTGTCTAGAGAGAGCTCCTCTGGTTACACACTTTCACTCAGTGGGTAACAAAATCGTAAACCGCACAACTCCTTGGAGAAGGTTTGATCAAGAATTTGTATAGCAAACAATTTCAAAACATTGTAAAGGGGTTGATTTTCAAACACAAATTTATTACAAACAGTAACTGATATTTCCCATATAACAAAGTGTGGAGCTGGATGAACACATCAGGCCAAGCAGCATCTCAGGAGCACAAAAGCTGACGTTTTGGGCCTAAACCCTTCATCAGAGAGGGGTCTAGGCCCGAAACATCAGCTTTTGTGCTCGTGAGATGCTGCTTGGCCTGCTGTGTTCATCCAGCTCCACACTTTATTATCTTGGATTCTCCAGCATCTGCAGTTCCCATTATCATTGATATTTCCCATAGTGGAAGAGCCTGGATGACAGAGCTGGTGAGAAATATTTTCTCATTGAGGCTCCTTTGGGACTCTCTTCCTCTAAAGGCAGTGGATGAAATGACCTCGAATATTTTTCGGGTAGAACTGATAAACAAGAGGGTGAAAGGTAATCAGGGCTAGGCAAGAATGTGGAGTAATCAGGTCAGCTTTGGTCAGATTGAAGGGGGAGCAGGCTTGAGGGGGCGAATGGCTTGTAATTCCTTTGTTCACAATCATTTCTACTGGATTAAATGAAAGAAAATATTACTACTACTGTCTGTTGAAGTTAAGGTAGAGTTAATGTGTCTGAGTGAACATTGATGGTAATTGCAATGGCTGCTGATATATTGATTTCTGAAGGAGGGTCAAACTGTTAGCTCTGTTATTCTGTCTGTAGATGCTGCCAGACCTGCTGAGTTTCTCCAGCACTCTCTGCTTTTTGTTTCAGATCTCCAGCATCCACAGTATTTTGCTTTTGCTTTTGTTTTCTCAGTGTTCTTGACTTGATAGAGGTGTACAAAATGACCAGAGGTACAGATAGAGTGGACAGTTCCAGAGACTTTTTCCTAGGGTGAAGGTAGCTGTTGCGAGGGGGCATAGTTTTAAAGTGAAAGGAGGTAGATTTGTTGAGACGTCAGAGGTAGGTTCTTTACTCAGAGAGGGGGCGTGGAATGTTTTGCCGGAGAGGGTAGTGGAGTCGGTCTAATTAGGGGCATTTAGGCGGCTATTAAATAGGCATATGGATGATAGTATAAGGTAGGGGTGGAGGTTAGATAGATCTTAGGTTTTGGGTAAAAGTTTGGCACAACATTGTGGGCCGAAGGGCCTGTACTGTACTGTATGGTTCTATGTTCTATGTTCTGGTGAGATTAAAATGCCCTCTGAACCCAGAAGTGGCTTCACAGAATGGGTGATTTCATTGAATTGAATATTATCATTTAAAGTGTGTAATATAATGTTCACATTTTCATATGAGATCTGAAGAAGGGTCATACTGCAATTGAAATTTTAACTCTGTTTCTCTCTCCACTGATACTGCTGGACCTGCTGAGTTTCTCCATCTTTCTCTATGCTTGTTTCAGATTTCCAGCATCCACAGTATTTTGTCTTAATTAGAATTGTCACCATTCAATATGTTTGAAGGTTAATATTTGGAATGACATTGCCCTGTGTTATTAATTAGAATACATTAAAATGATAAACCATCAGTAATGCGACCTGCTGTTAGATGCTGCACAACATTTAACATTAATGTGCTGTATGCTTCTAATACAACCTTATCTAAATACATTCAAATCTAATCGATCCTAGTAATTAAAAAAAGTCAGTGGTGTTATGGTATTAGGATGCATAGTGAGTTGTCTTGATTCTTACCTGTCACTTGAAGAAATTCCAATTATCCAGACATAAAATTTATTAGACTCTAAGAAACTGAAGAGTTTGTGTTAGATTGTAATCTGAAAATTACAAGGAGCTCATAGGCTCCCCAAAGCCCTGTTTGTACTTGACCTGCAAATGAGCATTTATTGCAAATTTGCGGTGGCCTTGTGTCCTGGAACACAATCCACAGGATTAACTGTACAGAGTTATTCATCCTGCCAAGGGCTTGTCATTAAACACCTACTGGGCTTGCGACTTACAAAACAAAACAAAGAGATCTATCACAGGCTGCACAAGAACACTTAGACTCAACTGCTATTATTTTTGTAGTGACTAAATGGTTGTGCCATGCATGATATTTAGAATGTTCAGAATCAATCCAGTTATAGGCTGTGTTGTGGTTTCAATACAGGCTACAGAGAGCACAATTTTCGCTCATCAGCCCATCGAAACGAGAGATACTGTGGTGGTTGGTTCATCAACTTGAAACAGTTGATAGAGACTTGGTTTCAAAACAGCCTGTTAGATTGTTTCATATTTGAAGCTGTAGAAAGAGGCCCAAATTTGTCGCAATGCTGTATCTCATGGTGTTTGCTGTCAGCTCAAGTTAACCCTGCTTCCTTTGGTTTATCACAATTTCCCCCACTAAGTAGCTGAAGTTGTGAGGGATAATTTCATCCCGTCGGGTAAGCAGGAGCATAGTGGGGATTTTCTTAACCAACCAAGTTGCGGAATTGGGAAAGTAACAGCTCAAGGACTGAGGCAGAATTGTAAAATGGGAGAGAGAGATTGCAACACCACTCCCTTCACTGACACACAGTGTATACCATCTACAAATACACTGCCTCATATCCTTTCATATCTCTCGTTAACAAAAAGCTACTAATCTTGAAGCTGTAAATGATTTATCTGGCAATAATTGCCATTTGCAGAATAGATTTCTAAACTTCCATAGCTGGCTGCATGCCCCGTATTCCAAGACTCCCCAACATGTGGAAATAATTTCTCCTGATCTACTCATGTTGTTCTGATAACAGTTTGAAAATGTTGTTTATGTCATTCCTGAACTTGCTAAACTCTAAGCAGTGCAACAATGACTTGCTTAATCTCTCTTCATAGCTTAACATGTTTGGTCCAAAAACTCCACTCTCTCCAAAGGAATATAGAGTCATAGAGGGATCAAGGTCTACAGCACAGATCAGGGCCTTCAGTCCATCGAGTCTGTGCCAGACTAAAACAACCACCGAACTATTCTAATCCCATTTCCAGCACTTGGCCCATTACCTTGTTTGCCTTGGCATTGCAAGTGCACATCTAAGTACTTCAATGTTCTGAAGACTTTTGCCTCTACCACTCTTACAGGCCATGACTTCCAGATTCCTACCACCGTCTGGATGGAAAAGGTAACCCTCACAATATCTCCTTCTCAACCCATGGTGCTACAGTGACTCCAGCTGTGGTCTCAACCTCCTTTAGAGCAAAGGACCCAGTAGCTGCCAATTATGTGTTGTTAGAAGTTGGGGGAAGGTTGTGCAAGTAGCCAGAATTGGAGAAATATGGAGTTCCTTAAGGGTTGTGGTGAACTGAAGAGATTACAGAAATATGGGGGAGGCAAGGCCACTGGAGGTTTTGAAAACAAGGATAAGGATTCTAAAATTGAGACGATCCCTAGGAGAAGGTAAGTTAGTGCGTGGAGGGGTGAAAGAGATTTGGTGCAAGTTAGGATATGGACAGCAAGCTGAAATCTGTTGACTCTAACAATAGCAATCAGGGCAACAGTTGCAGAAATATGACAAAGGTATTTTGTAACAAGCTTGTGTGGAACAGGTAGAACTTGAGCTTTGGCTTCCTGGTTCGAAGAGAGGGTCACTACCACTGCCCCCAAGGACCCTGAGAAGTACGGCAAAACTCCTGATTTAACACTCACTCAGTTGAGGAAATCTATCCTGAAGAATGGCATCCATAGTTGGAGAGTGAGAGAGGAATGTAATGTCTTTAATGTCACCGACTCTTTGTAAGTCAGTTGGTTAAATGTTGAGGGTAAGTATCGGTGCGTGTTTGGATCTGGGGTGGAAGAGGCACCTTGTTTCTTTTGCTGTTGTTCACACCGAGAACCTTGTGAAATTTCTAATTACCTTATCATTGAAGGAAATGTTTGAAAGAAGTCAGTATTCCTTGACCATACACAGCAGGGAGCATGGTCCATTAGTTAAAATTGATAACCTGAGTTTTTTTTACCAACCTAATTACAGGTTATTACAATAGGCTGCAACTTGATTGGTGGAACATTGAAGTACCTCCTGCTTTTTACCTCATGGGTCATTTTGTCCCTCTTGAGCCAAAATTCTTTGCTTGATTAAAAATTGATCCATCGGCTTTAAATGAATGCACAATTACAGCAATTTATCACGACAGACAGGGAGCGCAGTAACACAGTGGTGTGTTCTCCAGCTTAAATTCAGAAACTGCATGAAAGTGAAAGTTTCCTTCCTCAATCAGAACCCTGTAACTGCTCGTTCAGCACTTGCAAAATCAAAATCTGGCTGACATGAGGCAGTGCAGCTTGTCGCAGTTATAGTGCTGTGACTGAAAATGCACAGTGCACATCCTCATTGTGTGCTCTACAGTCAGGGAATATAATGACCTTGATTATATTTTACTTATTCGTAGGACATGGATGTCACTGCCTGGGCCAGCATTTATTGCCTGTCCCAAATTGCCCTTGAGAAGGTGGGGGGTGAGCTGTCTTCTTGACCCACTGCAGTCCATGTGCTGCCCTTTAGGGAGGGAATTCTAGGATTTTGACTCAAGGAACAGTGATATATTTCTAAGTCAGAATGGCGAGCCTCTTGAAGGGGAACTTGCAGGGGGTGGTGTTTCCATGTATCGGATCCCCTTGTCCTTCTGGGTGGAAGTGATCGTGGGTTTGGAAGGTGCTATTTGAGAAATTTGATGAATTTCTGCAGTGCATCTTGTAGATGGTACACACTGCTGCTACTGAGTGTCGGTGGTGGAGGGAGTGGGATGCTTGTGGATGTGGTGCCAATCAAGCGGCTGCTTTGTCCTGGATGGTGTCAAGCTTCTTGAGTGTTGTTGGGGCTGCACCCATCCAGGCAAGTGGGGAGTATTCCATCACACTCCTGACTTGTGCCTTGTAGATGGTGGGATAGGCTTTGGGGAGTCAGGAGATAAAGGTCACTGTAGGATTCCTAACGTCTCACCTGACAATGAGTACAACAGACTTATGTTGATTTTTAATGTTAATTTTGATTTGCCGTTATCGTTTCTGGTGCTTCAGTCAATACCAGATGGTCTACTTGGTTTCATTCCATTTTCAAAACTTTTTAGTATTTCACATAACTGACTGGGTTGCTGGGCTATTACAGAGGATAGTCACAAGCCATCCACATCACTGCGTAGGCGAGACCAAGCAAGGATGGCAGCATGGCAACAGTTCCATGGTCGTTGTTAGACTTTTCATTCCAGATTTTATTGAAATCAAATTTCACCATCTTGGTCCCCAGAACCTTACCTAGATCTCTGGATTACAGTACAACAGCACCTAAAGAAAATGAGGAAAGAGAAGTCAATTATGAGAAAACGTAATTTAGAGCTACAGATACAGGCAAGTAATCATTCCTATAAGTATTTAAAAAGACAAACAGTAGCTGAAGTGAACATTGAACCATTGGAGGGTGAGATTGGGGAATTAATGAGAGGGAACAAATAAATGTCGGAAGCATTAAACACATGATTTACATCAATCTTCACTGCAGAAGATATAAAAAAATCCAAGGAAAGGAAGGAAGTTATTTTAACCAATGATGATTGCTGGAGGAAAGTTACTGGGAAAATGGTTGCCACTGAATAGGATCAAGTACTCTTGAGATGATGGCTTGCATCCTGGGATCGAAACAGAAGTGGCTAAAGAGATGATAGATGCATTGGGTGTAATTTTCCAAAATATCCCGGCCTCTGAAAAGAATCCTATCAAAGCGGAAAACCATGGACATAAAACTTCTGTTTAAGGAAGGTAGGAGACAAAAAGCAGAAAACTGTGGGGCTTTTAGCCTAACATCTGCCATCAGGGAAATACTTGAAACTATCAGCAAAGAGGTTACAATGGAACATTTAGAAAATTCTAATGCAATCAGGCAGAATCTGCATTGTTTTGTGAAAAGGAAACTGTGTTTTACTAACTAGTTAGAGTTCTTTGAGGAAGTAACAAGCATGGTTGATAATGGAGAATGGGTAGATATGATGTATTTTGATTTCCAAAATACTTTTTATAAAGTGCTATATGAAAGATTACAGCGTAAGATAAGACCTTATGGTGTATGGGATAACGTGTCAGCATGGATAGAGGATTTTTTACTAACAGGAAGCAGAGTCAACATAATTGGGTAATTTTCACGTTGGCAGGTTATACGTGGTAAAGCAATTGAGATCATTGTGAGGGCCTCAAATGTTTACAATCTCAATGAATGACCAGGGACCGAGTACTCATGGTCGCTATATTTGCTGGGAAAACAGGTTGTGAAGAGGGCAGTTAGTGACAGAATATTCTAGTTAATTATAGGCCTGACTTCTATTATTCCAAGCAATTCGGTCTAATTGTTTGCAGTTCAAGTCACCATAGTCCTGTTCTCTCATTAGAGAGAGATGACTGGTGGTGGTTTAGTCTGAGGGTCACCACACCTTAGGTGAGGGGAGAAGTTGAGAATTGAGCCCACACTGTTGGTGTAATGCTGCACCCACAAACCAGCTGTCCAGCCAACTGAGCTAACCTTCAAGATATACCAAACTGGCTGTGAAATCCATTGGGACATCCAAAAACAATGAAAGAAGCTATATAAATGCAAGTTTTTCTTTTAAGTGGGCTTGCACCACTACTAAAACAGCTAAGCAATTTCATACCAATGCCCTGTGTTAATATTACACAGTATAATGTTTAGACTGTGGAGTCCTTTTGGAGAACGTGGATAAATCAGGAAAATATTCCAAATTTTAAGGTCACATGTACATCCATGTCACTAGTACTGACTACATCATTAATTATCAAACTGGTTTCTGCAGTCTTTCCAAAGTAATTTCGGCTAAAATAATCACTTGAAATAATATTTCAAGGTTTGTAGTACTTGACAGTATTCCTGCTAAATTCACAGAGATGTCAAGCAGCTTGATACTGGATCTAACTGACACAGCCAGCTTGTTTTTAGAAAGAAAGTAACTGCTGTTTCAGGGTACTTTGCAGGAATGTGGAATGGGCTGAAAAATAGAGTTGGTTCTGCAGTTGTAACGAGGGGATAAATGATTACTGTAAACGTCAAAGGAATGCAGACAGTCTGGCAATGGAAGGAAGGAGGTCACTAATGACAGGGGCCCTACCCGCTATAATCTGTTGGTCTTTCCCCATTTGTCCATCTGATCAAGTTTATGAGTGTAAATCAAGTTTGGTAATCTCCACCGGTCTAGACTAGGATGATAAAATCCACATATCACCCTTTAAATCATTATTTGTCCTCTCACTGTTCAGGACTATGCTGCACTACATATGTAATGAACTTGTCAAATTCACAGTCAGACTTTCTTAAATGTTGTTATCTTAACTAGAATCCAGTGTGTTACCCCCCACCCCAGAAAGCCTGCTGCTCAGTTCCAGTTTTCTTTACCACTTGAACCATGAAATCAAACAAATTTTTTTGCATGAAACTGACACATTCCCTAGTGCAGGACAGTTTTGTCTGTGTTGCAATTGTAACATTTGCTGACTTTGTTTCTCATCCTTGGGATGACTTATTTAAGCCCTCATCAAATGATAAGAAAGTGACACTGTGAGGCTTGGACTCATATACGGTCGGGCACGATAAGAATAAATCCTTTTACACCGTGAGGCTTTTCTTCCTGAGTGAACTGAAGCTGATTTTTTACAGCTCCCCACCGCACTGCAAAGTGTGCCTTGATGGTGTAGCTGTTGAAATTCCTTAAACACTTTGCTATTTATCAGTGCTTTCTGCAGAGTAATGTGTGGAACGCTTGATAAATTCATTACTTGGTTTACTGGTTTGTCCTTTCACTTACAAGTGAAACACTGTAATGAGTTCATAATTAATAGTTTAGTGCAATTAAGTGGGCTGTTTGCCAACAAAGTCAAAAAGCCTAAGGTTAAGAATTAATTCACAATTCACTGACTCCAAAGTCAAAGAGAAAGTTGACTTCCACCAGTAATCTACATCCATAAGCTAATATCCGGAGAGTATAGTTTCATACCGGAAGATTGGAGGGAGGCAAATGTTTGGACCGGTAGACTGGAGGGAGGCAAATGTTGTTCCTCTTTTCAAGAAAGGGAATAGCGAAATCTCTGGAAATTACAGACCAGTCAGTCTTATGTCTGTAGTCAGCAAGCTTTTGGAAAAAATTCTGAGGGATAGGATTTATGACTATTTGGAAAAGCATAGCGTGACTAAAGGGAGTCAGCATGGCTTTGTGAAGGGCAGGTCATGCCTCACAAATCTTATTGAGTTCTTTGAGGAGGTCACGAGACAGGTTGATGAGGGTCGAGCAGTGGATGTGATGTACATGGACTTCAGCAAGGCATTTGATAAGGTTCTCCATGGCAGACTCATTCAAAAAGTCAGGAGGTAAGGGATACAGGGTGATTTGGCTGTCTGGATTCAGAATTGGTTCTCTGACAGGAGGCAGAGAGTGGTTGTAGATGGTAAGTATTCTGCCTGGAGGTGAGTTCTGAGTGATGTCCCGCAGGGCTCTGTTCTTGGGCCTCTGCTCTTTGTAGTTTTTATAAATGACTTGGATGAGGAGGTTGAGGGGTGGGTTAGTATGATTGTTGATGACACAAAGGTTGGAGGTGCCGTTGATAGTATCGAGCACTATTGCGGGCTTCAGGGAGACATTGACAGAATGCAGAGCTGGGCTGAGAAATGGCAGATGGAGTTCAACCTGGATAAATGCGAAGTGATGCATTTTGGAAGGTCGAACTTAAATGCTGAATATAGAATTAAAGGCAGGATTCTCGGCAGTGTGGAGGAACAGTGGGATCTTGGTGTTGAAGTGCATAGCTCCCTCAAAGTTGCCACCCAGGTGGATAAGGTTGTTAAGGAAGCATATGGTGTTTTGGCTTTCATTAACAGGGGGATCGAATTTAAGAGCCGCGAGGTTATGCTGCAGCTCTACAAACCCTGGTGAGACCACACTTGGAATATTGTGTCCAGTTCTGGTTGCCCTATTATAGGAAAGATGTGGAGGCTTTGGAAAGGGTGCAAAGGAGGTTTACCAGGATGCTGCCTGGACTGGAGGGCTTGTCTTACAAGGAGAGGTTGACTGAGCTCAGACTTTTCTCTCTGGAAAGAAGGAGGAAGAGAGGTGACCTGATCGAGGTGTACAAGGTAATGAGAGGCATGGATAGAGTCGATAGCCAGAGACTTTTCCCCAGGGCAGGATTGACTGCCATGAGGGGTCATAGTTTTAAGGTGTTAGGAGGAAGGTACAGAGGAGACGTCAGAGGGAGGTTCTTCACCCAGAGAGTTGTGAGCGCATGGAATAGTTTGCCAGTGGTAGTCGTGGAAGCGGAGTCATTAGTGACATTTAAGTGACTGCTGGACATGTACATGGACAGCAGTGAATTGAGGGGAATGTAGGTTAGGTTATTTTATTTTTGGATTAGGATTATTCCACGGCACAACATTGTTCCGAAGGGCCTGTACTGTGCGGCACTTTTCTATGTCTAAACATAGCATCATAGAAAATAGAGGCAGGAGTACCCCATTCGGCCTGTCAGGCCTGTTCCACCATTCCATATGATCATGCAATCTCAGTATCCTATTCCCACTTTCTCTCCAAACCCCTTGATCCCTTTAGCTGCAAGGCCCACATCCTGCTCGCTCTTGAGTATTTCTAATGAAGCGGACCCAACAATTTTCTGAGGGAGAGAATTCACAGACTCACAAGTGTCTGAGGAAAGAAATTCTTCCTCGCCTCAGTCCTTTTATTCTTTATTCATTCGCGGGATTAGGCTGTCACTGACCAGGCAGCATTTATTGCCCATCCTTAATTGCCCAGAGGGCTGTTACGAGTCAATCACATTGCTGTGGGCCTGGAGTCACATGTAGGCCAGACCAGGTAAGGATGGCAATTTCCTCCCCTGAAGGACATTAGTGAACCAGATGGGTTTTCCCCCCAAACAATCGGTAATGGATTCACAGCCATCATTAGATTGTTAATTCCAGTGGTTTATTCAATGCAAATTCCATCATCTGCTGTGGTAGGATTTGAACCCAGGTCCCCCGGAATGTTTTCTGGGCCTCTGGATTAACAGTCCAGCAAGAATACCACTAGGTCATTGCCTCCCTGTACTGAATGGCTTATCCCTTATTCTTTAACCAGACCCCTAGTTGTGGCCTCCCCACATCCCCCCCACCCCAAGCCCCCACCCCAGCAACATCAGGATCATTCTTTCCACATCTAACCTGTCTGGTCCCATCAGGTGTTTATATGTTTCAACGAGATCCCCCTTCATTCCTCTAAAGTCTTCTAACGTTCAAGTTCTGTTGGTGAGACTTGAAATCAGTGAATAAATCTGGACTTTAAAACGAGGGTGACCATAAAACTATCATTGATTGAAAGCTCACTTAATTCATTAATGTCGTTTAGGGAAGGAAATCTGCTCCCCTTACCTGGTCTGGCCAGCACATGACTCCAGACACACAGTAATGTGGTTTACCTTGAACTGCTCTTTGAAATAACTAATTGAGATGCTCAGTTCAAGGGCAACTTGGGATGGGGCAACAAATTCTGGCCTTGCCAGAAGCTCTCACTCCTCAGGAAAGAAGATGCAATGGGTTTAAATGAAATTTATGAGAATTTTTATTTCTTCTGCAGAATTAACCCCTTGTGAATTACAATTATATGGTTCCAGCAGTGACTACAGTTCAGAGAGTACCTCCCTTGCAGTAAAGCACTTTGGCATTCCCTTGGGCAATGAGTGGTGCTATGGTATTGGAAATGTTCTTTACATTGCAACTTTGAAATATGTGATTTTTACTTTGAGCATCAGCATACTACAAAGATGCATCCTTGCACTGTTTGTTTGAAAGAGGAGTTTATCCTTGTGGAAAATTCCACCTCACAACTTAACTTTTATGATTGCATTATTTCTAGTTTTGCCCACAATGGCTTACCAGCATTGACATGAAAAAAAAATTTTAAAAAACTCAGAAAGGGCCACTATGCAGTTTCCAAGGGTGAGGAAGTGTACAGTTTTTGGGAGAGGTTGGGAAAGTTCAGACTGTTCTCATCAGAACAGGAAAGGTTGAAAGGTGACCCACAGAGGTTTTCAAACTGTTGAGGAGGTTTGATGTTGGAGCCAGAAAGCCCCTTGCTTTCGCTGAGTGGGTCAGTAACCACAAGTTAAAGACTGAAATATCACTGGGGAAAAAAGATCTAGAGAAGGGGCTGAGGAGACATATTTTCACTCCCAAGCACCATCAGGATCTGAAAGGTGGATGAAGCTGTTTCGGTAATTTTCAAGACGGCATTTATTGTTAAAGTCACCTCTACATGGCACTGTGACTGCGAATGTGCTGAAACAAAGGTTAGTGTCAAGTCACTGCACAGGGATGGATGGCAGCTACCAGCAACAAATTTGGGCAGAAACCAGGAATGACAGCATTCCCAGCATTGTTCCCTATGGAACACCTCTTCCCACCTTTTGCCATTGGGAGCAGCACCTCTGAGATGAGGTGAGGGGAATCCAGGAGCTTAAATCTGTTCTTATGTTTCATCTCCAGTTTTCCATTCAGTCCATTCAGTCTGATCTACAAGGTGGCTCAGGTCAGGCTTTTTGGGACAGGGTGAGGAGGAGGCAGAGAGGGAGTGAGGGTCAGAGGGAGGGTGTGGGCTGCTCATTCTCCCTCTCTCTTTTCTGAAAATGGGGACTGAGGGAATAACTGTAATTCCTCAAGGGGTGCTTCCCCCGCCTCCACTACCACCTCACTGCTGGTCCAAAATTTCACCAGCTGTTGATCTGGTCAGCATTTATTGCATGCTCCTAGTTGTCCCCTTGAGAAGGTGGGGGTGAGCTGCCTTCTTGAACCACTGCAGTCCATGTGCTGTAGATTGACCCACAAAGCCCTTAGGGAGGGAATTCCAGGATTTTGACCCAGCAACAGTGAAGGAACGGCAATATACTTCCAATTCCAAATGGTGAGTAGTTTGGGGGGTGACCTGCGGGGGCAGTTGTACCCATGTATCTGCTGCCCTGGCCCTTCTGGACGAAAGTGGTAGTGGGTTTGGAAGGTGCTGTCCAAAGATCTTTGGTGAATTTCTGCAGTGTAGATGGTACACGCATAATTGAGCTCGTGATCTTCTGGTTGGCAGTCAAACTGGGGTATTTGCAATGTGAAAACACACAGAATACCAACAAAGGTCTGCCAGAATTTCCACAGTAAGCACCTGGCACCACCAGGAAAGAAGAAGATGTTGTCCCAGCAATAAATCTAGAAAGGCCTGAGCTCTGTCTGCATGCATTTGACTTTATTATTACATAAAACCTGGATTGTAGCTGCAATAGATCAAACAATGAACTTAATGTTTTCAACAGAAAGTGAGTCACAGAATCATGGAAGTTTTATGGTGCAGAGACAGGCTGTTCAGCCCATTAAGTCTGTTCTATTCCCGAGTGCCAGTTGACAACTTTTCCCCAGATCCCTGCATACCATTCCTATCCAAAGTGATATTTACTGCAAATAGATCTCATGAGGTTCTGACTTTTATTTGGGAATAATCTCACCTTTTCAGTGCCATTTGAGATGACAGTTTGAAACCACCTTCCAGTTTTTTCTCCAGTGGTTGGGGGGGAGTTGGGTGTGGGTGTGAGGAATGGCAGGCCTGCATTCTTCTTGATTGGAAGATCAGGGAGATGACAGCAAACAGGTTAGAACAGAAGTGTCAAGGGCCAGAGGGATTCATTGTGAGCTCAGAGCAGTCTCTAAAGCCCCCAGGTACTCAGTGCAATGAGGAACTTTCTTCTTTTGCACTGATGTTTATCGATTTGTCTCGTTCAGAGGAAGTGATTGTTAGTGTTTGCCTTTGTGGCCTGGACATAGAAACAGGAATATTGCAAATTGATCTGTCTCCTTGCCTTTGTCGGGCCTGAGCTCCTATTACATTTGTTTCTCTGTCCTGTCGTCTCTTGCTCCGGCTTCCAGCGTATAATCAACCTGGCTAAACATTGTGGCGAGAGCTGATTAATTTCCCCCATGCTCTGCTGGCTCCTTTGATAGACTGTGTTTGATGATCTATGCAATAGATGAGCACTTCTGATTATTTCACCTCTGGCCTTTAACCCACTCCACCCCTTCCCCCAGCTTCGCCCCTGCTCTCCCCATATCCGTAAGCTGTCTACCCCAGAACCTGAGCTGAGGAAGGCTTGCATTGTAAAGGGACACCAATCTTCTGTTTTTATTTGAACAATCGCTACATCTTGTTAACACATTCTGGAACCTCCTAGATACATAATACAAATTCAGACCTTAAAATATATTAGGAAAAGAAATTCTATTCCAGTGGTAGCAATCTTCAGTTATGATAACAATACAAACATTGATACAGCAAATACCTCTCGAATCACTAACACATTATTGTTACAATATATACCTTGCTCATCACTTTAACCTTGATACTTTAATTTAATTTATAACATACTGAACCAACTTCAAATAACGTTTGCTATTTCATTCCAATTTTACTTTCATAGTTTGTTAGAAAGCGTGCTCAGTTAACATAGATGGTCAGCAAATGATTCAGAATAGGGCTCAGATTTGATGTCTGCTCCTTAGGCATTGCAGACTATAACACCAAACATTGTATTTTATGGTAAATGCGGTAAACAATGTAATGGTGATGCTGTTTGAGGAATAGTTTTACAGGTGACCAGGGAAAACTCTGCAGCTGTTCTTTAAAATGCTGACAGGGGAATCTTTATATGCACATGAATAAGCAGACAGTGCAGCTCTCCCTCAATACTGCACTGGAGCATCCTCTTGTCTTTTTAGTCGCTTTAGTCCTGGAGTCAGGCTTGAACGCAGGACCTTGAGGGCTCAGAGGTTCTGGCCACCTGAACCACCTCATAATCCACTGTCTTTCCTTAGCTTTCTCTCGGGATCAGGAATGATTTGCTTCCAGTTTAATGGGTTTGTGAGTTCGGTGATGGTTGGTAAGTCTAACGACTGATGTGCAGATTCCTGTCTACATGGAGTGAGTGGGACTAAGGGATTGGTTTGATGAGTTGTTTGGAGATTTGTATGCTGTCTCTGATGCCTTGACATTGTCTCTGTACCTTCCCGACAGCCTCTCCTAATGTGTTTGATGCCTTTCCAGATTCTCCATTTTGATGGGTCGCAAACTGGTGACTCTCATGAGTCAGCGGGGATATTTAACCTGTTCAGGGATCCTTTGAGGCCACCCTTAAAGACCCTCTCCATCATAATATTATACCATAGGCCATGGTTTAGGAACTCTTAGATCCTAAAAGATGGTTCAGAGATATGTTGGCAATCAGGCTGTGCCGTATTGATTCTCTTTCTGTCTGGTTTTATAGACAGAGTGTAATGTCTTGGTCAGTCTTTGAATGTAAAACCTCAGGGTTAATTCCCATGCGTACATCATGTTATTCACTTTACACAAAGTGCGGTATCTACTTTTACATTCGAATAAACAGAACTAGGCCATTCAGCCCTTCAATCCTGCTGCTTCATTTATAAGATCCTGGTTGATCTGCCTGTGTTCCCATCTATCACTGAGAAAATGTGATTCCCTTGCCGAACAAGACTCTATCTACCTCTGCCTTAGTGCACCACCTGCAATAAAGTCTAGGTGAATACCAGTCAGCTTTGACTGGAAACAATAGTATACACAAGAGAAGGTCTGGCTCTATCTGCTGCCACATCATCGAGACATTGCTAAGTACCTTCATTTGTATGAACCTCCATCCAATTACAGAATTCTTTGTAATAGAAAGTGGTTGAAATCAAAACATTGAATATTTTCAGTGAGTTAGATCTAGTTCTTAGTGCGAAAGAGATCCAAGAGTATGGGGAGAAAATAGGAACAGGAGACTGAGTTGGATAATCGACATGATCTGATTGAATGGTGGAGCAGGCTCGAAGGACCAAATGGCCTCTTACACTTCCTATTGTTGATGATTTTGTTTGTTAAACATCTTTGACCAGTTCACCATTTTCGCAGGTTATTAGGCAATATATTAGAGCATCATGGTGGCTCAGTGGTTAACACTGCTGCATCACAGTGTCGGGGTCTGGGGTGACTGTCTGTGTGCAGTTTGCACATTCTCCCTGTGTCTGCGTGGGTTTCCTCCGGGTGCTCCGGTTTCCTCCAACAGCCCAAAGATGTGTAGGCTAGCTGGATTGGCCACGGATGTGGAGGCTGGGTGGATTAGCCATGGGAAATGCAGGATTACAGGCACCTTAGAACAGAGTCATAGAATCCCTACAGTGTGGAAGTAGGCCATATGGACAATTAACTTCACACCAACCCTCTGAAGAGCATCCCACCCAGACCCAACGCCATCCTTGCAGCTCTGCATTTCCCATGGCTAACCTACCCAGTCTGCACATCTGGGTAGGGTAGTGGAGTGGGATAGTCTGGGTGGAATGCTCTTCAGAAGGGCTGTGTGGGCTCGATGGTCTGAAAGGCTTGCTTCCATGCTCTAGGGATTCTATATTCCTAACACCAGTCATTTTATCAGGGTTGGAGACAACATTGCTATGGATTCCCACAAAGCAGGTAGTGAGAAATATCGATCAAGACATTGGGAAAGACGCTCCTGTTCTTCAATAAAAGTATTGCAATGGAATCCAATGTCCTCATGTGAGGACAGAGCAGACCCTTGTTTACATACCTCCATCCAAAAGTCAGCACCTCTGACAATGCAGCACACCTGGTTTGAGTTCTTACTTTGCCTGGAAAAGACCTTTGCAAGAGAAGTAAAGAGAAAATATTAATGGTTGAATCTTGACTAACTGCTCAGTTTAATCTTCTTGGTTATAGAGAGCGCAGTGACATACTTGGGTGAGGCAGAGCAGGATGGATATGTCTTCAGTGGTATGAGGTCAGATGGAATCAGGAACTGAGTGTGCCTGTTACCCAAAAATGCCCTTTTCCAGCCTCTCTTCTATACAGTTGTACACTCAATGAGGTCTGTTGCTGCTCATGTACCTGAGTGAGTGCAGCCTTATCTAATCTTACTGCCCTGATGGCAGCTTCGGGACCCGTAACCTGGTGAGACCTCTGTATCAGTCAAGGTAAGACTTTGTTGATGAGGATGTGTAAGAATCCCCTCCAAACATGTTCATAGCCCAATATCCTGTGGTCCCAGTAAGTGGTAGGGATTTCAAGAGGAATGTAATTTTTCATTGGAGTACAAATTGAATCTGTCCATCCAAAGTACTACTGACTGAAATTTGGAGGAAATCTATGGTATTGATGAAAATAAATTGAGGCCCTTGAATGACAGTGTAGCTTTCTATGCATTGGGACAGAGGTCAATGTTTATATTTTTATTGTACACTTTTCTTGATACAAGGTCTGGGGGCCTTGGAAGAAGAGAATCTCTGTCCATCAAATGTTGACTAGTGTTACAGATGAAAGACTGGAAATATTCTAAAAACATAAGAACTAGGAGAAGGAGTAGGCCATTCAGCCCCTCAAATCTGCTCTACCATTTAATATGATCATGGCTGATTTCATCTCGGCTTCAACACCGCTTTCCTGCCAGCTCTTCATAACCCTTTCATCCATTACTGAAAAACCTATCTCCTCCTTAACTTTACTCAATGTCCCAGCATCCACCGCACTCTGGGGGAGTGAATTCCACAGATTCATGACCCTTCGAGAGAAGTAATTCCTGCTCATCTCTGTTTTACATCTGCTGCCCCTTATCCTAAAACAATAACCTCTCATTCTAGATAACACAGTGTAGAGCTGGATGAACACAGCAGGCCAGGCAGCATCAGAGGAGCAGGAAGGCTGACGTTTTGGGTGGGTCCAGACCCAAAATGTCAGCTCTCCTGCTCCTCTAATGCTGCCTGGCCTGCTGTGTTCCTCCAGCTCCACACGTCTCATTCTAGATTGCCCCACATGAGGGAACATCCTCTCTGTGTCTACTTTGCCAAATCCCTTTATCATCTGACATACCTCAATTTGATTTCCTCTCACTTTTCTAAACTCCAGAGAGTATGGGCCTAAACTGGTCAATCTCTCTTCATAAGGCAAACTCCTCATCTCTGGAATCAATCTGGTGAACCACCTCCGAGCTATTTTCAAATGACTGCCTGCCTCCTCAAGTAAGGATATCTGTACATCTATTATAGTAGATTACATCAAGAACTATATGGTTCTGCTAACACTGTAAAATTGTGACAAATATGCTGTTAATGCAGAGATATTAATATAATGTTTGTGAAGTTCCTGACTCAGTGAGGATTAAGACTCCAAGCTCAGTATCTATGCATTATTTGAGGATGATTGTAACAGGCTGTCTTGATCATTTTTCGTTTTATTTACATGGAGGTGATATCTCAGTGTGCAGATGATTTTCCCTTGTGCTGCTGATTTGAGGGGCTGGTTGAGAGTTGATGGGGGGGGTGTGGAGTAATGGACCCACACAATGTCAGTGCCTTGGCAAATTATGTGAAATTCACTTTGTTCCTGGTGGGAAACGTGGCATTCTGCTGAAATAAGCTGTTGAGCTACTGCTTACAGTATTCGAAAGTTGTGAATGCATCTCCTGAAGTTAGAGTGCAAATCACCACAGGTTTTATCCCAGCTGGGCATTCCTATTTTCAGACAGACTTGCTCTATATTGCTACCTCACAGGGGCTTATCTGCCCCCTCTCTTCCCACTCACTGACTCTCCTCAGTTTTAATTCCTCTCTTTCTCCTTTGTTCACTCTGTGTTGCAGCATAACCAGGAAGAATTGATCTTAAATTGCATCTCAGTTTTATTCCAGTTGCTCATCAATAGGACCAGTGCTGAGGGCTCACTGACTGGGAAAGAAAGGCATGACTGATATTGTTGTTTTGTTCTCTGTGTCTATTAGTGCTCAGTGGAATATCCCTAATCTGAAGTCTGTGGCTCTGACTGGCTGCTATCGACATGCAGATAAATCAAGGCAATGCTCAAAGCCTTTTAATGTATCAAAGGAAAGTTAAAGACAGGGACCTTTTCTCACAAGATGTCTTTGGACAATCACTTAAGAGTAAGTTTTAAGCAAGAGAAAATAATTGTAAGTTAACACTTCTCTTCATTGTCCTCTCGTTGATTTATTATTATCGCCGTTATTAAATCAACGAGAGGACGATGAAGATTACAATTATTTTAGCTTGCTTAAAACTTACTGTTAAGTGATTGTCCAAAGACATCTTGTGAGAAAAGGTCCCTGATTATTAACACCGTTATTTGCTGAAAATGTTGTTTCAGACTTGGCTAAATGTTTGAAGGATAAAACATTATCCCATTTTTCTAAGGTACAGGAGCTCGGGTTTGTGCAGGAGAAATTAATTAAGCCAATAAACATGCTGAAAATAAATTTTGCAATTTATTTTAAATAGGCAACACAGCGTGGATTTCACACCATGCTCCCCTTTATAAATTTCACTGCAGAATTCCGAGAAATTATTGTTTTTTACCTCCATATATAAAGTAACAATATTTCAAACTTATTCGAGCATATTTTTTTTGAGGCCACACCTAATGACATCTGTGGTGTCACCATCAGCTGGAGTACATATTAACTTGTGAGAGAAAGTAATCTGGAGCTAGGGGTTTGGAGAATATGTAAACAGTGTCCAGCCATGATCCAAACTGGCCTGAGTATGGTCACTCTTTAGTCAATTCTGAAAAGAATGACTTTAGGGACATTGAAATTGATAGTGCTTTATGTTCTAATCAAGCAAAGAAATCAAGCACTTTTAAATAAATCTGCTCAGAGACATTGTGAGGCACCTTCAAAGGAGATGGGACTTGACCCTGCACCTCCTGGCTCAGACGGAGGCGCATCCACTCTATTGGAAGAGCCCTCCACCAGACAGAAATTACATTTTCTTCAATTTAACCTATTTTTCTAACCAACATGTTCAGAAATGTTATTACACACCTCTGGACCAGCTGGGACCTGAATGCAGGCCTTTTGGTCCAAAATTAGGGACACTACCACCATGCCACAAAAAGGCCATTCCCTGCCCAGCTAGAAATTCTAACACGTGGAATGATTGTCTTCAGCTGTCCTTCGATTCAAGGAAGATGTCAGCTTGGGGTCATAAGTTTCTGCTGTGTGTCTTCATCTGAGTGATGAAGCTGATTGTTGACCCACAGACCTTTAGGTACATGGGCAGGATGTCCCACATGGGGATGTGGAACCTCAGATGCAAGATTTCCTTTTTTTACCTTTTCCTTCGCTGTCACTGCCCTGTGTCACCATTAAAGGCCTTTGGACTCAAAGGGTGACACAGTTTGATGGACAAATTGATGTCCTTTTGATGTGCCATTGTAGAGTTTTGTCTGCCTTCCCTTGGGATGTTGGCTATTTGAGAGTTAACAAAACAGGACTTGGTGGTAGAGATAATAAAGTGTGAAGCTGGATGAACACAGCAGGCCAAGCAGCATCTCAAGAGCACAAAAGCTGACTTTTCAGGCCTAGATCCTTCATCAGAGAGGGGGCTGGGGTGAGGGTTCTGGAATAAATAGGGAGAGAGGGGGAGGCGGAACGAAGATGGAGAGAAAAGAAGATAGGTGGAGAGGAGAGTATAGGTGGGGAGGTAGGGAGGGGATAGGTCAGTCCAGGGAAGACGGACAGGTCAAGGAGGTGGGATGAGGTTAGTAGGTAGGAGAGGAGGGTGCGGCTTGGGGTGGGAGGAAGGGATGGGTGAGAGGAAGAACAGGTTAGGGAGGCAGAGACAGGTTGGACTGGTTTTGGGATGCAATGAGTGGAGGGGAAGAGCTGGGCTGGTTGTGTGGTGCAGTGGGGGGAGGGGACGAACTGGGCTGGTTTTGGGATGCGGTGGGGGAAGGGGAGATTTTGAAGCTGGTGAAGTCCACATTGATACCTTTGGGCTGCAGGGTTCCCAGGCGGAATATGAGTTGCTGTTCCTGCAACCTTCGGGTGGCATCATTGTGGCACTGCAGGAGACCCATAATGGGCATGTCGTCTAAAGAATGGGAGGGGGGGTGGAAATGGTTTGCGACTGGGAGGTGCAGTTGTTTATTGCGAACTGAGCGGAGGTGTTCTGCAAAGCGGTCCCCAAGCCTCCGCTTGGTTTCCCCAATGTAGAGGAAGCCACACCGGGTACAATGGATACAGTATACCACATTGGCAGATGTGCAGCTGGATACAGTATACCACATTGGCAGATTGTAGAGATGCTCTTCAACTTCCAGGCAGTCTATCAATGTTCCTTTTCCAGGAGTTTTGCCTGAATATGGAGCTGGCTTCAATAGAGAAACTGACATTTGTTCATAAGTCTGTAACATACACTGCTGCTGTTATGGCCATGCTCCTGTACTGCAGTGAGACTTGGACTATGTATCAGCGACAAATGAAAGAACTGGAGAAATTCCACCAGCAGTACCTCCACCACATGCTCTGGTTTCAGTGGGAGGAAGGAATGGAATAAGAACACAAGAGCTAACAGCGGGAGCAAACCATTTCAGAAGGCAGTTAATTAGAATGTGGGCCGAAGGGCCTGTTCTTGTGTACTGTTCTAGAGCGATCACATTGTTGCGGGACTTGAGTCACTTTGTGGTTGAGTTGCAAGCCTGAAGGATTGGCCTGGAGTATTCAGAATTCTGGATCAGCCTCCAGGACACCGCCATGTGCAATCCTGGAGAAAAATTTCAGGGACGTTAAATAAATCATCTGGAGCTGGTGCATGCACAGCCAAACCAAGCTTGCACCTCAATATATGGGAGCTTTTGCTGCCATCATCGTCTTAAGGGTAGGGATCTACTGAGCTGGGTCCACTGTGGTCGAGGAAGACCACTTCCTGGTCTAACTAGAAGAGGCTCTAGTTATTGCGAGCAGTTCCAGGTTACATTGATATCTAGACCTTCTTGCTGAGGCTGTGAGGAAGATCTGGATATTGGAGCTCTTCTCCTTTGAGAGTTGAAGCTGTTATTCCCACAAGTTCCCATGATGTCATCATGGTAGGCGGTGCTAAAGGCACACCTCCATGTTAACCCTTCCAGGCCCTGACAAAACAAGAGCAAGTAAGGATTCTCTAAAGAGCATTAGGGATTAAAGAGCATTTGTGAACCAGGCTGATTTTTTTAATCCATGAATTCGCTATCAGATTACTGAGGCCAGTTTATAACTCCAGATTTAAACTCCTAAAAGTTGCTCTGATATCCCATCTGCTGCCAAGGAGGGCTTTGGACCCAAATTCCCAGGACACAGGGAGAGCTTTGAGGGGAGATTAGACAACAACATTACCACTGTCCCACTGCGTCCCCAGCAATGCACTGTGGCAACCAATGCGCAAGTTTGGATTTTTTACTGTTTGCACTGGTGGGCCGGACTTGCTCTTCATTGAAAATTCTTAGATGAGGGTGGGACCAAGCTTGATGCCGTGATATGAAGGGGTATGAACAGATGGTGTAAGTTTACCGATGGTCAATGGGTGAGACACAGACCATCTTAAATCACCGCAGTAGCACCATTGATGGGGGTCAGAGGTCATCAGGGATGTGTGTAAGAGAGACCCACTAACCCCCTTCCTATCGCAGTCACAATCCTCTTGAAAAAGGAAGCTGGCTTGATGGGGCTAGGGGACAAATGACAATCCCTGTTCTTGTTTTGTAAGTACATATGAACAAACCATACCTTCCCTTACACAAGATAAAACTCCTTCAGTTAGGTACTTTGTAACCTCTCATGCAAACTTACATCAATGTGGAATTGAATCTTTTCATGACACTAGTGAAAAGCTTGGATACTGTCAGATGTTCCCTTTGACTTACAGTGCTTTGAATGATTGACAGCTGAAAAAAATGTACTGAAAAGAGCATTTTTACTGAGTTCTGAAGTCTGTTATTGACTGATGTACAATAATTAGCGTCACACAATGTCAGAAATAAAAGTTACTCACATTGACTCAAGGCAAATTTCGAGGGTGGAATACAAATTAAGTAAAGAATATGGAGCCAGCTGTTTGTGGCCCATGCATCTTCGAAGTGAAGTTGTCAGCTTGTGTACAAGATGGATTTGTTAGTGATCTCACATTTTTCTTTTAACTGCCCACCCGTTCTGTGTTACTCTGTCAGTCATGAAGTAATCTGCAATTACAAATTTAACTGTTAAGCACCAGAATGTAACCACTTTACGAACTTTGGAACTTGCAACCATCTACGTAAACACAGTGACTACAGGGTCAGAGGCTGGGAATCCTGCTGCAAGTAACTCCCCCTCCCCTCTTGTCCTAACTCCCCAAAGCCTGCTCACCACCTACAAGGCGCAAGTTGGGGTGTGGTGGAATACTCCCCACTTGCCTGAATGAGTGCAGCCCCAACTACACTCAAGAAGCTTAACACCATGAGGACAAATCTTGTTTGGCACCATATCTACCATAAATTAACCCCCTCCACTTTTAAATATTTTAGCTGAGTCCACCGATACAATCTGAGATGTTTTAGGCAGATTCACTGTCACCAGTCCTTCTTCCAGTCACCAATCACAGACCTCACCCAGAAATGAGGCCTGGTTCCTGTGGAACAGAGTATGTTTATCATCTAGTACTTAATAACTAGTTGTATTACATCTGAGCTACATGAGGGTGTCTTGTGAAATCTCAGGTTAGAGCTAAGGTCAAGTACACATCACTATTTAGCTACATTAAAATTATGGCTGTTGGGTCTGTAAAGCACAGTCAAAAGTGTTTGGTGGCTTCCTGCAAGTATCTTGTGGATGGTAGGGACTGCTTTCATAGTGTGATAGTGTCTAATGTAATATAAGGCAGTTAGCACCTCAAATCACACAATAAGCTCTGTCCATCAGGATGAGAGTGATTTCTTGAGAGGAGCTATACAGGTTTACATTTGAGACTAGTTCTTGAGGATCATAGAATCCCTATAGTGTGCACACAGGCCATTCAGCCCATTGAAATCACACCAACCTTCCAAACAGCGTCCAACCCAGACCTATCCCAACCCTGTATTTCCCACAGCCAACCCACCTAACCTGCACATTTTTGGATTGTGGGATGAAAACAGAGCACCTGGAGGAAGCTCATGTAGATACAGGGAGAATGTGCAAATTCCACACAGACTGTCACCCAAACTGGAACTGAACCCCGGGGTCCCTGGTGCTAACCACTGAGCCACTGTGTTGTGTCATTTCTAAGTTGCATGTTCGATGCTATGATTTGCTTTTTCAAATAATAAAGAACACCAGCCACATTGTGGTCTCTTCCAAGCCACACATCGCCCTGTCATTGAAATACATCACTGTTCCTTCACTGTGACTGGGTCAAAATCCTGAATCCCTTTTCCTTCGTTTTTAAGCATGGTTTACTTGTCGTTGTTATGCTGGGCGAGCAGGGGTACCTGTTGGAAATGTACTCTCTCAGTGTGTTGACAACTTGTCTGTAAATGACATCTGCTGTAACTCACAGGAGCCACTAAAACTATGGTGAATATGATAGACACTGTGCAAGGATTTGTGAATGTGTCATTTTACTATCGCTCCTTTGATTTTGATCCTCTGGTTTCATGCTGTTCTTTATAAGAACACAACAGATCAGAGGATTAGACGAATTAACATGGGCAGCCTTTTCTGCCATTCAGCCGATCATAGCTGATCTTTTATCTCAACTTTGTTTCCTGCCTTGATCCATACATCCATGTGCCCACAGATCTATTGGCCTCAGTCTTGAACATGACCAGTGACCGAGCACCCACAAATTTCTCCAGCAGTAAAGGCTAAAGATACACCAGCCTCCGAGTGAAAATACATCTCCTCATCTCAGTCCGAAATGGTAACCCCTTCTCCTGAGAATCTGGCAACTAATTTAGATTGTCCAACCCAGAGGCATTCACCGTGCCACATGCTCAAAGATTGTAGTGGGCAGGATTTTTCAGATGGTATAGTTTCTCATCGCGCCACCCAAAGGGTCATTAGGGACTCATCAGCACTGACACCAGCTGCCCAGCAACCATTTCACATTCAGAAGGCTGTTGATTGGCTAAAAGTCCGACTTCTGCCCCAATGTGAGGAATAAGTGGCCAACCTTGAGAACTGCTAGCCATTGTCCACAGCTCCAGCAATGCTATATTTGGGTAGTGACTACAGACTGTTCCCAATGAAAAGGAGTGAATGGTGGTTTTCCTGAAGGCAAGTCTGGGACCCCTGCAGATCCTGCCTGGCAGTGGCCAGTGATGGAGGTTGGGTTTGAGAGGCTATGAAGGGATAGCTTGGCTAAAGGGGCCATGTTTCCAATAGACACAGGGAATCCTCAAAGTGGTACAACGTTCACTGTTCCCTAAATGTTCTCTGCTTGGCTTACCTCATTGCCAAGGACCTGATGTCGCAATGCTTCTCTACTTGTTGGGCTGGACGCAAACTGCTGGATGAAATTCTCCTGAATGCCAACTAAGAACACGTTTTCCTCACTGCCCCTTACACTATTACTGTATACGGGTCATTCAACCTTCCCCATTTTACCCACTCTCCCCATTATAGCGATTCTCTGACATTTCTAATGTAATCTCTGGAATGGATTTGCGGAGTAGTCCTGCTGTATGCTTTGTTAGTGGTCAATGTATTATACTGAGGAATGCCATTTTATGAGTCCTGGTGCCTCCAAAGATGCCAGCAGAGGTTTTGTAAAATTTCATCCTTTAGCTTGCAATTTTTTTCTGAACTCCAGAGAATATATGCCCATTCTGCTCAATCATTGCTCAGATGAGAATCCTCTCATCCTAGGAATCCATTCCATGAGCCTCCCTGACACTCCCTATGAAGAAGCCTGTACTTTGTTAAGCAAAGAATCCGAAGCTAGACAGGTGAGCTCTCACAAAAGCCCTGAGCATTCATCCTGAGAGGATACTGAGGGTATCTCAGCAACAGGCACAAGCAGAACATGCTAGAGAAACTCAGCACGTCTATGTTAGCAGAGTTAACATCTTGAGTTCAGAGTGACTCTTTTGCAGCACCGTAGTTGGTTACCTTGGAATGCTAACTCTGTTTTTGTTTGTTTTAGATCTGTGTTTTATTTAAGAGTAATTCAGGCCTGTTGTAATTAGATTCCCTACAGTGTGGGAACAGGCCCTTCAGCCCAACAAGTCCACACCGCCCCTTGGAGCATCTCACCCAAACCCATTCCCCTATAACCCACACACCCCTGAACACTAGGGGCAATTTAGCACAGCCATTCCACCTAGCCTGCACATCTTTGGACTGTGGGAGGAAACCGGAGCACCCGGAGGAAACCCACGCAGACACGGGGAGAACCAAGTTACCAAAGGCTGGGATCGAACCCGTGTCCCTGGCGCTGTGAGGCTGCAGTGCTAACCACTGAGCCACCGTGCTGCCCTGAATGATATAATGTAATAATGTAGTAATGCAATAATGAGTATCAGAGCACAGAAACAATGAGAAGATAACCCAGGTGGGACAGGCAACATTTACACAATGGAACCAAGGTGAATATGAAGGGGAGACAGACTGCAAGAGTAAAGTGCAACAAAATAACCTCGGTGAGGTTGTAGAAGATGTTTAGAGTGATGAATGCCATGAATAAGAGAGTGAGTCTCTCTTGTCATCTTGTCCTTAATGCGACAACTCTACAAGTTGAAGAATTATGGTTGAAGGTGCAAGTTAATGGTTTTTTCCTTCAGTTAAAAATAAATGTCCTTTGACAAAGGTACAGCTAAAGAAAATCACATAAATTAGTAATCGTTCTGGAATAGAAGGATGTGCAAGTCTGCAAAATGATCCAGCTTCCACATGTCGGCCTGATGAATTCGCTGTTTTTCTGCACATTGTCAGAAGTTTCTGACGTATCTGCAGCAGACGGTGATCAGGTTAGATAATGAAGCATTTAGTATGCAGGAGAATTCAGGTATCTTTTATACACCCCTGTCATGTGTTAGTGTTTTATTTTAACAATCATTTTCATCTTAATAGAACAGAATTAAAGTTTCAGGAGAATTTACCCCCTCAGAGGAGTAAACCCTTTCTCTGTATTTTGCAGTCCATGTGAATCATCTATTTTTGATTTCAACCCCATTCTTTCAAATTTCCTTTCCTAGGAATTATTTGTGGTTCCTGCTAACTGCTTTTTGTGATCTATTCTTTGTTCCCCTCACCTTTAGGGCACAAATCCAGGCTGACATTCTGTTGTGATACTACAGGGGTGCCCTACTGACAGAAGTTTCTTTCTGTGGTTTTAGTCTTAGTGCCTCTGAGAGGTGAAACTGTTGTCCTTATTTAAAGAATAATATATTGGCACTGGAGGCAGTCCAGGGAAGGTTCAATGGGCTGATCCCGAGTATGGAGGGACTATCTTAGGAGGAGAGGTTGAGTAGGTTGGGGCTGTTTTCATTGGAGTTCAGAAGGAAGAAAAGCTTTGAAACAAGCAAAATTCTTAGAGGGTTGACAGGGTAGATGTGAAAATTTTGTTTCCCCTTGTGGGAGAGTTTAGGTCCAAGGGGCATCATCTCAGAATAAGGGGTCACACATTGTAGGCAGGGATAAGGAGGAATTTCTTTAGTCAGAGCATGGTGAATATGTGGAATTCTTTACCACAGAGAGCTTTCAAATCTGGGTCATTCAGTATATTTAAGGCTGAGAGAGACAATCTTTAATCAGGAAGGGAAATTGAGGCTTATGGATAAAAGGCAGGTTAGTGGAGTTGAGGATAATCAGATTAGCCATGATCTCATTGAATGAGATTCAATGGGCTGAATGGCCTAATTCTCCTTCTACATCTCGTGGTCACTCAAACTCTATTTGGCAGAAGAGATTGGGAATTACTGAGTGATATCAGAATCTGGCTGATATTTACATTTGGCTAGAGGTCAACTAATCAGACTTTACGATGAATCTGCCCATTAATACCTCAAAGCATCAAGTTGTAGCTGATGTATAATCTGTCACAGCCTGCACTTGGAGTCGAAACTGTGTTCTATTGTCGTGCATTTCAAAGTGGAAGTGTCAATTATTTTTTCCATTTTACTCTCCGGCTGTAAAAAACGGGTTGCACTGCTGTGAAAATTAGTGAGGAATATTTTTCTGATCTTTGTGATTGTAGCTCTTTCTTGGAAACATGACTAAAATATGCCCCTCGGAACTTGTGAAACATTTCATGAAAACTATTTTCTTTTGTGCTCTACATCGATGAGATGCTTTCTCTGTTACCCCCAGCGTTGGCTGTATGTACGATCTATAGAGCACCAGAGAAACGATAGATGTTACTTGACATATGGTCACCATTTTTTAAACATTTGTTTGTAATCATGTCCTATCGAATTTTGTTTAATTTTGGAATCTTGAACTGCACTTTCCAACCAATGAGGCTGCTGGATGAGAAGGTTGTCTAGATTTGACCCCAAAAATTAGAGTCACAGAGATCTCCAGCTCAGTAAAAAGGCCTTTGGCCCATTGAGTCTGTGCTGGTCAGAAACAGCCAGCTGTCTATTCTCATCCCATTTCCATCACTTGGCCCGTCACCTGGTATGCCTTGGCATCACAGTTGCACATCTAAATCCTTCTTAAGTCTGATGAGCCTCATCTCCTGAAAGAACTTGTGTCAGTATCGCTGCATTTTCTCAGTTCTGGTGAGAAATCACAGACCTGAAACACGTCTCTCTGCATAGCTGCTGACTGACCAGAAAAGTGTTTCCAGCGTTTTATGGATTGAACTAAGCATGTCTCACAATTTCTAAGTGTTTCAGTTGTAAATAAGGAAGGTGCAAAGCACTGTCAGCCATTCATCTAATCATTCAATTAGCAGTGCACTGTGAGGAATACCAGACTGTAACCAATCTGCATTATTTTCTTCAGTTGAGAAACTATTAATATCTGTTCTGGTAAAAATCAGTTAATTATTGCCTTTGGCTACACAGTTCTGGTTAATTATAGCCATCCATTCTTGCAGTCAAGGCCAGTGTGTCAGGGACTTTTCAAACATGTTATGTATAATTGTAACAGGAGCTAACTAAATAAAGTTTTAGGGACAGATATAGATGCACATAATTGAGTTTATGAAAATTACAGATCATGTTGTATTGTGGATCAGAGGTATTTAGTCTGATATATTAACTGTGATAGGTTGGTTCATTTTCCACAGTGCAGGAACCTTAGTGTCTGAGGCATGGAGAAAAGCAACAGAGACAATAAGGATAGCAGCAGGCCATTCAGCCCTTTCAGCCTGCCCTGCCATTCAGTTAGATTATGGTGAGTAAGATTATGAGGAACATGGACAAGTGGAGAGGAAGCAGCTGATTCCTTTAGTCAAAAGGTCAATAACAAGTGGGCATCATTTTAAAGTGGAGGGCAGAAGGTTTAGAGGGAATTTGAGAGAAGGTCTTTTTTCACCTGGGGGATGGTAGGGGCCTGGAATGCACTGCCTGGGAGGGTAGTTGAGGCAGGAAACTTCAAAACCTTTATAAAGTACCTGGATGAGCACTTGAAATGTCATAACATTCAAGGCTATGGGCCCAGTGTGGGAAAGTGGGGCTGATACAGATAGGTTGGTAAAGACTTAATGGGCCAAATGGCCTCTTCTGTGTTGTATGATCCATTGACTTTGTGGCTGGTCATCTTACTCAGTACTCTGATCCAAGTTTTAGCCCTTGCCCCACCAACCACAAGACAATTACAACGCAGGAGGCCACTCAGTTTGCAGTGTCCATGCAAGCTCTCTGCAAGTGTCGCTCAATTAGTTTCATTCCTCTCACCTTTTCCTTGTGGCCTGGCTGGTGAAAATTTGAATTTGAAACTGCATATGAAATTTCCTCCTATCGAGAAAGTTTCTGACAGCTGAGGTCTATGCTCCCAGCCCATTCAGCACAGAGGCAATGTTGCCCATTTATCTACAAACGTTCAATCACACTTCAATCAGACACTTATCCACTCTCCTTTCAAATTATTTAACAAAGCATCAACTTCCAAGCCTTCTGAGGCCATCTATAAAAAGCTTTTAATTAGCTTTATGCTCTTAATGTGGATTGCACTATTCACCATTCCTTTTCTGCACTCTGCTTTAATGGCCTCTCCCATACTTACCTTCCTGACAACCCTCACTTGGGAATATTTACCAATCAATACCTGCTCCCACAAATTAACTTTCAAATATATTTCACTCATGTTGCAATGACTCCTCTTTGAAAAGCTCAACGATTGCTCTATGGCAGAACTTTGTTTTACTGTTGCAAGGGGAAACCAAATCTTGACCTGAGCAGCCAATTCCTCACTGACCGATCTCCATTGCACTCACTCTGTTCTTTTCCTATTTCCTTCAGCCTTACATTTTAAGGAAGCATTTACTGCCTGAGATCATTCACTTCATTTGCTTTACCTGCTCCTCACATCTGCCCCATTTCACCTGCAGCTGAAACCCCAAACCTTGCCCTCAGTGGCTCTGCCCTGGGCTATTTGGATCATGTCCTTTCTGGTTTCTCAACTTCCACCTGCTACAAAAATTTATCTCGCCTGAAAACGAGTGCCGCCTGAGTCCCAATCTGCCCAGGTCCCATTCGAACATCACCCTTGAGGCTTGTTGTCTTACATTGCCCCCCACCATTGCCCCCAAGTCTTGGCAAAGGCTAGATTTTAAAACCCTCTGTGGCTTCAGTAGTGATGGAAGGAGAGACTCTGAAGCAAGATGCTGCTATGTAGAACTCATACTTAGTCTAAGAGTGAATAAATTAGTGCGGTGCAGTGGCTCAGTGGTTAGCACTGCTGCCTCACGCACCAGAGACCCAGGTTCAAATCCACCCTCGGGCGACTATCTGTGAGGAGTTTGCTCCCCGTGTCTGCGTGGGTTTCCTCCGGGTGCTCCGGTTTCCCTCCACAGTCCAAAAAATGTGTAGGCTAGGTGGATTGGCCATGCTAAATTGCCCATAGTATCTTGGGTGGAAAATACAGGGATAGTGTAGGGGGTGGGCCTGGGGATGGGGAGGGGTGGTGTGGACTTGATGGGCTGAATGGCCTGCTTCGACGCTGTAGGGGTTCTTAAGATCATTAGGAATCTTTAGGAATCTTAGAAATACAGCCTCCAAAAACCTCTCTTAAATGAATCATAGCACTTAAACTCGTGCAAGGTTTACCGCTATGATAACAGTGGGTGACTGAGCAGATTGGTGATAATGGGAACTGCAGATGCTGGAGAATCCAAGGTAATAAAATGTGAGGCTGGATGAACACAGCAGGCCCAGCAGCATCTCAGGAGCACAAAAGCTGACATTTCGGGCCTAGACCCTTCATCAGAGCTGGTATGTGTTTGTCGGTTCCTGCAAACCCAACATGGTATTACATGGATAAGGCTATTCATCTCTCTGGTCTAACCAGAACAGTCTTGTTGAGTAGACAATGCAAAATTTATTGTATTACAGCAAACGGGATGTGTGAAACCCAGACCAGCCTGTTCCAAGTTCCTCCTTTACTCCCTTTCATGTTTTTTAGACAAATCCCACCCCCTCACCCATGATGGGTTTCTCTCATGCCATTATTTTTGGACATTTTTGAATACATTTATATATACAACTACCCCATTCCCCCCTGAAGCCTTTAACTTTCCAAATTCAGATGACTTGGAGGTTGTCGAATTCTTCCTGATTATGTTTCCTTTGGAATTGGAAGATTGTTGTGTTGTAGGCAGTTGACTTGGACTGTCTTCCTGACAATCTGTAGATCTTCCCTGAACTGGAAGTCCTTTAAACTTATACATTTCTTTTACAGAGGGCTTTAGGGATGTGCCTGGCCATTTATTGCAGATAGTGTTATCACTACTACAGCAGCGGAGATTTCCTTTACGGGATCTTTGATCTGTGTCAGTTGTTTCTTTATAGCAATGTTTTCATTGGAGTTGTGTGCAGCACACTTTATTCAGTGGAATTTGGTTCTCATTCTGCCTGTACATCTGTGCTGAGGCTGACAGATTTTACTCCTTCACAATAATTGACTTTTTTGTGACACCAGTTTATTCACATCCTCAATTGTGGCACCTGGCAATTTACTAATATAGGGGATTCCTCATTGGAAGGTAGGGGGATGGGAAGGTGTGGAGGTGAGAATGGGACAGGGGGGTGGGGGGTCTCGTGCATGGGCATTTTGTTGAACTTGTCCTTTCTTAATCAGCTCAGCCCCTTAAGGCAAGCTTGAATTTGAAATAAATAGGTCCTCACTGTACTGTGACTGAGGTCACTTGGAGAGTGCTTCTTTTGTCTATCTGAAAAAGATAGTTTAATTGCTGCCTCTGAAAATTCTCAGTTATGAAGTATATGCAGGCTTCCTAATTTTTGGAGCCCCCTAGTTTGTATGTTTAATGCTAAATGCAATACCCTCTTGGACAACAAAAGTGTGGAGCTGGATGAACACAGCAGGCCAAGCAGTATCTCAGGAGCACAAAAGCTGACATTTCGGGCCTAGGCCCTTCATCAGAGAGGGGGATGGGGAGAGGGAACTGGAATAAACAGGGAGAGTGGGGGAGGCGGACCGAAGATGGAGAGAAAACAAGATAGGTAGAGACGAGAGTATAGGTGAGGAGGCAGGGAGGGGATAGGTCAGTCCAGGGAAGATGGGCAGGTCAAGGAGGTGGGATGAGGTTAGTAGGTAGGAAATGGAGGTGCGGCTTGGGGTGGGAGGAAGGGATGGGTGAGAGGAAGAACAGGTTAGGGAGGCAGAGACAGGCTGGGCTGGTTTTGTGATGCAGTGGGGGGAGGGGAAGAGCTGGGCTGGTTGTGTGATGCAGTGGGGGGAGGGGAAGAGCTGGGCTGGTTTTGGGATGTGGTGGGGGAAGGGGAGATTTTGAAGCTTGTGAAGTTCACATTGCTACCATTGGGCTGCAGAGTTCCCAAGCGGAATATGCCCAAGCCCAGCTCATCTCCTCCCCCCACTGCATCCCAAAACCAGCCCAGCCTATCTCTGCTTCCCTAACCTGTTCTTCCTCTCACCCATTCCTTCCTCCCACCCCAAGCCGCACCTCCATTTCCTACCTACCACCTCACCCTGCCTCCTTGACCTGTCCATTTTTCCTGGACTGACCTATCCCCTCCCTACCTCCTCACCTATACTCTCTTCTCTACCTATCTTGTTTTCTCTCCATCTTCGGTTCGCCTCCCCCTCTCTCCCTATTTATTCCAATTCCCTCTCCCCAACATCCTCTCTGATGGAGGGTCTAGGCCCGAAACGTCAGCTTTTGTGCTCCTGAGATGCTGCTTGGCTGCTGTGTTCATCCAGCTCCACACTTTCGTTATCTTGGATTCTCCAGCATCTGCAGTTCCCATTATCACCCTCTTGGACATATTGTTTTGGCCAACTCAGGCTTATTATTGGATAACATTGTGGCACTAAATCCTGTACTTAATTTGAAAGTCAAGAAATATCCATTGATACAAATGTCTGCGTGCAACATGTTCAGATGGGTCACTAATTTTGCCTGAAAAACCCTTTCATCTTCTGGAGACTGGTCCATCTTATTTATTGCTGTGCAATTATTTCTTAGGTCTTTTGCTTTTCTGTAGCTACATCCTGCTTCAGCACATTTTCTTTTAGTGACCTACTTCCTTACTAAAAGTGCATTTGATTTTGTCAAGTTGAGCACTGTTCATGTCAGAATGTTGGTAAGGACTTTAAGGTTTTGGTGTCTGTCCTAGCCACTTTGGCGTTCCTAATATGTCTTTTGACAGATCTCCTGTCCTAACTTTTATCTTCTTGTTGAATTAATCTGCTTCGCTCTTGGACCTTTGCTTTGCTCGCTATTTGAATGACTTTCTCTAGAGCCAGGTCTTCTTTGGACTATAATACACCTGTCAAAGATTCATCGACAATGTCTGCAACAACTGATTCCTTCTGATCATAGGTGTCCACTGTCACATCTCTCCATCACTCTTTCAAGATCATTAAGGATCTATGGATTTATCTGGATACTTTATTCTTTATTGAATTCATATCCTTTCCAGATTTTTATTAGTTCTGAGGCTGAAATAATTGTCAAAGGCTTTCAACACCTCTTAAAATTTGTGTGTTGTTCTATTCATCACATGATAAGCAATAATGTCATCTGCAATAATTCCATTGTATGGAAAAGTGTAATTAACTCTGTCTTAATGCCTATTTCCTCTCTAATTTCTCACAAAGCCATTGAATCAATCTTCTTGGACATCAATGACTCAACCCTCAGCCTCCAAACCTTAATAGCACCTCATTATGAGAACAGAAGAACTTGGAGCAGGAGTAGGCCATTCTGCCCCTTGAGCCTGCATCAATGTTCAATTCAATCTTGGCTGACCTCATCTTGGCCTTAACTTCACTTTTTTGACAACTTCCTGTAATCGTTCAACCCATTACTATTGAAAAATCTGCTATCCCCTCCTTAAATTATTCAATATCCTGGCATCCACTGCAGTCTGGAAGAGTGAATTCCACAGATCTATGCCCCTTTGAGAGAACTAATCCCTTGATGGGTACGGACTTGATGGGCCAAAGGGTCTTCATGTAAGCGTCCAGGACTTCTCATCTCCAATTGAAACTTGCCATCCCTCACCCTGAAACTATTACCTCCCCTTACCCTGAAACTATTACCTCTTGTTCTAGATTGCTCTGTAAGCGGAACTATCCACTCTATGCCTATTTTGTTAATCTCCTTTAGTGTCTTATGACTATCAATTAGATTTACTCTCATCCTTCTAAACTTTAGCGAGTGTAGACCTAAACTGCTCAAACTCTCCTCAAAAGACAAACCCCTGTTCTCTGGAATTAATCCAGTGAACTACCTCTGAACTTCCTCCAACACAACTACATTCTTCCACAAGTAAGGGGACCAAAACTGTACACAGTACTTCAGATGTATAAGAGATGTGAGTCTGGTTTATCATGTGCATACAACACCCATCAACTAAAATTTATGTATCAATGCATTCCAAAAGTTCATGGTTTTTAAATTTCCTGGAAAATTTTCAATAAGGGGAAAGAAAGATACCTGAAATTAGATTCAGTTCTTGTATAAAATTGATCCGCAATTGTCCAAAAGTGACAATGTAAATTCCATGTAAATTTTCCACTGTCTTTTGAATTAACCTGGCTTTTCACTTGAAATGGACTAACACAATAATCGCTTGTGACTAATGGATAGTTCCTTGTTTCACATACGGATCTGCACATGATGAGGAATTAAATTAGATTGAAATGCACTTCTTACATTATTTCGTATTCATAGTTCAGAAAAGAGTTCAGAACCTAATGAAATATGTAGCTCATTGCAGCAATACGCAGTTACTCAGTAATAAAATGGCAGATTCAATTCAAAATGCTTGACTACCTTTTGTCTTGATGCTCCTTTTCTTTCATTTAGTTGGAAACTGTACTCAAGGAGGAAAATATGTCTAATAGAGTTTTTAATGCTGTTGGCTGCTTTTGATAGAATTGTACAGTTACGGTGAGGGAGATCAGTGGCTGAGGGCTATTCCGGAGTGAATGCTCGCAGTAACACCAACCATGTAGCTACATTGAAAAAGTCATAAAGCCATGGATAGTGAGGGGATGGGTGAGAACTATGAACAAAAAAGGCCACAGTGTAAGGGAAAGGCAAACAAGGCTAACTTTTCAGGAGAACCCAGAGAGTGCACAGGGGCCTCCCAGAGGAATTTTCCAATCAAAGAGACAATAAAGCCTGGAGCAGAAGATACAGCTCATACCAAATCTCTCCTTTGAAGTACACAAGACAAGTTGGACCAGAATGCCTCATTCACCAGGTTTACTGTCATTTTCTCTATGGCATCTTGATCTGATGGACTAATGGGCCAAGGAGTGGCAGATGGAATTTAATTTCAATAAATGAGAGGCGTTACATGTTGGAAAGGCAAATCAGGGCAGGGCTTATACACTTAATGGTAAGGTCCTGGGGGGTGTTGCTGAACAAAGAGACCTTGGAGCCACAGGTAGTTAAAATACTGAAGAAGACGTTTGATATGCTTACCTTTATTGGTCAGCATATTGAGTATGGGAAATGGGAGATCATATTGCGGCTGGACAGTGCATTGGTTAGGCCACTATTAGAATACTGCATGAAATTCTGGTCTCTTTGCTATAAGAATGTTGTGAAACTAGAAAAGGTTCAGAAAAGATTTACAAGGATGTTGCCAGGGTTGGAGGGTTTGAGCTATAGGTAGTGGCTGAACAGACTGGGACTATTTTCCCTGGAGCTTTGGAGGCCGAGGGGTGACCTTATAGAGGTTTATAAAATCATTAGGGGCATGGATAGGGTGAATAGACAAGGTATTTTCCCCCGAGTGAGGAGTCTAAAACTCGAAGGCTTGGTGAGAGGGGAAAGATTTGAAAGGGATCTAAAGGTCAACTTTTTCATGTAGACGGTAGTGTGTGTATGGAATGAGCTGCCAGAGGAAGTGGTGGAGGCTGGTACAGTTACAACATTTAATAGGCATCTGGATGGGTACATGTATGGGAAAGGTCTAGAGGGATATGGGCCAAATGCTGGCAAATGGGACTAGATTTACTAAGGATACGCAGATGGGATAGTTGAGTTGGACCGAAGGGTCTGTTTCTGTGTTGTGTATCTCTAAGACTCTGAGACCCTTTGACAGAGTGGAGGTCTTTAGCCCTGCCTCTCAGCCTTTTTTCTGTTACTCTCTGAGCCACATCTTCAAGGGTCTGTCCAATGCCCTTTTGAACTTTATTGGAATCACTGTCGACCACCTGCTCGGGTTGAGTGTTCCAGATCCTGACGGCTCCTGGAGTGAAGAGGTTTCTCCTCAGTCCGTCCTCTAGGTTTTTCTCCCAGTGATTTTCAGTGTCCAGTCTTTGATTACTGACCCTTACACCAAAGGCCAGAGGCTTTTTGGGCTCTGTCATCAAACACTGTCAGCATTTTGAAAACATGTGTGAGGTCACTTTTCAACGTTCTCTCTCTGAATTTTTCCAACGTCTCTCCAAGACTGCAGGCCACCTCACCCCTGGGAATATCCTGGGAATCCTCCCCTGTCCGAGGGCTCTCAGCTCACATGCCACATGGAGCCCAGAAGTGCCCACAGTATTCCGGCTGAGGATAGAGCTATGGCTCTGCTTGACAGTTTGCCTGCTCCCAGCTGCATTTTCCCAGCAGTTCAGCGAAGGTGATTGGTTGCTGTTGGGATTCTCGTCCCTTAAAGCAGCTCCACAGCACCACCAAAATGGTGGACCCTGCTGGGACTGTGCCTAGAGGAGAGTCAAGTCATGGGAGTTGGGCCACCTGATTCAAGGGGTCTCGAGACATCAGAAGAGGTTAGCCAGGACCCCCAGTGAGCTGAATGTTTGTGGGAAAGCACGGGTGGGGGATTCGGATAGGGTTCTTGCCATTCCACTTGGTGGGTGGGGGTGGGTGGGGGCTTTCTTCTTGAGTGTCAAATTGTCCAACCATAAATCTCCACCGCATGAGCCCACAGCAGTGATTACCATTCTGCAATCTCACCTGGCACAGGGCTTATCCACAATGAGCAAACATACTAGAGGAGGTAGAAAACTGCTCCTCAACTGGACCTCTGGTCTAGAATGTCAGCCTCCCCATTCCCCACCATAAATCAGAAACTATGGCCAGTTGGGAAGATGACTGACTCCCTACCTTCCCTTGCCTTTGAGTGAACCCTCATCCCTACTCCCAGCCCTTTCCCAATGCCCTGGTAAATTCCAGCCATCACAGCGATGGCTAAAACCATGGGGTTTTCTGAATGCATGGAGTAATGGTGGCTTCAATAGGAATTAGTGTGACAGGTTACAGCAGAGCTTTGATTAAATCTCATGCAAAATAACATCATCAACCAGGCTCAAACCTCCAGCATATTTTATTGTTCAAATTCATTGTTCAATTAGTCAGATAAAAAGTAAGATAATTACGCGTCAACTTATTGGTTTGAAAATTAGGGGAATGTACTGAGAAGGATACTTGTTTAATTTCACAGGCCTGGAAAAGGGAAAAGCTCGCAAATTCCAAAGTGCTTTCAGATCGGTAGGTCACTTTTAATGCTCCTCCTCCCTCCTCAACCTCCCCCGCACATGGTGGGGAAAAATGAGCCTGTGTACTTTATCATTATTTGCACTAAGAGCAGCCATTGTAATCATTGCACACTGGCAGAGGTGAGGTAATGCTCACTTTCCATGTTATATGAAATATGCAGAAGGAAATTACCTGGAATCCTGCCGAGATGAACAAAAGTGTGTTCACTTCTCTTCTCACAGCCATGTAGCAGACAACTCCTTTAAATTAGGTGGGAAGATGCTCTAAGATTCTCAGATTCTGTGAGTGCGACTGAGTTTACAGGAGACATGTCTCCAACTGTCTGGGTCACTTGGTTCTGTATGCTCAGCTCAGGATCAAATATTAACATCTTTCCAGGTTGGGCGAGTCTGGATTGCAACTCCAGATAAGCAGAAATTTCCTCTGTTTCAATACCGGGAGGGCCCTGCTATTGTTTACTACAAATCAGTTTCTTACCTATCCATATCCCTCGCAACAGTCAGAGATTACTCAGTCTGCTGGCATTGCATTTGATCCTGGTATGAGCTTCCGACCCCAATATTCAAACCATTACTAACGTAACCACTCCCATGTTTGGAATGTCCCCCACATAGCTCCACCTCTGCAGAAACCATTACCCAAACCATCATCCATACTTTCAACACCTCTTGACTCAGCCTTTCCAACACTTACCAGGCTGTTGAACCACAATCTACCCTCTGCAAAGTCACCCAAAGCTATATACTTCTGCCCTGTCCTATACCCAGCCCCGAAATGGCAGGCAAGCCCCAGATGGGCAGAGGATGTGCTTCAGAGATACTCTCAAGGCCTCACTGGAGAAATGCGGCTTTCCCACAGACACCTGGGAATCACTGGCCCAAGACCGTCCAAACTGTAGGAGGACCATCCAGGAAGGCATTGAGCACTTGAGACTTGCTGTCAGGAAAAGGCGGAAGTCAGGGAAAACAGCAAAAGGAGCGCGCTGCCACACTAATACCTCACCCACCCCCTTCCCATGATCACCTTCTGCCCCATGAGTAACAGAACCTGCTGTAGCTCCATTGGACTGTACAGTCCCTGACAGACTCACCCTGAGAGTGGATGAAAGTTATCCTCATTTGCGGACAATCACCAATGTTGATGATGATGCACTGCCTGGCTCTTAACTCACAACAAGTCCAGATCTCCTATGACTCCTGTGCTTGCTGACCTAAACTGACAGCAGTCTTAGGCAGCAATGTCTTGATTATAAAATTCTCACCCCTCTTCAAAACTTTGCCAGACCTTGCCCCTCCATATCTCTGTGATCGTCTCCTCCAATCCCATGAGATTTTGCTGCTTCCTTGATTCTGGTCCCCTGGGCTTTCCTTGTCCCACCAGTGATGGCTGGGCTTTCCATTGTCTTGATTATCATGATGGAAAGGAAGGAAATGTCATTGAAAACTGAGATGGTGTTTGATAAACATGCAGAAGGAGCGAACAGTAAGATTCAACTTGATGCACAGTCTGTAAGAGAGGGTAGAATCATAGCACCATAAGATATAGGAGTAGGATTAGGCTATTCGGTCCATCAAGTCTGCTGTGCCATTCAATCACGGCTGATATGTTAGTCAACCCCATTCTTCTGCCTTGTCCCCATAACCATTTATCAAAAAGCTACCTATCTCTACCTTAGAACGTAGCACGTAGAGCAGTACAGCACAGGAATGGGCCCTTTGGCCCAAGATTATGTGCTGAACATGATGCCAAATTAAACTTATCACTTTTGCCTGCCCTTGGTACATATCCCTTCATTCCTTGCATATGGTCCCAATCTGTCCATTTCTTGCATAATTATTGGACTCAGTAGGCAGTATTTGTGGAATTGACAAACATGGAGGTAGTGGAAGGGTTGGGAGATACTGAGTTAACTATAATGAGGGAAAATGGCATTTTCATTGTATGAACAGGAATCAAGCGTAGGCCACAGTGACCAGGGATGTGCAGGTTAGGTGGATTGGCCATGCTAAATTGCCCACAGTGTCCAGGGATGTGCAGGTTGGGTGGATTAGCCATGCTAAATTGCCCACAGTGTCCAGGGATGTGCAGGTTAGGTGGATTGGCCATGCTAAATTGCCCACAGTGTCCAGGGATGTGCAGGTTAGGGTGGATTAGCTATGGGAAATGCAAGGTTTCAGGGACAGGGTGGGTTTGGATGAGATGCCTTCAGAAGGGCTGAATGGATTGGTCCCATGCAGTAGTGATCCTCTGATGATGGGTGAACCATCTGTTTCAAGGCTGTATTCTCACAAACACACCATCCCTTGATGTCATTAGTGTCTAGAACTCTATCTTGCACTGTCCTAAATGCATGCAATGGCTGAACGTCCACAGGCTCTGGGGTAGTGGATTCCAGAGGCTTCCCACCCTATGAGGGAAGAAATTCCTCTTCATTTCAGTCTTAAATGTCATGCCTTTTATTCTGAGACTGTGCCCCTGGGGTAGAGAGAAGTCTACATTCAGTAGTGGGAAGATCTACCTGTTTGCCCTTGGTTAGTGTATATGTTTACTGCTGGGCAACGACCTCTGTGTCTCCAGATAGGAGGGAGAGACCTGAAATCCCTCAGCTAGTATACTTGGACCATTCACAAAGTCGAGCAAACATTTGAACAATCCAACTGTGATTCTCAAAACATGATCTAACGTATCACGGTCTGAACATGATTCGGAGGAAGTCGGCTTCACTTAGAGTGAGATTACACATGCACCCTCCTGGCGGAACACAGAGAAACCTGGACAGCATACACAAATGTATTTGTTCCAATGTGAGATTACAAAAAAAACCTCAACTATTTATTAATTTCTGGTTCTGCCAGACTTCGAGCCAATGTGCAGCAGCTGTGTATGTCTCAATATACCTTGGGACGAAGAATTCAGGTTTATACAGGGGCAGGAGCTGCGTAGGACACCTGGCCCTTCAGGTCTGCTCTACTATTAAAGCAGATCATAGCTGACTGTTACCTGACCATATTCCCCCACTATCCCCATCTATTACTTTTCTGTAGATTTTAGGCAGCGGTGGAAGAATAATCAGGCCCCACACATCTGGTAGAAGGTAAAGATGTTGAGTCGTTTTATGATGCAAACCAAAGTTAAATAGTTCGCTGGGCCTCCCCAGCCATGGGAGGTGTGAGATACCCAGGGAGATTGCTTTTAAAAAGAAAATCCATGAGCTGCATGCATTGCCGGCAAGACTGTCCTTGAGGAAGTGAGAGTGAGCTGTCCTAATGATTCTCTGCCCTCTCTATAATGGTGGGATTCCCTCAGTTGTGTTAGGAAAGTGTGGTTGATTAGGGTGTGCCTTTGTCATGTCCAGTGTTTCCTGGATGGTCATGGAATCATAGAGCCACACAGCACAGAAACAGACCCTTTGGGTCCAACCAGTCTGTGCTGAACATAATCCCAAACAAAACTCATGCTAACTGCCTGCTTCTGGCACATATCCCTCCAAACCTTTCCTGTTCATGTACTTATCCAAATGCCTTTTAAAACATGTGCCTAGCTTTATTTCTAGTGCACACTTGTGCAGTTTGATCCTCACGATCGACTAGCTGGACCATTTCTTTGGGTAGTTAAGAATTAACCATGTTGCATTGGTCCAGGCATGGTAAGGATGGCAGATTTCCTTACATTAATGAGCCAGGTGGGTTTTGACCACAATGGGATAGTTCAGTAAACACCCTTACTGATGCCAGGTCTACTTCAATAAGTTTCAATTCCCCAACAGCTGCATTTGGAGCAGAGCTAACAGGGCTGAGATTTTTTAATGACCATCACAATAAGATCACCATCAGGCCACCACTGACCTTGATAGAGTGTATTGCAAAGATGGATCAGTAATCCAAAATCCAGCAAGGAGGGGAAGGAGGAAGAAGCTTTGGAAAAGTGACTTTAACATCAAACCATCTAACCGCTTTGTGTGTTTACCAGACAGTGGAATCCTAATGTGCAGAGGGATCTGGGAGTTCTGTACATGAGGCACAGAAGGTGAGTGTGCATGTCCAATCAGTGATCAGGAAGGATAGCCTCTGTTTTGAGGGGAGCTGGGCAGTAAGGATTCAACTGTTCAACAATTGGAAAGGACGGTGTTCTGCTTCAGGCATTAGTGAGATCACATCTCGAATACAGTGCACAGTTGTAGTCTCCTTATTTAAGGAATGTCGTAAATGCATTGAAGGTGGATCAGAGGACGTTTACTCGAGTGATCCCTGGAATGAGTGGGTTGTCTTATGGTCCAAGTTTGGACTATCTGGGCTCGTTTACTCTTTGATTTCAATACAGCAAACAGTGACTTGATCCAAGTGTAAAAGTTCCTGAATGGCCTTGACAAGGTGTTTGTGGAAAAAATATTTCCTCTGGTGGGTGACCCCAGGACTAGGGAGCACTGTTTTAAAATTACGGTCATCCTTTTAGATATTTTCTGACAGAGGGATGTGGAGCTCTCTTTCTCAGAAGGTGGTGGGGATGGGAGTGCATTGAATATTGTTGCAAGTAGAGATAGATGGATGCTTGTCAGGCAAAGGAATCGAAGGAGGTAGATGGGAATGTGGAATTTAGAACCAACAGATCAGCTGCAATCTTATTGAATTGTGGAGCGGGTTTGGAGGAATGGCCTACTGTTTCATATGTTTGTACGCTTGTTTGTATATTCTCATAGAGTCATAGAGCTGTACAGCATGGAAACAGACCCTTTGGCCCAACTTATCCATGCCAACCAGATATCCTAAATAAATCCAGTCTCATTTGCCAGCGTTTGGCCCATATCCCTCTAAACCCTTCCTATTCATGTACCCATCCAGATGCCTTTCAAATATTGTGATTGTGCCAACCGCCAGCACTTCCTCTTGGAGCTCATTCCATACATGCACCACACCCTGGTGGAAAAGCTGCCCCTAAATCTTTCCACTCTCACCTTAAACCTGTGCCCTTTAGTTTTGGACTCTCTTATCCTAGGGAAAAGACCTTGACTATTCAGCCTGAGAGAGCAAGAACTACAGATGCTGGAGTCAGCGATAATACAGTGTGGAGCTGGAGGAACACAGCAGGCCAGGCAGCATTAGAGGAACAGGAAAGCTGACTTTCACCCCTCAGCCTCTGACTTTTTTTATTAAAAAAAATACTTTATTTGTAGAAAATACAAACAAAAACAAACACATTTGCACACCTACCCGGTCATGCAAGCCGCTCTGGGTTATCCTGGGGGTACGCATACCAACTAAAGGGAAAAAAGCAAAAGAAAAATCTCCAGCGACCGTCTCCCTGCACAGTCCCCGTTGGCCCCCTGACCAGTTGGGGAAGGCGCCAGCTGGGCCCAGTTACCGAGTAGGGCCCCTGTTACATTCTGGCTGAGGAGTCACACACGGTGGTCTTTCCCCACTGCGCCTTGGCGGCGGCTGCCCCAAGCTTTAGCGGGTCCCTCAGCACCTAGTCCTGGACCTTGGAGTGTGCCAGTCTGCAACACTCGGTCGGGGTCAGTTCTTTCAGCTGGAAGACCAGCAAGTTGTGGGCAAACCAAAGAGCGTCTTTCACCGCATTGATGGTCCTCCAGGTGCAGTTGATGTTGGTCTCGGTGTGTGTCCTGGGAAACAGCCCATAGAGCACGGAGTCCCGTGTCACGGAGCTGCTCAGGGCGAACCTCGACAAATACCACTGCATCCCCCTCCAGACCTCCTGCGCATTGGCACACTCCAGAAGGAGGTGATTGACAGTCTCATCCCCCACCACAGACACCTCGAGGCCAGCGTGCGGTGGCACAGAGAGCCCGGGCGTGCATAAATGATCTCACTGGCAGAGCCCCTCTCACCAGCAGCCATCAATGCCCCTAAGCCTCAGACGCTCCAGGGAAAATAGCCCCAGCCTATTCAGCCTCTCCCTGTAGTTCAAACCCTCCAAGCCTGGCAACATCCTTGTAAATTTTTTTTTTGATATTGTGCTATTGATTGATAGATGAATAGCTGTACTTTCAGTCTATAATAAAAATGCAAACCATTATGTAATCTGCATAATTTATCAACGACTTATCCTATACTAAGTGTTTCATTCAGATTGGCCATGTGATTATAACGAATAAGTTTATTGCTGAAAATAACTCATCTTGCAAACCTAACTTAAAACTAGTTAATTCAACTCTGAATTTCCTCTTTCACACACTGCACAAATTCCAGATAAAAACTGAAAGAACTGTGGATGCTGTAAATCAGGAACAAAAACATAACTTGCTGGAAAAGCTCAGCAGGTCTGGCAGCATCTGTGAAGAAAAAAATCAGAGTTAATGCTTTGGGTCCAGTTACCCTGTCCGAAACATTAACTCTGATTTTTTTTTCTTCACACATGCTGCCAGACCTGCTGAGCTTTTCCAGCAACTTTATACTTGTGCACAAATTCCAGATTCCACCTTTCTGGAGGACAAAACTGATATCTGGCTTCATGCCATCCCCTGCAACTTAGAACCCATGGTTTTATGTTTTCCTCACAATTTGGACAGTCTAAAGTGTAAAGCAGTGATGTAGCAAACACTGCAGCTAATTTTTACAGAGCCAGCTCTTAACATCCCATGGGATTATGATGATATAATTTTGTTTTAAACGATGCTGATTGAGAGCTAGGTCGTAGTTTATTCACTTTACAAATTAAGAAAATATTCTATTGCTGGTTATATACCTACGTTTATTAATGTAATTCAATGGTCATTACTTTCAGATTGAAACTTACCAACTGACAGCTATTAGAAGAAGAAGATGAGGCCATTCAGCCCTTCAAGCCTGCTTAGCCTTTGAATAAAAACATGGCGAGTTTGATTTTAACCTTAATTCTAGGGTAAACCGAGTGTGGGCAAGTGCGAGACAGATGCAGTATTGTGTGAATAAATGTGAGGTTTTCCATTTTGCACATATTTTCTATGTTTCCACATTCCAGTATATCGCTTAAATGGCAAGGGATGCCCCTTGGGAATCAAGAATCAATTCTACCTTAAAAATATTTAAAGATTTTTCATTTGTTGCCTTTTGAGAAATGGAATTCCAAAGACTCACTGCTCTCTGAAAGAAAAAAAAATCTTCATCTCTATCTTAAGTGGGTACTCCCTTATTTTTAAACAATGACCAGTTGTTCTAGATTCTCCCACAAGAGGAAAAATCCCTTCTACATCCGGCCGGTCAAGTCTCCTCAGGATCTTCTATGTTTCAATTAAGTCACCTCTGACTCTTCTAAACTCCAGAGGATACAGGCCCAGCCTGTCTAGCCTTTCCTGATAAGGCAGTCATTCATTCCAAGGATTAGCCTTGTCCAAACCTGTACAGGTTAGATAGATTGGCCATGGAAAATGCAGAGGTCCAGGGATAGGGTAGGGGGTTGGGTCTGGGTGGGATGCTCTTCAGAGGATCAGTGTCGACTTGATGGACTGAATGGCCTATTTGCACCCTGTAGAGATTCTATGATGATTCTAAAACTTCTCTGAACTGTTCCCAATACATTAACACCCTTCTGTAAGTATGTACACAGTACTCCAGATGCAGTCTCACCAGTGTCCCGTATAACTGAAACATAACCTCTCTAACCTTGCATTCAATTCTTCTTCTGATTAATTATTACATTCTGCTAGCCTTCCTGATTACTTACTTTTCCTGCATATTAACCTTTCCGTGCTCTAGGACACCTAGATCTCTCTACATCTCAGAGCTCTGCAAATTCTAAAAATTTAGATGGATAGCTCCAAGTTTTGTAAGAATTAGCAATAAGAGCACATCATTCAGCCCCCTGAAGACTGCTGTGCCATTCTAACTCTAGCTGCTTATCTACCTCAACGCCATTTTTCAGCTAATTTCATCTTACCCAATATTGGCCTGTTGCGTCTCCAAGCTAGTGACTGGTTTTGCCATTTTATAACAACTCCACCTCTCTCACATTCCAAAATGATCCTCGGTCCCCACCCAACACAGCTTCATTTGAGCTGCCCATGGTTCAACCTTGAATTGAGCCACAACAGCTTGACTCAGGATTAGACATACCCAAGTGCTAGCACAATCCAGGTCCTGGATTATTGGAGAGAGATGACTGATGGTGGTTTAACCTGACGGTCACCACACCTCAGACAATGGGAGAGGTTGAGAAGGAAAGTCCTTCATGGCCCTTCTGGAGCCAGTGCAGGAACTGAGGCAATGCACTTGGTCATACTCTGCATTGCAATGATCTAACTAGTGCCCACTGGACTACAGATGCTGCATAAATGTTATTTGAGAATACTAAGTTTTTTGTGCATTTGCTGGCCTACAACCTTCAGGGGAACTGTTTCTCATGTGTGCTTCACTTTACAAGAATGTTAACTGGCGAACCTTGTGAAATATCTCAGTATTCAAATGATGAGCACTCAGCTGTTGTGAACCGACAACATCCTGATTTTTTTGAAAGAATAAAAGCTTCAGTGATGCATCCGTTTAGAATAACTCACTTCCAAACCTGAGGCTGCAAATGAAATCCATGTTAAAGTATTTAGAGATTGTTTACATGCTGGAGACTGAGATCAGAAAGAACATTCACAAGGATTTCTGTTCTTATCCTGAAAGTGAGGATCTAAGGCAGCTGATCAGTCCTGCCCGTTCCAAGACAAGAGTTACACTATACAGCAGACAAGACCACATCGGCCATTTCTGAAACTGTCCTTACTTTAGACTCATTTATTCTGTAATTTCTCAAATCCATTCTGATTTCTCCTTTTCCAGTATTTATCCATTTGAGAATTCTACAGATCAGGAACAGATTACAATGGTGGTTAAATCAGGACTAGTCCTGGTTGTTGATTTTGGGAAGGAGGTAGAAATGGGCTATGTGAGGTTTATGGGCCATGAGGTTGAAATCTGTGAAGAGAAGAACTCCAGAGGAGATGAGGTCCATGATGTTGTGCTGCTAGCCATCCAATTAGCAAGCAGGGCCCAGTCTGTCTCCTACAATTTTGTTATGAGCATTTTGTAATTCAATACAAATTCCAATCTGCTGTTTCTCCCTAATGGGGAGAAAATTACTCTCTACCAAACCATCCAAATAATCAATTAATCAAACAAAACCTTGACCACTCTTGTAGACACACCACCGAATAGATAATTAGAGCAACTAAATAAATAACAATTAACAAGGACTATAAAATGTGAGGCTGGATGAACACAGCAGGCCAAGCAGCATCTCAGGAGCACAAAAGCTGATGTTTCGGGCCTAGACCCTTCATCAGAGAGGGGGATGGGGAGAGGGAACTGGAATAAATAGGGAGAGAGGGGGAGGCGGACCGAAGATGGAGAGTAAAGAAGATAGGTGGGAAGGTAGGGAGGGGATAGGTCAGTCCAGGGAAGACGGACAGGTCAAGGAGGTGGGATGAGGTTAGTAGGTAGATGGGGGTGTGGCTTGGGGTGGGAGGAAGGGATGGGTGAGAGGAAGAACAGGTTAGGGAGGCAGAGACAGGTTGGACTGGTTTTGGGATGCAGTGGGTGGGGGGGAAGAGCTGGGCTGGTTGTGTGGTGCAGTGGGGGGAGGGGACGAACTGGGCTGGTTTAGGGATGCAGTAGGGGAAGGGGAGATTTTGAAACTGGTGAAGTCCACATTGATACCATTAGGCTGCAGGGTTCCCAGGCGGAATATGAGTTGCTGTTCCTGCAACCTTCGGGTGGCATCATTGTGGCACTGCAGGAGGCCCATGATGGACATGTCATCTAGAGAATGGGAGGGGGAGTGGAAATGGTTGGCGACTGGGAGGTGCAGTTGTTTGTTGCGAACTGAGCGGAGGTGTTCTGCAAAGCGGTCTCCAAGCCTCTGCTTGGTTTCCCCAATGTAGAGGAAGCCGCACCGGGTACAGTGGATGCAGTATACCACATTGGCAGATGTGCAGGTGAACCTCTGCTTAATATGGAAAGTCATCTTGGGGCCTGGGATGGGGGTGAGGGAGGAGGTGTGGGGACAAGTGTAGCATTTCCTGCGGTTGCAGGGGAAGGTGCCGGGTGTGGTGGGGTTGGAGGGCAGTGTGGAGCGAAACAAGGGAGTGGAGGGCAGTGTGGAGCGAAACAAGGACTCCCCACCAGGGACAGTGAAAAGCCAGGCCTTTTTTTTCAAACAGTAAACCCTATTACAAAAAGGTCCTTTTTTTGTTAAACTAGCACCAAATCACCCATGTTATCAATTAAATAATGAATGAATTAGAGGCACTGCCCACTTGAGGCAATGTAGCAATTACAGGAGGGAAGATTAGGGAATTAAAAACAGAGGGAACCTAATTAAAATCGAGTTGAGGGAGAGACAGAGCCAGAGACAAATTAGAATGGAGTTGAAAGAGGCTGAAGCCAGGCTTTTTAGGTATTTTCTGAACCAGCCTGTTCAGGGAGGGATATTATTACACATCTCTGGAGCAGGTAGGATTTGAAGCTGGTCCTCTGGATCAGAGTTAGGGACACTACCACAGTACCATGTGGACCACTCAGATCCAAGTTCCCAAACGATTGCCATGTCCATTGGTTCATTTGTGCCAAATATCTATCAATTTCAGTTGAACACACTTGACAACTAAGACAGCCAAAGGTTCAAATTCTGAGTGAAGAAATTCCTCCTCACCTCTGTCCTAAATGGTCTGTCCTGTTGTGAGACTGAGACCTTGCCTTCAAGACTCTGCAGCTGGGAGATAACAGCCTCTTACTGGTGACTCTATCAATACCTCTCCGGGCTTATTACATTTCAATCAGATCACCTCCACTGCTTCCAAACATTGGAATCCTTCGCTACAAAAGGCATCAACAAATGATCACATCAGATTAAAATTGACTGAACACAGAGCTATGGCCGGCCAAAAGTAATACATAGCCTTACAGACTTGTGTTTCTGATACTGAAACTAAAAATTAAAAAAAAACCCAGTGGCAATTTGGTTATTTATAAAGTTGGTAAAATTCACTGTCAGAAGTGATTCTGCACGGACAGGGTGCCCAGTTTAGGGAGTGGAGTTTATGGGCAATGGAGAAAGGGCAGGAAAGTGGAAGTGTGGAATTTAGATCAGCATCAGCTTGAGGGTCATGTCCCTAATTCTTTTGGCCCTTGTATTATATCCATACATATCTATTCCTTCCAAATAATGTCCAGATGTGGAAACTTAGAAGGAGGTGCAGCACAGGTAAGGTGCAAGTTCACTGAAGTGTTTAATGTAAATCTCTTCATTCTCCTCATGGAGATGTGGGCAAGCCATTGGATTATTGTCCCATCCCGAACTGCTCTTTGAACTGAGGACTGTGCTCGGCCATCTCAGAAGGCAGGTGAGAGTCAACCCCTTTGCTGTGGGCCTGGAGTCACATGTAGGCTCAGACCAGGTAAGGGCAGCCTTTCTTTTATGAAGGACATTAGTAAACCTGATGGGCTTTCTTTAAGATAAGTGATAAATCTCTCTTTCAACTCCAGATCCTATTAAGTGAATTTAAAAATCACCACCTGCTGTGGGATTGAACTAAGATCATTTGTCTGGGCATCTGGATATTCATCCAACGACACTGTCATTAATCCTGCTTCTGCAGGGAGATAGAGAGATAGGATTTCCTCTGGTAGGGAAGCCAAACTTTACAACAGAGAGAATCTGGTCAGGGATTACATGGAGACACATGGCTTCATGAAAAGGGCAGCGAAAATCAGGAACTTTTTCTCTCGAAATGCTGGAGCTGGAATGCCAATGAAAAATCACAAAATTGTGCTGGAAGGTGAGGGCTATGCATTATCCCCAGGCTCAGGACCAGTGAGCAATAATCTGCAAAGGTCCTTCAGCACTAAATGGGTTAATAACTCCCGCATTGAGAATCCAACCCATGTGGAACTATTTCATTTGAGTTAAAGCTTATGCTGCAAAAGTTTTCCATCACTGTTGTTGAAGAGTTGCTATTTTTACATTACAGCAAACACTTCACTCAGTGCTCCCTACTGTTTCTTCCATAAATCTTATTTTCACTGATCGTCAGAATGCTTCACACTAAAGAGAGCAGCAGTGGATCACACAACAGGGGAATGGAAACTTCCATTCAGGATATTGGGAACTCAATGGAGCCATCTGAGACTGGCATATGTGAGGTGATTTCACATTACCATTGACTCTGTGATGCAGCGCTTAGTAACATTACCGTACAGGATTCACATTGTGAATAAAACTGGGCCGGTGCAGCTGATTTTAAGTTTTCATTCAGACTTGACATTGTCCTGTTGAATCATAGGGAAGTCATAGAGTGGATCCTCAGTGGATCCACAGAGAGAATATCGCTCTGGTCTAAATCTTAGAATGAGCTGACTGAAATAGAGTTCTAGAAGTGAAATAACAATGAGCTTTTACTTTGAACATTACTTTATCTGCTCTCTGAATGACAATGCATTTGCATTTTTGGATTTTATGAAGTGTACTTTTGGCAGTCAATTCGCTTAAGGGCTCTGAGGAAGGGTCACCGGACCCGAAACGTTAACTCTGTTTTCTCCTCCACAGATGCTGCCAGACCTGCTGAGATTTTCCAGCAACTTTGTTTTTGTTACTTAAGTGGCTGTGTTTGGAGATAACATTCATCACTACGTTTAATGCCTGCTCTACAAAATCCTTCTGAAAAACTAAAGGTCACACCCCTCAGTCTCCTCTCTTCTGAAGAGAGAATTCCCACTTGTTCCGCCTTGCCTGATAATGTCCTTCTTCTCAGCTCCAGTATCACCCTTGGGAATCTTTTATGGCACCTTCCTCAGATCGCCTCCATATTTCTGATGAACTGTTTATAATGCCCAATGTGGGCTTTGCTTGATGCAAGTCAGGGAATATTTTCCCACTTCCTAATTCTAGAAATGAAACCCAGTACTCGGTTTGTTTATTTTTGTCAGAGAGGTTAACAGCAACAGCCAAAACTTGCATTCAGGGCTCTTTGAATAAAGTAAAGTCACCCAAAGCCTTTCACAAAAGTGTTGTGAATCCAAACTCAGACTCCAAGCTACATCAGGAAACATTAGGGCAGATAACCATCTGCTAGATCAAAGAGATATGTTTTACGATGCTCCTGAAAGCCTGAGAGTGAGATGCACCACCCACGCCCTCCACCTCCTCCAGGACTTCCAATTCCCTGGCCCCCAACACCTCATTTTCACCATAGACGTCCAGTCCCTATACACCTGTATTCCGCATGCAGATGGCCTCAAGGCCCTCCGCTTCTTTCTGTCCCGCAGGCCTGACCAGTCCCCCTCCACCGACACCCTCATCCGCCTAGCCAGACTCGTCCTCACCCTCAACAACTTCTCTTTCGATTCCTCCCACTTCCTACAGACAAAGGGGGTGGCCATGGGCACCCGCATGGGCCCCAGCTATGCCTGCCTCTTTGTAGGTTACGTGGAACAGTCCCTCTTCCGCACCTACACAGGCCCCAAACCCCACATCTTCCTCCGTTACATTGATGACTGTATCGGCGCCGCCTCTTGCTCCCCAGAGGAGCTCAAACAGTTCATCCACTTCACCAACACCTTCCACCCCAACCTTCAGTTCACCTGGGCCATCTCCAGCACATCCCTCACCTTCCTGGACCTCTCAGTCTCCATCTCAGGCAACCAGCTTGTAACCGATGTCCATTTCAAGCCCACTGACACCCACAGATACCTAGAATACACCTCCTCCCACCCACCCTCCTGCAAAAATTCCATCCCCTATTCCCAATTCCTCCGCCTCCGCCGCATCTCCTCCCAGGATGAGACATTCCACTCCCGCACATTCCAGATGTCCAAGTTCTTCAGGGACCGCAACTTTCCCCCCACAGTGGTCGAGAACGCCCTTGACCTCATCTCCCGCATTTCCCGCAACACATCCCTCACACCCCGCCCCCGCCACAACTGCACAAAGAGGATCCCCCTCGTTCTCACACACCACCCCACCAACCTCCGGATACAACGCATCATCCTCCGACACTTCCGCCATCTACAATCCGACCCCACCACCCAAGACATTTTTCCATCCCCACCCTTGTCTGCTTTCTGGAGAGACCACTCTCTCCATGACTCCCTTGTTCGTTCCACACTGCCCTCCAACCCCACCACACCCGGCACCTTCCCCTGCACCCGCAGGAAATGCTACACTTGCCCCCACACCTCCTCCCTCACCCCTATCCCAGGCCCCAAGATGACTTTCCATATTAAGCAGAGGTTCACCTGCACATCTGCCAATGTGGTATACTGCATCCATTGTACCCAGTGTGGCTTCCTCTACATTGGGGAAACCAAGCGGAGGCTTGGGGACCACTTTGCAGAACACCTCCACTCGGTTCGCAATAAACAACTGCACCTCCCAATCGCGAACCATTTCCACTCCCCCTCCCATTCTTTAGATGACATGTCCATCATGGGCCTCCTGCAGTGCCACAATGATGCCACCCGAAGGTTGCAGGAACAGCAACTCATATTCCGCTTGGGATCCCTGCAGCCCAATGGTATCAATGTGGACTTCACAAGCTTCAAAATCTCCCCTTCCCCCACCGCATCCCAAAACCAGCCCAGTTAGTCCCCTCCCCCCACTGCACCACACAACCAGCCCAGCTCTTCCCCTCCACTCACTGCATCCCAAAACCAATCCAACCTGTCTCTGCCTCCCTAACCTGTTCTTCCTCTCACCCATCCCTTCCTCCCACCCCAAGCCACACCCCAATCTACCTACTAACCTCATCCCACCTCCTTGACCTGTCCGTCTTCCCTGGACTGACCTATCCCCTCCCTACCTCCCCACCTATACTCTCCTCTCCACCTATCTTCTTTTCTCTCCATCTTCGGTCCGCCTCCCCCTCTCTCCCTATTTATTCCAGTTCCCTCTCCCCATCCCCCTCTCTGATGAAGGGTCTAGGCCCGCAAAGTCAGCTTTTGTGCTCCTGAGATGCTGCTTGGCCTGCTGTGACCATCCAGCCTCACATTTTATTATTATAGTGAGATGGAGAGACTTGGGGTGGAAGGGAACTCCACAGCTTTGAGATGGGGTGTGGTGCTGTAGGATAGGTACAGGTAGGTTTGAAAGCAGGATGAGAAATTTTAAACTTGAGATGTCACTTTATGGGAACATGTGGGGATGGTTACGTGGGAGAGTATGAGGTTAAGATATGAGCTGCAGAATGTTGGAAGACCTTACGTTTAACCTCCATTTTGAGATTTTCACACTATTGGCCATGAGCTGAAATCCAGAAAAAATATCCTATCCACAACATAAGCATGAGCCAAGCCCAGAAACACATAGCAGGCTGTAACTATTTGCAACTCAGACACTACACAACTGCCAGACTTCTGCTGGAGTCAGAGGGAGAGGAAATTAGCATGTATTATCCAAACTGTAAGGTAGATCTGTGGTTCCAGGATTTTCTTCTTTTCACTTAACCCTTTCTTCGCTGTTATTTTCCTTTCCAGTTCCAAGAGAAATGGAAGCCGTTTAGCTGGTTCACAGTACATTACGGAGTTTACAAGCAGTGCAAACAAAACAAAATGAATTACAAACATTTCAATCACCACCGCTATATTCCCACTCCTTAAATAATTCATGAAGGGCCCCCATTGATGAACATTCTGTGCAATTGACTATCTGTAATGTAGGCACAGTGTAATGGCTTACAATTTTGACGTTGTTTGAATCCAACATTATCTTTCTTCCCAGATTCCTCTCTCTATTTTCCTGTTACCTGCTGTACTTGTCGATTTTTTTCATGTTGTATTTCCATAACTTGCCTACATTATTTTTAACCTGATTACTTAAATAAGTATCATACCTATTCGATAAATGTACTTCTAAACACATTCTGAACCTAGCAGTGCTGCAATTCAGTATTCTGTCTGAGAATTTGTGCTTTGAATAACGTACCATTATTGCTGGAAAAGGAGGCTTGTAAACCTTTCATGCTGCACTCATCAGGACAAAATGGCAAGAATTGAAAATTTCAAAAGGAACAACAATTTATACAGCATGAGACGAGGGTGCTGATTGGTTGGTAAGGAGATGTGGTGCCATGGCATACAATTAAAACACTGTGGTATTTTAGCTCTGGCCTCGGGGAACATTCCTCATCCGTAGTCACCAGTCAACAGGCTTCATCCATAGACCTCTTGGGGCAGCTCTCATCCATCGACCCCATGGGCAGCACTCATTCACAGACCCCATGGACAGCTCTCATCCATAAACCCCATGGGCAGCTCTCATCCATAGACCCCATGGACAGCTCTCATCCATAAACCCCATGGGCAGCTCTCATCCATAGACTCAATGAACATCACTCATCCATAGACCCAATGAACATCTCTCATCCATAGGCTCCATGGACAGCTCTCATCCAGAGACCCCATGGACAACTCTCATCCATAGACTCCATGGGACAGCCCTTGTCGATAGACTCCCTGATAGTTTATGAATGATTTACCAAGTTTACTAATTCCCCAAAAGTCTTAGGTGTGTTTACATGGGTGCAGCATTATATCCCACATTTCTATTTGAAGTGACTTTTGAATCAAACATGAAATTGGATTAATTTAAACTGGTTGAGAGAAAACAGAAATTATTTCTGCCATCCTAAAGCAAGCATTGCCAGTTTGCTTCTATTGTCGTAGGCAATGGAATGTTGAAGTGACCTGCTAATTTGGTCATTCATTCATTATCTGTACTGGAACTGAACACACCCCCACTGAGCGAGTGGTGCTGAGATGTTGGGATTTGCTGAGATTCACAGTGGGGAGATTAGCTGAATAATATCTCCTTCAAGGAATCAAGTAATAGACTGAGATACCAAGGTGTAGAGCTGGATGAACATAGCAGGCCAATCAGCATCAGAGGAGCAGGAAGGCCGACGTTTCGGGTCTGTATCCTTCGTGACCTTTCCTGCTCCTCTGATGCTGCTTGGCCTGCTGTGTTCATCCAGCTCTACACGTTATTATCTCAGATTCTCCAGCATCTGCAGTTCCTACTATCTCCAAATAATAGACTGACATTTTTCATTTTAATAGTGTCTTTCACATTCCAAGTCATCCCAAAACGCATTCCAGTCAATAAAATGCAGCTACTGTTGTAGTGCAGAAAACACAGCCAATTTATGCACAGCAACTCCCCTGCACGTTCTCCTTTGAAATTGAGATCTATCTGTCTACCTGAGGGGCCAGATGGGTTTACCACATCATCTACGAGGATTATCTTTGAGACATAGCAGTATTATCTTTGAGACATAGCAGTATTCTCTCTTACTGCACTGGTGTATTAGCACGGATATTTAGTAATTTCATTTATCTTCCTAGTGGTCTTGTGATCTTTGATAAATACATGTCATTCTTACTGATGTGTGTTATCTCAGGTTTGGGAGTAGATCTGTAGCTCGGGTTGTGGCTGTTGAGGTGGGTTGGCTCGCGAAGCTGTTTTGTCGTTCCGCAGACGTTTTGTTACCATGTTTGGTAACATCCTCAGTGCCGCCTCCGATGAAGCGTCAGTGTGTTTTCCCGCCTGGTTTTTAAACTCTGGGGTCCATTGCAATGGATTGCCTCACTGCTGGGTTTCCTCCATAGTGGAATGTATATGGGGTTGAGCTCAATGTGTTTATTAATAGCCTGCTTCGTGGAGTGCCAATCTTCCAGGAATTCTCGTGCTTGTCTCTGCCTAGTCTGTCCCAGGTTCTTGGTGTTGTCCCAGTCGAAGTCGTGGAAAACACTATTTCAAAGGGCAACAACACACTGCAGCTGTTGGGAACTACGCCAATAGGAGGAGGAATACCTCTTCCAAGTGTCCCAGGATAATAGATATCCAAAGAACTGGGTCTGGAGATGCCTACGGGAACTGCATCAGAAAGATTCTACACGCCCCGACACACCCATCACACTACCCTACATCAGGAACACATCAGAACTCACCACAAGACTCCTATGACCGCTGGGCATCAGAGTGGCACACAAGCCCACATCAACCCTACGACAAGTGCTCACCCGAACTAAAGACCCACTCCCCGCCATGGACAGGACCAGTGTCATCCACAAGATCCCCTGCAGAGACTGTGAGAAACACTACATCAGACAAACAGGAAGGAAACTAACAACAAGAGTACATGAATGCCAACTGGCTACAAAAAGACAGAACCAATACTTACTCATCTCAATCCACATGGACAGGGAGAACCACCACTTCGACTGGGACAACACCAAGATCCTGGGACAGACTAGGCAGAGACAGGCATGAGAATTCCTGGCAGCATGGCACTCCACGAAGCAGGCTATTAATAAACATATTGAGCTCAACCCCATATACATTCCACTATGGAGGAAACCTGGAAGTGAGGCAATCCATCGCAACAGACCCCAGAGTTTAAAAACCAGGCGGGAAAACACACCGACGCCTCATGAGAGGCTGCGCTGAGGATGTTACCAAGCATGGTAACGAAACATCTGCGGAACAACAAACCAGCTCAGCGAGCCGACCAACCTCAACAATGTGTGTTAGGTTTAAACTGTTTACTTGTATGCGGGCCTGATAAATAAACGCAGGCTAAAACTGTCATTGAGGTTCGGAGGTCTGTGCTTATGATGTGTAACTCTGTAAATAAATATAAAAATAATAAGCATATGGATAATGATGGGATAGTGTAGGGAGAGGGGCTTAGATTGGTTCACAGGTTGGCGCAACATCGAGGGCCGAAGGGCCTGTTCTGCGCTGTTTTGTTCTATGTTCTATGTTTTAAAATTTGTAAAGATTGGCCTCGTTTGTCAACTATAAATGATTTTGATGAGAATATCGGAGGCATGGTTGGTAAGTTTGTGGATGACACCAAAATTGCTGGTACAGTGGACAGTGAAGAAGGTTATCTGAGATTACAACAGGATCTTGATCAATTGGGCCAATGGGCTGAGAAGTGGGAGATGGAGTTTAATTTGGATAAATGCGAGTTATTGCATATTGGTAAAACAAACAAGAGCAGGACATGTACAAATTAACAGTAGGACCCTGGTAGTGTTGTCAAACAGAGAGACCCAGGGTATCAGGTTTGCAGTTCTTTGAAAGTTGTATTGCAAGTCGACAGAATGGTAAAGAAGGCATTTATCATGCTTGCCTTCATTGTTCAAGCCATTGAGTTAAAGGAGTTGGGACGTCACATTGAGCTTGTACAGGACATTGGTGAGGCCACTTTTGGAATACTGTGTCCAGTTCTGGTCACCCTGCTATAGAAAGGATATTATTATATTTCAGAGAGTTCAGTAAAGATTTACCAAGAGGTTGCCAGAACTGGAGGGTTTGAGTTATGTGGAGAGGCTGGGACGTTTTTCACTGGAGTGTAGGAGGTTGGTGGTGACCTTATAGAAATTTATAAGATCATGAGGGGCATAGATCTGGTGAATATCCAAGTGTCCCTTCCCAGGGTGGAGCAGTTGAAAACCAGAGGGGATATTTTTAAGGTGAGAGGAGAAAGATTTAAAAGTGACCTCAGAGGCAAATTTTTCACACAGTAGGTGGCTCACTTGTGGAATGTACTGTCAGAGGAAGTAGTGGATGTTGGTCTAGTTACAACACGTTAAAGACATTTGGAAAAATACATGAATAGGAAAGGTTTGGAGGGATGTGGGCCAAACACAGGCAGGTGGGACTAGTTTAGTTTGGGAGAGTTGGTCGGTGCGGATTGGTTGGATTGAACAGTTTGTTTTCATGCTGTATGACTCTATGACTGTATAACTGGTTTTCTGGAATGCATTGCCTGATGCTGCACAGCCTGGAGAGGTAGTTTAGCCGAACTCTGACTGTCTGGGACACGGTGTGAGCTGTGCGTCCAACCTCTGTCCAGTTCATAAAAACTGAAAGGACTGCAGATGCTATGAATCAGGAACAAAAACTAAGTTGATGGAAATGCTCGGCAGGTCTGTGTAAGAAAAAACAGAGTTAATGTTTCAGGTCTGGGGACTCTCAGAACCGACTTCAGAGGAATCCGAAACATTAACTCTGTCCAGTTCAGAGAGTTATTTAAAAGCAAGATATTGTGGATCCTGGAAATCTGAAACAAAGGCAGAGAGCGCTGGAGATATTCAACAGGTCTGGCAGCATCGACAGTGACGGAACCAAAGTTAACATTTTGAGTTCAATATGACCCTTCTTCAGACAGTAGAGTGGAGTTAAAAACAAAGTTGATGGAAAAACTTGTCAGGTCTGGCAGCTTCTGTGAAGGAGAAAACAGAGTTAATGTTTCGGGTCTGGTGACCTGAGGAAGGGTCATCAGACCCGAAACGTTAACTCTGTTTTCTTCTCCACAGATGCTGCCAGACCTGCTGAGCTTTTCCAGCAAACTTTGTTTTTGTTCTTGATTTACAGCATCCGCAGTTCTTTTGGTTTTTGATTAGGAGAGTGGAGTTGCCTGAATCCTTGTTAGGCTTCTCGATGGGGAAATAGATGGGGGTTATGTTCAGTGTGGAATATGTTGAGAATCCTGATGACCTTGTGCACAGTAGCTGCGGGTGAAATTGAAGCAGGTGTTGGGCGGTGTGGTAGGGGGAATAAAAGACAGAAAAGCCCAAACTGGTTGGTTTTGAACTACCAGGAGTGCTGCCGGCCCTAGCTTTTTTGGTGCTGATCTTCCACGGACGAATCTGAGCTGTAAACTCTCAACACTTGTTCCTGTTTATAATTCTACTCGTTGTTTAGAATGTGTTGTGAGCACTGGCAAGTGGATATTTATTGTGAGGCTGGAGGTTCAATGATCTGTTACAGGGCACCATGCCAACATTCAACAGAAACAGAAGAACAAACAGTGACTGGGACCTTTAATAACAGGCAATAAAGTCTGGCATCATTAGAGGAACATAAAAACTGATGGCCAGATCTGGGTTTCTTTATGAAGCTTAACTGGGAGTGAAAATACTGAACCTTGTTTGACCTGCATTTAAATAGTGAAATCCATGTGAATTCTAACAGTACAGCAGAGGTATTAACATGGACAGGGTGAGGAGGTCAACTTAAAGAGCTCACAGTGGCTACTGTAGTGATGTGGCTGTGATATTAGACTAAATAATTCAGAACCTAGACAAATACTCAGGAGTATATAAGCTCAAATCTCAGCTGCTCACGTTTAGATTGAATTGATTAAGTAAATATGGAACTTAAAAATCAAAGCTAGAGACACTGCAATCTTTGTTGTAAAAACCCATCTGGTTCACCAATGTCCTTCTGAGACTCCAGACCCACAGCAAAGGGGTTGTCTCTTAGCTGCCCTCTGAAAAGGCTGAGCCAGCCATTTGTTTGTAGTTAAGAAGATTGTTCAGTGTGGCCCTTGAAAGGGGAATTGACACCAACATCCATATCTCATGCACAAGTGATATATTTTTAAAGAATTACTAAAATACTAATCCCTCAATAAACATCGCAAAACCTGACCCTCTGGTCATTATGATGTTGCGGTTCATGGGATCTTGCTGTGCACAAATGGCCTGACAATTGTTTTACATTCCAGCAATGGCTACACTCAGCTGTAAAGAATTGAGTGAGTTTTTGCATGCAATTCATCTGCAAAGTGCTCAGGGCAATGTCTTTGCTGCTCAACTGTGTTCATTGGGGGAGATGTCCTTACCTCCCAAACACCATTGACCACACCAACAGCCTGCTGTCTTGGGCATGGCCACAGACAGTAGACAGAAGTGTGTTTGGAATGTGAAAAGGAGGGAGGGAGGGAGGGATGAGGGAAGTGTGTTTGGAATGTGAAAGAAAGAGAGAGAGGGACAGATAAGGAGAATGTGTTCAGAATGTGAAACGGAGGGAAGGAAAGATGAGGGGAGTAGATTTAGAAGTGAAAGAGAAAGAGGTAGAGATGGCGGAAGTGTGTTTGGAATGTGAAAGAGAGGTGTGACAATGGTGCCTAAGATTGAGGTAATTGAATGTTTGAGAGTGCTGAGGAATGGCCAACATGGATTGTGTAAGCCGATTTTGACGGGGTGGAGGTGGGTTTGGAATAACAGCTCACTCATTGCTACCGCCCAGGTTCTGGGAGAGATGCCAGGGGCACTGACTGTTTTCATCACGTCGTTCACCCCAGTTTTGTCCTGCCCTTGGAGATACCCTTGTGGCTTTTCGGGAACTCTTGGTCTCCCTCTCCCTTAATTCCTTGATGACAATCACATGAATGTCATAGAGAGGTCTTTCTGTGCTACATTGCTGCCTGAAAGCCTTACCTAGGAAATGACCCCTCTCCTATAACTCGACATCTCTTACCTTGTTTTCCAGTCCCTCAGTTCTTCCTCTTTGCACCTCAGTGTCCCCGGACATTCAAAAATATAAAACTGAGGCTCAAATGTCCTCTAGATGAAACCATACTAATCTGCAACCATTACAGGCAGCCCAGACAAATGGAGCTCCCTGCTGTGGACAGCACACTGTATTATCTCTAGTCGCCAGATAACCTCTCAATCTCGAAATACACTTAGAAAATATGAGTCATAGCCTTAATTTAAATTGCACAATGTGCACTTTGAAATTTATCAGGAGAAATTGCAAAGTTGGAATCTAATTTTGGAATTCAGATGATGTTATAAACTGCTTGAGTTTTTCTCTTGTTGTTTTGATACACTTTGTATTCTGAGATTAGATTAAAGCTTTGTTCTTCACTTTCTAATGTCAATTATTCCATCTTTAATTCTATTTGTGGCCAAGACAACTGCTCACATATGGTGTCTGCTGTAGAACTTGGATTTCAGATGCAACGTACTCATTACTGACATTTCAAATTACTGAGAAATTGGTCAAGTTGTAGGCAACAGAAAGTAGGGGTGATGTGTAGGGACTAAAATTGGCAGTATGTGACCAATGGCATCCCACAAAAATCTGTGTTAGAGCCTCACTTATTCACATTATTTATTAACTATTTGGATATCAGCATAGATAGTTATTGATCCAGAAAGTTAGCCTACTTTGTGTAGATGATAGCACAAAGCAAAATTGATAGACTAAGTGGAAGGGCAACACTGCAGCAGGTAGAGTTCAACGTAAGCAAGTGTGAGAATGCCCATCTTGGACCTGGATAAGGATAGTTGAGTGTACTTTTGTGAAGTTAAAGACAATAGAAACTTGGGGGTTCAAGTGCATAGAATGTTAAAATGCCGCGAACAGGTATAGGTAATAATCAAGAAAGCTAATGGAATGCTGGGCTTTATATCCAGGGGACTGGAGCACAAGGTTGTTGAGGTTATGCTGCATCTATACAAATCCTGGTCAGACTCCACTTTGTGTAGTGTGAGCAGATGTGGGCACCACACTTTAGGAAGGAGATATTGGCTTGGAGACAGTACAATGTAGGCTCGCAAGAATGACACTTGGAGTGTTCAGGGGTTCAGCTCTGAAAAGAGATTGTATAAATCAGGTCTATTTTCTCTAGAACTTAAAAGATTAAAGGGATGATTTAAACAAAGTCTCACCACAATTCAAAATCCTTTGAGAATTGTTATAATTCAAGTTAAACATCGACGTTCGATTCAATTCTCCACTGTGTCCTCTATCTGAAAGGCAGAAATAAGATTAGGTGTGGCAGAAATCAATTAATGATTCGAGGTCTTAAGAGATCTTTAGAGATGTTGCAAAGATTGGAAAAACACAAGCTAAAGTCTCTGTATCTGAATGTACATAACATTCAGAGCTAAGTAAATGAATTGATGGCACATATTAATATAAATAAGTACGGTCTGATAGCCATCATGGAAACATGTCTGCAAGATAACAAGGATTAGGTTCTGAATATTGTGGGGTATATGATATTCAAGAATAAGAACCTATGTAAAGGAGGAGGGGTAGCACTGTTAATTAATGATTATCTTTGTGTGATAGTTAGCAATGACCCTGGTTTAGGAGATCAGAATATAAAATCAATTTAAGTGTAGATGACAAATAGCAGGGATAGGTAGCCTATAGTGGGGGTGATTTATAGACCCCTGAATAATAACCATAATGCAGGACAGGTATACAAGGTGGGAAATAGTACAAGATGGAATATTGGATTCTTGTGACAAAAGGGACATGAATAAACTGGAAACAGTGAAAAGAAACCCCATCCAAAGGTGTTTATTTCTTTCTGAATCATGTAAGACAGCACAACAGCACCTTATATCCTCATTATCCTTCTGCTCTTTTCAGAGATGATTCAATTTCATCTTACAAGCCTTAAAAGTTAGAAAACCGCAAGATATTAAATTTCCCATGACACTACGTTACAGGTAGATCCCTGTGCTCAGAGTCCAGAATTCAATCTATTGATGTAATTTCTCCGTTTAAATGAGAAGAGATTTTTGTGACTTTATCTTTGTGGTTTGCCCTGGTGTCCGCAGTAACAACGTTAGCATGTGTCAGAGCTGAGGGCAATAATTCACACCCATCTGTGAAATGACAGTCTACAGCAGGCTATGTTTGAAGGTTCATTTAAAAGATGTGCTTAAGGTTCTGCTGGGAATTGGATGCTGGTATAGAATCAGCAGAAGGCGTGTGGAATTACTTTGCTTCTCACTGTGATGCAGAACGCCATCTCATTTAGTGGAAACACCTCATTGGCGTCTCGTTCACGTGCACAATAGGAATGCATCCCAGAAACAGAACATACTTTAGGAATTGAGGGGCTGTCCTTTGCAGGCCCACTCATTATTCATTGATGTCATGTCTACAGTTCTCTGCAAAGGAATGAGGCAGCAACCGGAGAAATGCCAACCCCAATATCTGAGGATGATTTAAGACTTGGTTTGTTGACTGTCCCAGTTGTGGGACCTCAGCTATTTCAGTGTTGAGGCTATTGTCATCACCAACCAGCTCCCTCAATACCCCCCACACAAGCCGGTTTGCAAAAGATACTGAGACAAACCTCCCAGATTTGGATACTGTGACAAAACTCCCACTATACAGTGTGGAAACAGGCCATTCAACCCATTGAGTTCTCACCAACCCTCTGAAGAGCATCCCATTCAGCCCCATCCCTATAACCCTGTATTTCCCCTGGCTAATCCACCTAACCTGCACATCTTTGGACTGTGGGAAGGAACTGGAGCACTCAGGGGAGCCCCACGCAGACATGGGGAGAATGTGCAAACTCCACACAGACAGTTACCTCAGGGTAGAATTGAACCTGGAGTCCTGTCACTGTGAGACAGCGGTGTTAGCCTCTGAGCCACCTATCGTTCCTTCTCATATTTTCAAATCAACCTTTTTAAAGATGTTGTTACATATCACTGGATCAGGTAGGACCTGAACCCAGACCCCTTGCCTGAGAGGTAGGGGCATTACCACTGCACCATAGAGTGCTGTCATACGTTCCCTACGAACGGTCAGTCCTGAGCAAGGGGCTCACCTTTGTCCCCCTACAACCACACATCAACGAATACCAGTCACGGTCGGACATAGAGCAGTTTTTCCGCCGTCTTCGCCTGCATGCCTACTTCTTCAACCGGGAACCCAACCCTCCTTCCACTGACCCCTTCACCCGCTTCCAACACAAGTCCTCCTCCTGGTCACCACCCCCAGGCCTCCTACCCTCCCTCGACCTCTTCATCTCCAACTGCCGTCGAGACATCAACCGCCTCAACCTCTCCACCCCTCTCACCCACTCCAACCTCTCCCCCGCAGAACGGGCAGCCCTCCGCTCCCTCCGCTCCAACCCCAACCTCACCATCAAACCTGCAGACAAGGGTGGCGCAGTGGTAGTATGGCGTACTGACCTCTACATCGCCGAGGCCAGACGCCAACTCTCCGACACCACCTCCTACCGCCTCCTCGATCATGACCCCACACCCGAGCACCAAACCATCATCTCCAACACCATTCATGACCTCATCACCTCAGGGGACCTCCCACCCACAGCCTCCAACCTCATTGTTCCCCAACCCCGCACGGCCCGTTTCTATCTCCTTCCCAAAATCCACAAACCTGCCTGCCCTGGTCGACCCATCGTCTCAGCCTGCTCCTGCCCCACCGAACTCATCTCCACCTATCTGGACTCCATTTTCTCCCCTTTGGTCCAGGAACTCCCCACCTATGTCCGTGACACCACCCACGCCCTCCACCTCCTCCAGGACTTCCAATTCCCTGGCCCCCAACACCTCATATTCACCATGGACGTCCAGTCCCTGTACACCTGCATTCCGCATGGAGATGGCCTCAAGGCCCTCCGCTTCTTCCTGTCCCGCAGGCCCGACCAGGCCCCCTCCACCGACACTCTCATCCGCCTAGCGGAACTCGTCCTCACACTCAACAACTTCTCTTTTGACTCCTCCCACTTCCTACAGACTAAGGGGGTGGCCATGGGCACCCGCATGGGCCCCAGCTATGCCTGCCTCTTTGTAGGTTACGTGGAACAGTCCATCTTCCGCACCTACACAGGCCCCAAACCCCACCTCTTCCTCCGGTACATTGATGACTGTATCGGCGCCACCTCTTGCTCCCCAGAGGAGCTCGAACAGTTCATCCACTTCACCAACACCTTCCACCCCAACCTTCAGTTCACCTGGGCCATCTCCAGCACATCCCTCACCTTCCTGGACCTCTCAGTCTCCATCTCGGGCAACCAGCTTGTAACTGATGTCCATTTCAAGCCCACCGACTCCCACAGCTACCTAGAATACACCTCCTCCCACCCACCCTCCTGCAAAAATTCCATCCCCTATTCCCAATTCCTCCGCCTCCGCCGCATCTGCTCCCACGATAAGACATTCCACTCCCGCACATCCCAGATGTCCAAGTTCTTTAAGGACCGCAACTTCCCCCCCACGGTGATTGAGAACGCCCTTGACCGCGTCTCCCGCATTTCCCGCGACACATCCCTCACACCCCGCCCCCGCCACAACCGCCCCAAGAGGATCCCCCTCGTTCTCACACACCACCCCACCAACCTCCGGATACAACGCATTATCCTCCGACACTTCCGCCATTTACAATCCGACCCCACCACCCAAGACATTTTTCCATCCCCACCCCTGTCTGCTTTCCGGAGAGACCACTCTCTCCGTGACTCCCTTGTTCGCTCCACACTGCCCTCCAACCCCACCACACCCGGCACCTTCCCCTGCAACCGCAGGAAATGCTACACTTGTCCCCACACCTCCTCCCTCACCCCCATCCCAGGCCCCAAGATGACATTCCACATTAAGCAGAGGTTCACCTGCACATCTGCCAATGTGGTATACTGCATCCACTGTACCCGGTGCGGCTTTCTCTACATTGGGGAAACCAAGCGGAGGCTTGGGGACCGCTTTGCAGAACACCTCCGCTCAGTTCGCAACAAACAACTGCACCTCCCAGTCGCGAACCATTTCCACTCCCCCTCCCATTCTCTTGATGACATGTCCATCATGGGCCTCCTGCACTGCCACAATGATGCCACCCGAAGGTTGCAGGAACAGCAACTCATATTCCGCCTGGGAACCCTGCAGCCTAATGGTATCAATGTGGACTTCACCAGTTTCAAAATCTCCCCTTCCCCCACTGCATCCCTAAACCAGCCCAGTTCATCCCCTCCCCCCACTGCACCACACAACCAGCCCAGCTCTTCCCCCCCACCCACTGCATCCCAAAACCAGTCCAACCTGTCTCTGCCTCCCTAACCGGTTCTTCCTCTCACCCATCCCTTCCTCCCACCCCAAGCCGCACCCCCAGCTACCTACCAACCTCATCCCACCTCCTTGACCTGTCCGTCTTCCCTGGACTGACCTATCCCCTCCCTACCTCCCCACCTACACCCTCTCCACCTATCTTCTTTACTCTCCATCTTCGGTCCGCCTCCCCCTCTCTCCCTATTTATTCCAGTTCCCTCCCCCCATCCCCCTCTCTGATGAAGGGTCTAGGCCCGAAACGTCAGCTTTTGTGCTCCTGAGATGCTGCTTGGCCTGCTGTGTTCATCCAGCCTCACATTTTATTATCTTGGAATCTCCAGCATCTGCAGTTCCCATTATCACAGGATTTGAACTGACTGCTTTCTGATGACAATAGATTTCAGGTGGTTCATTCATTCATTACATCACGCACCCAACGTTAAGGCAACAATCACAGGCAGCCTACAGCTGCTCTCTCATTAGACGGAGGTGAGTGGTGATGATTTTACCCTGAGGGGCACCACACCCCAGGTGAGCGGAGGGGAGAGGAGAGGTTGAGAAGGCAGGACCTTCATAGGAGCCTCAGCTGGACCAGGAATTGAACCCACCCTGTTGGCATTGCACTGCACTGTAAACCTGCCATCCAGCCAACTGAGCTAACCAACTCCACAAAGCAGGTTCCATTTAGACCAGGATGACTAGCCATGGGAATTACAGGGGATAGGGCAGGATCCTGTTTAGAGGGTTGGTATTGTCTCAATGGACTGAATAGCCTGCTTCCACACTATAGGGTGTTCTATGATCTGTGGACAGAGTTAATATGACTCCCTCAGCTCTGAAGTGTGGCACAAATCTAATGGTGGTGCATGGTCCACCTTCAAAAATGAGGTCAGAAGGAAAGACAGGTCGTCTATGACATTGTGCTCAAGATCAGACTTGAAATGTTTTTTGTCTCCACAGAGCTTGCCAATTCTCCAGCACTGTTTCATATTGGAACTCGGTCATGCGTGTCTCATTTTTTCCATTTTATTATTCTCATAGACTTTGTTTGAGAAGCAGCAGCTCTGTGATGTCAGCATCAAATATTGCAACTGAAGTGAATGTCCCCACTTTTTTCAAACAGCGAGCAGCTGGTACGCTACAGACATCAATCGCCACGAATGTGAGGCATTTCTCTGAAAGAAAAGGGATGGCAGTTCTGATCGTTGAGCAGGGCTGGAGGAAGCTCTGAAAGATATTTAAGTCTAGATGGTTGTTCTTGTGGTTTATGATGTCATCTCAGTGGTTTCCAGTTCTGGAAATCCTCTATTGCTGTGTTGGTCTTGATGGTAATGATTTGTTCCATGTGTTCTGTCTGACAATCAGAAAGACTGTGTAATGCATTGCAAGAGAGAAGCACACTGTCTTTGGTAATACAGCCTGTTTAATTCTGTGTTATAAACCTGCATTAGCCCTGTTTTTTCCTGCAGCCCTGTCGCATTATTAAGTCAGATGATTCCAATGAGTGCATGAGCTGTGTCAGGAAATGGAGCATCATCATTAAGAACTAGGATTTCTTGATGATTAAGGCTGGAACTAATGATGCACACTTCCTTCAGCATGATTTTTGTCTGATTGTGGGGTTGCTTCATTAGCATTGCCTAGACTAACGAGGTGTAGCTGTAATGAAGCAGTTTTATGTCAAACAGCATGATTGATAAAGAGCTTTATGCTCTAAAAGAAATTCAAAATATAATTACAATTAGAACTGGTTGAGTAAAGTTATTATGGGACTGCTTAAGGGTAGTTGAAGTTCGGGATAATGTCAAGTTGTAAAATTAACACATCAAAACATAAAATGGGAATTGCTGTAATATTGATTACACAGTGTGTTTCTATTTTTTAAGGGTCTGAGTCAGCCCAGTAACTATTCTCAAAGTGAGTTTGCACCATTTACTTTAGTTGCGACTTTGTATGTAGCTGGATTTGCAGAGTAAATCCCACTGCAAACAATTGGCTGGCAATGCCCTGATACAATTTGTGCTCGTACAGTCTGTCCTGTTTTATGATTAATACCAATAAGTTGCCTTTTGTCTATTATTATCCATTAGATATGACAGAAGTCTGTTTAATTTTGAAAATAACAAAAAATGAATAATTTAAAACAAAAGGCTTGTGCTTATCAAGTAAAGACAGTGAGCATTAAACAGGTCCATATGAGTAGTAAGCACGCACTGTATGTGATTTATTTGGATATAGAAGATATAAAGATTTTGTTGTCCACTGCATTAATGCAGAGCAGGAGCACACATTTCACTGAAAGACTTGGCTCTATCTGTACCTTTGGTAAAATCAAATGTGCGCTTCTCAATTATTGCTCAATTTGTAGTGAGCAGGATCTGAGCCGAATCGCACTCTGAGCACAGAAGTCCAGGCTGACATGGCAATGCAGTATGGAGTGAGTGCTGCACTGCCCATGCTGCCCTCTTTCTGATGAGACAGTAAACCCACTTTCCCTCTCAGCGGCTATATCTGAAAGAAAATGCAGAGAGTTATATCTGGTAATATTTATCCCTCAATCAACATCACAAAAAGAAAATCATCTGATCATCGTTGCATTACCACTTGTGAGAGCTTGTTAGGATCATAAGAACAGGAGTAGGCTATTCAGCACCTCAAGCCTGCTGTACCATGCCGGATCATCTCCCTCAGAACCACATTCCTGTGCTAATCCCATATGCGTCTATGTCACACACAATCGCTGATGTACCACAGCCCTCTGGCATTGGCCAATGTACAATAGTCTTACCAGACCGTGGGGTTGCTGTCTCATTAGAGAGAGACAGCTGCGTATGGCTTAACCTGAGGGTCACCACACCTCAGGTGAGGGGAGAAGTTGAGACAGAGAGTCCTTCATGGTAACCTCAGCCAGTGCAGGGATAATACCCAAGCTGTTGGTATCATTCTGCATTGCAAACCAGCCATCCAGCCAACTGAGCTATAATTCCCTGTGCTCAGCACCCTCTGAGTAAATAATTTTGTCGTCCTATTTATTTAAATTCTTTTGTTCTGAGACTGAACCCCCTTCACCAACACCCCACCCTAGTTCTAGACCACACAGACAAGAGAAACGTTCTTTCTGCATCTACCCACTCTAGAAAAGGAGAGTTTTTTCTTATTCAAAAGCATTTGTGTAGGAGAGATGTCCACATGTTTACTGAGGTTCGATCTGGAGTAGGATTCTTTCTCTGTTTGAAAAATTATAGTTCATAAAAATAGTTTCGCAAAAATATGTGGGAAGCAGAGATTGTTTTACGTATGGAGCTTGAGGAGAGGCCGACATCTGGCGAGCTCTGGCGAGAGATAGTAGGAACGGCCGATGCTGGAGAACCTGAGATACCAAGGTGCGGAGCTGGATGAACACCACAGGCCAAGCAGCATCACAGGAGCAGGAAAGCTGACGTTTTGGACCTAGAACCTTCATGGAGAGAGATTTGAGCTTTATCCAGAGATTGAAAACTGACAGTGGACAACTTGGGGAGGAGGTGTTTTTACTATTGTTTCAGCTGAGTGCTTAATTTATTTATCTTTTGCGTGATTAAGTTAAAATCTGGGTAAAGTAGGGTAGTTTTTTTTATATATAAGGTACAATTGAGAGATTCTTCTTCTAATGTCACTGAGGATTTACAAGAGACACTGAGTTAGATGGCTAGTAGAACTCGAGAAGTGATTACACAGCAGGACCAGTCAGATAGATGGATGACTGTCGGCAAAGGTCAGGAGGTAGTTGAGGAGTTTCCTGTAGCTATTCCTCTCTCAAACAGATATTCAGTGTTGGGTCCTGTTGAAAGGGATTGTAGCTCAGAGGAAAATAGAAGTGGCAGAGATAATGGGAACTGCAGATGTTGGAGAATCCAAGATAACAAAGTGTGGGGCTGGATGAACTCAGCAGGCCAAGCAGCATCTCAGGAGCATAAAAACTGACGTTTCAGGCCTGGACCCTTCATCATGATGAAGGGTTTAGGCCCGAATCGTCAGCTTTTGTGCTCCTGAGATGCTGCTTGGCCTGCTGTGTTCATCCAGTCCCACACGTTGTTATCTTAAAATAGAAGTGGCAGTCAGATTTTTGGGCCTGAGGATGAATTTTATGTTAAGCGGGGTTTATCAAGATCTTAAAAATAATTATTATAACGGACTGACCTCTCAGGGCCACAGACAGGAGATTGTGTGGCAGTGAATGTGAATCTTGGATAGTATGTTGCTTTCCTGGTGCTAGGATTAAGGTTGTGCATATTGTCCAAGGAGAAAGTGAGAAGGTGAAAATTGTTGTACACATTGGCAGGAATGACGTCGTTAGGGAAAGGACTAAGGCTTTGTAGAGTGAATGTAAGAGGTTAGAAAGAAGGTTAAAAACAGAACCTCAAAAGTATTGATCTCTGGTTTACTCCAGGTGCCAAGTTCTAATGAGGGAAGGAATAAAATGATAAATGATCAATGGTTGAAGAGGTGGCACAATGTAATTTTAATTGGAGTAAGGCAGATTTTAACGGTATGAGGCAGGAACTTTCAGAAGTTGACTGGAGTAGACTGTTCGCAGGTAAAAGGGACAACTGTGGAAGCTTTCAAAAGTGTGACAACGAGAGTTCAGAGGCATTATGTTCCTCTTAGAGTTAAAGGTAAGTCTGGTTAGATTAGGGAACAATGGACGAGCAAAGATATTGAGGTTCAGTCAAGAATAAAAAAGAATCACACATCAGATGTAGACAATTGGGATCAAATGAATCATTAGAAGAGTATAAAGAATGTAAGGACATTTTTAAGAGGCAAGCCAGGAAGGCAAAGAAGGGATATGAGATAGCATTGGCAGATAAGGTTAAGGATAATCCAAACAGATTCTGCAAGTGCATTAAGGGCAAAGGAACAGCTAGAGAGAGACTAGGGTCCTTTAAAAGTCAACAGGTTCACCTTTGTGTTAAACCTCAGGAGATGGAAAAAGTATTGAATGAAGTTTTGTGTCTGTTTTTACAGAGAATAAAGAAATGGAGGCTGGAGCACTCAGGGAAATAAATAATGATGTTTTGAAAACAGTTCACATTACAGAAGAGAAAGTGCTGGAGGTCTTAGGAAACATAAATGTGGATAAATCATCAGGACCTCATCAAGTGTATCCCAGGGCATTGTGGGAAGTTAAAGGGAAAGTTATGGGGCCCCTAGCAGAGATATCTGTATCATTTATGACCAGGGGTTTAGAGCTGGAGGAGTGGATGGTGGCTAATGTTGTTCCCTTAATAAAGTAAGGCTGTTAGGAGAAACCTGGGAACTATAGACCAGTGAGTATGACATCAGCGGTGGGTAAGTTGTTGGAGATGATTCTAAACAATAGGATTTATATGCATTTAGAGAGGCAAGGAATGATGAGGGATAGTCAGCATGGTTTTGTGTGAGGGAATTCATGTCTTACAAACTTGATTGAGATTTTTGCGGAAGTAACCAAAAAGATGGATGAGGGCAGAGTGGAGGACATTGACTACTTGGACTTTAGTAAAGCCTTTGACAAGGTTCCACAAGGTAGACTAATGAGTAAAGTTAGATCATATGGGACTCAGTAGAGATGTGAACTCGGCACTGGAGTAGGCTTCCATGCTAAGATTGCAGGAAGAAATCCCGTCAAGGAACACAGCGAAAGGTTTTTATGTTTGCATTCCATCGGTTCCTGAGGGAATCTCCAACTCCAGATATCCCTCCCCAGGACACTGTGCTGTGCTCTGATACAAACATTTGAACTGTTTGGAGTTGAACCATTATTGAGATCATCAAACCTCCCACCTCCCTCTCTCTAGGTTTCATGTTGGGTTACAAAATGGTACAATCACATACATTCGAAAAGAGAAAAGTGTCAGGCCAATTAATGACCCTGATTGCCTACTAGGAATAAATATAGCATAGGCATTAAAATTCACTTGTGTAAAAGAGCAGGGTATTATTTTGGAAGACAGCCTGAATACAAACAACAGATTTTAGTCCCTCAGTATGTGTTTTTGCAGTGTGGGTGCCCGCTAATAGATCACACTGTCAGCTTCCTGGGTCATACAGTTTGTGAGCTTCTGAGGGCAAGCCCACTGTGCAATTAACATAATTAGAAAAGGCAATAAGGTGGAAAAAGAAAGAACTGAAATGAATCAATATATTATGCCTATTGATTACTCTGTGCTTTGTAAAGATAAGAATTACAGAGGATCAAAGTGCAGAGTAGGAAGGGAAAATATAGCCTGTCCACAGAGTCGATTGCTTTCAAAACTGTGAGGGATTGTTATGTTGAATCTGTGTTGATCTATATGGAGTAAAATCTTATCCTGTCAAAGTGAATTGTTATCACAGGGGAGGTGACTGCAAGCAGCTAGTTCCATTTACCAGACATGCACAGAAAGAGCATACTGGCGTTGTTCACTCAGTTCTAATACTCCAACTTACATTTCCAGCACAGACACAGGCTCTTCAGCCCATCCTGCTCCATGCTGCTCCCCATGAGCCTCCTCCCATTCTTGTTTCTCCTGAATTCCCAATTGCATCTTGATATTCGTACGCTTAAGGCCCCCTTGGTTCTAGTCTTGAATGGATATGTATCTTCACTTCACTGACCCTATCTAATTTTCAAATCTCCATCTGCCTTCCCTTCTCTAAGGAAGGGACTCCCAGTCTTTTAATTCGCTTGAAAGATGGCTCTCTCCCAGTTCCAGTTTTATCCTAGGGAATCATTTCTGCCCTTTCTCCAGTGGCTCTGCGAATGTTGCAACTTGGAGCTGTTCACAGTACTGTCTGCTCATTTCTTTATAGTTATGTATTGTTTGGTGCTCATTTCAGCAGGTCAGACAGCATGAGTGGAGGCAGTGGCAGAGTCTTATACTCCTGGAGGGGATGGGCTGGTAGGTAAGGGGACTATTTAATTGGCTAGGGCACTAATGTTGTACCCAAACTCTACTGGCCTCACTGGAACTTGAGTTCCAGGCAGTAAAGCCTAGAGCAAGTCATGCCTACCTCATCATCAGTGGAGGCCAATAAATGACTCCCGAAGGCTGGAGACCACTGTTACTGAGGACAATTGATGGATGAAAAACCTAGTTCCTCAATGAGACTCCAGCCAACCTCCCAGGTGAATGCTCTTTCAGTAGAACTGCGAAGCGTTTGCAATGCAACAGATGGGAATCAGGTACAGAGGCAAGGGAAAGAGCAAAACGAATGTTTGTGATAGTTTGGGAAGGCAGTGGAGATTAAATAACAGTGGGACGATGGTGAAAAGCAAAAAGCGATGGCAAAGGGACAAGTAGGGTAATAAAAGTTGGGTCAAGAGGAGGCGTGAATGACAACAGTAGGACTGTTTCCAAGAATTGAAGAAATGAGCAGGGCTTATGATCTGAAATTGTTGGACTTGATTTTGAATTTGGAATGTTAAAATATAGCTACTTGGAAGGTACTCAAGCTTTCATTCAATCACATTGGAATAGGGCAGGGAGCTGAGGATAGAGAGATCGGGGTGAGAATGAGATGGAGAGTTGAAACCGCAAGCAGCTAGAATCTCTCTGATTGCACTTAACTGGTCGTCAACAATCTGCATTTGTTCACCATAAGATAGAGGAGAACGCAGTGAGTAGTGCTCTTAAAGGGGTTTTCTTGTCTGGTTCTGTATCACTTGGTGTGGACAGTCAAATTGTTGCCAGTGAATTCATCTCTTTGAAAACAAAAATGTTGGAGGTTACAGTGGGTCAGGCAGCATTCTGGATGGCAGCATTCAGTCAGGATACTGTCTGACCCACCAGCGTTTGTCGTTTTCAGTACAGATTCCAGCATCTGCAGTAATTTGCTCCCAAATTCATCTCTTTGTTCTGTGTTCCAATTCCATCAATGAAAAATTGTTGTGATGCTGTAAGTCTATCCTTTTTGGAGCATTGTATATTTAATATTTCAAGAACGAGTGTTACGTAATATGTAAGGTGTGGCTCAGTGGTTCGCACTGCTGCCTCACACCACCAGGGGCCGAGGTTCGATCCCACCCTTGGGCGACTGTCTGTGCGGAGTTTGCACATTCTGCCCGTGTCTGCGTGGGTTTCCTCCGGGTGTGCCAGTTTCCTCCCACAGTCCAAAGATGTGCAGGCTAGGTGGATTGGCCATGCTGAATTGCCCATAGTGTCAAGGAATGTGTAGATTAGGTGAGTTTATAGGGGGATGGGTCTGGGTGGGATGCTCTGTGGATCAGCGTTGACTTGTTGGGCCGGTTTTCACACTGTAGGGGATCTATGAATGTTCATCCATTTGGTTTTCAGTTAGCAGAACTCTGTGCATCAATACAGATATAAATTTAAATTTAAACTAACCTGGAAAGAAATGCAATAACCCTGTCCTGATGTCCTTGAATAGTTTTGATTCCACACAGAAGCCCTAATGAAGATCATGGTGAGCAGTGAACTATGAAGAACAGTCGAGCAAAACAATGAATCATGTTAGTCTTCCTGGAATTTCTCGACATAATGAGAAGGCCAATGGCCCTGCCTAAACTAAAGCTACAAAAATTATTGTCTGACACCAAAGTATGACGTGTGAGTGGAAAACCCCTGGGATTCTTTTGAAAAGGGCAAAGTGGCAGAAACACAGTTGCGTTAGGGGTGTCCAGCACCTTACTGTGATATAGGAAAGAGTATGTGGGACAGCTTTTAACTGTGAATCCTGCAGTTACCCTGATGATGAGATATCTCAGTGCTGGGGAAATCTTTACGTTGATGTTGAGCACTTGAACTGTAAGGAGTAATGACAGTAAACTTTTTAACATCTTGAGCAATTTTTGAACCTCAAACTGTTGGGGTTGGGGGCATTGGGAAAAACATCGGAAGTATAGGTGACAAACTTTGTCAGTTAATTTAAAACGGTTGGAACTCACGGTCAGAGACAACAGAAACTTCCGACAGATGTGGCTGAAGTACTAAATTTGGTCCAAAACTGATCCTTTTAACTCTAGCAGCTCCTAATGTACAAGCTTGGCATTTCCATTAGTGACACTATTTTTGTAGATTTACTTGAAGCAATTAATTAGTTCCAAAATTTAAAGGTCCTCATTCCTCGGCAGAGTGAACAACATTAATTTAATCCTCTGAAAGTGAAGCAGGAATATTTCACACTGCTGCTAGAAGTAGCAGTCGGGACAAATGTCCCCATGGATGACAGAAAGGCAAAGGACTATTGGAACTGGGAATTAAAACCTCTCAGTGGGACAGGTGGTGTCTAAAGGGAGTGGGGCATAGTCTTACTGCTTCTGTTCAGCGTAAATTGTAAGCAGTGACCACTGAAGGCCTGAAACATGACTGAAAACAACAAATGCAGGATTTCACCTCCGGTCAGGCAATATCATGGTGAGAGAGCGAGCTAACGTTTCACGTCCACCATGACTCTTCATCAGAGTCATTTCAACTGGAAACATTAGCTTGCTCTCTCTCCATGAATGCTGCCTGACTCACCATGATTCTCCACATTGGTTGACTTCTGTACAGATTCTAGCATCTGCTGTCATTTGGTCTGACCTAAAACTGGTTTCTCTCTCTCTGCAGGTGCTGCCTCACTTGACCTTGTCAATGGTTCTGTGATGAAGCCAGAGTCCATCAATGCAAATTGTGGGGCTGACAATTCCTGATTCCTTCAGCCCAGGTTACACAGGGACCAACTGAATACGTGAGCAAGTGGTAGACATGGCCAATGTTTTGGAACTCTGAGTAACATCTGTGAGCTCTCACTTTGTAAGGGATTGGGAAATGGCTCAAAATATTTTCTAAGAAAGGAGAAACAAACTTCACAATTTTGCACCTTGCACAACTTCAATGCCCTAAGATGCTTTGAAGCCCGTTGGGTGCTATTGCAGGATAGTTCTGCTGTACTGTTGCTGGTTAGCTTAGTTGGCTGGACAGCAAAGTGACACCAACGGTGTGGGTTCAATTCCTGTATCGTCTGAGGTTAGTCTTCTTCTCAAACTCTCCCTTCGCCCGAGACATGGTGACCCTCAGGTTAAACCACCACCAGTTGCCAATCTCTAATGACAGAACAGCCCGATGGTCCGGTGGGTGCCTTTATCTTTTTTACAGTGGGAATGTAGCCAATTTGCACAGCAAGCTCCCACAAAAAGCAATGTGATAACTGCAAAGTAATTTTCCTTTAGCGGTATTGGCAGAGGGATAAATATTGATCAGGACTTGGGGATAGGGTCCCTGCAACTTATTTTGAAGTTGGAGCTATTGGATTATTCAATCTACCTGAGTGGGGTAGAGGGCTCTCCAAGGAAAAGAAATGAGATTTAATAAAAGAAAACATGTAAGTTATGTTGTATATAGATACATCACTCGCTTGGCGTTATTCATATGTAGTGCAACTTGTAAAGCAGACAGATAAAGATCCACTAGTGAGTTATTGTTCCTTTTGTTGTAAATGTCAGTGAAAAACAGAATCAGAGGTTTGAGTGTTATTTTAGTTTGGGACTAACTGAACTTCAGGCAAAACTAGATGCTGTTGTATTACAACAGCAACTTCAATGCTTCTTCTGCGATAAAATTGGAATCTAATGTCTTGATAAAATGCATTAATCTGTCAGGAATATTCCCTGCTGATATTCTTAGTCATGTCAACAATCTATCGAGAAGGACGAGGGCAGCGGATACATGGAACACCACCACTTCAAAGTTCACTTCTGAACCACTCACTTTCCTGACTTGGAAACATATCACCATTCTTTCAGTGTCACTGGGTCAAACTCCTGGAATTCCTATCCTAATGGCTCCGTGGGTTTACCTGCACCAAATTACACTATGGTGGGTCAAGAGGCAGCTCACCATTACCTTCTCAAGGGGCAAATAGGATTGTGCGTTAAATGCCAATGATACCCACATCTTGGGAAAGAATCACAGAAACATTATTGAGAGCACAAAATTCACAAAAGTTGTAACATATTAGTCACTTTTATTCATTTTTTTATCTATTTATATCACAGCCCAGTTTCCCACATAAACATCATTTCTGTTGAACACATCTTGTTAGCTTAGATTTCAAAGCAATTATTTCTTTGATAATTACATTCTGTTCTGAAGATGGGGTCTGCTGTGTTAATTATGGTTTTCAGGGTGCATATTATTATTCGGGTAACCTTTAAAGATGCTGCTCCAATTCCAATGACCTACATTTTACAAATTCAGTACCATTTCTTAAATTTAAACAAAGCTTTCCATGTTCTCAGGCTCAAATCCAAAGAGAGTCACAAATGAATCACCTAAAAATATTCATCACCTAAAGAATTACAGAATCTTAAACCAACAACTGTTCAGTAAAAATGTAAGTTCCATTTTACCCACTAAAGCTCTGTATTTTTCAAAGTGTTGGATTTGAAGAGCACAAATTTCACAGCAGGAACAGATTGAAAACTTCTGGACAATTAGCAAGTAAACTGCAACATGAAGACCAAAAGCACTGAACTGGCTTTGTAGAGCTAGGGGAGGTGATGCTGCAGCGATAATATCATCAGACGAGCAATCCAGAACTCCAGGCTGTTGTCCTGAGAACATAGGGTTGAAGGCCGCCCATGCAAGATAGTAACATTTGAATTCAGTATACAGTCAGCTTGGCCACAACCATGTGACTGCTGTTCGATGCTGTAAAAAAATCCATCTGATTCACTAAGATAATAAAGTGTGAAGCTGGATGAACACAGCAGGCCAAGCAGCATCTCAGGAGCACAAAAGCTGACGTTTCGGGCCTAGGCCCTTCATCAGAGAGGGGGATGGGGAGAGGGTTCTGGAATAAATAGGGAGAGGGGGGAGGCGGACCGAAGATGGAGAGAAAAGAAGATAGGTGGAGAGGAGAGTATAGGTGGGGAGGTAGGGAGGGGATAGGTCAGTCCAGGGAAGACGGACAGGTCAAGGAGGTGGGATGAGGTGGTAGGTAGGAAATGGAGGTGCGGCTTGGGGTGGGAGGAAGGGATGGGTGAGAGGAAGAACAGGTTAGGGAGGCAGGGACAGGCTGGGCTGGTTTTGAGATGCAGTGTGGGGAGGGGACGAACTGGGCTGGTTTTGGGATGTGGTGGGGGAAGGGGAGATTTTGAAGCTTGTAAGTCCACATTGATACCATTGGGTTGCAGGGATCCCAAGCGGAATATGAGTTGCTGTTCCTGTAACCTTCGGGTGGCATCATTGTGGCACTGCAGGAGGCCCATGATGGACATGTCATCTAAAGAATGGGAGGGGGAGTGGAAATGGTTCGCAACTGGGAGGTGCAGTTGTTTATTGTGAACCGAGCGGAGGTGTTCTGCAAAGCGGTCCCCAAGCCTCCGCTTGGTTTCCCTGATGTAGAGGAAGCCACACCGGGTACAATGGATACAGTATACCACATTGGCAGATGTGCAGGTGAACCTCTGCTTAATATGGAAAGTCATCTTGGGGCCTGGGATAGGGGTGAGGGAGGAGGTGTGGGGGCATGTGTAGCATTTCCTGCGGTTGCAGGGGAAGGTGCCGGGTGTGGTGGGGTTGGAGGGCAGTGTGGAGCGAACAAGGGAGTCACGGAGAGAGTGGTCTCTCCAGAAAACAGACAAGGGTGGGGATGGAGAAATGTCTTGGGTGGTGGGGTCGGATTATAGATGGCGGAAGTGTTGGAGGATGATGCGTTGTATCCAGAGGTTGGTGGGGTGGTGTGTGAGAACAAGGGGGATCCTCTTAGGGCAGTTGTGGCAGGGGCGGGGTGTGAGGGATGTGTTGCGGGAAATGCGGGAGACGCGGTCAAGGGTTAGGGGAACCAGCCCAGCCTGTCTCTGCCTCCCTAACCTGTTCTTCCTCTCACCCATCCCTTCCTCCCATCCCAAGCCGCACCTCCATTTCCTACCTACTAACCTCATCCCACCTCCTTGACCTGTCCGTCTTACCTGGACTGACGTATCCCCTCCCTACCTCCCCACCTATACTCTCCTCTCCACCTATCTTCTTTTCTCTCCATCTTCGGTCCGCCTCCCCCCCTCCCTATTTATTCCAGAACCCTCTCCCCATCCCCCTCTCTGATGAAGGGTCGAGGCCCGAAACGTCAGCTTTTGTGCTCCTGAGATGCTGCTTGGCCTGCTGTGTTCATCCAGCCTCACATTTTATTATCTTGGATTCTCCAGCATCTGCAGTTCCCATTATCATCTGATTCACTAACGTTCTTTGAGAAGGACATCTGACACAGTCTGGCCTACATGTGATTCCAGGTCAACAGCAATGTGGTAAGATGGGCAATAAGCATTGGCACAGCCATGCAACACTAATGAAACAGTTGTATTTATCTGCGGATAAAAGCAGACTTGTATGAAAAATCTATTTTAGCTACTTATCTACACAGTAAACTCTTGTATTCAATTTTTATTTCAGCTTTTAAAACTTCCTTGTGCCATGTTATTTACAAACTTTTTGCCCTGTTTGTTTTATACAAATTAGGAGACAGAGCCAATCAGCCCCTCAAATCTGCCCCACTATTCAACAAGCTGAAGGCTCATCTGACTGTATCCTCAATTCCACATTCCTGACTGCTGCCTGTAATCATGGACTGTATTGCCAGCCAAGAATCCTCTGCCTTAAGAACAGCCCCGCTTTCTAGGGTAGAAAATTCAAAGACTTGTTGAGGGGAAAGAAACAATTCCGTTGGCTCAGTGGTTAGCACTGCAGCCTCACGGTGCCGAGGACCAGGGTTCCATTCCACCCTTGGGTGTCTGTCAGTGTTGGCACATTCTCCCCATGCCTGCATGGCTTTCCTCCAGCAGTCCAAAGACATGCATGCTAGGTGGATTGGCCATGGGAAATGCAAAGTTACTAGGGTAGGGGGGTGGGTCTGGATGAAATGGTCTTCAATGGGTTAACATGGATTCAAATAGCCTGCTTCCACACTGTAGTGATTCTATGTTTTCTGGCTTAAATGGGAGACTCCTCATTTTTAATTCCCAACCTTGTTTCCAAGATGAAACAGCCTTTCAGCTTTCCGTATGTCAAATCGACAGAATGTAAATTTCCCCAAAGGCCTTATTAGTTACTGAAATGAAGAGGCAGGATAATGGGCTAAGTCACAATGCTCATATTCATGACCAGTGCAGACATGATGGGCTGAATGGCTTTGTTTTGCGCTGTAAGAATTTTGTGATTGTGTTTGTCAAAAATGTTTGAGAACTCATTGCTGACTGTAGGTGTCACAATCTATCAGAGACCACTGGCAATATGTAGAACCAGCTCACGAAAGGTAACTTTATTGAGCATGTAAGATTTTAATGCCACCAGTCAAAACAATTTATAGATATTTTAGCAGCATAACTGGGGCAATTGATCATTTTACATTCAGTTTTGACCAATAAGTAAAAAAGGGGTGAGAGAACATACCCAGCATGATGCAAAGTTGCCAGTGACAGGAAACTCAGGCCTGGTGTAAGTTGGAATGTTCCACAAGGTATTGCACATGGCACTATGCTGATTTCCATCTGGCTATTTCCTTTCTTGTGTGACGATTTTTCTGAGTTTAATTATGCTACTGGTGAGACAGACTGTGCCAAATAAATCATTTCCTGTAGCATTAATGATATAGGAACAAGAGGGAAGTTGCAGTGAATTACCTTACAGTCCAGCTGGCCAGGCCCAAAATTATACCACTGGTTCACTCACTTCCTTGCTGTCAATCTAATTCTCCTCTAGATTTCTTCACATCATCTGTGCGGTTTACTCATTGGTTGGTCTGCGATGCGGAGTCACTTATGGGTTCAATTCTCACACTGTCTGAAATTACCTTAAAGGACCCTCCTTCCCAACCTCTCCCGTCATCTGAAATATGGTGACTGTCAGGTTAAACCACCACTAGTTATAATGAGAGAGCAGCCCTATGGTCTGGTAGAACAGTAGCGACTTTCCCCTTAAATAGACTGCCCTTTCAAATATCATCAAACTCGACCTCCTACTGACATAACAGGCCCACAGAGGACACCATATCCCGAGCCCTGCACTCATCCCTGGACCACAATGACACATACATCAGACTCCTGCTCGTTGACTACAGCTCCGCCCTCAACACCGTTATCCCCTCCAGACTGTTCTCAAAACTCTGTGACCTCGGTCTCGGCTCCACCCTCTGCAACAGGACCCTCAGCTTTCTGACCCACAGACCACAGTCAGTGAGGGTTGGGAAGTGCCCCTCCTCCACAATAACACTCAACACTGGAGCCCCACAAGGATGTGTCCTCAGCCCCCTACTGCACTCCCTGTACACCCACCACTGTGTCGCCAAATTCCGAATGAACACCGACAGGTTCACTGACAACACCACCGCAGTGGGATGGATATCTAACAATGAGTCAAAATACAGAAGGGAGATAGAGGGCTCGGTGACGTGGGGCAATGAGAACAACCTCTCTCTCTCTCTCAACATCGGCAAAACTAAAGAACTAACTGAACTGAGAGAGTGAAGAGCATTACGTTCCTCAGAGTGACGATAGCCAACAACCTGTCCTGGACTTCCCATGTAGATGCAAGGGCCAAGAAGGCACAGCAATGCCTCTCCTTCCTCAGGCAGCTCAGGAAATTTGTCACGTCCGTAAGGCCCCTCACCAACTGCTACACATGCAGCATTGAGAGAGTACCATCTGGGCGCAATAATGGCCTGGTACGGCAACTGCTCTGCCAGGGACTGTGAGAAACGACAGAAGCGGATGTGCACAGCCCAGCCCGTCATGCTAGCCAGCCTTCCATTCATTGTTTCCACTTACACGGCTCACTGCCACAGAAAGGCTGCCAATATCATCAAAGACCTATCGCACCCTGGTAATGATCTCCTACATCCTCTTCCATCAGGCAGAAGATACAGAAGACTGCACACACACCAACAGGTTCAGGAACAGCTTCTTCTCGGCTGTTACCAGACTGTTGAATGGACTCTAGCATCAATTAATGTAACCTGCAAAGTGACCTGAATCTCTCTATGTCTTTTTGATCTGTACATCCTTTGCTTGCTGTGATCTGCCTGTACCTCTCGTAAACAAATCTTTTTATTGTATTTCAATACGGGAGACAACCAGTCAATCAATTAATTAATCAATCAAACTTTGATTCAAGTCGCCACAACTAAATTCCCTGTGCATCTCCCCTTGTGGTTCCAGAACTATTGTGCTGCATTCACTACATACGTTTGAAATCCAATGCATCCACTCCTTTCAACACTTGAATTGTGCCTCACATGCAGTTACTCTTTTCTGGGCTATACAATTTCAGCCTTTTGATGTCATCCTGGAGTAAAAATGCCTCAGGCCAGGTAGCGGTTTGGTTGTCTCTGTCTACATTGACACCAATGGCTAGATACCTTTGAGGTAACGCAATAGTTGGAAGTGTACGCAATCCTCCTTAGGTGGCTGCACTGGTGCTGTCTGCTGACTCATGATTGAATCCTTTCAATATTCAGAACGAGCTTCGTCTGAAACAGTTAATCTCTTTCAAGAAATGGCATTTACCAACAGCTATTTACATAGAACATAGAACATAGAACAGTACAGCACAGAACAGGCCCTTCAGGCCACAATGTTGTGCCGACCATTGATCCTCATGTATGCACCCTCAAATTTCTGTGACCCTATGCATGTCCAGCAGTCTCTTAAATGACCCCAATGACCTTGCTTCCACAACTGCTGCTGGCCACGCATTCCATGCTCTCACAACTCTCTGTGTAAAGAAACCGCCTCTGACATCCCCTCTATACTTTCCTCCAACCAGCTTAAAACTATGACCCCTCGTGTTAGCCATTTCTGCCCTGGGAAATAGACTCTGGCTATCAACTCTATCTATGTCTCTCATTATCTTGTATACCTCAATTAGGTCCCCTCTCCTCCTCCTTTTCTCCAGTGAAAAAAGTCCAAGCTCAGTCAACCTCTCTTCATAAGATAAGCCGTCCAGTACAGGCAGCATCCTGGTAAACCTCCTCTGAACGCTCTCCAAAGCATCCACATCTTTCCTATAATAGGGCGACCAGAACTGGACGCAGTATTCCAAGTGCGGTCTAACCAAAGTTTTATAGAGCTGCAACAAGATCTCACGACTCTTAAACTCAATCCCCCTGTTAATGAAAGCCAAAACACCATATGCTTTCTTAACAACCCTGTCCACTTGGGTGGCCATTTTAAGGGATCTATGTATCTGCACACCAAGATCCCTCTGTTCCTCCACACTGCCAAGAATCCTATCCTTAATCCTGTACTCAGCTTTCAAATTCGACCTTCCAAAATGCATCACCTCGCATTTATCCAGGTTGAACTCCATCTGCCACCTCTCAACCCATCTCTGCATCCTGTCAATGTCCCGCTGCAGCCTACAACAGCCCTCATTTCATTGAATAATAGAATCCCTACAGTGTGGAAGCAGGCCATTGGGCCCATTGAGTCCATACCGACCCTCTAAAGAGCATCTCTCCCAGACCCAACCTCTACCCTTTAGCTGCAGCCCTGCATTTCCCACGGCTACTCCACCTAGCTCACACATCCTGGACACCTTGGACAACTTATTCTGGCCAATCCACCCTAACCTGCCAATTTAACTGACGATTGAATATCTCTGTAAAATCAAATAACATATCAAAATGAAAGGCTGCAAATTCTGAGAATCTGACCTAAAAGCAGCAAGAAAGCTGGAAACTCGTGGAAGAGCAGAAAGGCAAAGTTACTTTCTGGTTTTTCATCACTTTCAAATGCTGCAATCTTGAACATTTTTTTCTAATTATTAAGTGTTGCAAGTTTTGGACGTTTTAATTGAAGCCATGCTTTTAATTCTAATTTCTGAACTTCGAAGTAAAGCACCCCACAATATGAGTAATTATCACTTACAATAGTTTATTCAATTCGCAATTTCCCTTTTTGTAAATATTGCAAATTTGATTCAGGAACATGCAAGAACTATTGAAGCCCATTTGTTCGTCTGCTACTGCTGCAAAAGAGTCAAAGGCTCATTTGAAATGTTAGCGTTGATTAGTAACACAATCCTACATTAACCTGTAAATTAAAATTCCTTGGTGCAATTTGATGGCTGATTTAATTTTGTCTTTCTTTGTTTGCCTCAGGCTAATTCCATTATGAATTCTCTATACAGTTTTTTTCCCTCAATGATTAGCAGCTTAGGCAGAAGTTCTGATTACTATTGTACACTTAGCACTGCATAAAGCAGGGGATTAATATTCCCCAGAAGGATTGTTGCTATGGATTTGCTCTTTTCCCTCTAAAAGATGTTTCTCCAGCTTCAATTGTCCATAAATTATGATCTCCTGTGAATCATCACTCTTCCTGACCCCAGTTTAACAAGCCTAAGAAAGTGCCCCAGTACTGACAGAGAAGCAAAGTGATAACTTCAATTATTAATCGCCAATTTTTGATAATGCACATGCAATGATTTTTCATTCTGCTGCTTTCATTCCTACACAGAAAACAAGCAGGTGAAAGAACAATGAACAGATTGTTCCCGGCATCAGAATAACGCTTGCAGGAAGCAGCAGCTTTGCACCGAGATGTATAGGTCCCACCAACATCGATACATTTTTGTACTCGATGTTAATGATGTACATTACTACCAGGTGATCATTTTGGGTACACACGTAGAACTTGCCATAGAGAGAGAGATAGAGAGAGTGTGTGAGAGGGAGAGTGAGAGAGGAAGTGTGTGAAAGAGAGGAGGCGTATGTGAGAGAGAAAGTGTGTGTGTGTGAGAGAAAGTGTGTGAGAGAGAGAGAGACAGTGAGTGTGTGTGAGAGAGAAAGTGTGTGTGTGACAGAGGAGATATGTGTGAGATAGAGAGAATGGGAGAGAAAATGCGAGCGAGAGACAGCACATCTCTTTACTTCCACCTCCCCAATTGCATTATTTGTGGGAGACTGTGGAACATTTCCCAAAGGAGAATGGGAAAACAAAACACAGGCATGGATGAGTATGAATTGCCCTCACACATTCTCCTGGGGTGACATTAATAACGATTCAGGAACTCCGATAACAACCAGGTAATTAGTTCCACCTTTGGAGTTTACATCAGGGAACCTTGAGAAGGAACTCTAAGGTGTTGAAGGGAAAATTAGGAATGAAAGATTTTAGGGAGAATTGAACAGGTTGGAGATTGCTTTCTTTGGAACTGAGAGGCTGAAGGGAGATATCAATGAAATATACATCATTGAGGGAGCCACAGAGTGTGGTTAGAAAGACCCTACTTCCATTCTTCTTGTTCATAGGTCATTCCCTCAGGATCAAGGATGATACGCTTCCACTCTAGCTCAGCAGGTTCCAAAATGGTTAATCAATTCACTGCACAATCCAGAAGACTGTGCTGTGGCAGCGTACCTCCCCTCAGCTTTCTCCTCTTGATGGAAAACAGTCCCAACCTCTTCAATCTGTCCTTTTAACTGAAATTTCTCATTCCTGGAACTGTTCTTATGACTATCTTCTGCACGTGATCTAACACATTCACACCTTTCCTACTGTGTGGCTCTTGGAAGTTCAACCAGTGACTTAGAAACTTCGTAATACCCTCCTTGTTCTTGTCATCTGTGTCCTTATTTATGAATTCTAGAATACTGTATGCTTTATTAACAGCCCTCTCCACCCGCCCTGCCACCTTTACTGATATCTACATATTCATCCAGCTCTCTTGGCCCCTTCCCCCCCACTTTAGAATAGTATCCTCTATTTAACACTGTCCTTCGCACCAAAATATATTGTCTCGTGCTTTGTCATACTTAACAGCATCTGCCATCTATCACCCACCCTACTAACTTGTCAATGTCCTTCTACAATTCTACAACTCTCCTCCTGTCAGTTCACAGTTCACTCAGGTTTTGTTTTTTTCCACAAACTTTGAAGTTCTCTCCTGCACCCCGATCGAATCCCTACAGTGAGAAAACAGGCCATTCAGCTCCTCAAATCCACGCATACCCTCCAAAGAGCATCCCACCCAGACCCATCCCCATCCCTGCAACATTGCATTTCCCATGGCTAACCCAACTAGTATGCACATCCCTGGACACTAGCAATTTAGCATGGCAAATCCTCCCTAACCTACACATCTTTGGACTGTGGGAGGAAATCAGAGGACCTGGAGGAAACCCAAAAAGACACAGGGAGAATGTGCAAACTCCACATGGGCAGTCACCCGAGGGTGGAATTGAACCCCGGTCCCTGACATTGTGAGGCAGCAGGGCTAACCACTGAGCCGCATTACTGCCCCTAGACCTAGGTCTTTAATATATATCAGGAAAAACAAGGGTGCCTATATCAACCCCTGGGAAATTCCCTACAGACCTCCTCATGCCAAACAAAATCCATTGACCATTACTCTCTGTTTCCTATCACTCAGCCAATTTCATATTATATTGCTGTTGAGCTTTTTATTCCGTGACTTATACCTTTCCAGATGGTCTGTTACAAGGCATTACATCAAACCTGTATCATGATAGTGCAGAACACTAAAAAAGCACAACAAAAATGACTGAAAAATTCATAATGTGGGAAAAATTAGAATACAAAGCAAAGCTAGCTAGAACTATTAAAACTGATCATAGGATTTTGCCTATTTAAAGGAGAAAAGAATTAATAAAAATTAATATTTGTTGCATGGAAAGCGAGTTTAGGGAATTAGTAATAGAAAATAGAGAGATGGTGGGTGAATTGAACAAATATTTTCCTTCAATTTTTCCGAGAGAGAATAGAAGCAACATTTTAGAAATACCGAAAAGTCAAGAAGTTGAAGGGAGGACACTCAAGAGGATTACAATCACTGGAGAAGAAGCACTGGGCAACTTATTGTAGCTGGGGATTGATAATACTCAAATATTGATGGACTTTATCCTAAGCTCCAACAGAAGTGACTGATGAGACAGCTGCTGCATTGGTGTTAATTTTCTAAAGTTTGCTAGATTTAGGGATGAGTCTATTAAATTGGAAATTAGCAAATCTAACTCTTCTGTTGAAAACAGGACAGTGGCGGAAAGCAGAAAACTACAGGCCTATTAGCTTAATGTCTGCCATGGAGAAAATGTAAGAAGCTATTATTAAAGGCATTATTGTCTTAGAGACATTCAGCTTAGTCAGGGAGATCATGTTATTGCCAACTTGTTAGAGTTCCTTGAAGAAGTAGAATTCATTGGAATTCAGTGGAATTCATTGCCACGGAGTGCAGTGGAGACCAGGACGTTAGACGCCTTCAAGGCAGAGATTGACACATTCTTGATCTCAGAAGGAATTAAGGGCTCTGGGGAGAGTGCAGGGAAGTGGAGTTGAAATGCCCATCAGCCATGATTTAAATGGCGGAGTGGACTTGATGGGCCGAATGGCCTTACTTTCACTCCTATATCTTATGGTCTTATGGTCTTAAGTAACATGTGCTGTGGATAAAGGGGACATGGTGGATGCACTGTAGTTAGATTTCCAGAAGTTATTTTCTATGGTGCCACAACAATGGTTATTGTGGAAATTAAAGATTCCAGGTATAGGAGGTAGCATATTGGTATGAATGGAAGATTAATTGGCTGACAGGAAGGACAGAGTAGTGGTAAATTCTCCTTTTTTTAGGTGATACGATCTAATGGGTGGTGTGTCCCAAGCTTCAGTGCTGGAACCTCAACTGTTTACAATTTACAGAAATGGCTTAGATGGAAGAAAGAGCACTCAATTTGCTGATGACACAAGGAGAGACGGGAAAGTAATTGTGAAGTGGACATACAGAAGAGAGGGCAAAGATTTGACAAATAGAGTGTAATGTGGGAAAATATGAAATTGTCAGAAAATGTAAGAAGCTATTATTAAAGGCATTATTGTCTTAGAGACATTCAGCTTAGTCAGGGAGATCATGTTATTGCCAACTTGTTAGAGTTCCTTGAAGAAGTAGAATTCATTGGAATTCAGTGGAATTCATTGCCACGGAGTGCAGTGGAGACCGGGAAGTGGGGTTGAAATGCCCATCAGCCATGATTTAAATGGCGGAGTGGACTTGATGGGCCGAATGGCCTTACTTCCACTCCTATATCTTATGGTCTTATGGTCTTAAGTAACATGTGCTGTGGATAAAGGGGACATGGTCAGAAAGAATTAAAAATAAGGATATTACCTAAACAGTAAGCGATTACAAAGCTCTGAGAAGCAGAGAGATCTGGATGTCCTAGAGATGGTTGGAAGCAGGTACAACAAGTAATCAGGAAAACTCATAGAATGCTATTGTTTATTCCATAGTGAATTGAATATAAAAGTAACAAGTTTATGCATTAGTGAGAGCCACCATTGGAGTACTGTGTGCAGTTTTAGTCTTCTTGTTTTGACAAGATTTAAATGTGTTGGAGGTGGTTCAGAGAAGGTTTATTGGATTAATACCTGAGATGGGGGCTTTGTTATATGAGGAATGGTTGGACAGACTGGGCTTGTGGCTGATGGAGTTAGAGTCAACCTGACTGAAACATTTGAGATCCAGTGGGGTCTTGTCCAAGTGGATGCATAGAGGATGTTTTTGCTTGCAGGAAAATCTGGAACAGAGGAATCACTGTTTAAAAATCCTATTTAAAAGGGAGATGAGAGAAGTGTGTCCTCATGGATCATAGGTCTTTGGAACTCTCCTTCTGACAAGGTGATAGAAGCAGAGACTTTGAATCTTTTCAAGGCAGAGGTTGATAGATTCTTGATAAGCGAGGGGAGGGTGGTGTGAAGGGTTATCGGGAGTAGGCGGGAATGTGGAGTGTTCATATTTGCCAGGATCTTATTGAACAGTGGGGCAGCATCAAAAGCTCAACTATATGCCTGGAAAACGACGTTCCTATATGAAAGAGCTTCCACATTTCCATCATCAATCAAAATCAATGGGGATGATCCAGTGGAATGTGGACTGTTTCTGCATCCGGGAACCTGCCCTTGATGAAGACAGATGTGGATAATATATTAGTCAATTTCAGTGTTCCAGCTCAGCTTTGGGCTAAATGCAAAAAAAAGCACTGGAGGGACCAGGGATCTCCAACCTGAGACCAAGGTCATGGTATACTGGGCAGCAATGACAAGTTGGACAACCTACAGGGGACCGTTCAGAGCACTGGAGAGATACAACCAGACGTATGGTCTTTAGAAGCTACTTCAAATCCAGTGGCAAGAAAGCTGGATAGAGAGCAGGGTCCTCCCCCAAACTTCTAAACATATAAATTTGGAGCAGGAACAGTCAGGGCAGATCATCGAGCCCCTTTCTTTGTTGTCAATCCTTCAATCTTCCCTGCTTCTGACATAGCTTAGAAAATGTAAGGATGTGAAAAAAGTAGAGGCATAGAAAAAAGCTCCTATCCAATCTCTGATAGTAACTGAGCCGAGTCATGCTGTTATTCTCAAATCTCTGATCAACTAGCAACATTTGAATAAGGTTGAATTTTGTGCTTCCAATTCCAGTTTTGAACTTGTCAAAAAGACTCCAATGTTATCAGCCAACGTCACGATTTATAATGAATGGGTTAATGTATGGTTAAGTGGAGAACCTGGGATTAGGAAGAAGGAAATGATGAAAGAATTCACGCTAAACTGCAGCCGAACAGCTATGGAAAGTATATAGACCCAGTCTAATAATGTAGCCTGTCAAAGCATTTGGATAATCTATCACTGACATGATTAACTTTGAGAGAAATATCAAAAGCCTGTGGGAGACATTGTTTGACGGTCTGACTGAACTTCTCACATTTCTTGCTTTACTCCAGCTGTTAGGAGGGGAATTCCAGCATTTTCCCCACAGCAATGATGAAGGAACAATGAGATAATTCAACATCAGAATGGTGTGCGGCTCGGGAGGAATTTTCCAGTAGCAGTCTCTGTGTGCATCCTGCCCTTGTTCTTGTAAGTGGAAGAGGTCATGGTTTTGAGAATTGTTAATATCACCATGAAGGCTCCACCTTCTCAACCTCTCCCCTTGTCTGAGATGTATGACTCTCAGGTTAAACTGCCACTCGTTGTCCTTCTGTAATGAGAGAGCACTCTGGGTCTCTGGGACTATGGCAACATTATATTAAATGTTGCATCATCCTGACTATTCCAACTTCTCTTTGTAGTTCAGGTATGATGGGAAGCTGGAATCATTTTCTCCTTGGGACTGGGAGGGTTAAAAACTGACCTGTTTGATGTTTTCAAAATGTGAGGTTTTGCAGGAGTTTGTAGAGAGAAAGAAGAAAAAATATTGCTGGCGATGAGCTGGTCGAGAGACAGAGAACAGAGATTGAAAACCATTGGGGATAGATCTAGAGGAAATATGGAGACATATGGTGGCCCCGGAATAAACGCTGCTGCCTCACAGCACCAGGGGCTGGGTTTCGATTCCACCCTTGGGTGACTGTCTGTGTGGAGCTAACACGTTCTCCCTGCATCTGCGTGGGTTTCCTCTGAGTGCTCCGGTTTCCTCCCACAGTCCTAAAATGTGCAGGTTAGGGTGGATTGGCCATCCCACACCCAGGGATGTGCAGGCCAGGTGTGTTAGCTGTGGGAAATAGAGGGTTATGGGGATAGGACAGGAAGTGGGTCTGGGTGGGATACTCTTTAGAGGAATGGCCTGCTTCCACACTGTATGTATCCTGTGATATCTCACTCAGAGAGTTGCTGGGATCTGGAGAGCATGACCTGCAAAATACATTGAAACTGATCTTTAAATAATTTGAAAAGGGAGCTGGGGAGGTACTGGACAAAGAGGAACTATCAAAGGTTGAAAAGCAGGGATCTGGGACTAAGAGTACAGTTTGGAATACTTTAATGTTTTTATAATCTATTCTACTGTTGCTGGTACAGCACGTTTACATTCCGGCTATAATACTCAGTCTATGCACTGATTTAACTGAGTTTATCTACATCGAGTAAATAGCTGGATATCTTCTTAATCCTTAACATTTGATTTCCTGATCTTATGCAGTTGGGATACAGGATCAGGCTTGTTTAATACTATTTGGAATTCACCACTAAGTTAAAGGGGTGAATCAGCTCTCCACAAAAGTACATCTGCTCAAAGTAATGAAGAGTGTTTAAGGAACCATGCAATGTCCATAGGTTAGAGTTTTTGCTGTTGTTGAGAATCTGCTCTTGGTACAGATGCAGGGTGATCGATTGAACTACATTGGTTTCTAAATTTTTAAATTTATTCTGGCCTGGCTGAGGCGCGTGTCAGTCTAACCCTCAAGTGCAGGAGGCTGTTATGAGAGAATCTTTAATAGAATACTGTAATGGTGCAACCATTTGCATTTATGTAGTGCCTTTAATACAGTAAAATGTCCCAAGGAGTTTCAGATGCAACATATGGTGCAACACAGAGGAGGCCATTTGGCCAATTCTCTTTGTGCTGTCTGTATTTCATAAGAACCAGAAGCAGGAGTAGTTCATGTGACCTGTTGACCCTGCTCTGCCATTCAGTATGATCATCGCTGATATTTTCGTGGGCTCAGCTCCACCAGCTCACGCACTCACCATAACCTTTAATTCCTCTACTGTTTGAAAATCTATTATCTTTGCCTTAAAACACATTTAACGAGGTAGCCTCAACTGTTTCACTGGGCAGGGAATTCCACAGATTCACAACCCTTTGGGTGAAGAAGTTTCTCCTGAACTCAGTCCTAAATCTGCTTCTCCTTATGTTAAGGCAATGCCCCCTCATTCTAGTTTCACCTGTTAGTGGAAACAACTGCCCTGCTTCTATCTCTTCTATTCCCTTCATAATTTATATTATAATTTATATTTATAATTTATAATATGTTTCAGAATTGTTACACTTCCAGATATTCCAATAACAATGACCATACAATGGCAAAACAATATTTATTTGTTTCAAATTTACAAGTTTCAAATTTTTGCTTGAGGTGGCTGATGTGTTTGATAGGATTACAACTAAGTATGTTTAACTGTCTGAAACTGAAACTGTCAGATCTAACAGGCTCTGGAAAAATTCTGGAGTGATGACTCTAATGATGACCATGAAACCATTGTTGATTGTCAAGAAAGAGCCATCTGGTTCACTAATGTCCTTCAAGAAAGGAGATCTGTCATCTTTACCCAATCTGTGACTCCAGACTGTAGTAATGCCATTGACACTTAAGTGTCCCCTGTCAGTTATTGATGGGCCACTAATTCTGGCCTGGCCAGAAACATCCACATCCTGTGAATGAAATAAAAACCTTTTTCTAGAGCTATCAGTAGATGCAACGACTTGAAACATGTGTGTGTTGGTTGGAGTGTTGAGATCCAACACTCTTCTGCCTATATTTGCTATCATTCATTCATTCATTCATTCATTCATTCATCCGCCTGGATGTGTTCTTACTGAGGGCTAGTTCTTGTTCCTTTGTCCACTGACACTTCAACCTGTGCTGGTCTTGTGGCAGTGATTTACTGTTATACACGTGAGAACATTTCTTATAAATAAACACGTTGAAGTAAGTGCATTAGAGTGTTTGGGAAGATATTGAAGAGGGTTACATTTCTCCAGCCACATTAACGTTATTAATTGGGCAGAAAACATTATAGAACAGAAGGAGGCCACTTCCCCTTTCAAACCTGTTCAACAATTTGATGATACTTAACCTATCTCCGTTCACTCACTGTTGCTTCGTATCCCTAAAATACTTTGGTTTAAAAAGCTGTATTTTTAAGTTTAAAATTGACAGCTGATCAAGCATGAATGTGCTTGTGGCACAGAGTTCATAGAATCCCTACAGTGTGGAAACAGGCCCTTTGCCCAACAAGTCCACACTGATTGTGAGACCACCCTCCCCCCGATAGCCCACCTAGTCTACACATCCCCAAACACATGGCCAATCCAGCTAACCTGTGCATCTTTGGACTGTGGGAGGACACTGGAGAAAACTCACACAGACACAGGGAGAATGTTCAAACTCCAATCAGATAGTCACCCAAGGCTGGAATCAAACCCGGGTCCCTGGTGCTGTGAGGCAGCAGTGCTAAACACTGAGACACCGTGCTGCCCCAAATTTCTCTGTGTGAAGAAATGTTTCGTAATTTCACTTCTGAAAGGTCCTGCCCTCATTTTTAAACTCTTTCACCTGTTCTTGGACTCCCTAACAAGTGGAAACAGTTCCTCTCCATCCATTCAATCAGTCTTCCGTCATACCTTGAAAACTTCCATCAAATCATCGCTTTGCCTTATAAATTGAATAGTTGGTTAAATTGTTGTGGGGTAACATGCAAGAACAGGACAATATTGTCAGTTATAGATTAGAATTGAGGGGAACTGTTTGCTCCTTCAGTTAACTAAAGCATAAAACCTTCCCTCAATGGTTCAGTCGATATCTGAATAAAATGGTGTGAGATTGAGTGAAGTAGAACTGAACGATTTCAGCTGCAAAAGCTGGTCTGTGGAACTCTTAGACCTGAGCGGTGGCAACTGGATGAAATTTGGACTGAAAGTGCCAGGGTAGGGAGCAGCAGAAGGTTAGAAAATTCAGCAAATGCTCCTGACAATTATCCAGCTGTGTATCCGAGCCAGGGCATGTAGTTGAAAGCAGTCAGACTGCCTGAAGAAGCTCACTATCCAGGTTTCGCACAAAGCAACCACCAGAGAGTTGACGACAAGTATGGAGTTGAATGAATTGCTGCTTTCAGAAGAAGGACAGAGAAAATTAAAGGGGGGAACATAATTATGAATTAGAAGATGACAATTTTTTTTAATATTTTCAATTATGTTCAGCTGCTTATCGATTCCTAGGAGATGGGTAGCCCAGGATATGCTTAACAAGCAAGTTTTTTCCTTAAAGTAATAAAAAAGGCTCATTTAGTGTCTAAACTATATATGTTTCTGATTGATAATACAATTAATATGCCTCATTTATGCTTCCAGACTATGTGAAAAACCTGAAGACAGACATCTCCTGAAAAAAGGTATTGTACATGTTTGTGCCAATATATTCAGAGGGTCACTTAACACCTGTCTGAGGATAATGCAGCTGATATTTTTAAATTTGGCATTTATAGCTGCTTTAAACAGAAAGATTGGCTTCATGTGGACACTTACTGGAAGAGTGGAAATAGTGAAGGGACTTAACTCACTCTATTCTGCTAATGCAGTGAGTCTAGGGTTATTACATTTCTCCAAAACATCATTTGAACGTATATTCCTAAGTTTTGTATTGAAGATGATCCAGAGCTTATTACAACTCATACCATTAAGAGGAGAATTGTACATAATGGACTAGCAGTAGCCTGTAGTGCAATTGCATGACTTTGCAAGAATGAAAATAATTGTTATTTTTCTCTCTTTGCCTGGAAGAAACTTGGAATGTGGCTACTCTGGAGAATAATATATAGATTAAAAAATAATTCACAGTTACTGAATACAGCACGGAAAATGCTTGTTAAGGTGCAACAGCCTCTTCACAAAGATTTACAAAAGATTCCTCGTTCATCAATAATGTAACAGGGAGAAAAAGCCATAATTCAGGTAAAATGTAGAAATTATTCAGGTCTTGTGAAAATCTCTTTGCTACTTTAGTACAAATGCTCTCATTCTCGTGCAGGCATTCAGCAGTATGAGATTTTGATAGAGTGAGCAAATGGGAGACACTGTTTTCTCCGCAATTGGTTTATTAACCAGGGGATAACAATTTTTAAATAAATGACAAGAGAGAGCTAAAGGAAACATGAGGAATTAATGGAATGCATTACCCGATAGGGTGGTGGAACCAGATGCCCCAGAAACTCTCAAAAAGTAGTTGCCCATCACCTTGAAGTGGATGAATTTACAGAGTTATGGGGAGAAACTGGGCGTGGTACTTAATTCCGTGGGATCTGCAATCAATTGACAGAAGGAAAGACCAACATTTATGCCATCATTCTGACAAACACCTTACAGCCGATAAAATACTTTTCAAAGTGTGGTCACTGTTTAATGGTGGACACACGGCAGCCAAAATCTGCACAGCACGATCCCACAAACAGAAAAGTGGTAACAGCCAGACAGGTCTATTTTTTTGCTGATGATTCAGGACTCCAGAGAGAAACTCCCCTGCCGGGAATGGAGAGTTTGTGTTTTAAGGAGAGTCTGGAACATTTTTCGCTGGAGTGTAGGAGGCTGAATGGTCACCTTGTAGAGGTTTATAAAATCATGAGGGGTATAGATAAGGTATGTGGCAGATGTCTTTTCCCTAGGGTGGAGGATTTCAAGACTAGAGAGACATATTTTTAAGGTGAGAGGAGGAAGATTTAAAAGAAACTTGATGAATACTGACATGGATGATAAAATTAGTCAATTCCAGCTCAGCCTTTGGCTAAATGCAAAAAAGAGTACTGGAGGACCAGAGATGACCTTCCAGAAGAATTGATGGATGTGGGTACAGTTACAAGACATTTAGATACTTCATGAATAAGAAATGTTTGGAGTGAAATGGGACACGAGCAGGCAGGTGGGACTAGTTCAGTTTGGGATTATGGTTGGCATGGACTGGGTGGACTGAAAAGTCTGTTTCCATGCTGTACGACTCTATGGCACTTCCCCAAAATACTGGAATGGGGTCTTTTGTATTCACATGAATAGGTAGCTGGGATCTCGTGTGATGCCTCATTCGGATAATGCCACCTCTGGCTGTACTCCTTCAGCACTGGCCCATGTGTCAGCCTTAAATTTCGCACTCATAGCCGAGTGTGTGACCTGAAACCAGAATATTGCGACTCAAAGTCAGCTTGTTACCTTAATGAAGTCATGGCTGATGCTGAGACACTTTAGCAGTGCATGTATGACCACATGGTTCTGTGATAAAGCTTTGATGCGAAAGTAGAGGATACCTCAGAGCTGAGTTGGCTTTGTGCAATATCATCCCTTATCAGGCAATCATAGAAACATAGAACATAGAAGATAGGGGCAGGAAGAGACCATTCAGCCCTTTGTGCCTACTCCCCCATTCTTCACGATCATGGCTGGGGTCCAATCAATAGCCTAATCCTGCCTTCTCCCCATAACCTTTGATCCCATTCACCCCCTAAGAGCTATATCTCGTTGCCTCTTGATCACATTCAATGTTTTGGCATCAACTACTTCCTGTGATAATGATTTCCACAGGTTCACCATCCTTTGGATGAAGAAATGTTTGTTCATCTACATCCTAAGTGGCTATCCCGAATCCTCATACTGCGACCCCTGGTTCTGGGCACACCCGACATCAGGAACATCCAACCTCCATCTACCCTGTCCAATCCTGTTTGAATTTTATAAGTCTCTGTAAGATCCCCACCCATTCATCTGAACTCCTGCGAAAACAATCCCAACCGAGTCAATTTCTCCTCATACATCAGACCTGCCATCCCTGGAATTAGCCTGGCAAACCTTCACTGCCCTCCCTCGAGAGTAAGAGCATCCTTCCTCATTAAAGGAGACCAAAACTGTACACAATATTCCAGGTGTGGTCTCACCAAAGCCCTGTATAACTGCAACAACACATCCCTGCTCCTGTACTCAAAATCTCTTGCAATGAAAGTCAACATACCATCTGCCTTTTTTACCACCTGCTGCACCTGCATGCTTACCTTCAGCAACTGGTACACAATGACACCCGGGTCCTGCTGCACATTCCCTCTCCCAACTCACAGCCACTCAGGTCGTAACCTGCCTTCTTGCTTTTGCTTTCAAAGTGAATAACCTCATGTTTATCCAAATTATGCTGAATCTGCAATAACAAAGTGTTAAGCTGGATGAACACAGCAGGCCAAGCAGCATCTCAGGAGCACAAAATCTGATGTTTCAGGCCTAGACCCTTCATCAGAGGCCACTGATTTTCTCACTCACCCAACCTGTGGAGACCATGCTGAAGGATCTCTGCATCCTCGGCACATTCCACCCTCCCACCCAACTTGGTATCATCTTCAAAGTTGGAGATATCTCATTTTGTTCCCAAATCCCAATCATTAATAAATTTTGTGAATAGTTAGGTACATCATCATAGAATTCCAACAGATTTGTCAAGCATGATTTCTTTGTCATAAATCCATGCTGACTCAGTCTGATCCTGCCACTGCTTTCTAAATGGTCTCTATAAAATCCTTGACAATGGATTCCAGAACATTCCCCGCAACTGATGTTAGGCTCACTGGCCTATAATTCCTTGTTTACTCCTTACCTCTCTTTTTGAAGATCGGAGTGACATTAGCCACCCTCCAATCTGCAGAGACTGTTCTCCAGAGTCTACAGAATCCTGGAAGATGACCACCAACGCATCCATTATTTCTAGAGCTACTTCCTTAAGTTTTCTGGGATATATAACTCATATGCGGAAGAGTTCTTGTGGCACATTAGGAGTACCCCTACCTTTGAGCCAAGGGATTTGAGATCACAATCGCAGCTGCTGCAGGGGTGTGTAATAGCATCTGTGAGCAGATTGATTAGAAAGCATTCATAAATCACTCAGTGTGGTAGATTCTGGTTTCTTGTTGTCTGAGCTTTGAATCTTGCTGTTCCTGGCCTCGGGCTGATCTGAAGCATCTTTGCTGTTTTCAAACCTGTAATACATTTGCCTCTGTCCAGTGGGAAATCTGAGATCTAACTGCTTATACAAGTAGTCCATTTGTTTTTAGCTGGATGCTCACTACATGGGTTAGAAATGTAGCTTTCTTGTGCCACAATAGACACGTCGATGAATGAAAATGAGCGATAGATATTACAAGGAAAGTCCTGCTTACAAAGCATCACCACTGCTATTTGGGTCAAAGATACAAAATGGACTGGGAAATTTGTTAACTCAAAGATTAATTGTGGCACTGACAACATTCAGAATTCATGTTCACCTGCAGGCTGTAACAAGTGTTCCCAAAACATCTCAGAAGTTTCTGTGCTTTGTGTCTATAGTTTACAAAACACAACTCCACAAAACAAAGAACAGTGGATGCTGGAAATCTGAAACAAGAATCTGACAAAGGGTCACTGCACTCCAAACGTTAACTCTGTTTCTCTCTCCACGGATGCTGCTGAGTTTCTCCAGCACTGCCTACTTCTGTTTGTTCCAGTGAGCAAAAACTGGATGGAAAACTAAAATGGTCTGCTGCTAGATATCAATATAACGCAAGGTCACCCTCTAACGAACAAAAACAGAAGTTGCTGGAAAAGCTCAGCAGGTCTGGCAGCAACTGTGAAGAAAGATCAGAGTTAATGTTTCGGGTTCGGTGACGCTTCGCAGAACATGAACATCCTATAGCTTAACAGGATTGCCTTCTAGTTGGGCTATTCTTGACTGACAGCTCAGAATGATGCAAACCTTCTGTCTGTTTTTGAATTGGTGTGTGTTGTCTACATTTTAATGACCTATTCAACTTTTCACATGTTGAAATTTTTGTATAAAGCTTTTAGTGGAAAGGACCAGATGATTGGGAAATGATGTAAGATGATTATCGGTTACTTCTTTCAGAAATAAAACTGACTTTGTGACTTTGTTTCGGCCTTGGATACCCTCTCTGAGATAAATCATTTCATTCCTACTCTTTTACCTTTATTCCCACTTGTTCCTCTTGTTGGGATGCTGTACACCATCAGTATGTTGTTCCTCATCATGGTCAATGCCTCCTCACCAACAGATTAGATTTAAAGTGCAAGTTTGGGCACAGTATGAGGCCCTGTGATATCAGTAGCCACTGCATCAGCAAGGTAGGCCCGAAGCAGACTCATGGAGGCAGCAGAGTTGAGTTTAAGACATAGTAGGAACTACAGATGCTGGAGAATCTGAGATAACACAGTTTAGAGCTGGATGAATACAGCAGGCCTGTGCTGTACTGGGCAGCATCGGTGGCATCAGTGCTGGTGAGGTCCAGGTGTCCATGGAGGTGAGATAGGCTTGAAGAGTAGTGACATGGCAGAGGAGACTCATGCCTGGCCACCAGCCAATGCCTCATAGTGGAACACTTAACAAGAAGGACTGTAAAGTTCGTCCCCTGCCCGCACTGCACCACACAACCAGCCCAGCTCTTCCCCTCCACCCACTGCATCCCAAAACCAGCCCAGCCTGTCTCTGCCTCCCTAATCTGTTCTTCCTCTCACCCATCCCTTCCTCCCACCCCAAGCCGCACCTCCATCTCCTACCTACTAACCTCATCCTACCTCCTTGACCTGTCCGTCTTCCCTGGACTGACCTGTCCCCTCCCTACCTCCCCACCTATACTCTCCTCTCTTCTCCACCTATCTTCTTTTCTCTCCATCTTCGGTCCACCTCCCCCTCTCTCCCTATTTATTCCAGAACCCTCACCCCATCCCCCTCTCTGATGAAGGGTCGAGGCCCGAAACGTCAGCTTTTGTGCTCCTGAGATGCTGCTGGGCCTGCTGTGTTCATCCAGCCTCACATTTTGTTATCTTGGATTCTCCAGCATCTGCAGTTCCCATTATCACTAGGACTGTAAAGTTGGACCCTTTCTTCATTTTGTAATTTTTCTGCCTTTACATTCTACTCTTTGGTTTAGTTTCTGCGTTTAAAGATGGCACAAGAGAGTGGTGACACTATACAACACTTGTCACGATATTTTGCAGTGAGGTACAGGTCACAATAAATAAAGCCAATCAATCAAATGCTTTTCAGTAATTATCGTTGGGAGCTGTGCAGGGAAGCCAGCTAGAATTCTGAAAAGATTACACCAACTTCACTGTCTTTCTTCAAATTGGGCAACATTTTACTAGCTGACCAGGAAACTGTAAAACGATGAAGGTTTTTGAAATATTGGAATTTATAATCTTAATGAGGGTTTGCGATCACATTCCCCTAAGATCCATATCCGGAAGGTGTGAAAATGCAAATGAAATGTTTATCGCAGGCAAAATGTGATGATTATGAAGTATTATTCCCCAGAAACAGTGCCGCAAAATTGTTGTGGGCTATTGATTGGGTCTCCTGTGCCATACTTCAATGGAGGTGCTAAAGTATGCCATGATGTACAATTATATTGCTATTGGATCAGTTCCCAAACTGCCTGTGATTTAGGGCTTAATATCTCCTGCCTTTCCTTGTTAATATTATAACTGAATGAGCTACATCCTTCCATTGTATTAATCTTAGTAGTCATCGCTGCAGTGCAGTTATTTTCCATTCTCATTGCCAACCCCAGCTCATTCTCCTAATAACTGTGGGGTGGGGTGGGGTGGGGTGGGGTGTGGTGGGGTTTGTCCTTGGGAAAATTTGGAAATGATGTTTGATATTGGCTCATTTTGGACTGGGTTTGTCGCCTGCCTCACTCGCATTTCCACTGAACTCTGCTTGTGCTGCTGCCCAGTTTTTAGTGATTCACAATTAATTCCCACTTTCCCTCATTGGCACAGCTTTGTTTCAACACAAATGGCATTGATAGGATATGGGTGTCTCTGGCTGGGCCAGCATTTATTGCCCCAGCTCTTGAACTGAGAGGCATGCTAGTCAGAGGACAGTTAAGAGCCAACCACATTACTGTGGGTCTGGGCTCTCATGTAGGTCAGACCAGTTAAGGATGGCAGGTTTCCTTCTATGAAGTAAATCAGCAATGATTGCAGTGCTGCCGTTAGACCAGTTCTTTTTTTCATTCTGGAGTTTTGCTGAATTTAAAATTTGCCATCTGTCATGCCTCTAAAAACATTAGCCTCAGTTTCTAAATTAGTAGTCCAGTGACATCACCACTGCACTATCACCTCCCTGGCTTTGAGTTACAGTTTGGTTACAGAGCAGAAAGAGGCCATTGGGCTTCTTGTGTCCAGCCCAGACCTTGGAAAAATCTTCCTTCCCTCACTCACTTCTGCAGCCCACTAATTGCTTTTCTCTTGTATAGTCATCCTTTTGAAAGCAGTGATTGATTCTGTACCCATCTCCCTGCTAGACACTGCATTCCGGACACTATTTATCCAATGCATATAAAATATTTTGCTCATATCTCTGTGGCTTCTTTTATGGTTCCCCTGTAACCTGTGTCCTCTAGTTTTCAATCCTTCCGCCAATGGGAACATTCCCTCCGTAACTACTCAGCCCCAAGCTCTCACCACTTTAAAATCCTGAACATTCCCCTCTGCTGAGGGCAACTACCTCAGGTAGTCAGATCCATCCAATTTTCCAAAGTTTCTCATCCCTGGCACCATTCTCGTGGACCCTTGCTGCCCATCTGTTGAACATTCCACACCATCGTTCTCAGTGTCCTCCCTGCAATTGGAAAGATTGTTTCGGAAAGGTCTGAGTCTGCCTGTCATAAACAGAGAAACAAATTTCACACAAGTCTAACTCTTCTTACACTATCATCCCGCAGCATCCTTTTGAAATGTCCATGTTGGCAGCACAGTAAACTAGATTATTTTGTTTCAGTTATTCTAACAGGCTTAAAGTGAGCAAATGACTGAATGTTTCAAATCACTGGTGGTTCATTGGTGGCAATGTAATGGAGATGAATTAGATCTTAGGTGTATATTGATTTAAGATGTTCAATGATTGCAAGAGACAGATTATACCTCTCATTATGATTCAGAACAATCTGGGATCAAAATCGATTGACCCTACAAGTATTTGAGTGATTCATATAGAGTTTCTTCATTTAATTAAGACATACTCATCACTAAGGATACACTTGAGTTGAGGCAAAATACTGCAGCTTCTGGATATCTGAAACAAACACAGAGAATGCTGGAGAAACTCAGCAGGTCTGGCAGCATTTGTTGAGAGAGAAACAGTTAACATTTTGACTGAAGTCTAAATCTCCTTCAGAGTTTCTTCAGCATTGTCTCAGATTATTACAAAGGATATATCAATCCCTGAGTCACTCATTGTCAGCCTCCTGATCCAGATACTGTCCCTCAGGGAGGTGATGCAGAATGCCCTTTCTAACCAGCCAACTACTTCCCCACCTCAGTCCATCGCTATAGCTCCCATTTGATAAGGTGCTAACCATTTGCCAAAAATATTTGCAGCCTTCGGGTGCTCAGACATTAACCCTGATCCTGCTCAGAGATTCCCTTTGTGCTGGATGGTGGCAATTTCACCTGTTACCCAGAATCCTAGACTAATGATCCAGAGAAATGAGTTCAAACATAGTACGGGGCCCAACAGAGTTGAAATTCAGACAATTAAGTTAATCTGTGTTCAAAATCTAGTCTCAGAAATGGTGGCCATGAAATGGTTGGGTTTTTGCAAAAGCCCACCTGGTTCATTCATCTCCCATGCCCCACTCTGGGCTGTATGTGACTCCAGACCCAGGGCAATGTGCGAGGTGCCTTTCAGGAAACAAAAGATTCAGCAAAGAGGGTGACCAATCATCGCTATCTCCCAGGCAATTAGCTACGGACCAGTCAGAGGACAACATTTTCACACAGAGGGTGGTGCATGTATGTATCGACTGAGCTGCCAGAGGAAGTGGTGGAGGCTGGTACGATTACAACATTTAAAAGGCATCTGGATGGGTACATGTTTAGGAAGGGGTTAGAGGGACGTGGGCCAAATGCTGGCACATGGGACAAAATTTATCTCGGATGCCTGGTCGGCATGGATGGGTTGGGCTGAAGGGTCTGTTTCTGAGCTGTATGTCGCTGAGCTACTACTGCAATTTTTAATAATATGGAGTAAGCTGAGATTTAAAATTCCACTCTTAGCTCTGTAAGCAGAGCATCAAATTCTTTCATGCAATGATTGCTTCTTGTGAAATGTGACACATACATTGAAAATCCTAATTTTATTTTCACTGAAAATGCACACTGATTGAATCCAAAGCCAGAACAAAGTTCACTTCGAGCTGAGTGTAGTTGGTTGAAGTCTTTCTTTTGCTAAAACATTGCTCCTTTATTAAGAATCTTCTAACTCTGCTGATAGAGCAAGGAGAACAAACAGCGAGTACTCACAATTAGTTTGCTGTGTGGAGTTGACATTGCTCTGAATTTTGACCCTGACTTAGAATTAAGTGAATTGTAAACTTTCACATAAAATAATATTCAAAAAGAGCTTGTGTAATATTGCTCCTTATCTCGGGGGTGGGGTTGGGTGGGGGTGGGGGGAGAGCTGGTCGTTACTATCTGTGCTTTGTCTTGTGCTTTCAGCTAATACACCTACTTGCACATTGAGAGAGCAATCTGGGATGTCCCAGACTGTGGGTATCTGCTCATTCCCTGTCCTCGAGGCTGCTCACTCCTGGTCACTACATGAGATAGTAGCAACTGCCGATGCTGGAGAATCTGAGATAACAGGGTGTGGAGCTGGATGTACACAGCAGGCCAAGCAGCATCAGAGGAGCAGGAAGGTTGATGTTTCAGGCCTGGACCCTTCTTCTGAAGAAGACTCGAAACGTGAGATGTCCTGCTCCTCTGATGTTGCTTGGCCTGCTGTGTACATCCAGCTCTACACCTTGTTATCTCTGGACACCACATGAGGCTCTTTTACTCCATATGCACCGTACCACTCCTGCATTTACATTGGCGCAGAGTAAGTTCTTAAGGACAGCTCTGTAGTGCAGTGTGTCAAAGACTTCTCTCCGCACATGCTCATTCTGGACTGGTAACGTCTCTTGTTTACTAATGTTAGAGTTGTGGGATCAGTAACACCACCGTAAGAGACACTGAATCTCAATGCCCGACAATACAGACAATGGGAAATTGTGTTTTTTTCATACAGAGCTTGGGGTGGAGCTCTGTTTGGAGTACCCAGGATCTGCCCTAGACACTGCACCTCCACAACGTTACATTAGGCAAGGGGAGAGCAGATTGACCAGAATGAGATCAAGACCTAAAGGATTATATTGATATAACACATTGCATGAATTGGTGTCAAAAGATTAAGGATAATTGGATTGAGAATCATCAGATTGATGGAAAAATGATTAAATAGAGTTCAGTGTAAATTATGATCCTATTGAACAGTGAAGTAGGCTGAGGCTGGGCTAACCTGTGCCCCTACATTGCTCAAGTCATTGAAACACCAAACATTCACATCTCCGTACTAATTTTTTGTACTGTTTTATGGATTTCTGCAAACGCTAGGCTATGTAACATGTACCACAGCAAAATATTAGGTTCTTGTTGAGTGAGGTTCTGTAGGTTATTTACAATACTAGCTATTTATGTGGCTGCAATATCACAGGCTTACACACATGGTCTGGGTTCTATGCTTACTGATGATAGGACGCCCCTGATTGATTCATGACACCGACTCTTACACAGAGGGAAGGGCAGGAGGTGAGGTGGGTATCTTTATATCATGTGTCAGAATGTCAGTAACTACCTTGAAGGTAGAGTGCCTGTCTCATCTGGAATCTGTACCATAACAAAACAGTTTTATTTATAATTTGCTGTTAATTCTCCAGGAATTCCTTCGCAAATGTCATCTCTGAGCATTGCTGGGAGGTTACAAAGCTGTATTTGAATTCTAGTCTATACCTCTGCTCAGAGGGGTGTGTGTGTGTGTGTGTGTGTGTGTGTGTGTGTGTGTGTGTGTGTGTGTGTGTGTGTGTGTGTGTGTGTGTGTGTGCGCGCATGTGCACATGCATGAGTGTATGTGAGACAGAGACTGTGTGTGTGTACATGTGCGTGTGAGAATGTGTGTAAACGTAAATGCGTGTGTGCACGCAATTATGAGTGTGTGCCAAAGAGAGAGACTCTGTGTGTCTGTATGTATGTGTGCAGTATTTCTCTTGCTTAGCAATAAAGGAAAAATTGCAAAGCAGATGCAAAATAAATAGATTACCACATAGTTAATGGTGTAATCTGGTATCATCATATTTATTCCTGTTTTAACTATTTGAGCTTTTCAATAAGCGTGCCCCATTCAAGTGAAGGAAAATGTGTGCAATATCATTGCACTCCATTACCTCAGTGTGTATCAGGAGACCATCTGATCAGAAGGACATCCCAAGCAGCAATCTATCATTAGTGATCCTGGTCAGGACTGCAGGCTGCCGTCTCCCGACAGGTCATTATTTGTCATAGACGGTTCATTTACCTTCAAAGAATGAAACTTCTTTATCATCTGCTGTCAGGGCACATGATGGATTCATTGGCAGAACACTTCTTATTTTGTGCTTCATCAGGCTTATTGACGAATACTATTTGATGTTAAGAAATTGAGTGGTCTGGCTTTTTGACTAATATAGATTTCTCAGCTATTCAGCACCACATTATGAGCGATGCAGTTTGTTTAAGGACCACTGTATAAAGGATCTCACTGTCTGCTTCATAGACTCTCTCTTTTTACTTTGGAGGACTTTCAATGTCATTCAAGATTAAGGCTCTATCGCCCATTTTATTTCCTGGAGTGTCTTGCAAGAGGTTTCACTGGGTTTTTGAAATGGATGCTGTGCACAGTCTCTGGCATTAAGGACTCTTGTGGCAGAATGGTAGCATTCATACTTCAGAGCCAGGAGGCCTGGGTTTAAGTGCCACATCTGCTTTGAGGTATGATATGGAATCTGAACAAATTGGGGCCAATAAATGTGGAGCTGGAAAAGCGCAGCAGGTCAGACAGCATCCAAGGAGCAGGGAAGTCAACGTTTTGGGCCAAATCCCTTTGTCAGGACTGACAACGGATTTCAGCCTGAAACATTGACTTCCCTGCTCCTTGGATGCTGTCTGACCTGCTGTGCTTCCCCAACTCCACATTTATTGACTCTAGCTTCCAACACCTGCAGTTCTTACTGGCTCTAAACAGGTTGGGACTCTACTCACTGGAGTTTAGAAGAATGAGGGATGACCTAAATGAATCTTAGAGAATGCTTAAGAGACCTGACAGGGTAAATGCTGAGAGGACATTTCCCCTCATGGGATCAGAGGGCACAGTCTCAGAACAAAGGACACCAGTTTCAGACTGAGATGAGGAGGAATTCCCTCTCTCACAGGGTTGTCCTTGCCACAGAGAGCTGAGAGAGCAGAGTCCTTGTGTATATTTAAGGCTGAGAGAGATAGATTCTTGATCAATTGAGGAATCAAGGGAAAGGGCAGGAAAGTGGGAGTGAGGGATGTTGGATCAGCTACAATCCTATTGAATGATGGATCAGGAAAGGAGGGCTGAATGATCTCCTCCAGTTCTTACATCTTATGGTCTTATGATCTAACATGTTGATTAAGAATATCCAGCATTCCAGTCCCTGGGCTCGTGTGGGGGATTGGTAGTGCCCCTGCCTCTGAGGCAGAAGCTCCAGGTTCAAGTCCTTGCTGCTCCAGTGGTGTGTAATAACATCTTAGATCAGGTTAATTAGGAAAGTGTCTGTGACTGGGCTCATGGTCTCACTTGTTGCTTCTGCAATAGTGCTAGTTTGGCAGTTTGGTTGTTGAGCCAATTTCACAAGGCAATAAGGGATAATCTCTCACATTCTGTGGGGGTAGAAACCTGGTTTCATTGCATCAGTCTTGCTTGATCTTCAATAGAATAAGATGATTGGGTATGGTATATAATGGGCAGCTGATCAAACTGTTATGTCCTCGTGCGATTTCATGTTAATACATAATAAATGGCTCCTATGCATCCACGTTGACAATAACCAAGAAGGTAGATTTATCCAGTTTGTAATTCCCAGATTTATTGGAGCACAGATCGCACAGCAGAGAAACAGGCCATTCAGGCCAACTAATCTGTGCTGGTGTTTATGTTCTGCATGAGTCCCTCTCATTCTATCTCCATTCAGCCCATCTTTCAATGCCCTTTTCTCTCATGTACTCATCTAGTTTCCTCTTGAAATTATCTAACCAGTTACTTTGATCACTTCCAGCAGCAGTAAATCCCTCATTCTGCCCACAGACTGAGGAAAGGAATTGCTACTTATTTACCTGTTGGATTTGCTACCAACAATTGTGTACCTGCAATCTTTTCATTTGGGTTTCTCTCTCAAGTGGAAAGATTTTCTCCACGTCTACCCATTCAGAATTTGAAACACTTCCATTAGATTACATTTAAGTTAATCATTTCCTAAACTCTCCCCAAGTAAGCCTTTGTCCTGCCCTCGCCCTAAACTCAGGCCTCCCCCAGCATCGTCCTTGTCCCCTCCCCATATGGATCTCAGTTGGTTCTCTCCTCCCAGCATAAGGGGGTGCTATTGCCAAGACTAGAGTTGCAGCCTCTTGAAGCTGGTTTTCTTTCCCGCCCATGGTCAGTCTATCAATTTGGTCAAATGCTTGTTGACAGGGCGTCCTACAACACCTACAATGCACCTCTGCTTCTCTCCATGATGCCTTGGACACTCCCTACCTCCCATCAAGGCATTCAGATTTCTGTGCCTTAGAAGTAGAGAGATTATGGTAGATCCTGTTCCCACTGCAGGCTGTAATAAACAACAAAGCTCTTTCTCACTCGTAGTGTTTCTGAAATTGTTATAGAGTGAGAGGAAGTGACAAATGTCAACTAAAGTATTGGAATAATAGGGAAATAAGTCCATTCAGTCCAAGTTTTCTCACTATCACATGTACATGCCTTCTGCTTCTCAGTCTGGAATCAGAATGTTCCGAGCTCAAAATCCCACAAATCCAAAGTGAGAAAGAGCATTTTCACGCAGCGAGTAGCTAGGGTCTGGAATGCACTGCGTGGAAATGTGGGGGGCACGGGTTCAACAGAGGCATTCATGAGGGGCATTGGATGGTTATTTAAATAGAAACAATGGGCAAGGTTGCAGGAAATGGGCAGGAGTGTGGCACTATGGTAGAATCCCCGGAGAACCAGTCCAGACATGTTGGGGCAAATGGCCTCCTCCAATTGCATGATTCTGTAACAGCATAGACTGGCACTTCAGTGTTGAGTTGTGTCAGTGGTGCCATTGTTGAACATTAATGTTAACACTAATGTAAACATTAGTGATGGTGTAAATGTGAGATGAGCAGAACAATGTGGGAGGGAGTCTAAGAGAGAACCCTCTTTGCCTGAGAGATGGCTTTCCAGGCAGGACCTTATCAATGTATAGCATGCAAATACCAATTTGGAATTATTTTCCCATGCCTACACCTACATCCCTGGCCAACAAGAGTAGATGAAGCTTACGAAGCTAACCAGCACTGAGGGAACTGGCACAGGCCAAGCCAGATGTAGAGGACGGGTCAAGCCAGAGCAGATGTTGGCTGAAGGCCCTTCCTTGTAGCCCAGTCATAAACATGTGCTACCTCACAGATCATAGACTGGAAATAGATAGAATGGGGCGTACTCCTGTTCTCCAAACCAACCCTGGGGAATTCAGAAGAAAATCCTTTACCCAGATAGAGTGCACCTCATTACCAAAGGGGCTGGTCAAAATGAATACGAGGGAAAATTAGACAAGTATGTGAGGGAGAAGGACATAGAGGTTTATGAGGTTAGATTTAGCTGAGGAAAAATGGGAAGAGACTGGTGTGGGGCGTAAACACTGGGTTGGACTGGTTGGTCTGAATGGCCTGTTTCTATTTCTGTATATCCTAATTTCATAGTCTAATGAACTGAGACCTTGTCCATATGTTGGTAAGACCATGAGATGAAGGAGCAGAAGTCAGCCATTCAGCCCATCAAGTCTAATATACTATTCAATGAGGTCAGATAACCCTCAACTCCACTTTCCTGCCTCATAACCCTTGACGCTTTTCCTGATTAAAAATCTTTCTGTCTCAACCTTGAATGTTCTTAATGACCAAACCTTGACAGCCCTCTGTGGTAAAGAGTTCCACAGATTCACTATCCTCTGAGAGAAGAAATTCCTCCTCATCCCTGTCTGAAATGGGCTACACATTATTCTAAGATGAAAAAAAAACCCTCTGGTCCTAGATTTGCCCACAAGGGGAAACTACCTTTCCACAACCAACCTGTCAAGTCTCTTAAGAATCTTGTATGTTTCAATAAGGTTGCCTCTCATTCTTCTAAACCCCAATGAGTACCGGCCCAATCTACCCGACCTCACCTCATGAGATGGTCCACCTATACCCAAGGTGAGCTGAGTGAACCTTCTCTGGACTGTTCATCTACAAATATGGATGTACAGCTCCATTTGCCTTTGATGCTGATCAGAAGGTGTCTCCCCATGTCCTGGTCAATATTCATCTCCTATTCAACAGCATCGAAACCATTCATTGGCCAATTCACCCATAATTGTTTGAACAACGTTGCTGTATGAAAGGGGACTGCTACAGTTATAAAGAAAGTGAAAGCAATTAAATATCTAAAGAAATCAATTAGCCATAGTGTGCTGAGTGGAGTTTTGAAAGTGGATTTATTACAAACATATACATGCCAGTTCCTTGTCTCAGGTGCATTGTAAATGAAGGTTGGAACACAATTAACCCATACACTACCATTCCACCTTGACTCCACTTAGCCACCTTTGCTCCATATCCCTTATCCAACATAGAAACATAGGAAACAGGGGCAGGAGCTTTTTTTCTATTCATTTGTGGGATGTGGGCGTCGCTGGCTGGCTAGTATTTCTTGCCCATCCCTGGTTGCCCCTTGAGAAGGTGGTGGTGAGCTGGCTTCTGGAACCACTGCAGTTCATGTGCTGTGGGTTGACCCACAATGCCTTGAAGGAGGGAATTCCAGGGTTTTGATCCAGTGACCATTTTGACCTTCAAACCAGTGCCGCGATTCTGTGTGATCATAGCTGTTCATCCCACTCAGTATCCTGTCCAGCTTTCTACCCGCACCTTTTGATCTCTTTATCCCTAAGTCCTGCATCTAAGTCCTCCTTGAAAACATGTAGAGTTTTAAAGTAAAATGTTCAATATTCAAAAGTAAAACTAACAACCTCCTTCCTGATTATATCACTGTCATAATGAAATTGAACTGCGCTAAGTATGAGTGATCATAATCGAGTTTCTAACTGCCCACAATCAATGATCACATGAGCTAGTGCAAGTTAAAGTAGGTGCCACCTGGAATGTTCTTTTCCATACACAGAATGGAAACTTTCAGCCATCTCAAACTCTCTGCAGATTGCGGATGCAATGCCCCCAGTCATAGCTGTGGGACACGATGCTGCTGAAGATATGGAGCTAGTTAAACCATTGCAAGATCTTCAGTTACCGGAGGGTTAGCAATCCTCTGTGCTATCCAATAGTATCCATTCATTATGTAGGTTTATCATATGACCATAAGAAATAGGAACAGGCCTAGGCCATTCAGCCCCTCAAGCCTGCTTCTCCATTCAGTAGGATCATGGTTGATCCCACGTTCCTCACATCCACTTTCCTGCCCTTTCCCTATGTTGCTTGATTCTCTGACTGATCAAGAATCTACCTGTCTACACAAGGACTCTGCCCCCACAGGTCTCTGTGACAGGGAGTTCCAAAGACTTTCAACCATCAAAGGGTTCCCAATCAGAGGCCACTGCCATCAATAATATTTTAGGCCAGGGATGTGAAGGGTGGGGCAGTGGACCATACATCTTTCCAGATTAGACAAGTTTTGTTTCCTTATCTCAATGTCTAGTGTTAAGCATGACCTAATTAAATGGGGAAGCAGGCTTAAGGGGCCAAATGGTCTACTCTTGCTCCTAGCATCTTGCACCAGATATACCTTTGAAGTCTTTCCCTGGTATAGTCCAGGAGTGAGGTAACATTAAGGTATGTTGCTGATTGCCTGCGGTGCAACAGCTAGCAAGCATCTGGCTTAGCAGAAGCATTCGGTAAGTCACTGATAATAAAGGAGATAGTTTCAATTTAATTACTGGGTAAATTTGAAATATCTAGGTTATTTAACGAGAATGTACTAGTGATGAATTTTTAAATTATTCAAAATTGATGTTCTTCTAGTTGATTTATGCCATATTTGATTGTGTGTTTTGCAGTCTCATATTGATTTTCTTGATGTGTTATTGGCATCACCAAATTATATTCAGATGGATAAACTTATCTTTTAATGACCATTCAAATTGTTCTGTGAATGCATTCATCTCAGTGCTGTCAGCCTTTGTACTGTTAGTCAGTCTGCTGGTGCAGAACTCAACTGGGTTGGATTATTGCTCCCTTCATTGTCCCTATCTCATAAAGATGAAATACTCAACAGCTCGATCTGAGGACGCTAAGGGCCTGATGCAGATGGTTATACCGTGCCCACTGGGGCCTCAGACAACTGTCACTCCTGGATGTGAGTTTGCTCGCTGAGCTGGAAGGTTCGTTTTCAGACGTTTCGTCACCATTCTAGGTAACATCACCAGTGAGCCTCCGACGAAGTGCTGGTGTTATGTCCCGCTTTCTATTTATCTGTTTAGGTTTCCTTGGGTTGGTGATGTCATTTCCTGCGTTGGTGATGTCATTTCGTGTTCTTTTTCTCAGGGGATGGTAGATTGGCTCCAAATCAATGTGTTTGTTGATGGAGTTCCGGTTGGAATGCCATGCTTCTCGGAATTCTCGTGCGTGTCTCTGTTTGGCTTGTCCTAGGATGGATGTGTTGTCCCAATCAAAGTGGTGTCCTTCCTCTTCTGTGTGTAAGGATACGAGTGATAGTGGGTCATGTCGTTTTGTGGCTAGTTGATGTTCATGTATTCTGGTGAAAGATGGTGAAAGAAAGCTAGCCACCAGGATACATGAACATCAACTAGCCACAAAACGACATGACCCACTATCACTCGTATCCTTACACACAGATGAGGAAGGACACCACTTTGATTGGGACTACACATCCATCCTAGGACAAGCCAAACAGAGACACGCATGAGAATTCCTAGAAGCATGGCATTCCAACCGGAACTCCATCAACAAACACATTGAGTTGGAGCCCATCTACCATCCCCTGAGAAAAAGAACACGAAATGACATCACCAACGCAGGAAATGGCATCACCAACCCAAGGAAACCTAACCAGATAAATAGTAAGCGGGACATAACACCAGCGCTTCGTCGGAGGCCCACTGATGGTGTTACCTCGAATGGTGGCAAAACGTCTGAAAATGAACCTTCCAGCTCAGCGAGCAAACTCACATCCAGAACCTCAACCTGAACTGCAAGTCTTCTCAAAACTCGCTAACTGTCACTCCCACACCTCCCAATTTCATGAAAACTCTCATAGAATCTCATCTTTGATATAAAAAGGGTAAAGTAACCATTGTCCTACCAGATCATAAGGCTGTTCTATCATTAGAGAGTGACAATGGAGGGTAACTATGCCTCAGGCAAGGGGATGAGTTGAGGAGAGTCCTTCATGGTGACCTCAACCAGCACAGGAACTGGGGGGGTGGCGGGGGTGCAGTTAGCTCAGTTGGCTGGATGGCATGTCTGCGATGCAGAATGATGCCAAATCTTGATACATACACCTGCTGAATAATCCTCAAAGCCTTTCATCATCTGAGTCCTGGAATAGTTGTCAAACAAGATGATTTAGTGCCTGTTTGAGGCATCTTGGCAGTAGTTGTAGGGCTCTCTCATCTTTGGAATTTGGAAATGGGGCTATCCCTGTATGGATGAGGCCACCATTAGCTCACTGCTGAATTGGACCATATTGTCCTTATTTGATAAGGAATCAGGACTGACTCCTCCCAATCCCCGATTCAGAAATGTCCAGCTGCAGTTGCAAATAAAGTTGGGTTCAGACAATGAGGGTGAGGAGGATAACAGCATTGTGAGTGAGAATGGGCCACTTGTGTGATCCTGAGATGTTGTAAAGCGCTAAAGGAGAAGTGTTGGTGTTGTGGTAATGTCCCTGGACTAGTAATCTGGAGGGGTCTTTGTTGGAACCCTGGGAACATGGTGCAAATCCCACCAGAACAACTAGTGGAGTTCCAATTCAACGAACTATCAAAGCTAGAATTGACAGTTTGTCTCAGTAATGGTAACTGTGGAGCTATCAGTCATTGTAAAAGCCCAGCTGGTTCGTTCAGGAAAGAAAATCTGCCATCCTTATGTGGTCTGGCCTATATGTGACTCCTGCTCTGACCCACCTTATGAAATGGTTGGAGGAAGCCACTCAGCTAGCTAACTTCAGGCTTAAGATACTTTTTATTACAGAGTGAGAAACGCTCCTTCTCCTCCAGAGGTCCTTTCTAATGGGCTGGGAGACGGCATCTATTGGGGGGAGGGGGAGGGGGGAGGAGGAGATGGAATTAACGTACTTGTGTTTATTTACCTTCTGCCAACTTCGCGGAACAAAATGTGCCAGGAAATTAAAGTTGAGTAAGTCAAATCCTTGGCTTGAGTGCATGATGTTAATTTTTTTTAAAATTGGTCAGGAACAATAACAATTACAGTGTGACTTTTAGCCTTTGCGTTTTCTTAAAATGTGCAACTGAAACAGCACTGCAGTCTTCGGCAAAGTTATTTTCTTTTGAACTAATTAATTGAAAGATGTACATTGAGTTAAATCCAGCAGAAACAATAGAGCCTTAGGCTGTTGCACAGCGATGATAATGAGTAATACATTTTTTGGGGGGGGAGCGGGGAAGGAAAAGGAATTGCCAGCACCTTCTCACATTAATTAAATTTTGGTCTGAGCTATCTCTGATTCATCATCGTATTTGCGAGTGTGTGAAATCGGGGGCCAGGGATTTTCAAAAGTTGCCAGGCATTGGTCTCCGGTGGGCTCCTAAACTCGAGAACAGTATGATTGCATTTTTATGGCTTTCAGATATTTAATAGCCTCTTCCTGTCATTTTCTGAATGAGTGAATATGGCTCAGTCCCCAGGGAGTGCCAACAGCATCACAAGATGGGGAAGATGGCTGGTACCTCTGTACTTGAATAATCGGCTTAGTCTTAATTGTTCTCTTAATTAGCTGCGGTAGTGGCAGCATCTGGGGAGAGATCACTTTATTGGTAAACAGCTCCACCTTGGAGATTGGTTTACTGTTTCGGATATACGACAATCCGTTTGTAGCGCAGTTGCAGATTTCCTTAGAGACGCAGGACTGCCAAAGCCCTCATTCCCCCCCCCCCCTTAGAACTGCTACACTTACCACATCAGACTGCAATGCAAAGCACTCCAAATGTTTGTTGTTAAATTAAGTTTTAATATGCCAAGACTGGCTTTATTAGGAAGATGTATAGAAAATGAAAACAAACTGGGATTTTATAAAGCGTAAATGCCATGCAAGGTGAAAATTAACAACTCATCTTGGATTGACATGGAGTATTTAACTGGTGCCATTAGACTTTGATAGGGGTTAATTGCGAGATAACAGAGCGTACAGAGTTAATTCAGATTACTCTTATCTAAGGCATGAAAAGAGATTAGCGTTGAAGGTTTTTTTAAAATTTTGAGGCCTAATGAGTTTTGAGGTTTAATTTCCAATATATTGAACTGCATTTTTATAATATCTTCCTTTAAGAAAAGTAATTAGTCATTAACCTGTGGATTGCAGAAAAAAATTGCATTTGGAAGGTGTTTATTAATTCTAAAGTTTTCCAATAGAAGTTCAATATATAACAGAGTGCTGATGATTACAATGCTCCTGAAGGTTTGGAGATGAAACATTTGCACATATTTAACATTTGATAAACTGTTTCAGTTGTCAGTGTGATTGGAGTGAACTTTGCACTTTTGACCACGCCAATTATTGTACAACACTCACAGCTTATGGAACGCAAAGTTCATCATTACCTTTCAATGTAACCAACTTCATTCCCCTGGCCACTGCCTAAGACAGTTTGCAACCTCAATGTACTAGAGAGACTGAACTCTGTCTTATTCTCCCCGATCTGTGGCACTTGCTCGGCCATTTCACAGAGCATTGGATTCAACCACATTGCCGTTGGTCTGGAGTCACACATAGGCCAGACCGGGTAAGGATGGCAGGTTTCTTTCCTCAAAAAACATTGTGTGCCAAAAACAAAGCAGCAAATTGCTGACAAGAACAGAGGTTGCTGGAAAAACTCAGCAGGTCTGGCAGCATCTGAGGAGAGAAATCGGAGTTTATGTTTCGGCTCGAGTGACCCTTCCTCAGAATGGTTTTATTTGCTGGTAATGATTGCTGGTGGGTGGGAAGAATGAGGCTGCAGGTCGCTGAGGATGTTGGGCGGAAGACAAGATGCCAACCCTCCTGTATCAGAACTGGGCTCCCTGAAGAACCACACAGTAGCAGGGAGGGTTTTCAAACCCATACAGTTGGGATGGGAGTGTGTGTGTGTGTGTGTGTGTGTCTGTCTGTCTGTCATTGTGTGTGTGTGTGTCTGTGCATGTGTGTGTCTGCATGTGTGTCTGTGTGTGTTTGTGTGTGTGTGTTTGTGTCTGTGTTTGTGCGTGTGTGTACACACGTGTATGTGAATACACATGCATATGTGTGTGTCTGTGCGTGTGCCTGTGTGCATGCACATGTGTGCATATGTCTGTGCGCGTGTGTGCACGCACGTATGTGTGTGTGTGCGTGTGTACGTGCACATGTGTGTGTGTTTGTGTGTATCTGTGCATGTGTGTCTGTGTGTGCGTGTGCTTGTGAGTGTGTGTCTGTGCATGTGCCTGTGTGCATATGTCTGTTTGCGCATGTCTGTGTGTACGTGTGTGGGTGTCTGTGTGTGTACATGTGCGCGTGTGTGTCTGTGTGTGTGTGAATAAGGGGCAGAGGGAAGGAGGGAGAGACAGGGAAAGAGGGAGGGATGGAGTGGGGATAGAGAGGGATGGAGGGAGTGGGGATAGAGAGAGAGAGAGAAGGAGGTTGTGGGGATAGAGAGACAAAGAGGGAATGAGAAAGGAAGTTAGAGGGAGAGTGGTTGAGACAGGTAAAGGGGGAAGAGAATGGAGTGTGGGTGGGATGGAGACATATGTGCTCCACCCCCACAGCCACCTTCTTTGCCCTCATCCCTCCTCGAAAACCTCTTCACAAAGAAGGCAGGGTGGGAGGAGGAGAAAAGGCCAGGATACCCAGTGACTTACTTCCCACGGCCATGTTTATGTGACAGCCAGCTCCAAATGTGCCCCACTGGGCATCCTGGTGACCAGGACCAAGGGCCTCGTCAATCTTTCTCACTCAGCTTCTTTACCAAAAATGCAAAACAATTAGATAGTACTGCAACCTGGCACTTTTTATTAATTACTCCCTTAAATTATTGATTAATTGATTAGAATTGTTTTGTTTTGTTCTAAAATTCAAGCTTATTATTATCCCAAATTTGTTCACTGTTCAGGCACCTTCCCTCAAGTGAGAGAAAAAAAAATATGTGCCACCCCACAACCACCCCAACATACCCGCACACACAGTCTCTCTCACACACAAACACACACACACACACACACACACACACACACACACACACACTCAGACACACACAGTCACACTCACTCACACACACTCACAGTCACACTCACTCAGCCACACACACCGTCACACTCATTCACACACACTCACAGTCACACTCACTCAGGCACACACAGTCACACTCACTCACACACACACAATCACACTCACTCAGACACACACTCACAGTCACACTCACTCAGACACACACACACACACACACACACACACAGTCACACTCACTCACATTCAGACACATAGACTTTGCAAAGAGTGTCAACCATGTTGGAATTAGATAGACACTGATGTCTCAGGGACAACATGCTCATACATCAGGCTACGAAAGATGAAGGTGACTGCAAAATCTGAACACCATGAAAGAATGCTTCAGAATGCAACTTGAATGGGAAGTCTGAGGTCGTGTAATCAAGAATAATATTTCTTGGGCACTTAGTCCAAGCTACAAGAATCATAGCACACCTTCAGAAAAACAAGGTCATCAGAGAAATGTTAACACGGAGAAATATTACTGCGCTTTGGAGGTTTCTTGGAATCAAGAGGAAAGGTGTTTTTTGTGCTAAGGCTAGCAGAAGGATGAAAGCCTTGGGAATAGCGACCATGCCAGGGTCAGCAGTGGTGCTGGAATGTCAGCCAGGAACAAGTGTTTGACAAAAACATGCAACTCCCAATCTCATGGGAAATCCTAGCACACGCTGATCCACTTCTACCAACAAAATATTTTCTAGCTACGGGGAGAAAATGCCGAGCAATCTGTTAAACACAAAAAATGTGACAAAGACTGTCTCCTTATAAAGAAATACCGCCCAAAACTGGCCAGCCTATACACCAAATAATGCCATAGCATGCCAGTACGTTGATCAACATGGACCCTTCCCTCTGAAGACTTGCCAATGAAAGTTGCGTGATATTGAGAACATTTAGACCCAAAATTCTTCAGAGAATCCATCAAAGTCATTTGGGAATTACAAAGTGTCATGTGAAAGCACAATAGTCCGTATGGTGGTCAGGGATTTCGAACCCAGTCAAGAAATGATCAATAATTATAGTTTGTGGGGGAGGGGGAAGTGGTGGGGTGTGTCCAAAAGAAGAAAGGACCACTATCTTTTTAACATGACCAGTCCATCTAGCCTGCACATCCCCGGATGCTTTGGGCAATTTAGCATGGGCAATCCACTTAACAATTTTCTTTGGACTGTGGGAAGAAACCTCAGCACCTAGAGGAAACCCATACAGGCAGAGGGAGAATGTACAAATACCACACAGACAGCTGTCTGAAGCTGGAATTGAACCCTGGTCCCTGGGAGGCAGCAGAGCGAACCACTGAGCCCTCACGCCATCCAAAAGATTTCAACTTGCATCAGCTGCTGGCCTGGGACTTGAATCCATGTATCCAGAGTACTGTCTTAGACCTCTAGGTTATTAGTCCAGGACCATAATGCCACTATCTACACTCATGAAGAAAAGCAAACAATCAAGCTAGAAATTTTAATAAAAGGTGCTGAACATGAGAGATAGTAGACCTTTAGCATGAGGATAGAGTAAGTCATAGTCATAGAGCTGCAGAGATCTACAGCATGGAAAACGGCCTTTTGGCCCATCGAGTCTGTACTGTACAGATACAACCATCTAACCATTCCAAGAGAAAGTAAGAACTGCCGATGCTGAAGATTTTTGAAGAACTGTCCCCGATCCGAATCGTTGACTTTCCTGCTCCTCTGATGCTGCCTGACCTGCTGTGTTCCTCCAGCTCCACACTGTGTTATACCTAACTATTCTAATCCCAGTTTCCAGCACTTAACCCATGACCTTGTATGCCATGTCACTGCAAGTGCACATGGTAAATACTTAAATGTTCGGAGGGTTTCCTATCTACCAGCCTTACAGGCAGTGAGTTCCAGATTCCCACCACCCTCTGGGTGCAAAACCTTTCCTTCTATTTCCTCTACACCTCCTGATCCCGATCCTAATTCTATATCCCCTGGTCATTGATCCCTCCATCTAAGGGGAAGCATTTATGTCCTGCCTACCCTGACTACGTCCTCCCAGCATTTTATACATCTCATTCATGTCCTTTTCAGCCTTCTCTGCTCCGAGGAAAACAACCCCAGTCTTCCCAACCTCTCTCCGTTACTGAAACTCTCCAGCCCAGCCAACATCCTGATCTATCTCCTCTGCACCCGCTCCAGTGCGATCACTGAGATTAAGAGACCACAGAAAGAAGGAATGATCACATTAAAATAGCAGTAGCTGTGATCATATGCGATTGAAACAGAGCAACGGATAAACACAATGTGCAGGTGCCAGTGAAGAACAAAAAACAATGGCAGTTTGGAACAATTTCACAGAGAAACAGGAGGTTTAAATAAAACATTCTACAACCATCCAGGGGAGAAACACTCAAAGTGAAGAGAGAAAGAGCATCCTAGACCTGAGGATGAGAACAACAGGCAGATCAGGGAGGTTGGTCAAAGCATATAACCCCATCAACTCTGAGACTGTGGAAGGGAAGATGTTCATAACAGAGATGAAGATGTCTATGGCAAAGTCATACAATTGGACACTAGTTAAATCTAACCTGAGGAGTGTTGCATGATAATGTAGAGAGTGCAAGAGAACAAGCAGAGGCTCTCCCAGGCTCTAGGAGCCTCTTGTTTTGGCAATGTCGTAAATGAAGACATTTTATGGAAAGCACTTTGAACTCCAAGCAGTACTTGGGGGGGAAGAAAACAGCTACACAACACACACCTAAAGATGTTTTTAATCTGATATAACTGCTCAACACATCACTGGGTAGAAGTGGGATTTGAACCTAGATTTTCTAGCACAGATAACCCTGTGCCACAAAACCAGGCCGGCGTATACTCTTAAATCCAAGTGATCCGTTCTGCCATGGTTACAACCCAAGACTGGGGGAAATCCCATGGAAATTCCTCTCATTTGTGCATTCATTTTGTTTTTAGATTGCTGCTTTTCTTTTAGTTTTTGCCAGAATTTGATAAACTGAGTTTGCAAATAATACATACTACTGCAGTTGAAAATCCATTTTCTGTAATTAAACTAAATCTGGAGCTGTTCCAGTCAACCACATGTTGGTCTGTCACCGTAAATTCCGATTAAGGGAGGAGTGTAAAGTTTTTGTAACAAACAGATCAGCCTAGAATTAGCTTTATTACCAGCCAAGACACACAGATTGAATAATTATTGTAGCTTTCGATTAGTTAGAGTAACACTTCAGCTTAAAAAAAACACATGCCCAGATAATTGGCCAACCACCACGTTGGCTTTTGGTGTTGCAAATTCAAGTCATTAGCAAACCATATTATCATCATTTACTTCATGCGCACAGTCAAAATCCTGCAAGGCAACATCATTTCCCCATTAGAAAATGACTCCAAACAGCAGGAAAATTGCCAAAAAAGAGAACAATCACGGCAACAATTTAGCAAATGAGCAATTACGTCTCATAGGTTAATCTCAACTCATTGCACCCCCGCTGTAACATTGTGAAAATTGCTTAGCTGAGAAGCTGCAGCCAGACGCACAGCTGCATTGAAGCTATGAGCTATGAGCTGTGAGATGGGGAGGATAGGCAGGAGACAGCAGTTTAGGAGAAGCTACGCTCAACAGTAGGAGGGGAACCAGGCAGTGATGCAGCAACTATCATCACGGCTTCCCAGTCCCATTCTTCCTCGGAATATGGCTGGTGTTGTCTCCTGAGGGCATCAGTACAAATACCTCATGTTTACGCCGTGGAATGCCAACATTAATAGTGCCTACAGTGCCACAGTCAGGATATGAACACGGCACTTTAAGGGTGACTGTAACAATCTGACGTTCTGGATGTCAGTGCTTAGTAGAAGCAACACAGCCAGCGGGAATGCAACGACATACAGCAATTACAGAGCGTTGAAACATTTAAAGCAATGAACAAAACAGAAGAAAGCTGCGACACGCAGTGAGAGAGGAGGAAAGACAGTCACTAGACAGTGACTTGAGAACGCCAGCAGGAGGCAGTGACGAGCAGAAATTAATCAAAACATTGATCAGCATTAATGAGACACGAACAGAGGGTAGAAGATAGTGAGACAATTCAGTTGTAAATATCATTGAGCAGTTTGGACTGTTGTCTTCAGTTTTAAAGATGTGTCCTTTGCTCATCCTGGTTAATTTCAACAATATCCTGCAATGAGACCACTTAGTTTGTATGTTGTGAACTGTTTCTCCAACTTGGCATGCTATAAATTACTGACACAGTCTATCTGACAATGCTAGGTGTGCACTTATTGTGATTGGACTCTGCTCCTTCACACAGATATGTAGTGCTGGTTCGAGGGGCTCTGAATGAGTTGGGCTCAAGTTAGTGAGCCCTATGTTCTAAGGGGCTGGCCATGCTGCAAACTGGTGGGTCAGTTAATGGCTCAGTAATCTGAAGTAACAAGTGCGCATGGTCAGCCAACATTAAGGATGACCTTTGATTCAAAGGTTCATGTGCTAGATGTTGGTAAGGTCAATGCCAGGACAAAACCCCAAACAACAAGGCCCTGCATTGTGCTGGCCTCAACAACATAGAGATGACATAAATATCAACACCCTCCAGAAAACCCAACTTCACTGGGCAGGTCATGTCTTTATTTTTGTTCATTTGTAACAGGTAGCCATCACTGGCTGGGCTAGTATGTATTACACAATCTTCATTGCCCTTGAGAAAGTGGTAGTGAGTGGACTTCCTGAACCATTGCACACCGTGGGGTGTTGGGGGCAGCCACAAAGTTTCTGAAGGATACTGACCCAGTGACAGTGAAGGAACGGTGATATATTTCCAAGTCAGGATGGTGTGTGGTTTGGAGGGGAACTTGCAGGGGGTGTTGTTCCCATATATCTGCTACCCTTGTCCTTCTGGATGGAAGTGGTCGTGGGTTTGGAAGGTGCTGTCTGAAGATCTTTGGTGAATTTCTGCAGAGCATCTTGTAGATAGTACACACTGCTGCTACTGAGTGTCGGTGGGGGAGAGAATGAAAGTTTGCAAGTACGGGAGAGAAAATTGGGAAGGCAACAGATCCAGCTGATTTTTAGTCTGACTTTGTCAATGCTCAGTGTGTATGACCAAATCATTAGAGCACCAAAATCCTAACCACAAACCTTGTTACATTTTGATAGTCTTATTCACCCTGCACGAAGTCCTTGTTCCCTTTGAACTGTGGCACATCTTTACTTACTATTTAAGTAACATGTTCAGGGTTTTAACAGTAAACCCTCATGATTGTGTATAAGCTACTGATTATATCTTCATTGACTTTGGAACATCATAAAATAAACATTTCACGAGACTGCGGTTTAGGCAATAAATGGCAAAACAAATTTATTAACAGTAAATGAATAACTGAAGAAAATAATAGTACATTGTTGACTTCATTATCACTCCTCATAATACAGAAAATTAACATGAACTTTTTTCCAGGGAATTGCTTTAGCCCACATGGTACTAACTGCTAATTTAAATAATATTAGATTGGGCAGGAAGGTATCAGAAGAATTCAGTCTTGGCTATTATTTCCTACAAGATACTCATCTGAAATATATCTGCAGTGCATATTATCCCTATTATTCTCCTGTTTTAATTTCTTTGACACATTTTGTATCAGGAAACAAATACATCTTTAAAAATAATACAATTATCTTGGAACTGAAAACATTAGACCAATGACACGGGAGTAGGAATATACTATTCAGTCTCTCAAGCCTAATCTGCTAACGCATAAAATCATAGCTGATTTTCGATCTCAACTCAACTTTCTGTCATTATCCCCAAATCCCTCGATTCCTGTATCATCCAGAAATATATCAACCATATCCCAGCATGTGGGAAAAAATTAGTGGTATATCAATGGATTGGGAATGTTTTAGAAGTCAACAAAAGATGATCAAAAAGTAATGAAGAGGGAGATAATAAATAAAGAAGCAAAATTCACAACCAGTATAAAAATGGATGGTAAGAGCTTGTTTGAATACATACAAAAAGTGAGGCCAAAGTGAACGTATGCATCTGAGAGAATGAACGAGAATTAGGTTTTATTGTCACGTTTACTCAAATTTAGGAATACCTGAGTACGGTGAAAACTCACCATTCTCTGGTTCCATCAAACTGAGAATTTTTAGAAAGCAGCAAAAAGACTTTTTAAAAGGACCAAAAGGTAAGAAAACATCCCAATCTTAAAGTCTAAAGTCTTATCTCCCATAAAGGGGATTGGAACGCTCAGTCTCCTGGGACCAGGCCATGGCCTGGAGTCTCGGTCAGCCTGCGAGTTGCACATTGCCGGGAGAAGGCACACTCTCGTTGCCACCAATGATGCCGGACCCGGTCCAAAGGCAGGAAGGAACCATGTTGCTATGGTTACACTGCTGCCCCCTCCAATCGCGGGCATGGCTGCCGTCATTGCACCAAACACCTAGTCTTGCTGCTGACGCCAAGCTGCCACCTCCCTCGCTTAGCGAGAGGAGCTTCAGGAGAGACCGCGCTGCCGCCGGTCCCTACTGCCACCCTCCGACTACCAGGAGGCTGCCACCGTCGTGCCAAAGGTCCACTCCCACTGCTGTGCCGGTGCCGCTGCTAATTCACCACGAAAGGTTTTAAAGGAAACAGAGGGAATAAGGAATAAAAAGAGAACAAATAAAAAGAAGAAAAAGAAAGAGAGAGAAAGCAAAACAGAGCAGACAAGTCCTGAACTCAGCCCTGCTCCTCTGCATTATTATCATTCACAACATCAGTGTACAATGAGACTGCGGTAATAATAATGGGGCACCAGAAAATTGTAACGGACTTGAATAAATACTATGTGCCAGTCTTCATTGTAGAGTTTGCTGCCAGCATCCCAAAAATAGTAAACAATCCGGGGGCTTAAGTCTGGAAGGAAATAAACACATCACAATTCTCACCAGACGAAAAGTATTAGGAAAACTAATGGGATAAAAGGCCAATAATCTCCTGGACCTAATGCGTTGCATCCGAAGAAACAAGAAGAAGTCGATCCATCGATAAGACCATAAGACCTTAAGGCATAGGGGCGGATGTGGACCATTCAGCCCACTGTGTCTGCTCCACCATTCAATGTGATCATGGCTGATTTGATCATCCTCTAATTCACTATCCTGCCTCTTTCCTTTGGTTCCCTTGCTGATTAAAAATCTATTCTGGCCTTGAGTGCACTGAATGACCTCAATCAAGGCAAAGATAAAGCTGCTATAGTCCTACTGCAGCTCCCTCACTAGAGACAGAGAGAGAGAGAGAGAGAGATGACTGATGGTAGTTTAACCTGAGGGTCACCATGCATCAGGCAAGGGGAGAGGTTGAGAAGGAAAGTCCTTCACAAATACCTCAGCCAGTGCAGGAATTGAACCTATTCCCACTTTCTCTCTATACCATCTGATCCCATTAACCCTAAGAACTATATCTAACTCCTTACTAAAAACATTCAATGTTTTGGCTTCAACCACTTATTGTGACAGAGAATTCCACAGGCTCCCACTCTCTCGGTGAAGACATTTCTCCTCATCTCAGTTCTAAATGGCCTACCCCATATCATTAAATATAGCTCAATTGACAGCCTTAAGTATCCAATAACTGGAAAATCAAGGGCCTCATTGGGTGTCACTTGTGATTTCAAATAAACCTGTTGGGCTGTAACCTGGTGTGGTCTGACCTCTGAAGATGGTGGGCTTTACTCACCCATCAGAAGTTGCCCTTCCCTCCCTCCTCACTGAAAACGCATCGGGGAGGGGTGTGTTATTGATGGTGGGGGGAGGATGGAGGTGTAAACTCCAGGCCCAGGGATGACTCCTGCTTGCCAGCTTGGGAGGATCCATAAGATAATGCTGGACCTGTTTGAACTGGTTATGAACTTGCTTGGACGAGAAATCTCTGTGCGACTCAAACCCAGGGATCCAGCCTCAGAGGCAGGACCACAGCATGATGTTCCCAGCCCTAACTCTGCCTAATATTAACACATTGGCCTGTGGTTGAATAGAAACATTTATTACTGCGTTATGGATCACAAAGATGGTTGATTAGACTGCACAGCTTAATCTATAAACCACAAGTCTGTTAAAAATAAAGATCAAACAGGAGTGGTCACAGATGTTAACACGTTAAATTTAATTTGTTTACAGTACATTTTACTTTGCGTTTTCAGTTACAAAAGTAATTTTAGAAAATAGCTGATTTGAAACACAAAGCTCAGTTGGTCCAACCTTCAGCACTGTTTGTTTTCAGGATGAGAGAATCTGTCTGTGTTGTGTGGCTCCTGCTTACTTTGCAATCAATTTTGTTTGCATCACAGTAATGCCTTTGAAGTGGCACATTGTGTGGCAGACAGTGAGATTTATCTGTCATATGCAAATCTGCCCAGTGACGGAGACAGGGAGAGAAGGATATTCTCCCAGCAAGGAGCAAACAATTTTTTGAGTGGCCGTCCAGATCACACGAGGAGTTGTTAGAATTGAGGCCAGAGTTTTAAGATATGAATTATGACAAAATCCTATTCATCATCATACATTGATCAGAGCTTGCACTGGTCACACTCTGAAGTCCAATGGCGCCTCAGGAGGAGTCCATCACCAGCATTAATGCAGTAATGTGTGTGTTCCTAATCCCATTGCAGTATACCAGGGGCAGCGTGGCATCTTCAAAAACATCTGCAGCTTATACTGCAATGATTGATTTCCTTAGCCAGGCACAGCTTTGCTAATGAATGAGACAAACACAAAGCGCTGGAGAAACTCAGCAGGTCTGGCAGTGTCTAAAGAGAGAGAAACAGAGTTAACATTTCAGCTCAATGACCTTTCTTTAAAACTCAGTGAAGCATCAGGAACATAACAATTTCTGAGGAAGGAAATTTGGAAGTCTGGGAAGAAAAACACATAGGAGGACAGTGCGGCGCTCCCTCAGCACTGTCCCTCCGACAGTGCCTGGTCCCCCAGCACTGACCCTCCAACAGCACGGCACTCCTTCAGCACTGACCCTCCGACAGCGTGGCACTCCTCCAGTACGGTGCTCCCTCAGCACTGACCCTCTGACAGTGCCCACTCCCTCAGCACTGACCCTCCGACAGTGCGGCGCTCCCTCAGCACTGACCCTCTGACAGTGCCCACTCCCTCAGCACTGACCCTCCAACAGCGTGGGGCTCCTTCAGTCCTGAAGGTTAATGATACCCAACTCCAGTGAGTGTATAGAAAATTCCTTTTAAATTATATTCAAGTTCATATGGATAAGAAAAATGTGTAAGTTTAAAATTATTATAAAGTCTGATATTCTTATGAGAGTTATTGAAGTTTTGTTCAGTTTTTGTTTAAGATCTTGTGTAATGGTGCAGTTCCTCTAACTGATCACGTATTAAGACATCGTGAGCAGGTTGACTTGTGACAACTCCTGGATATAGAGCCGTGCACTGCTGTTGCCTCTGGGCTGCCTATGGGTATCTTTGATCCTGAAGACTTGACGAATAACATTTTTTAAACAGAACCAGCCACAGGGCAGGCTCTTGGCCTCTTTCAGCTACTAATTACCTCGCCTTTGGGCGATGTGAATCCCAGCAGCAAGTGTCTTTGGAGTCTTTGAGCAGAAACATGAAGTCAATGTTCAGACTACTGTAGAAACAGATAATAAAGTGTGAAGCTGGATGAACACAGCAGGCCAAGCAGCATCTCAGGAGCACAAAAGCTGACGTTTCGGGCCTAGACCCTTCATCAGAGACGATGAAGGGTCTAGGCCCAAAACGTCAGCTTTTATGCTCCTGAGATGGAGCATAGCACAGCATGGCCTGCTGTGTGCATCCAGCTTCACGCTTTATTATCTTGGATTCTCCAGCATCTGCAGTTCCCATTATCACTGTAGAAACAGTGCTGGATAGGTAATCAATAGACTGTCATTTCCTCACAGTTAGGATTCAACCAAGCCTTTCCTCACACTTCCCCTCTGCTGTTGGAGGATAGTTTCTCTCTGACCTTCTCTCACTACTGTGTGGAACTGTTCATTCCACATTAGTTGGTGCTTACCTAAGACAATGTTAACTGAGCAGTTATGCATCTGCTGTATTCAATCCTCTTTATTGACGAACCAAGAACTCAGCCCTTCAACAGAAAATCAATATGGTGTGGACACTGGAAATTTGAAATGAAACATTTGCTTTGTGGGTAGCTGTTGGAGGTATATCCGATTATGAGAGACATAGATAGGGTGGAAAGGGAGACACTTCTTCTGTTTGAAGATGGATTAATAACCAGGGAACGCAGCTTTAAGGTAAGAGGTAAAGAGCTAAGAGGGCAGTTAAGTCATAGTCATGGAGTCATACAGCACAGAAATAGACCCTTTGGCCCAACTCATCCATGCTGACCAGGTTTCCAAAACTAAACTGGTACCATTTGCTTCTTCAAACCCAAGATACTACCTGAGGCAGTGGTGGATTTGTACCCGAGCTATTTTCCAAATGGACTCAAAACTTAAAACACCTGTCCCCAGCCAGAATGACCCAAACTTGGAACATAATAAACAATTCTTTTACACACTGAGGTTGCTACAAAAACACTCAATGTGCAGTGCATCTGTTTAAGAAAGCTTTCACTGGATTGTGGAAAGAACAACATTGAATGTTTGCAGGGCTATTTATGAAGATTTATAACGCGACTTTAAGGCCTTTCCAGACAATGAGGTGTAACCATTAGCAATTCCTGCTAACTCATGTTGGGATCCTCAAGGGAAAAACCATGACAATTTTACAAGGAGAATCTTTCTCACCCACAAGCTGCCTGAGGGGTTGGACAACTCTGAAACTCTCAATTTTCCATGTTGCAGCTATTAAAGCCGTTGTTAGGTTGCATTTGGAGTATTGTGTGCAGTTTTGGTCACTGTCTCAAGGATATGGAGTCTTTGGAGAGAGCGCAGAGAAGGTTCGCCAGGATGTTGCCTGGTCTTGAGGGCATTGGCTATGAGGAAAGGTTAAAAAGACTAGGATTGTTTTCACTGGAAAGACGGCGGCTGAGAGGAGACCTGATGGAGGTCTACAAAATTATGGGAGGCATAGATAGAGTCGATAGTCAGAGGTTTTTTCTCAGGATTGAAGTTTCAATTATAAGGGAGCTTGGGTTCAAGGTGAGAGGGCAAAAGTTTAAGGGAGATGTGTGAGGAAATTTTTTCACACAGAGAGTGGTGGGAGCCTGGAATGCACTGCCAGAGGAGGTGATGGAAGCAGGCACATTGGCTACATTTAAGAGGCATCTAGATGGTTACATGAGTAGGCAGGGAATAGAGGGATACAGACTGAATAAGGGCACAAGGTTTGTTTTATAGTTTAGTCAGGGCGTAGTGATCGGGACAGGCTTGGAGGGCTGAAGGTCCTGTTCTTGTGCTGTACTTCTCTTTTGTTCTGTTCTAATATTTACGTATTCACCTCTTTTTCCATTGCTTCCAGGGAGAGTCAAACCAGACTTAAAATGTTAAGAGATAGTAGGAACTGCAGATGCTGGAGAATCTGAGATAACAAGGTATAGAGCTGGATGAACACAGCAGGCCAAGCAGCATCAGAGGAGCAGGAAAGCTGGATGTTTCGGGTTGGGACCCTTCTTCAGAAAATTAAAATGTTAACTCTCTTTCTGTCTCCACAGATGCTACCGGACCCGCTGAGTTTCTCCAGCACTTATTTGTTGACATCCTGCCTGTTTGAAGTTTTTACCCTTACACTGGTTGCTAGCACCTTCAGTTTAAAATTCTCACCATCGTGTTTCAAAACTCTCTCTCTGGTCTTGCTCCTCTCTATCTTTGTAGCTTTCTTTAACCCTTGTTGTCTTCTGTCACTTGATTCAGGCTGGCGTGGCAGGGGGTGGGGTGGTGGGGCTGCGTGCTCAGCTTTCCACCCTGGTGTCTGGGGGTGAAGGGAACAGGCTGATTCTCCACCCACAGACCTTTAGCCCCCCTGGGGAAGGACGGTCCATGTGGTAATGGAACTGGAATCAAATACAGGTTCCTGGTGCTGGGAGGCAGCAGTGCTAACTGCTGAGCAACCATGCCACGCGTCCAGATTGTTTAAAATTCAATTTAAAATCCACCATTTGCCTTGGCAAGCTTCAAGCCTGATCCCTAGAACATTAGCTGGGTCTCTGGGTTAATAATGTAGTGACAATACCACCAGGCCAATGCCTCCCTATGTTTCTAGAGATTAATCTTTCATGTAAAGCATGGCATTTTGTACGGTGCTAGTGGGTAAGATCTCAACCAACGATGAGACAGACTATAGGAAGGAAATAGGCAGCTTAGTGGCTTGGTGTAAGGAAACAATCTCTGTCTCAATGTTAGCAAAGTGAAGAGGCTGGTCATCAACTTCAGGAAGCAGAGTGTAGGGCACACCCCTGTCTGTATCAATGGTGCTGAGATGGAGATGGCTGGGAGCTTCAAGTTCCTCGGTAAATACCACCAACAATCTGTCCCGGTCTATCCATGCCAATGTTACAGTCAAGGCAGTACACCAACGCCTCAGCTTTCTGAGGAAGTAAAGGAAGTTCGGCATGTCCACAATAAGTCTTCCCAACTTTTATAGACGCAACACGAAAGCAACTTAGCTGGATGTATCACTGCTTGGTTTGGCAACTGCTCCGCCCCATACCGCAAGAAATTGCAGGGAGTTCAGAACCCAGCCCAGTCCATCATGAAAACCAGCCTTCCTTCCACTGAGCCCATCTATACTTCCCACTACCTTGGGGAAGTAATCAGCAAAATCAAAGTCTCCTCCTACCCCAGTTATACTCTCTTCCAGCCTCTTCCATCGGGCAAGATAGAAAAGTTTAAAAATGAATATCAACAGATTCAAGAACAGCTTCTTCCCCGCTGTTATCAGACCAATGAATGGATCTCTCATATATCAGAGTTGATCTTTCTCTGCACCTTCTGTGTAGCTGTAACATTATATTCTGTATTCTGTTCTATTACCCTGATGTGAAGTATCTGCAACTGGTTAGATATATAAGGGATGATTTGTCTGATTAGCGCAGAAGACAAAATTTTTCATTGTATCTTGCTACATGTGACAATAATAAATCCAATCAAACCAAAACAAAGCAAAACAAATCAAATCCATGCTGCACTCCCTCAGTGCTGCACTACAAGTGTCAGCAAAGATTGTGTGCTCTGGGGCAGATGACGTCTATCTCCCAGGCCCTGACACTGTCCAGAGACCCTCACACAGTCTTCGCTCCCACATTAACAACACATTTGTTGATGGCGGGTTTGCTCCACTTTCTGTAACCTGGAAACATAACTCAGTGTGAAATTCATTGAAAAATCGACTCTTAATGACTTTCAGCTAATGTGGTTTTCTTCGATTTACTGCTCACTGTTCCGATAAAAGGAAACAACTTGAAGATGAAAAATATTCTTAATCTGTTTGAACAACAGGAACTTTGACATGGAGGATAGCAGACGGCTGAGAGGAGTGTGTTACAGTCTCGAACACATGCCCAGACGTTTCTCAGGTTCTCGGCTATAACAGCAGGCAGCTCTGGGTTTTATTTTGGAGTCTTTCTGGTGGAGCTCAGCGGGACAATTGTCACTTTTGAACAATTGATCACAAGCTTCTCAGTCATTAATGTCAATGCTGTTACACTTCCAGGAAAGCTTTAACAAAGGTCTAATACCTTGAGATCTCAAACTTTGAGACATCAGTACCCTCCATATTTCCTGCCATATGCTTCCTGGATCCCATCTTTGGCTGAGAATCTAGCTGCCATGGCCCTAAGCTCTTGAACTTCTTGCCTTAATTTCTCCACCTCTCGCTCCTCCTTTGAAACACTTTTTAAATGGAACACTTTGCCTGTACTGTAGACCATCTGCTTCATTATCACCTTCCATACCTCAATGTCAAATCCTCTTCATAATGTTCCTGCAAAGCAGTTTGGGATGTTTTGGGTCACTTTATAAATTCAATATGCTGTTCAGGGGGCTTGGATTGTTGACTACATTTGAGACACAATTGTGATGATACTATGGCTTTAAGAGGTGCATTTTATCTTTTTTTATGATGAGAGGTGTTGAGTGCTCTGCTCTAAACCAATAAAGTAAATGACTTTCAGGGCTTTAGACTTTTCGTTTAGAGGTGGAACAATAGAAGCAACCTGAATGGGTGGGGTCAAACTCCCACAGAACCAGGACTTTAGTTTAGCCTTCTATATCTGTTGGGGTTCTGAAAGCTGCTGCATCTCTCTCTTTCTGTCTTTCTCTCTCTCTCTCTCTCTCTCTCTCTCTCTTTCTCTCTGTCTCTCCTTGCTATGGTTAAAAGCTGGGGTTCTCTTCCTGCTGCTAGAATTGCATGTGAGACAATCTATTTTACTGAATTTGTCTTTGCCAAGGGTGTGTTCATGGGATGTTACTTTATTGCAACAGTTATTGTTTAGTAGCTAAATAATCTATCGTTCTGTTAAGTTATTCCAAACCTTTCCATTTGTTTATAATTTAATGATAGTGTAAGAATAAAGTATGCTTTGCTTCAAGCCTGGTAGTTTGACCAATCAAATTGCGTCCTGAACAAAACACTTTCCTCACACTTTCCTTTAAACTAAGAAAAAGTTAGCGTCTAGCCTAACTCTTTGACATATTTGAGGGGACTAGGTCTGATCCATAACACAATGTAAATGCATCTAGGCTGTTGGTAGCATGCTGGGGGAGCAATCCTGTAGCAGGATTATCTGATGAAGGGTCTAGGCCCAAAACATCAGCTTTCCTGCTCCTAAGATGCTGCTTGGCCGGTTGTGTCCATCCAGGTCTACTCCTTTTTATGGTTGAGGCTGTTTTTATCAGAACAGAGGAGGTTGTGTGGACGTTGAATTGTGATGCGTAAAATTATAAAGGGTCTAGGGAGGGAGAATAAGGAAATGCAGAGAAAGAGCTTTAGTGAAAATATCAATGAACTTCTGTGATATACCTGTGACCTCTGCTAGAAGGTTGGAACATGTACAACGCAGAGCAAGAAGTTCTGCAGCCTCATCATTTCTCAGGGACTTGGCTGTTCGTTCATATGTGCTGTCTAAAACAACCTCAAAGCCTGGTCTGAACTTTCATTAAGGATTGAAGTACATCATTTAAAAAATGGAAAGTATAAACCTTTTAGCAGAGAGATCAATAAACAAGGATGGAACATTGATTCAAACAAATTGGTATAAAGATTATAGGGGAGAGGAGGTGTATTATTTTCAGAGGCTTTTGGGGGTCTGGAACTCATGCCTGAAAGACTGGTGAAGGCAAAAGCCCTCATTACGAGTAAAAGCATCACTGAAATCCACACTTGAGGTATTGTGACCAGCAGGGCGATGGTCCAAAAGCTGATTGGTGGGATTACACTGGATATCAGCCAACACAGGAAAAATGGGCAGAATGGCCGCCCTGTGCACCAATTATCACTTCCATGTTTGCAAACTGCAGTCTTTTGTGATGCAATGTTAATAGCACCAAAGAAACTGTGTCAATGACATTTCTACCACTAATTGTCAGACTATAGGGCAAGCTGACATGAGAGGCCGAGATAGTAGCAACTGCCGATGCTGGAGAATCTGAGATAACAAGCTGTGGAGCTGGGTGAAAACAGCAGGTCAAGCAGCATCAGAGGAGCAGGAAGGCTGACGTTTAGGGCCTAGACCCTTGTCTGAAGAAGAAGAATCTCGGCCTGAAATTTGCTACAGATAAAAAGCAACAAACCCTTATAGAGCTTCTCCCTGTTAATTAGCATAATGGCTGCACAGAGAAATCCGGAAAGTAATGCTTTTGTTGTTCTGCGAATAGTTTAAGTGGTTTCCACAAAGCAGGAGTTAAAGAGATTAAGAAAGGTTTGCATTTATGTGGAACCTCTCATGGCTCATCTCAAAGTGTCTTATAGCCAATTAAGTACAGTCACTGTTATAAAGTACAGAAGGTGACAGTCATTGAATCCCTACAGTGTGGAAACAGGCCCTTCGGCCTAACAAGTCTACACTGAACCTCAGAGCATCCCATCCAGACCCATCCCTGGGCACAAGAGCAGGCCAATCCACCTAACCTGCACATCCTCAGACTGTGGGAGGAATCCAGCAGAAACCCATGCAGATACAGGGAGAATGTGCAAACTTCTCACGGTCACCCAAGGCTGGAATCGAACCCAGGTCCCTGGTGCTTTAAGGCGGTAGTGCTAACCACTGTACCACCACACCACTGTTACAATTAGTGACCCCACAGTCAATTTGCACACAGCACGATCTGTAAACAGAAATGTGAAAATGATCAGAAAATCTCTTTTATTTATGGTCTTGACTGAGGGGGAAGCCTTGACCAGGGCAGAAGGGAGGACTCTTCATCTTTGAATAAGTCCTGTGTATTCTTTGTGGCCAGGATTGCAGAACTTTAGCGAATTGCCAGGATACTTTTCTTTGTAAGAGCAGAAGCAGAGGGGAGAATGAATTGAGGAGTATAAGATATGAGGGGCCCTGACAGACTGGGTAAGAAGGGTCTATTCCAATCAGCAAGGTGATTAGTAACCAGCGTGGGGGAGGGAGGCAAAGATTTAAAATTGGTTCAATATTTCATCCACAAGGCAGCTCTGTCAACGTAGCCCGCCCTTCCTATTACCAATTGTTAACCTGTGATAGGTCTGGGGGGGTCTCCCCTCATGTCCTGGAGTGAGATTTGAATCCACAACTTTCTGAAAACTCAAAACTAGCCTTCAAGGCAAAGGAGCAAATACTGGAAAATGGGATTAGAATAGTTGGATGTTTGATGGCTGGTGTGGATATGACGGGATGAAAGGCCTTTCTCTGTGCTGTAAAACTCTGTGACCCTAAGACATGACTACCCACTGAGATACACTGAAACTCATTGGGTTTGAAATTCTGCAGTTCAAAAATATAACCATTGAAAATGTGAGCTTTCCCCAGATAACTTGATAACTTGCCTATTTCTAATTGTTCAATGTAAATTTGCAGTATCCGTTGTATTATTGCGATAAAAGCTGTGTCTTTTTGAGAACTAAATGAGCAAATGAGCCAAGGATTAAACAAAGAAACATAAAAATAGGAGCAGGAGTAGGCCATTCAGCCTACTGCTGTAAATCAGGAACAAAAACAGAAGTTGCTGGAAAAGCTCCATTCTGAGGAAGGGCCCCCAGGCTCCAAAATGTTAACTCTGATTTTTCTCCACAGACGCTGCTAGACCTGCTGATCATTTCTAGCAACTTCTGTTTTTGTTCCTGACTGATTCAACCTCTCGTTGTAGGTCAGTCCCACCATCCCAGGAATCAAATAGATAAACCGTTGCTGCGCTCCTACTATAGCAAGAGCAACCTTCCTCAGATTAGGAGACCGAATCTGCCCACAATATTCCAGGTGTCATCTCACCTGTGCAATTGCAGTAAGACATCACTGCTCCTGTGCTCAATTCCTCTCACTACAAAGCCTCACATTCCTCATGAAGGGTCTAGGCCCGAAACGTCAGCTTTTGTGCTCCTGAGATGCTGCTGGGCCTGCTGTGTTCATCCAGCCTCACATTTTATTATCTCACACACCTTCTGTCTTCATTTGCATGCCCCATAAACAACAATGTGAACATGACCAGGTAGCCTGTTTTGAGGGAACTTTTTTTAAACATTAGTGAATTTTCAACTTTCCCGACCTGCCATGGTGAGATTTCAACCCGTGTTCCTACAGCGATAACCTTCGTCTCTGAATGACCAGCCCAATGACATCACTGCACTGCGCCTCCCCTCCATACATGACACTCAATCATAAAAAGGTGGTGATGAACAGTCTCCCGGAATCACTGCAGTCCTTGATGTGTAGGGAGGGAGGTCCAGGATTCTGACTTGGTGAAAATCAAGGAATGATGAGATAGTTTAAGTCAGGACAGTGAGTAGCTTGAACAGCTGTTTGCAGGAGGTGGTGTTCTGTTCCCATTTATCTGCTGATCTACAGATGCAAATTGTCCAACATTACTGGAAAACTGAAGTTGTTTTAGTTTTCACTGATTTTTTAAAAGAACTTTTCAATTATTTTTAAAAATAAGCATTTGGCAAAAATGTACAGCTTGCTTTTCCACGGTCAGTTATTTTCTTGCAAATTTTACCTCCTCCCATTCAGCTTCTCACTCAGCTCTACCATCCAGATCGATCATGGGTGATACGATGTATCGGATCCATCAACCCACTGTTTGTACCCCTTTATCCAACAGGAATCTGTCAATTGCACGTTTTCAATGAACCTCCACCCAGCCTCACAAGTTTAACAGAAGGGAGTTCTAGATTTCTACAACTTTTTGTGCTTTTCAACAATGTCCTGTATGGCTAGACTCGAACTTCGGTTTGGCCTTTTCTCAGGATTGACTTTATCAGCGAATCTGTCTTCCGTCTCACCCAGGAAGCAAGCAATGACCACCTAAGCACAGGGAGAATGTTCTTCCCACCAACTTGTCTTCACATGTTACCCAAGGTATGGAACCAATTTGTGAGGGACTGCAAGAGAGTGTGTGAAAGAGTGTGAGGGAGACTGTGCAGGAGAGAGAGACAGTGAGAGACAGTGTGTGAGAGAAAGTGTGAGACAGCGTGAGAGATAGTGTACAGGAAAGAGTTCATGAGTACATTTGAGAAAGAGAGTTCAGGAGAGATTGTTTGAGAGAGTGTTCAGGAGAGAGTGTGTGTGAGAGTGTGTGTGAGTGAGAAAAAGAGAGTGAGAGAGATAAAGAGCGCAGGAGATAATGTAGTAGCGAGAATGAGTCTGATAAAGAGTGAGCATGAGGGAGATGGCATGAGGGAAGTAGTAAGGGAGTGTTTGCAAATGAAAATGTGCATGAGTGCCCGAGGATTGTTTCAGTGAGTGGATACATGTGTAAGTGTGCACTCTGAAATGGCAGTCACACAATTACAGTTGGAATTTACCATTTGTTGATATATTGGATGGTTTGTGAAGATCTGCTGCACAGATTTGGTGAAGCATAAACCGATCTCATTGACAAACAGCAGCAGAGACTGAGAGTTACGGGATTGTCACATCATACATGATAAAAACATATACCATTTATAGTTTCCCTTTCACAATGCCTGCTAATGTTCTCCCTTGGAATATTTATTTGCCCAAGTAATGCTTTTATTCTGCCATCTATCAAATTCCTACTGATCTTTTTTGTACATTAATTTTCATGTGTGCAATGAAGACTTAATAAAACAAGCAAAATATTCAGATTTCGGTTCTGTATATTCTGTGGAGTTGGTATGAGTTTGCTGGGCATATCACTGTGTCAATTTGAAAGAAACTGTACAATCTGACAGCGGTTACACATCTGGAAAATTATTTGAAGTATAATTGCACCTCAGTTTCCCAGACTTCATTTTAATGGCTAGAATTCTGCAGGGAGCTTTCATGATCACTCAACAATATAAAGGTTTATTTCTTGGGCGTGACTGGCCTTTTCCCTGTCCACAGGATTATATTACACGTTTGAATATTCAAAGCTAGAAGTTACACACATGAAATGACAATTACATTTTTTTGATAGCTGTGTGCATTGTAAGAGTTATGATTTACAGAGAGTCTGCATGGTGCTGAGAAGTAACATATTGTTTACTCAAATCAGGATCCTTTACATTCAAGATGGGCGTTGAAGCGTTTTAAACCAAGGCATTGCAAATGCTGGTCCTCAGTGTAAAACTGAGACAATTGCACTAAATTAAGAGTTAGACTCAAGAGAAGTCCGGAAATTAGCTCCAAAGAGCTATTGAGTCAAATTGGGCTCAAAACGCTAATTCTGTTTCTCTCTCTCTCTGTCTCTCTCTCTCTCTCTCCTCCAGATGCTGCCAGACCTGCTGAGTTTCTCCAGCAATTTCTGCGCTTATTTCAGATCACCAGCATCTGTGAGATTTTGCATTTGTGGCTGTTGTGAAAGTAGCTGCTGTAGGCTGTTAACAGTCCATTCAAGAGGCTCTCAGAAACAAGGTATACCAACGTTAGAAAGTGAAACAAGTTTTGTTGCTCCTCTCAGATAACAAAGCATAGAGCTGGATGAACACGGCTGACCAAGCAGCATCAGAGGAGCAGGAAAGCTGACGGTTCGGATCGAGACTCTTTAGACTCCTCTGGCTGTATTGCAGCAGCATTGGGAATGTTTAGATAATTTCTAATCAACCTGTTCTGAGATGTAGCAATGCACCTCAGAGCAGCAACGTGGCTCAGTGGTTAGCACTGTTGCCTGACAAGGTTCAATTCTACCCTTGGGTGACTGTCTGTGTGGAGTTTGTATGTTCTCTTTGTGCTTGTGTTGGCTTCCTCCTATGCAATCCAAAAATATGTAGGGTAGGTGGACTTGCAACACTAAATTGGGCAGATTGGGTGGATTGGCCATGGGAAATATACGGTTATGAGGATACAGTGGGATGTTCATTTGGAGGGTATGTGTAGATTTGACAGGCTGAATGGCCTGCTTCCATAATGTAGGGATTCTATGAGCAAGTGGGACCTGAATCCAGGCCTCCTAGCTCAAAAGTAAGGACACTACTGCAGCACCACGAAAGACCTTACTGAGAATTTTTCTTTCTTCTCTTGACAACTGGGAGTGTTTAATACAGATTTGAAAAGGACAATCACTGAAGATTCTAACTTTCATTGACATGGAGCTAAAGGGCTGAATGGCCTCTGTCTGTGCTGTAACCAAGGATTCGTCTTCCTAGCTAGTCAAAAAACATCGGCAACACACCTAGCTTTATGTTTTGGCCAAGTAACATTTAAAATTCTGCGAAATGATAGGGAGGACCCTGCCTGGGGAAAGATGGTGATCCTCCACATTTTGTTCCAGATCAGGGAAATGATGGGCCTTTAAGAGAGGTCAATCGGCTCCTTGATCATTGTCAATGCCATTCTGCAGTGATATGCTCAGGGAAGGTGTGAGTCCAGCTTAACCTGCTTTCTGAGGTGGGAAGTGCTCGCTCATGAGGCCTGGAAGAGCAGCACTGACTTCAGAGGAAAGAGTGGATCGGGCCGGACTTCAGCCACTGGAGTTTACAGCAACAAGGTGGGAAGTCTCTTAGAACCTTACAAAACTTCAGCGGGATTCAACAGGGTAATCGCATGAAGGATATTCCAATGACTGGGGAAATCCAGAAGCAGGGCTTACAGTCTAAGGATTTAGGGTAGGCCATTTAGGACTGAGATGAAGAGAAATATCTTCACCCAGAGAGTGAGGAGCCAGTGGAATTCTATGCCACAGAAAGGAGTTGGGGCCGAAATATTGAATATTTTCAAGAAGGAGTTTGACGTAGTTAAGGCTAAAGGGATCAAAGAGTATGGGGTGAAAGTGGTAACTGTGCAGGGACTGAGTTGGATGATCAGCCATGATCATGTTGAATAGTAGGACAGGCTCAAAGGGCTGACTGGCCGACTCCTGCTTCTATTTTCTATGTCGGACAGAAAGCACGATCTTAATCTGAGATAACAAGGTGTAGAGCTGGATGAACACAGCAGGCCAAGCAGCATCAGAGGAGCAGGAAAGCTGGCATTTCAGGTCTGGACCCTTCTTCGGAAATGCTTGGCCTGCTGTGATCATCCAGCTCTACATCTTGTTATCTCAGATTCTCCAGCATCGCATCCCCACTACCTCTGAAACAATCTTAACCTACTGGTGATGGTGGGTTCAAACCCACATATGGACACTGAGCACCAGCACTTAAACACCTCTCCACCAACTAACCCAAATAAGTCAGCGAGTGACAGGCTGGAGTGTTGCAAACAAATAAGATTCCGTGTGAAAAAGAGCTGTAGCTGCTTCGAAAGATTGAAAATCAGTTCAAATTCACTCTTAATGACTCGCTGGTTGATGAAACATCTAAATTGACCAGTTGTCCAGAGGCTGGTATCCCCATAATGGGGAAAGCTGAACTGTTGGCCGCTGTGTTACTCTGGTTTTCTCCTCTGGTGCATATTAATGTCACTGAATTAGATATTGTTTGAATCAGTGTGTGCGTGTGGGAGGGTAAGAGCTGCCACTTTATACTTCTTGTTTCCTCATTTCAGGTAGTCTTCTTTGCAATTTTTCAAATTATTGTTATTTTTACTTGTGGAGCAGAATTTTTCAGAATACTCTCAGCCTTGTTTTCAATTCTCTCCATTGCCTCACCCCACCCTGTCTCTGCAATGCCCACAACCTCTCTAAATATCTGCACTGCTCCAATTCTGGCCTGTGTATTGTTGATTTTACTCACTGCATCATTAGTGGCTATACCTTCAGCTGACTGAGCCTTAATTATTCAAATTAACCTTCTTAATGCTTATCAGCTTTCTTCCTTCCCTCTCTTACCATCCAGCATTCCTTCATCTGTCTAACTTTGTTTCTGTCCCTCTGGGCTCTGTCTCTATATATCCACTGCTTCCTTTCCAGCTTATGTCACTACCATATATACCACCTTTTCCTAGCTACTAACAGTTCTGAAGAAGGGTCACTGGATTTGAAATGTTAATTCAGTTTTCTCTCCACAGAGGCTGCCAGACCTACTAAGTTTCTCCAGTTATTTCTAATTTTCAGCATCTACAGTTCTTTGGTTTAGTTTAGCTAACATGCTACCTGCAACATCATAGATTCTTATTCTACTGTACAGTCTAATCTTTGGCACCTCATCAAGTGTCTTCTGAAAATACAACATATTACATCCACTGTTTCCCCTTTATCGGTCCTGATTCCTACCTCCTCAAAGAACTCTAATAAACTTGACAGGCATGATTTTGCCCTCATTAGGACATGCTGACTTTGCTTTAATCATATTCTCTGTTTCTAAACGTTCTGCTATTATATCTTATAGTAAACTCTAAAGTTTCCCAATACAGATGTTAAGCTAACTGGCCAAATGGTTCCCTGTTTCTGTCTCCTTCCCTTTTTAAATATCAATGTTACAAAGGGAACTTTCCAATCCTCTGGGAATTTTCAGGATCCCTGGAAGATTACCACCAGACCATCCACTAATTCTGCTACTTTTTTTAATACCCCAGAATGCGTCCCATCACATCCAGGGGACTTAGACAAAAACAGAAACTCAGTATGCCTGGTAGTGTCGGTGGAGAGAGAAAGCAGAATTAACATTTCAAGCCCAGTGATCCTTCTTCAGAACTCATAGTTGCTAGAAAGAAGTGGTTTTATAAGGAGGGGACTTATCATTCCCACTTGTTTTCTGAGAATTTTTCTTTTGCTAGTGAAAGTTATTATATTTATTTCCTCTCCTTCCTTTGACTTTTGATTATTCAATACTTTTGGAATGTTATTAGTGTGTGAAGACTAATATAAAGTATTTATTCAACCCCTCTACCATTTCCCATTTGTATTTCCCCAGCCTCATTATTGAAGGGACCTCTGTTCACTTTGGCCCTCCTCTTCCTTTTAATATATTTTAAAAAGCTCTTGCTGTGCTATTTAATATTACTCGCCAGCTTACCATCAAAGTCTACCTTCTCACTCTCTGTCCTTTCTTGGTCATGGTTTGTGGGTTTTTATAACTTGCCCAATCTTCTGATTTTCCATTAATCTTTTCCACATTGTATGTTTTTCTTTCAACCTTAATTTCTCTGGTTGACCACAGTTGACTTATCCCTTCCCAGATTCCTTCTTGTGCATTAGGATACATCTTTGACTTGATAGAGGTGTACAAAATGATCAGAGGTATAGAGTGGACAGCCGGAGACTTTTTCTGAGGGTGGAGATAGGTATTACGAGGGGGTATAGTTTTAAAGTGAGTGGAGGTAGATATAGGGGAGACGTCAGAGGTAGGTTCTTTACTCAGAGAGTGGTCAGGGCGTGGAATGCATTGCCAGAGAGGGTAGTGGAGTCGGCCACATTGGGGGCATTTAAGCGGCTATTAGATAGGCATATGGATGACAGTATTAGGTGGGGTAGAGGTTAGATAGACCTTAGGCTGAGGGTAAAAATTCGGCACAACGTCATGGGCCGAAGGGCCTGTACTGTGCTGTATGGCTCTATGTTCTTTGTTCTATCTTTGTTGTGTGTAGTGAACTATTTTCTTAAATGTGAAGTTTCTCCTCAATCGTCTTTGCTGCTAAACTTCTTTCCCAGCCCACTCCAGCCAGCTTTTCCCTAACTTCTTTGTTATTGTCCTTTCTTAAGTTTAGCACAGCAGTTTCTGACCCTAGTTTCTCTTTCACAAACTGAGTGCAAAATTCTCTCATGTTATGTTCACTGTTTCCTGAGGATCTTTTACTCTGACATCACTTATTCAACTTGACCCTTTGCATGTCACCAGATCCAAAACCATTGGATTCCTGGTTGGATCCACAATTTTCTTGTTCTAGAAAACAGTCCCAAGAACACATTAATTCTTCTTCGTGGTTACCTCTGTTAGTCTGACTTTCAAAGAACAGTGAGATGGGATTCTTGCTATCAGATCGCTGGTGGCCTACATGCATATATTATCATGTATAAACTACTTTTTATTCATTCATGGTATGATGGTAAGATAATATCATCATTGTCCTACCAGACCATAAGGCTACTCTCTCATTTAAGAGAGAGAGAGATGACTGATGGGGGTTTAACCTGAGCACCACCATACTTCAGGTGAGGAGAGAGATTGAGAAGTAGGGTCCTTCATGGTATCTCAGCTGGCTCAGGAATTTAACCCAAACTGTTGACATCACTCTACATCAACCCTTGATCAGCTGCAACAGATCGAGTATGTCGTCTGTATGCCCATCATGACAGTGCCCAAGCAGGTGCTCTGCTGCCAGCTCCGAAATGGCGGGCGTGCCCTAGGTGGGCAGAGGAAGCACTTCAGGGATACCCTCAAGGTCCCATTGGGGAAGCACGGCATTCCCACAGGCACCTGGGAATCACTGGCTCGATGGCGTCCAAAGTGAAGGAGGAGCATCTGGGAAGGCATTGAGCACCTCGAGGCTGGCCGTTGGGAAAAGCTGGAAGCCAGGGGATAAACAGTGTAGGGAGCGTGCTGCCACATCAATACCCCACCCACCCCCTTCCTGTGACCACCTTCTGCCCTGGGTGTAACAGAACCTGCTGTAGCCCCTTCAGACTGGACAGCCCCCTACAGACTCACCCTGAGAGTAAGACAGAGTCATCTTCACAGGCCGCTGATGATAATGATGATGATAATGCATCAACAAACCAGCCCTCCAGCCAACTGAGCTAACTGTGCAAGTATAGCTCACCTGATTCACCCAATACCCTCTAAGTGTGGTACAGTGTGCAATATAGTCTCTTCCTTTTATACTTCTTTCAAATTATAGTTCTTTGGTTCTCTGTTCCTTGGCCCAGTTTGACATAAACCTGTTGCTGCTGGTTTCTCCCTACTTGACAAGCTTATGGTTTCCCAGGTTTTACAAACACAACTGATAGAGCAGAGGAGACAAGAACAGCTTTTACTCTTGATAAGAGGGAACATCTTTAATGGAGAAGCAGATGTGTACTGAACTGAGCTTTTCTCTGGTCTATGGTACAACATTTCGTCTCTGTAACTTGGTGAAAATTGTCCTCCACTGGAATCAGTAGAACTGTTAAAACTACCAATTACAGGAGACAGCCTCACATGTTACATCAGCATTTATACTACTCAGAAGGATGACCAACCCCCTGGTTTTCACCCGTGTATCCTCCTTTCCAAACTGCAATGAGCCCAGTTCAAAGCTGTAATCAGAAATAGGGCGGAAAAGTTCCTGTTGTGAACATTTCCAACAAAACAAGAAACACCCTGTAAGCTAAAGTACTTCCTCTTCATTTGTATCTGTGATCTGTCTGGTTCCTTATGTTTCACTCCCTATCCTCCTCAGCCCACAGATGATGCCCAGGACGTTATGTTTTATATTTCAGTCTGCCAGCATCTGCTGTTTTCTGCTTTTATCTTCCTTTAGTTCTACTGCACCTGAGAAATGTGTTCCCTGTGCGTGCCAACTTGTAAACAAGCTCTTCCAAATGAGCTTCAAACCGCACAAAGGAAGTATTAACCCAAACAGACACAACATCTTACAACACATTTTCTCCAATGATGTCATCAATACTTGACTCTTAAAATCAAGCGGACAGGCAGAAATGATATCAATCATGAGCCTCTGGAAATATTTGAGTTTTCACAGGAGCATTTCAGACAAGAGTTCCTCTAACTGAGACTTCAGTCTACAGCACTGGAGCACTTACACAGTAAAGATAGCCAGTTGATTACACTTCTGTATCTTTTCCAGAATTTATAATGTGTCCAATGCTTTAGAGGTTGGTTCATAACTAATTTCTATTTCTTCATCAACAGGTCCATAACCTCTCTCAAAGTTAATTTCATTTCGAAACAAAAATAAAATGCCAGCTCAGCTTACACTAAACTGTCATGTCCGAATCAGGGACCATCTCTGATCTGTGCGAGAACATCAACGAGCAGCTGAGATGTAAGAATAAGACAGACTTAAGATCTACTCAGAAAGTGAGAAATATATCATTTGTTTGATATGTTCACAAGAAGGGGCAAGGCACCAGGTTGTAAAGTGTCCTCAACCTCTACAAATCAGAATTAAGCCCCATTGAAATAAAGAAAGAAATTAAAATTTGCAGTGCAACCCACAAGCTGTAATTAAAACCTAATTGGATGTATGAGGCATCATGTTCAAGAGAATGTGAAGTGTGGCTAGTGAATCTGATTGTTTACACGTGCGTGGTGGGAATTTATGCATGTGTGCTGAATGACTGTGTGTGTGCGCACATGCAGTGTGAATCTGTGAGTGTCAGAGGGTGTGTTTGTGTGTACAGTGGGTGTGTGTACCAGTGCCTGATTGTGTGTGAGCATGTGTGTGCCTATGCTTGACTCTATATGTGTTCACCTATATTTGACCGAATGCGTTTGTGTAATTGTGTAATTTATGTGCCTGTACGGGTGGATATGCATCTACCTGTATTTGACTCTGTGTGTGTCTGAGGGTGTGTGTGTGCGTGCGCGTGAGTGTCTATACCATATCGCCAGTTCTGACACCTGGGATATTTAGCCATTAGGAAGTGTTTGAGTCACTAACTACAAGTGAAGAGGAAGCGGTTTCTGTTACAGTGCTGTTCCATGCACCTCGCAAATTTGGAAGTTTTCCACCTGATGTAGCTTTTGTGAAAAAAGAATTTCTGTAAATGCTTAGTACTGAGGATAGCAGCTAGAGACCCAGTGTCTTACTGATGAGGCAGAGCGGGTGCACAGATGGAATGAAAGGTAGCAGGTCCTGCTCTCTGCATCCCACAAACTCATGGAATATCGTGTGTCCAATGGCTCCATTCAGTCACAAAAAGAACCAGGACAGAAACTCATGATGATGAGGAAATGTCATCCCTGAATTGAGAGTCTGGCATCTGCAAGTTTCAACAGGAGATTTTCAAATTGGCAAATAAAGCTGCTTCAGAGCACCGGAGGCAAATCCTGGAGCTGCGGCAAGCACCAGCATGAAATTCCCGGAGCAGTGAGCCCTGGAGCAGCGTGTGGTTTGTTAGGCTTGGAACAGCATGGGAAATGAGCCCTGGTGCAGTGCATGTGCTGTGAGCCCTGGTACAGAGAGTGAGCTGTCCGCTGCAGAGTGGTGCATGTGGGGTGCGAGCCCTGGTACAGTGTATGGGTAGAGAGCCCTGGTACAGGGTATGGGTAGAGACCCCTGGTACAGCGTGTGGGCTGTGAGCCCTGGTAGAGAATGTGGGCTGTGAGCACTGGTACAGTGAGTGGGCTGTGAGCCCTGGTACAGCGTGTGGGCTGTGAGCCCTGGTAGAGAATGTGGGCTGTGAGCCCTGGTACAGCGTGTGGGCTGTGAGCCCTTGTATAGCGTGTGGGCTCTGAGCCCTGGTACAGTGTGTGGGCTGTGAGCCCTGGTAGAGAATGTGGGCTGTGAGCCCTGGTACAGTCTGTGGGTTGCAAACCCTGGTATGGCGTGTGGGCCGTGAGCCCTGGTAAAGTGTTTGGGGTGTGAGCCCTGGTACAGCGTGTGGGCCCTGGTAGAGAATGTGGACTCTGAGCCCTGGTGCAGCGTGTGGGCTGAGAGCCCTGGTACAGCATGTGGGCTGACAGCCCTGGTACAGCGTGTGTGCTGCATGCCCTGGAGCAACGCACGGGCAGAAAGTCCTGCGTGGATACTGGCATGGGGGAGGCAGCCCTGGAACTTACCTTGGAGCAGCTGAGTGTTGGTACGGAGCGGGCTGGCACTGCTTGGGGTGGAGTTGGGTCAGCTGTTGGACTGGGGTCTGGAGCAGCTGGTCAGACCATGTGTGGAGGCTCTGCACTGACATGTTATGTTTATTTGAAATTTCCTACCTTACTGGAATGTCAATCTTTCATGATGTCCTATTTTTAACAAATTTTTCAACTCTGTACAGAAGTGCAACTACTTTTATCCTTCTGCTGAATCCAGGAATTGTCACAAGCACTTGTACCTCAGAAACCGCCATAAGAAGGCAGACATTGTAAGTGCTTTTCACTGTATTCCATGACAATAAATATTCTGTTCTATATTCCATTCTAAAATGGTATTGTACCTCTCAAAGGATTTCAATTGTGACAGTTCATTATTATACAATATTATATCTATATAAATGCCTGTATTGTAGTTTGAAAATAAAAGACCAAGATTCTGTCTAACTGTCTGAGGTTGCTTATTGTATTACTCTGTGCACTTTTATCATGTTTAATACATTGATGTTTGATGAATTAACACAGTAAAGAGCGCTTGACTTTAGTTACTCTCTGGATCTCACTCCACTTTGGTACCTGTTGAATCTGGTAAGTCTCCATCAACAGCGATTGTAAGCTTCAGCTTGTCAGCCCCATGTTTTGTTTTAGGAAAGGTTACTTTGCATTTAGCTCTAAGAACTTGCATTTTAATAGCACCTTTCTTGACTTTGCATCTCAACTGCTTTTGAATGAAGTATTCTTTGACGCACATTCATTTTCGGACAAAATACAGCAACCAATTTGCACCAAGCAATGTGATAGCCACCAGACCATGTGTTTTCGTGACATTGGTTGAACGGGAATCTCTGTCCATACCTGGTCTGGCCTGTATGTGACTCCAGACCCAAAGTGAAGGTCTTCATCTCCTCTCATTCTCCACGGGTTATATGTGACAATTACCTCCCATTTTGGCACAAGAATGTTTTAATTTTGTAACTGATTTTGAAGTTCTTTGCTATTTTTGTTTCAAGTGATCCCATAATGCTTATTGATGTTGGGGCAACGAGGGTTAGGCAAACTGATCTGACCTAACTAGCAATGCTTGGATCATGTGAATGAATAAAAATCAAAATTGTTCGAGGGATAAATGTTGGCAAGCACACTTGGACACTAATACTCTTTCACTGGATGGTGTCACAGGTGACAGAGTGTGTCAGTGAAACATCAAGGATAAATCTTTAGGACACTCCAAGGTAATGATCCAAGGCCAGGAAGAAACGTCTATGCTGGCTTTATGGTCATAAAGAAGGGAAGCCTGAAGCAGTGAGGAGTTGAGGAGAATGGCTGAGGAAGATCATTGTTGGTGGGAGAAGAGAAAGATTTGCACTGCCTGGTTCAATGACATGATATTGAGGCGCTGGTGTTGGACAGGTGTGGACGAGGTCAGAGGTTACATTACACCAGCTTATAATCCAACAGGTGTGTTTGAAATCAAATGTTTCAGAGCATTGCTCCTTCATCAGGACACATGAAGAAACAGCAATGCTCCAAAAGCTTGTGATTTCAAATAAACCTGTTAGTCTATAACCTGGCATCGTGTGGCCTCTGACCTGCCTCAGTAACAATTCCTTGCAACCTACTCTGGAGTTGGATGACCAGGTTTGAAAATGAAGGCAATCAGAAGAGGCTACTTATCTCCACCAGACAGTTTTTCCACCTTGAAACATCATATCAAAAAAATTATTTTTGAGTATTACCAATCGAACATGTTCCTAGAATGTATCTCAACAGATGAGTCCAGAAATTTAAGTGGACCAGCCATATAAATGCTACAACAGCAGGTCAGGCACTAGGAATCCTACATTGAGGAACACATCTCCTGATTCAGTCCACCATCTACAAGGCACAAGTCAAGAGTGTGGGTGAAATACTCCCCACTTGCCTGGATGAATATAGCTCCAACAAAACTCAAGAAGCTTGACACCATCCAGAACAAAGCAGCCCACTTCATTGTCACCATATCCACAAGCATCCACTCCCTCCACCACTGACACTCAGTAGCAGCAGTGTGTACTATCTACAAGATGCACTGTAGAAATACTCCAAGACTCCTTAGACAACCCCTTCCAAATCTATGACCACTTCCATCTAGAAGAACAAGGGCAGCAGATACATGGGAACACCACCCCCTGCAAGTTCTCCTCCAAGCCACTCACCATCCTGACTTGGAAATATATTGCAGCTCTTTCACTGTCGTTGGGTCACAATCCTGGAATTCCCTCCCTAATGACATTGCAGGTCAACCCACAAAATGTGGACTGCAGCAGTTCAAGAGGGCAGCTCACCCCCACCTTCTCAAGGGCAATAAGTGCTGGCCCAGCCACCAACACCCAGATCTATTGAACGAATAAAATAAAAATTCTAATCCAAATCTTTTTTTTAAAACGTGTAGGATATACATCAGAGCAGAACAACTCAACATATGACAGCAAAAGCTAAGGTGCTTCATGGCTAAGATACCTTATTCACAGTCACACTTAACCACTGTTGAAATCAAGAGGCATAGAGTAAAAATCAAAAAGGTTATGATGAACCCTTATGAGCAATAAATTCAGGGGCAACTGCTGTATTGAGACCGATTCTGGGTGCAACACATTTGGAAGAATGTGAAAATATTAGAGAGGGTGCCGATCAGCCTCACAAGAATAGTTCCAGGGTTAGGGAACATTGTATAAAATTAGGGGTGGGATGAGGTGATAAAGTATAGAAGCCATCGTTGTTCCCGTCTAAAACACTGTTGAGAAGAGATCAAGTAGATGTGTTCAAAGCTATGAGGGATCTAGACAAACAAGATTGAAAGAAGCTGTTACTGTTGGTTGAAGGGCTAAGAATGAGAGGACAGCAATTAAGATGAATATTTTAAAATTAATTTTGTGCGGTGTGTGTTGCTGGCTGGGCCCAGTATTTATTGCCCTTCCCTAGTTGCCCCTTGAGAAGGTGGTGGTGAACTGCCTTCTTGAACCACTGCAGTCCACGTGCTGTGGTTTGCTGTGGTGATGAGCAGGTGCTGCTTGATAGCACTGTTACTGACACTTTCCATCACTTTACTGATGATCGAGAGGAGGCTGCTGGGCGATAATTGACTGGGTTGGATTTGTCTTGCTTTTTATTGCAAAAGAACATGTGGAAAGTGGTACATGTTGCAGATCTGGATTGAACCGTTTGAGATTGTGGTGACGGATGGTTTTATCATGATCCTAAAAAGAGAACAAGATAATTATCTGAAAAGGAAAAGTCTGTAGCGTTTTTGGTGAAACGGCAGTTGGGATAGTTGGGGACAGTCTTGAAGAACACTGGCATGGACATAATGGTCTGAATGGCTTCCTTTTAAAACCATCTGATGAATCTAAAAGCACAAGTAATTAATAATCTCTTCTAATGTCTGCAATAAGGCAACGGAAGGCACAACAGTATGGCAAGCCACAATTGTACTAATAAATTTACAAATATACAAATAAATTTTCTCTGAACTCCCAGCATTTCAAAAATGAAAGAGAAATTGTGTGTAATATCAGTTTACAGTTATACGTTCCCCAATATTTATGGCCGACAAAGAAAATGATATTTACTACACTGAAACAATGGGCTGTGGTTCTCTGATTTGTACTTGAGCTGTAAAGGCAGCGTAGTTAGTGGCGACATCATGGTGGATCCTGTTCCAATCAGCTTGTTAAGAATTGAGTGACAATCTTCTCAACCAATCCAGGGCTTCAACAATATAGACCTGCCACAATTTCTGCGATATCATTGGTAGATGTCAGATCTTCATGGGATTCAATGGTGGGAAGGCTTTTCCTCTCATGTGGTAAGGAACGAGGAGACACAGGTAAAGAATGGGATTGGGTGGTCAGATGAAAGGGGTGTGGTGTGGCTTTCAGCAGGCATGCCATTGCCCCCTATCCCCAACTTCATTTGGCCCTAAAATAGGGCAAGTGAAGGCTGTTCTCCTTTAACCTCACTTGCCAAGAAGACCATAAAATTTAGAGATAGGAAAGGCCATTCGGTCCCCAAGACTGCTGTGCCATTCAATAGGATCTTGGCTGATCTGACATTCCATATAAAAACCAAAAGAACTTCAGATGCTGTGTATCAGCTACAAAAACAAAGTTGCTGGAAAAGCTCAGCAGGTCTGGCAGCATCTGTGAAGGAGAAAACAGGATTACGATTTTGGGTCTGGTGACACTTCCTCAGAGCTGATGGTGGCTGGGAAAATGTCAGTTCATATACCACATGTAAACTGATGTTTTCCCAGCCAACGCCAGTTCTGAGAAAGGGTTACCAGACCCGGAACATTAACTCCAACCTTCCACATGTCCACTTTCCTGTCCTATCCCTGTTGATTTCTGAAGAATCCACCTATGTCAGCCCCTCCCCCCCCCCCAACAGCTCTCTCTGGCAAGGAGTTCCAAAGACTCACAACCCTCAGAGGGAAGAAATTCTTCCCCATCTCAGTCTTAAATTGGTGCCTCTTTATTCTGAGACTATGCCCTTTGGTCCTAGACTCCCATGAGGGGAAACATCCTCTCGGCATTGTGAAACAGCACCGAGAGAAGGGGGGAGGGGTCCGTCGGGCTGGCCCACAGTTAGTAATGGTCTTCAGGAGTTCAGTGAAGCCTGAAAGAGCAAGGAAAAAGAAACAATATACTTTTGTTTATAGCTGAGCCGTCCCAAGAAATCCCTGGAAATGCGTCAACCAGGAAAGGGAATCTTTCAGACAAGGTGGAATGAACATCTGTCCAGGTACATTCAGGGAGCTTGAAAAACATCTAATGGTCTTTGCCAGCTGCTGTTGGAGTACTGGTTCGAATCAGGTTTGGTACTGCAGAGATGGCATTGTGGTAACTTTTACATCAGACCGTTGCTATAAGTCAATCTGACTGAGCTTGCAGCGTAAATATTTCTTACTTAGCCAGCAAGGGGCTACCCGAGGTTTTATTTTACAGCCTTTTACTGCAGTAAGTTCTTGTAAGAGTGGGAACAGTAAAGGCTGTAGTGACCTGTGTAAAGAGAGGATTGTCAGTCAGTTTGTAAAACAGGAGTAATTTAAATGCCCTGGCTTTTTACAAATTATATGAGCACTCAGTGTAAACAGGCAAGGAGTATTTCTTACCTGCGATTTATTCCAGATCCTCATTTTAATAGATTCTTACATTTGTACAAACATCACATCTCAGCTTGTAACCTCCATACCATCATTTCTCAAGCAGTTTTAGAACAAACAAAGGAATTGAAACAAGTCAAACCATTTGTACTTACATTTCTTTGCCTTCCTGAGCTGATGAATTTGTGAGGAAATTCTTGTCCACCTCCATGACCTGCAATCTGGTCCTGTTTCCAAAAGAAATTCCATCAGAAATGAAACATTACACCAGTGAATTTACGTGGGTTATAGCAATCACTAATAACTTTTTTGATGTTAAATTGCACACAGCATAATGAGACTTTTAAAAGTCTAATTAAAACTGTCAGCTTTTCCATTTACAACGATCTTTGATACTCGTAAAAGGTCATAAAAACATGATCAAGTGCCAGTTCAGAATATAATGTTTGTTAAATGTCTGGACTGAGACACAGTTATTACAATGAATGATTTGAAGCACCACATTTGATTGCTACAGAGAGATTTAAATATTTGTTAAAATAAAGTTCTTCAACAGTTTCCTGAGGTTTGATTTGATAATCTTTTGGTTGCTTCTGCACACAGCTCAGAATTCAGGCATCTTTCTTGTGGTTTTAATAAAAGTTCCCACTGTGGTTACACTATGTGTTGGACTCAGTGGACCCCTCAGTTTGGAGAAGGTTCAGTCCAATACAATTCTTGATTGTTGAGTCACAGCTGGAAATCACTTGAGATCTCAGTCAATGTTATCTCCTCATCACACCCACTAACTTTAATCTCATCTTTTTGCTTAGGCCCCCAACCTTTAATGATTTTGCCTTTTGGAATGTTAACTTCCTATTAAGTGCTGTGCTTAACTCAACTTTAACAGTTACCTTGGACTTGGGCTGACAAGTGGCAAGTAATGTTCATGGCCACAAGTGTACCAGGTAATGAACCTCTCCAACAAAGGAAAAAAATTCTAACAATCATCCCTTGACATCCAATGACATCACCATTACTGAATCCCCACAATCAATGTCCTGGCTGGGGGGGTAGGTGCCATTGACTAGAAACTGAACTGGACCAGCCAAATAAATGCAGTAGCTACAAGAGCTGAGTCATGGAGTCATAGAATAACACAGCACGGAAATAGACCCTTCGGCCCAACTGGTCCATGTTGACCATGGTGCCCACTCAGCTAGCAGTTGCTCACATTTGGTCCATATCCTTCCAAACCCTTTCCATCCGTGTACATATCCAAATGGATTTTAAATGTTGCTATTGTACCTGCCTCAACCACTTTCTCTGGCAGCCCATTCCATACACACACCACTCTCTGCGTGAAGAAGTTGCCCCTCAGGCCCTTCTTAAATCTTTTCCCTCTCACTTTAAATCTACACCCTCTAGTTTTCAATTCCCCATCCCTGGGAAAAAGACAAATGCATTCATCCTATCTATGCCCCTCATGATTTTATACAACTCAATAGTGTCACCCATCACTCTCCAACATTCCAAGGAATAAAGTCCTGTCCTGGCCAACCTCTCCCTATAACTCAGAGCTACTAGTCCTGGCAACATCCTCGTAAATCTTCTTTGTACACTTTCCAGTTTAACTATGTCTTTCCTCTAACAGTGTGACAAAAACTGTGCACAATATTCCAAGTGCAGCCTCACCAACGACTTATACAACTGCAACATAACATTCCATCTCCTATACTCAGTGCCTCGACTGATGAAGGCCAGCATGCTAAATGCCTTCTTCACCTCCCTGTCTACCTGTGACGCCGTTTCAACATACTATGTACTTGTACTCCTAGGTCCCTCTGTCCCACAACACTCCTCAGGACTTGGTTTGACTTTCCAAAGTGCAACACCTCACACTTATCTGTATTGAATTGCATTTGCAAATCGTCAGCCCACTTCCCCATTTGATCAAAATCCCTCTGTAGTTTATCTTCCTCGCTATCAATGATACCTCCTAATTTTGTATCATCTGCAAACTTACTAATCATGCCTTGTACCTTCACATCCAGATCACTTAAGTAAATAACAAATAACAAAGGACCCAGCACCAACCCCTGTGGCAGTAGGCATACAATCTACAAGATGCAGTGCGGAAATTAACCAACGATCCTCTGACAGCACCTTCCAAACTCATAACCACTTCTGCCTAGAAGGACAATGGTAGGAGATACATGGTAGGAGCCACTCACCATCCTGATGTGGAAATGTCTTGCTGTTTCTTTAGTATCACTGGGTCAAAATCCTGGAATTCCCTCCCTAAGGGCATTGTGGGTGTATCTACAGCACATGGAAGACAGCTCATCACCACCTTTTCAAGGGGCAATTAGGGATGGGGCAATAGCTGCTGGCCCAGGCAGCGATGCCATGCCCTATGAGTGAATATAAAAGACCTGTGTTACTCTGTTCAATAATATAATAACTAATTATACTAACTGATCATTTCCAATATCCCTTTATGCTTCCAATACCAATTGTAAGTATAATAGTTCACTCCCTTGCCATTTACCCTCTCACAACTTTGAAGTATTCCAAAGCCTTCTACTAACATCGTCTTCACTTCCCCTGCCTCAGCAAATAGTTTCTCTATCTCTCAACATGGTAATATTCTCTTGTACATGGAACCCTTTGCAGTGATTCTGATGTCTAAAGCAAAACAAGCCCTATGAAGAAGCGAATATTCCCATTTTGCTTTGTTTAATGCCTAGTGGATGAGATGGTGGGCCCAGGCAAAGGTGCCCTTTGAGATTTGGCGGTCACTATTTTCAAGAACAGAAGGGGAATTCTCCCCTGTGTCCTGATCAGTGTTTATCCCTTGATCAACTTCATTTAAAAAATACAGGTTAGCTGCTCATGATCTCATTGCTGTCTGTGGCATCTTGCTGTGCACAAATTGATTAATGCATTTCCTCTATTGCAACAGTGACCACACTTAAAAAGTGGAATCAAATATAGATAAGGTTAGCAGTCTGCCTCCACTAAAGTGAACCAGATGGGTTTTTAATGATAATTGGAAGCAGGTTTTTTTGTATTAACTTACAGGATATGGGCATTGCTGGCCAGCCCAGCGTATTCTTTCCTAGAAACACAGGCTGACAAGTCCAGCAAAAGCATGATCTCGCTGAAGAAGCACGTGTAATATTATCCTAGCCCTTTCGATATTGTTGCTCAGGTTAATCCCACTATTTTTATTCAAATTCTCTCCCCCTTTTAGCTTTCCACTCTTGCCTCCAACAAGGCTGGGACACCACAGGCAGCTCAGGAAGTATTTGCTGTCACTACTTTCAGGCAGTTTGAGAGATATTTTTGCTTTATTTGAGTCATGGCCTACATTCATTTCCAAAACAGCCAGTGCACTTGGGATTGTGTATGGACGTCAGCAAAACCTGGAATTGGGCCAAACCTTCAGTTCTCGGTTGGCGCTGCATAAGTGAAAATGTAGCACTGCTGGATAATCTACTTAGGTGCTCTCTCATCTTTAGGCCTGGCTGCTAATTAGTAACGGCTCCCAAATGGCACATTGCGACACTAAATAAAATGATGTGTTAAGGTGAGAGCAGCTGTAACATATACACAGGTCCAAACAGGGGATATCTCAGTGTGGGTTCCAACCAGAGACTCAGTTGGATACACAGGACTCACACATTGAATTCAGGGAGCACAGGATCAGTGAATGTTGGAGAGAGGTTCAACACACTGGACAGGCTCAAATAGAAGGTTGGCAGCCGGAGGAGTGGAGAGTCTGGAAAGAGCCCTGTCCCAGGAATTTGGAATATGCTCCCAAGCCAGGCACTGTGTCCATGCCGGCAACGGCCAGTCAGGCATCTGGGTCACTGACCAATAGCTACGTTTTTCAGGTGGGATTTTCAGGCCCCTTCCATGGGTGGGGACCGCGAAGCCTCGAAAGGGCTTTGACAAGTTGATGGAGTGGGCAGATAGAATTCAAATTGGAGAAATGTGAGATCAACAAAGACAGAGAGTATAACACATAACATAAAGGGTGCTATTCCAAAGTGTGCGCAGGAGCAGAGACACCTGGGTCTACACATACATAAAACATTAAACGTGGCAGGGCAGGTAAGCAGAGCCATTAATAAATCATGCAGTATTCTAGCCTGTATTAATGGTGACATAGGGTATAGGAGCAAGGAGCTTATGTAGAATTCATAAAAGATACTAGTTAGGCCTCAGCTGGAGTATTGCATCCAGCTGTGGATGCTATGGATGTAAGGATATGACAGAGAGTGTAGAGACAGGATGGATCCAGGAATGAGGAACTTCACTTGTGAGGAAAACTTGGAAAAGTTGGAACAGTTTTCCTTGGAGAGATTTTCAAAATCATCAAGGGCCTGGATAGAGTGATGAGAGAGAAACCGTTCCTGCTTGTAAATGGGTGAGAAAACAAAGGGCACTGTGCGAAAGTTTTAAAGAACACCACCCTCTTCAAGTTCCACTCCAAGCCACTCACCATCCTGACTTGGAAATATATCGCTGTTCCTTTACTGTCACTGGGTCACAATCCTGGAATTCCCTTCCTAAGGGCATTTTTAGGTCTACTTACAGCACATGGACTGCAACAGTTCAAGAAGGCAGCTCACCATCACCTTCTCAAGGGGGCACCTAGAGATAGATGATAAATGCTGGCCCAGACGGTGATACCCATGTCTCATGAGTGAAATAAGAAAGGGAATATCAATGGCCTGGACGAGAATGAACGAGCTGTCATTTCTCAACAGAAGACTTCTTGGGGCAAATTTGTCCATTTGTTTCATCCAATTACAGGATGTAGGCATTGCTGTTGAAGCCATCAGTTACTGCCCATTCCTAACTGCCGTTAGAAAGCAATAGTGAAGCACCAGTACAATTATTGTGCTCTGAAACTACCATGTGGCTTTCAGAGGCAGGTGAAGGGGCACCACTTTGCTGTGGTCCAGGGTCACAGCATGGCTGATCCCCTTCTCGAAAGGATACGGTTTCACATCACTATCACTGATAAATTTCTTATTCTGCATTTATTTCATTTAACTCACATTTTACAACTGCTCTGATAAGATTTGAACCATTTTCATTGGATCGTTAGTCCGGTAACCACACATGAATCAGAGACACTCTTTATAATAATCTGCTGTTCAATGTCTGCTCCTTTACATTTCCATTGTGGAAATTAAAATATGTAATCGTCATCATAAAAGCTGACAAGAGTACGTTTGTCTCTTCCCAACTATTAGGATTATGGATTCTTAGTATATGCCATAATTTAACATCTTTTTGAGAAAGTTTCTGGTGTTAGTCCCAGTTTTAATCGTTGTCATCGGTGGCTCTACCATCAGCTGCTTAGGCCCGAAACTCTGGAATTCCTCTCCCAATAACCTCTCACTTCTCTTTGAGCCACTCCTTAAAGTCTAAAGAACTTAAAACCTTTACAGGAAAACAAAAGTGGCATCTATTTATCACATATTCACTCTGTATAGCCTTCCACTGCGTCCTAATGACCCATAACCCAAGATGCTTGGTTGACATCGGCGCGAGGTATCAACAAATGAATTAAATGTCACAGATTTTGAAATACATCTAAATAGCAACAAACAACCAAAGAGCCAGGAAAGTAGAGACCCATGAAAATTCAGGGTGTTCCTGTTTAGAAGCAGTTGTAGAGAACACACAGCAGGAATTTAAACAAGGACTTAATTTTATGCGGGATATCAATTTGGATAAAACCCAATGACCAGATTTGTGATCAGGTGGTAACATCTATACAGCAGAATAGTGAGGCTTATCAACAAAATTCACACAGTGCAGAAAGGTTGAAACAAAATACAGAAATTGCTGGAAAATCTCAGCAGGTCTGGCAGCATCTGTGCAAAGAATTCAGAGTTAATGTTTCCAGTCTGGTGACCCTTCCCCAGAAGGCTGGAGATGGATTGTCTGAGGAATGGACATCCCTCCCTTATCACCACTGCTCCTTCTCTTCCCTGAAATGTTCTGATTTCTGACGGGAGATTTCAATCAGGGCTCCTTCGGAAATGTGGATCTGTACTTTACATGTGACAGATACCTGACACTTCAGGGGCGTCAGGAGAAACTAACCAGAACATCTTTATTATACACAGTCAGCTCTATAACTCTGAAACTTCAAGGACCGGAATGGTAGACAGCCATTTTGACAGCTACTGCCAAATGCTAAGTACTGAAGCTAAGGGTGAGGTCAGGATGCTGGCAGAATAAAGGGCTAGTATTGGGGGGCAGTGGGAGACTGGAGGGTAACGTGGATAAAAATGCCATGAGGCTAGGGCTCTGGGAGTGTGGAGAACTGGGCGGGTGCCTGAGGTACCTCATGAACTCCTGGTTTCATCAGTACTGGTCAAAAGTATCCACTTCTTTCCTGGTTGAAGGCAAGATATTGGAAATCCCAAGATGCATGAGGACAGGTTTCTGTCTGCAGCTAGCGCTGGGACAAAAGGAAAGGCAATATACTCACATTCTGGTGTTTTAAATCCAGCTTCAATGCGAAGGGCACAATCTAAGTTCCTTGTATTGTCAGCCCTAAGTGTTTTTGAATTGTAATCGCAAATTTCCAGCATGAAAAGAAAATTGCTTGGCCAAGAGGATATAGTTGAGTAGGGTAATTTGATTAGTGGCAAAGTAAAATTAATTCATCTGCATGTAGATTAATTCTGATGGAAACTGGTTGCCTGGATATTGATGTGTGATTAGTGTAGAAAGGAGAATGACAATATGATTAGTAATTACGGCTGCAGCAGTTTTATGATTGACAAATTAAGAGATAAAATTGATTCATTTTCTGATAATCATAAAAGTAATGTGTCTATTTTTGTTCCGTTATTCCATTTTTCTTTGTAATTTTTTTTGTGAGATAATTGAGGTAATTTTGTGGGATAATGAAAATGTACTTTTTAAAACAATGGTCTCTTAGTTGAATGTTTCTGACTGGTCGTGAATGTTAACATTACAACTAAATGAGACCTGTCCTCTCAGCCACCTCTGTTAAACAAGCATCTGCTGTAAGTGAATGATTTTTTCCTGAGAACCAATGGGTTCTTAATTTAATTAAATAGGATTTACATTCAGATTAGGCAGCCGTCAGCAGACATGATTTTGAAAAAAAAATTAAAGAGAAAAATAGCTCCCACGGTCATTCGCTGGAATTTATTGTTCGGGGAAGGCAGAATTGAGCTGTCCAGATTAGGCAGATGCCCAAAATTCAATTGCCAGGTTAAGCTATAATTGCCATCAATACGATCCTGGAATGGTCAGATGCCTGAGCAGAGAAGGAAGGGGCTCAAACACTCACCAGTGCCTGACCTGGCACTTACAGGGAGTTAGGGCTATTCCACTATCATCTTGCAAAGTGTAATTCCTTCCAATCCTGTTGATGGTTCTTATTGTATCTGGTTCCATTGCCCATTTTTACAAAGCAGTCCCGGGTTTAACAAATCTCTGCATCAATATCTGCTTCCTCAAGCCACCTTTGTGAGTGTTTTTTTTGCCAATCATCTTAAATCTCCGCTCTCTGTTTGTCGAGCCTTCTGTCACTGGAAAACGTTTCTCCTTGTTTATGATTTTGGAAACTTTTTTTAATCAGACTGTTTGCAAATACAAGTTGCGGCGGGGGGAATGTTTATGCACAGCCAGTAGTTAGGATCTGGAATGCACTGCCTCAAAGTCATGGAATCATAGAGATCTACAGCAAAAGTAAAGGCACTTCGGCCCACTTGCCTGTGCCTGTCAAGAACGGCCACTTCATACTATATTCCCATTTTCCAGCACACGGCCCATTGCCTTGTCTGCCTTGGCATCACATGTGCACATCTAATTACTTCTTCAATGTGACGAGGGTTTCTGTCTCTCCCACCCTTACAGGCAGTGAGTTCCATAATCCCACCACCCTCTGGGTGAACACATTTTCCCTAATATCTCTAAACCTCCTGCCTCTCGCCTTAAATCTATGCCCTCGGTCATTCACCCCTCCATCGAAGGGTTATGTGTCTATCAATGTACCTTGTCACTACACTTCAATACATCTCAATCATGTCCCCCCTTCAATCTCTTCCACTCCAAGGAAAATGTTTGGTGGAGGCAGGTTCAATGGAGGAATTTACTGGTGGTTGTATGATTAGAAGCGGTGTGTAGAGACATAGCGAAAAGGCAGGAGGTTAGGTTTGGGTAACGATGCTCATACAAACATAGAACATAGGAGCAGGAGTAGACTTTTCAGCCCTTCACACCTGCTCTGCTATTCAGTATGCTATGACTGATCCTCTATCTCAATGTCATATTCTCACTTTCTCCCCATACCTTTGATGCCTTTAAAATGCAAAAATGCACCTATCTCTTTCTTGGACATATTCAGTGACTTGGCCTCCGCAGATGTCTGTGGTAGAGGACGCCTCAGGTTCACTGCACTTTCAGTGAAGAAATGTTTCCTCATCACAGTCCTCAGACTGTGTCCCCTGGTTCTAGACTCTCGCTGCCTGGGGAAACGTCCTCTCTGCATCTAGTCCATCCAGCTGTGTTAGAATCTCAAGTGTTTTAATCTAGTTCCTGCTAATTCTTCTAAATTCTTGTGAATCCAGGCCCAGTTGAGCCAATGTCTCCTCACAGGACAGTCCTACCCTCCCCAGTATCAGGTTAGTGCACCTTCTCTGCATTTCCTCTATAGAAAGTATATCCTTTCTTGGGTGGGAGACCAAGACTGCATACAGTCCTCTAGGTGTGGTCTCATCAAGGTCCTGTATAACTGTAGGTGGACATTCCCACGTCAGAACTCAAATCCTCTTGCAATGAAGGCCAATATAACATTTACTTTCTTCACTGTTTGCTGTACCTGCCTGTCTACAGTCATTTCCTGGTATAGAAGGACGCCCAGATCCTCTTATACTTCCACACTTCCCAATATATCACCATTTAAATAATACTCTGCCTTCTTATTTTTCACACTGAAGAATATAACTTCATCCATCTGAAAAGCTGGAGCAGACCTGATGGGCTGAATAGCTGCCTTAAACTTTACGAAAACCGACAGCCAAGGGAACAGTACGGATTTAGAGACAGCAAGAACTGCAGATTCTAGAGTCAGAGATAACACAGTGTGGAGCTGGAGGAACACAGCGGGCCAAGCAGCATCAAAGGAGCAGGAAGGTTGACATTTTGGGTCAGGGCCCTTCCTCAGTTTTCCTGCTCTTCTGATGCTGCTTTGCCTGCTGTGTTCCTCCTGCAGCTCCACACTGTGTTCTCTAGTATGGAGTCAAAGTAACTTGGGGCTGAGGAGGCTCATACACTTTGTCTCCTCATCACTATCCCTGAAGTAGATACATATATCTCTTTGGAAAGAGAAGGGAAGATGAAATGAGGACCAACTTTCCTAGGATGTAAGCCATTTAGTCCTTTGGTCCTTACTGTGTAATATTTATGATGTCTCGTTACACCTTGCCTCCAGACATGCAACCCCGTCAATGCTAGGAACATTCATGCCTGGTCTGGAGCATGAAATAAATCTTAAAATTGGGTGCAAGAAATATTAGGAACCGTGTGAAGGGGAATGAGGTGGAAGGGTTGTGACAGAGGAGCAAACTTAACTGCAGGTTAAATATAAGTTGATCTATCAATGGCAGAGCTTTCCTCTGGCATACCCTGGCTGATAAAATGAAGGGAGCTTCAAACCTCCAGAAAGTTAAAGAGTTTGCAATGCTTTAAATTAACCACATGGCTCCTTTCTTGTTTGGATGTGAGATGCCTGATACTCCTTACTAGGTTCTAGGTAAGTATTGGGGTAAGGGTGTGGGGGGATTTGGAATGAGGTACCAGATCACCAGGAGGAGATGTGAGATAATCGAGCAGAAAGCTCATTTTCAAGAGGTTAGTCCAAGCCTTCCCATTTAAGTGAAGAAACTATCTGTCGACTGGGGAATATTGATCCCCTGGCAAAGGAGTGTCTTCTCCAACTAATAAAGTCAGAAGCTAGAATAAAATTTGTCCCTAGTTCCCACCTATCAGAAGCCCGGCCTTGCTTTTATTGCTGTTAATTTTACAGCTAAAGCAGGAACTGTGCTCATCAATCATTCTCTGTTATGGGGGTACTTTAATTTTTGGGTCAAAACAGAAGCATGTGATCTGCATGTAATGGGATTTTGTTTTGATCTCCTTGAATGTCAACTTGTTTATCACTCTTCCTGGTTCTCGCTGTGAACAGTGTCGTATGGGTTATGTTCAGCTGCTATTAAGACTCCTGGGGCTTCCTACAAAATCCATACAGTATGTTAGGCTGAATAGAACAGGATGACCCGCAAGTTCTGTTGAAACTTATTTTTATTCTATCATTGTGAAATGTAGCCTGGGGGGTGGGGCAGAAGGTGTGGATTACATCAGCAAAGAAAACACATCTGGGTAGGGCAGGAAAGTGTGTGGGTGAGTTCAGCTAGTGTCTTATTGAATAGTCCAGCAGCAGGGTTGAAAGGCTAAATGGTCTACTCCATCTCGTCTTTCTTTCCTGGTTCACGTCCCAATCTTTTGGAGAGGTGGGCAAGCTCAAAAGATGGACAAAAGTGCTGAAGTGACCCCATATGCTATGAAAGAGGAGAGGAATGCCTAAAACAGTGAAGCAGTGCTGAACCCATTGGCTAGATTGTAGCAGCAATCTTGCATTACACTAGGCTTTCCTTCTTGGACAGAGAGGTTAGGAGGAGCACCAAGGATGATAAGGTGACACCAGGAATGAGAGGTTCAGGTTTTCATGCAAGGCGACGCAACTGAGGCAGATTTGGACATTGAAACAAACAAAAGCTGAGATTGTTGGAGAAACTCAGCAGGACTGACAGATCTGGAGAGAGAAACAGAATTAATGTTTTGAGTACAGTGACTCTTCTTCAAAAAGTTCTAGCTCTGAAGAAGAATCATACCAGGCTCAAAAATGTTAATTCTGTTTTCTCTCCAGCAATGCTGCCAGGTATGCTGAGTTACTCCAGCAATTTCTGCTTTTGTTTGTTTTAGATCTCCAGCCACAGATTGTGCATGACATGAATACAATGGTTGGAGACGATGTAAGCTGAAAACTAACAAACAAACATGTGAACATATGAACAGGAGCAGGGCTAGACCATTCAGACTTTTGAGCTTTCTGCTCCTTTTAGTAAGATCATGGCAGATTTAACTGTTGCTCAAGTCCATGTTCCCATTTAACCCCTGATCATCAAGCGCCCCCTTTTCTTAACAAGAATCATCCAGCTCTGCCTTGGAAATATTCAAAGATTTTATTAATTGGCAAGGATACAGAAAAGTTACCAGCATGTTACCAGGACTGGAGGGTTGGAGCTATAGAGAAAGGTTGAATAGGCTGAGGCTATTTTCCCTGGAATATCGGAGGCTGAGGGATCACCTTATCGAGGTTTATAAAATCATGAGGGGCATGGATAAGGTCCCTGCCCCAAGATAGGTGAATTCAAAACTAGGGAGCATAGATCTAAGGTGAGATAACAAGGTGTGGAGCTGGATGAACACAGCAGGCCCAGCAGCATCAGAGGAGCAGGAAGGCTGACATTCGGGCCCAGACCCTTCTTCAGAAATGGGTTGGGGTTAGGGTTAGGATTTCTGATGAAGGGTCTAGGCCCAAAACATCAGCTTTTGTGCTCCTCTGATACTGCATGGCCTGCTGTGTTCATCCAGCTCCACACCTTGTTATCTTCACTTGGTTACATTTGGCCCCTATCCCTCCAAGCCTTTCCTATTCATGTACTTATCCATCATTTAAATGTTGTAACTGTACCTGCATCTACCCCTTCCTCTGGCAGTTCATTCCACACTTGAACTACTCTCTGTGTATTATAAAAAATTTGCCCCTCATGGCCTTTTTAAATATTTCTCTTCTCACCTTAAAAGTTGCCCCCTAGGCTTGAAGTCCTCGGCCTAGGGAAAAATACCCTTGCTACTCACCTAACCTATGTCCCTCATGACCTTATAAACCTCTCTCAGGTCAGCCCTCAACCTCCCACACTTTAGTGAAGTAAGTCGCAGCCTACCCAGTTTATCTTTATAAGTCTAAACTTTCATTCCCAGAAACGTCCTGGTAAATCTTTTCTGAATCCTTTTGAATTTAATAATATGCTTCCCTTAACATGGCGACTATAACTGTACACAGTACTTCAGAAGAAACTTCACCAACATCCTTGGTGCCTCAACTCCTGTACTCAAAAGGCAAGAGCAATGAAGGCAAGTGTGCTATGTGCCTTATCAACCACGTCATCCACATATGACATGAATTTAAAAGAATTATGCTAGCCAGGACCTTACTTATAATTGTATTAGTCCTGTTCTTGTTTGTTTTACCAAAATGCCATACCTCGCATTTATCCAAATTAAACTCCATCTGCCACTCCTCAGCCCATTGACTCAATTGATCAAGATCTCTTTGGAATCTTAAATAATCTCCCTCACTGTCCACTATGTCACCAATTTTGGTGTCACCGGCAAACTTATGAACACGCCTCCTATATTCTCATGCAGGTCATTTATATAAATGACAAACAAAAATTGACCCAGTGCCAATCCCTGTGGAGCACCGTTAGTTACAGGCCTCCAATCCAATAAAACAATGCTACATCGCCACCCTCTGTCTTCTACTGTGTATCCAATTGGCAAACTCACCCTGAATCTCATGTGATCTAACTTTACTCATTAGTCTACATGCCGAACCTTGTCAAAGGCTTTACTAAAGCCCAAGTAAAACAATGTCTACTGCTCTGCCCTCATCCATCTTTTTGGTTACTTCCTCAAAAAACCTCAACCAAGTTTGTAATACACGATTATATGTGATGTATAATCATATTTATCTTATATATGATTCATTTATATTCTCGAGGAGAACCTCTATATCTTTGTTCATCCATTGTTCCTTAACCTAACCAGACTTACCTTTAACTCTAACAGGAACATTATGCCTCTGAACTCTCATTATCACACTTGTGAAAGCTTCCCACTTACTAATCATCCCTTTTACCTGCAAACAGTCTACTCCAGTCAACTTCTGAAAGTTCCTGCCTCATACCATTAAAATCTGCCTTACTCCAATTAAAAGCTTTAACTTTTATGGAGGGCCTATCCTTTTCTATTACTGTTTAAAAACTAATAGAACTATGATCACTGGTCCCAAAGTGTTCCCCTATTAACACTCCAGTCACTTGCCCTGCCTTATTTCTCAAGAGAAGGTTTTGTTCCTTCTCTAGCAGGAGCATTCACATATCAATAAAGAAAACTATCTTGAACTCATTTAACAAATTCCTCACCATCCGTGCCTTTTGGCAATCTCAATCAATTTTTGGCAAATTAAAACCCCTCCTGTTACAGCCCTGTTATTCTTACATTTATCTGAGAGTTCTCTATATTATTTCTTCTCAATTTCCCTTTGACTATTATGGGACATATAGTATAATCCCACCCAGATGATCATCCCTTTCTTATTTCTAAGTTATACCCATATAGCTTTCCTCAACAATCCCTTGGAAATCTGCTTTCTAAGTACAGTAGTAATGTTTCCTTAATTGAAAAACAACTCTTCCTCCTCTCATGCCTCTCTTTCTACCCGCCCTATAGCATCTAAAACCCACAACACTGAGCTGCCAGTCCTGTCCCTCCTTCAGCCAAGTTTCTGTAATATCTAAGACATCCCAGTCTCATGTTCCCAAACATACCCTGAGTTCATGAGCCTTTTCGGTAAGGCCCCTTGCATTGAAATTTAATTCTTCAGGGTTACTTTCTTCTCTGACTTGACCTTGCCTGTCTTTTCGACTTAACTTGCTCTCTTCTGATTCAAAACCATCCTCACCTTTCTTTCTACTTTCACTGCTACTTAGGAACTCAAATGCCCCTCCCTACTGGTTTAAAGACTCATGACTCTGAGAGACAAGAAGTTTAATTCCTGTTTTAAATGTGTGATCCCTATATAACCCTTTCAGAAGCAAAACCTTGTGCACAGGTAGTGAAAACCTGGAACTTTTTCCTTCAAAAACTGGGATAGAGAATTGAACATGTCAAACTGAGATTGACAGATGTTTGACAGGCAAGGGGAGTAAGGAGAAAGGGACCAAGGCATACAAATGGAGTTCAAAATACGGACCAGCCGTTATCCAGTTAACTATCAAACAGGCTGGAAGGGCTGAATGGACTCCTCCTGTTTCAAGTTCCTTCATTGTTTTGCAACTGAAACATTTGAACGTTTAAGAATGGGACATAACTAACCAAACTGCCACTTTACCACCTTAACATGTGATTACATTGCTCAGAATTTCTTGTTGAGATGCCACAGCACTAGCAAACAGATTGATGGGAAACTTCATATAGAGCCAGGCACACAGTGTTTCTTACCACCTTTGCAAGATCTTTCTGAGAATTCCTGATGTATGACTCCACCAGTGAGACAGAGTGAATAATTGAGCGGCTGATTGCTTATTACTTCTCATGATCATTATTACACCTTCCACTTTATTCTTACTCGAGAAAAAATAAGCTGAGAATGCTCAAGGGCAAACTCTATGAAATAAAACTTCCATATTTGATTTTAGTAGCTTTCTCTTAGGTCTATTATCCACCCTAATCTCTTCTTTGGGAACAAGGAATTTATAATTATGTTATCCCAAAATAGACACCCCAGCGGGTTTGAAGTTATTAACCACCCAGCACGCAGTGTACTTATGATTTTGTAACATTGGAGTGTGAACAATTTCCCTGGATCTGCCAATATGTCAAAGCTGATGAGTAACCTCAACATGCTAGCTTTCTGATACTGAATCATTTAACGACCTTCCCCATTCCAAAGTATCCCAATCAGTAGAACTGCGGCTATTAATGTAATGAAGACAAAGGAAGTAATGCATGCAAATAATGTTATTGAAATTAAATTTGGTGTCTGTTGCTGGCTGCAACGTTTATTGAATCAACAGGCTTCGTGTAAAAAGGCCTGTGGTTGCAAAGAGCATGACTCCTGGTTAACATTCTTAATTTGTTTTGCTTTGTGCTCAGTAATTGTTGACCCAGGCCAGAATCAACAACGCCAGTTTGTTCCGCCTGACAATCTCCATAGTGTTGTGTTTCACTTGGAACAGGAACATTTGCAATTACACTGCCTCTCTGGATCTCGGATGGTGCAAGGCAATTTGCAGCCAACGACTATTGTTGAAACGCAGATATTGTTGTGATACAGGAATGTGGCAGGAACTTAGCGAACAGTCAGTGTCCCTGCAAATAGAAACATGATTCAGGATCAGACAATTTGTTTCGATGAAATTGGTCACACGATTCAGTATTGGCCGGAACATGGGGGATATCTCCCTGCCTCCCCCTCTGAACAATGCCGGAGATCTTTTATATTGAGCTTAAAGAACAAACATGGATGCAGTTTTGTGTCTTATCCAAGAGCACCGTTTGTCCGAGTTTCAAACTAGACTCTGAGCTGGAATGTGAAGCTGTGACCATCTTTCTGGCTCAGAGTTAAGAAAGCTACCCACTGAACATTTGTCCTGAAGAAGCATAGCTCCCCAAAAATATTTTACTCAGCATTCAAAAAGAAACCAGGATTCTATTCTATCTCATACAGTCATAGAGCTGGTACAGTAAAATCCATTTGTTTTAGTTCCATTTCCCAGCACTTAGCTCATTGCCTTGTATAACATTTCAAGTGCTCATCTAAATGTCTTGAGGCCTCTTGCCTACACCACCCTTTAGGCAATGGTTTCCAGACACCCACCAGCCTCCAGGTGAAAGAGGTTTTCCTCAAATCTCTTCTAATTTCACCCCCCAACTCCCGTTCTTTATTTTGGAACTGTACCACCTGGTTGTTCACCCCTGAACAAAGGCTAAATACTTTACCTTTTTAAATTGTCTCAGAAATTTGTGCCGTAAAGTGACACAGTCCCACAGGACCACAAGGCTGCTCTGTCATTGGACAGAGAGAGAGAGATGACTGATGGCCATTTAATCTGAGAGCCACCATGCCTCAGGTCAGGGGAGAGGCTGAGAAGGAGAGCCATAGTCAAAGAGTCATACAGCACGAAAACTGACTCTTTGGTCCAATTTGTTCATGTTGACTAAGTTCCCCAAACTAAACTAGTCCTACTTGCCTGCATTCAGCCCTTATCCCTCCAAACTTTCTTATTGGTGTATTGTCCAAATATCTTTAAAATGTTGCAACTATACCTGCATCTATCACTTCCCCTGGCAGTTCATTCCACTTATGAACCACTCTCTGTGTGAAAACGTTGCCTCTCAGGTCCCCTTTAAATCTTTCTCCCTTGGCCCTCCAGTTTTGAACTCTTCTACCCAAGAGAAAAGGCTTGTGCTATTTATCTTCTCTATGCCCTTCATGATTTAAAAGCCCGTAGATAAGATCACTCCTCCAATTCCTACACTCCAGTGAAAAAAGTCCCAGCCTATCCACATAACTCAAAACCCTCCAGCCCTGGCAATATCGTTGTAAATCTTTTCTGAACCCTCTCCAATTTAATAATATCCTTCCTACAGCAGGGCGACTGGGACTATATGCAGTGCTCCAAAAGGGGCCTCATCAACGTCCTGTATAACCTCAAATAAGTTCTTCATGGTAACCTCTACCTGAGTGGGTATTAGACCCATGTTTCAGCTTTGCACAACTCAACCAGATCCCTCTTCAGCCTTGTCAGCTTTAAGAGAAACAAGTTCAGCTGGATCGACTCTCTTCCGTGTGAATCACTCCATCCTGATGAATCTCCTGTGCACCCGCTGTAGTGCAATCACGTTCTTTCTACAGTGTGGTGAATGCAAACAGTCCTCTAGCTGTGGCTTAACTAACGTAATGTACAGCTCCATCATAAACTCCCTGCTTTTGTTTCCAATGCCTCGACTATCCCAAATAGCCATCTCTCATCCCAACTAAATTCAACTGATCAGATTTACAACAATTAGTCACATTCTGAATTCCTCCTCAGAGCTATTTGTGTCAACCATGCTTCCCTCAAACACAAATCATAATTAAAATAGAAATGAAAACTTTATATAAGCTACTTTCCATTATTATGTTGTAAAACGACCTCTATCGTCGATTTTAATTGTCAGGTGATACGCTATACCCTTTCATTATTTGTTCCATTATTTGCTCTGCCATGTGAAGTCAAGGTTGTCTTTAGCAGACTGATTTGACTCCAAAATGCCAGAATTTCCAGCCCTACTACTGCACTTGTTGAGAAAATACCAAAATTACACTGCCAGAATAAAGGTTATCAAAAATAAGTGTGTTGGTGAGTTTTGGGGAGCTGTAAAATTGTGTTCCAAGTTTGTAAATCAATCCAATTGTTTACATCCTGTGTATTCTTTCATACTACCCCATCCATCCCAGCAAACTGATATCACTGCTCTTTGTGAAGGACTGCCCTGCGATTCATTATAAAGTTTTACTCAGCAAATATTTCTGTCAAAAAAACATTTTTTGACAACAGATTACTTCGCTCAATGGCAAAAGAATTACAGATTACTGCAAGCCTGAGAGCCACGGTGGCTCAGTGGTTAGCTCTGCTGCCCCACAGTACCAGGGACCCAGGTTTGATTCCATCCTCAGTGATTGTCTGAGTAGAGTTTGCATATTCTCCCTGAGTTTGTGTGGGTTTCCTCCAACAGTCCAAAAGTGTGCAGGTTAGGTGGATTGGCCATGCTAAATTGCCTGGAGTGTCCAGGGGTGTGTAAATTGGGTGGATTAGACATGGGAAATGTAAATGTAGGGCTACAGAGAAAGGGTAGGGGGATGGACCTGGGTACAATGCCCTTCGGAGGGTGGTGTGACCTTGTTGGGCTGAATGGCCTGTTTCCAAATACCATGATTACTTGAGAAAAGTCTTAGGTTTGCTATCTAAATCATGATGTGCACTTCCAGTCATTGTTCATGGATATAAGACCCAAGAAATAGGAACAGGAGCGGACCATTCGGCCCATTGAGCTGTCTTGCCATTCAATAAGATAATGGCTGATCTGATATTCCAGAGCTGACCTTCCCCCATAACCTTTGACTCCCTGACTGATCAAGAATCTGTCTATCTCAGCCTTAAATAGACATAAAAATATTTACTTGAAGATGGTGGGAACTGCTGATGCTGGAGGATCTGAGACAACAAGGTAGTATGAGCTGAGGTTAGAAACAGGAAAGGAGAGGTCACCCTGTTGGGAGTTTTCTATAGGCCTGCGAATAGTTCCAGAGATGTAGAGGAAAGGATAGCAAAGATGATTCTCGATAGGAGTGAGAGAGACAGGGTAGTTGTCATGGGGGACTTCAACTTTCCAGATATTGACTGGGAACGCTATAGTTCGAGTACTATAGATGGGTCAGTTTTTGTCCAGTGTGTGCAGCTCGGCTTCCTGACACAGTATGTAGATAGGCCAACAAGGGGCGAAGCCACATTAGATTTGGTACTGGGTAATGAGCCCGGCCAGGTGTTAGATTTGGAAGTAGGTGAGCACTTTGGTGATAGCGATCACAATTCTGTTATGTTTACTTTAGTGATGGAAAGGGATAGGTGTATACCACTGGGCAAGAGTAATAGCTGGGGGAAAGGCAATTACTATGAGATTAGGCAAGATTTAGGGAGCATAGAATGGGGAAGGAAACTGCAGGGGATGGGCACATTAGAAATGTGGAGCTTATTCAAGGAAAAGCTCCTGTGTGTCCTAGATAAGAATGTACCTGTCGGGCAAGGAGGAAGCTGTAGAGTGCGGCAGCCGTGGTTTACGAAGTAGGTGGAATCTCTGGTCAAGAGGAAGAAGAAGGCTTATGTTAGGATGAGATGTAAAAGCTCAGTTAGGGCACTTGAGGGCTACGAGGTAGCCAGGAAAGACCTAAAGAGAGAGCTCAGAAGAGCCAGGAGGAGACATGAGAAGTTGTTGGCGGATAGGATCAGGGTAAACCCTAAGGCTTTCTATAGGTATTTAAGGATTAAAAGAATGATGAAAGTAAGATTAGGCCCAATCAAGGATAGTAGTGGTAAGTTGTGTGTGGAGTCAGATGAGATAGGGGAAGCGCTAAATGAATATTTTTCAACAGTATTCACTCTAGAAAATGACAATGTTGTCAAGGAGAATACTGAGATACACGCTACTAGACTAGGTGGGTTTGAGGTTCACATGGAAGAGGTATTAGAAATCCTTCAGAAGGTGAAGATAGATAAGTCCCCTGGGCCGGATGGGATTTATCCTCGGATCCTCTGGGAAGCCAGGGAGGAGATTGCCGAGCCTTTGGCAATGATCTTTAACTCGTCATTGTCTACAGGAATAGTGCCAGATGACTGGAGGAGAGCTAATGTGGTTCCCCTGTTCAAGAAGGGGAGTAGAGACAATTATAGACCAGTGAGCCTTACCTCAGTTGTTGGTAAAGTGTTGGAAAAGGTTATAAGGGATAAGATTTATAATCATCTAGAAAAGAATAAATTAATTAGGGATAGTCAGGACGGTTTTGTGAAGGGAAGGTCGTGCCTCACAAACCTTATTGAGTTCTTTGAGAAGGTGACCAAACAGGTAGATGAGAGTAAACCGGTTGATGTGATATATATGGATTTCAGCAAGGCGTTCGATAAGGTTCCCCACAATAGGCTATTGTACAAAATGCGGAGGAATGGAATTGTGGGAGATATAGCAGTTTGGATCGGAAATTGGCTTGCTGAAAGAAGACAGAGGGTGGTAGTTGATGGGAAATGTTCATCCTGGAGACCAGTTACTACTAGTGGTGTACCGCAAGGGTCGGTGTTGGGTCCACTGCTGTTTGTCATTTTTATAAATGACCTGGATGAGGGCGTAGAAGGATGGTTTAGTAAATTTGCAGACGACGTCAGTGGAGTTGTGGATAGTGACGAAGGATGCTGTAGGTTGCAGAGAGACATGGATAAGCTGCAGAGCTGGGCTGAGAGGTGGCAAATGGAGTTTAATGCAGACAAGTGTGATGCACTTTGGTAGGAGTAAACGGAAGGAAAAGTACAGGGCTAATGGTAAGATTCTTAGCAGTGTAGATGAGCAGAGAGATCTCGGTGTCCATGTACACAGATCCTTGAAAGTTGCCACCCAGGTTGACAGGGCTGTTAAGAAGGCGTACAGTGTTTTAGCTTTTATTAATAGAGGGATCGAGTTCCGGAACCAAGAGGTTATGGTGAAGCTGTACAAAACTATGGTGCGGCTGCACTTGGAGTATTGTGTACGCTTTGGAAAGGGTGCAGAGGAGACTTACTAGGATGTTGCCTGGTATGGAGGGAAGGTCTTACGAGGAAAGGCTGAGGGACTTGAGGCTGTTTTCGTTAGAGAGAAGAAGGTTGAGAGGTGACTTAATTGAAACATATAAAATAATCAGAGGGTTAGATAGGGTGGATAGGGAGAGCCTTTTCCTAGGATGGTGACGGCAAGCACGAGGGGGCACAGCTTTAAATTGAGGGGTGAATTATATAGGACAGATGTCACAGGTAGTTTCTTTGCTCAGAGAGTAGTAAGGGAATGGAACGCTTTGCCTGCAACGGTAGTAGATTCGCCAACTTTAGGTACATTTAAGTTGTCATTGGATAAGCATATGGACGTACATGGAATGGTGTAGGTTAGATGGGCTTGAGATCGGTATGACAGGTCGGCACAACATCGAGGGCCAAAGGGCCTGTACTGTGCTGTAATGTTCTATGTTCTCTATGTTCTATGTGTAGAGCTGGATGAACACAGCAGGCCAAGCAGCATTTTCTGATGCTGCTTGGCCTGCTGTGTTCATCCAGCTCTACACCTTGCCATGTCAGAATACTTACATGACTGTAGTGAGTGTCCCTGGACCTTAGCAAGCTGTTAGTTAATGAGTAGAGTACTTACTGAGTTTCGTTTATAGTATATAAAGTGAAACTGTTTCCAGTGGCAGAAAGGCCAGTAACCAGAGGGCAACAGGTGCTGGTGATTGATAAGAAGTGAAGGCACAATGAGAAACCGCATTTTATGCATCAAGTTGTGATCTGGAAAGCACAATCTGAACAGGCAGTGGGAGCAGCAACCTTCAAAAGGAAATCAGGGGAATGCTGCAAGAAATGAAAGCAAGAGGGACGAACAGAAGATTGTACAATTATCTCATTACCCAATGAGCTAGCACAGCCCATGATGGACCATATAGCCTTCTTCTGTGTGTCATATTCTTCTGAGATTCCACAAGACCCAATGTTGCATATTGTGAAGTTTATGAACAATAACTCACGCTTTGTATCAGAATGTACTTTTCCTTCTGCCAGTGACTGTTGACCCATCAGAGGAGCACTCTGCCTCACTGTGGTGGGATTGAATATTGCAGCAGGTTATAACTCACAAGGTGTACTGTTGCAATTCACCAAGGCAGCACCTCCTAACCCTACACACTCTCCACTCCATTTCGAAGGAAATGAAGATCTTGAATATTGTTAAGGCTAAGATGGATAGATCCTTAAAACCAAAAGCCATAGGAGCTGTAGCAGGCCATTCAGCCCATTGAGCCTGCTCTGCCATTCTAAGAGATCGTGGCTAATCTGATCATCCTCAACTCCACTTAGTTTGTCAGGGGTAGACAGCAATATGGATTTGAAGTTACAATCAGATCAACGATGATCTTATCAAGTCAACAGCATGCTTGATGGACTGAATGGCCTACTTTTTCCCCCTTTGATTTTATACTATACAGTGCCCCTAACGGGACTAAAGACATTGGAGCACTTACAACCCAAAATCCTCTCTTGTATTTATTGTCTGTGACACGATATTCCAGATAGTTTGTACTTAGTCATTAATAAGTCATCGATAATGATGTACAGGTCCAAGCATTTCAGTTTGAATAAGCTTTAATGTAATATAGAGCTAAGGGGGCACTGCAGGGAGATGTATTGAATTATTTTGTGGCCCTAATATAACCTGCACTACTCCACGCTCCTGACTTCCCAGCTGGACCTGCCTTGCCATTAACCCAGCCATCTGCTGGCCACCCACACTGAGCTGGTCTGAGTCACTTGGGTTAAATTTGGGTACTCGGCTCCCCTCCGACACATCACACCATTGGATATTTCTGCTGGTTGCTACTCATAGGGAGCTGGCCAGGACATTCATTTAAGCTGGCTGCAATTCTCACACAATCGGGCAGACCAACACTGAGAAGTGAGGCTTTTTCAGTGCAAATTGTAAGGGGAGGCAAGGTTGCAGTGGTATTGTCACTGGACTGTTAATCCCGAGACCCAGGCAACATTCTGGCGACCCAGGTTTGAATCCCACCACGGTAGATGGCAGAATTAGAATTCAATTAAAAAAGGAATCTGGAATTGAGTGTCTAATGATGACCCTGAACCCATTGCTGATGTCAGGAAAAGCGCAAGTGATTCACTAATGCCCTTTAGGAAATGCTCTGGCCTACATGTGACTCCAGACCCGCAGCAATGTGGTTGACTCTTAACTGCCTGTGGGCAATAAATGCTGACTTGTTAGTGCCACACACATCCCATGAGTGAATTGAAAACTAATCACATTTTAACGCAATGCATAGAGGAAAAATAAAATCCCTAAAAGGTGACATCCAGAAAAGAGTGAGTCAGTATTTTGACTGTTTGACCAGAGCTGATCACACCGTGGATTAATTTAATCAGCCATTGGGATTTTCTGAAAATTTGGCTCATTTGCATCCTCAGGGAAGGTCCTCAACTTTATGTTTTTTTTAGATGCAGAGACACTTTTAAAAGCTTTAAGTTATTTATCTCTCTTAGTGTACTAAGAGATTGATTATTTTATGCCAAAAACATTTTGAAATGGTTCGTCCAGATTTTCAAAGTCAGTTTCATTTGTTGCATTTAAAATCAAGTCATTTTCAGGTTTTGGCTAGAAACTGATTCAACTAAAATGTGCTAATATTTTACAACAAACCCTTCTCAGCTGCATTAGACACACTGCACCAACTACCACTGTGAAATATATCAAAGATTTATTTTTAAAAAAGAAAATGTTTTAAAAATAAATTACATTTTAAAACCCTGCCAATTGCACTGGTTCAAACCAGATTTTATGTTTGAGGGTGTGCCAATGACTTTGAGCAGGAAACACAAGGGTGAGAAAGATTGGTAAAACGTTGAGTCCACATTAGCCCTTGAATCATTGATTGCACTTATTGCGGAAACATTGGATCAGAAATCACCCAATTTCAGGCATCACAATTTGTATCATCAGTAGAGTTTGGAATGTAGCACAAAGCTATTTCTGCACAGCGTTTAAGGGCAGTTTGGGGATTTCAAGGGGTGAGCTAAGATTTTGCAGCTTCTCACAGCACAGGTCCCCCAATTCGGAGCAAGTTTCAGTTGGAGCTCTCAGCTGTTTAATTCAAGTTCTTGGCTGAGAAAGTGATTGAAATAAGTCATTAAAAACCCTGGCGACGTGGAGTTTCATCCACACCTGTCAGGTCTATTTCTCAGCCAAGTTGTACATAAGATGCCTTCGGGCTGATTGCAACATTACTCATTTTCCACCTTAAGTCCCTTAATTTGGATAGGATGCTCCTCAAGCAAATTTTGGAAGAGATTTCTGCTAGGTAGGTGTGCCTTGACATGCTTTCCCTCTTTGGGTAATGTCATAAACATAATTTTAGAAGTATCAACATGCAGTGATAGTGAGGCAACCTGGGAAAGTGGGCAGCTTTACAAACTGCGGAGAATTCTCAGCATTCAGAAGATGGGGATGGTCCTATATTCATTCAGCAAGCTTTTTCACCAAGTAGGTGTGACCGAATAGTGAAGACTGACCTTGCAATGCTCACATTTGTTTTTCTACGTGTTGAAATTCCAAGATAATCCCAGTTCTTGTGAATCAATATCTTCTGCACTGTGCTGTTGTACCTGACTAGTGACTGTGGAATCCGAACTTGTTACGGGATGGCTGTATCCAATCACAAAAGTAATCAGACAGTGAGCCAGAAGAGATGAATGATTTTCAGCTATATTCTCCAGCCCAGCCATACTGCCACACTGGACCCTTTGTAAACTCTGCTCCGCAAGCTTCCAGTAGCTGGGAGAGTACGTGACGAAAATTTGAGGAAGGTAAACTCCATCCCATTTGCCATGGGTCGTAAAAATTAAAATGACGACAGATTTCAGCAGAGATCGAAGGGAAGCCGAGCTCAAAGAAATCTTGTGCTCAAGGATAGCTCAAAGATGGACTGAGGCCTCCTGTTATTGAGGGGTGGCATCCCCATTTCTGGTCCAGTAAGTCCAAATTTCAGGCTCACTTGCCTGAAAGTGTGGTCACCTAAATAGGTTAATTAAAATGGGCTGAGTTTTGCTGAGGAATTAACAGTGAGAATAACAGCATTTATCATTATTAATGGATACATCACTGTCTGGCCTTTTAACCTATTTCCCATTCCACTTCAACAACATATCTCTGTAGCCTTGTAAAGTTAGAGTCACCATAGTCTGACTAAACCATTACAGAGAGACATTTGTGGTGCTTTAACCTGAAGGTTGCTATGCCTCGGGTGAAGGGAAGCGTTTGAGAAGGTGACCTCATGGTAACCTCAGTCAGCGTGGAAATTGAACCCACACTGTTGGTATAATTCTAAATTGCAAATCAGCTCTCCCAGTTAACCAATCTCCACAGACTTCATTCTGAAGAAGGGTCCAGGCCCGAAACGTCAGCTTTCCTGCTCCTAAGATGCTGCTTGGCCTGTTGTGTTCATCCAGTTCTACACCTTGTTATCTCGGATTCTCCAGCATCTGCAGTTCTTATTATGTCTCTCTCTCTCTCTCTCTCTCTCTCTCCACAACCTTGTGGTTGCCTTTATTTAAGTTAAAGAATCAGTTTCAAGCACTTTCAAACATCATGGGGATTTCTGTCATGATTTGCTCATTCTTACCAGAAGGATCTCTTACAATGAGGTGACTGTGGGATGGAGGTCACACACCTGTTATTGAATGATGGAGCAGGCCTGATGGGCTGAATGGTATCTAATTCATACATTCAGCCCAGTTTAGATCATGGGCCCAGCTTTGCTCCAATAACATTGCAAATTAATTCTTGTCAGGCTCAATATCTCATTGACTTTTAAAACTTCCCATCAAAAATAATTCCATCATCCTCTCAGCCAGTGCATTCCTGACTTTAACAAAGGAAGAAGCATTCCTTCCATCCACTTCCCACAAACTTCCCACAAAACCGACACACACACACTCCCTCACACTCACACACTCTCTTTCAGGCACACATGCACATACACCATCTCTCTCTCACTCACACACACACGCACACACACACACACACACACACACTCACTCACGGTCACACTTGCTCACAGTCACACACACACATATACTCACACACACACAGTCACACTCACTCTCACACACACACACACACACACACACACACACACACACACACACACACACACACACACACACACACACACACACACACACACCACCCACCAATGCCCCCTGCCCCCAAAACACACACAACACACATACATAGGCATACACTCCTGTGTCAATTATATGAAATCAGTGCCCTTGGTTAGAGACTATACACTCTATATGGGATCAATGTCGAACTTTGGTTCCAAGGCGGCAGTTTCTCCACCACGTTCAAGAGATATTTAGCTCCAGTTGAGCCACGGGTGTTATACTGGAGTCCTTCACAGTCCTGACTTGTTATCATTGCATTAACCAGGTTGGTCCTAAGCAATTCTTTTGGACAGCTTGGTGGCTCAGTGGTTAGCGCTGCTGTCTCACAGCTCCAGGGACCTGCGTTTGATTCCATCCTTGGGTGACTGTCTGTGTGGAGTTTGCACATAGTCCCCATGTTTGCGTAGGTTTCCTGTGTGTTCTTTGGCCTTCTCCCATAGTGCAAAGGTGTGTGGGTTGGATGGATTGGCTGTGGGAAATGCTGGTTTGTGGCAATGGGATGCTCTTCAGAGAGTCAGTAAAGGACTGATTGGCTCCTTTCTGCACTGTTGGGATTCTGTGATTTCCTGCCTGCTGACAAACGAGACTAACGTTGGAAATGGAAATATTTAGCAGCAGCTATGAAGCTGGCTGTGAAAGTATTGAGTAAAGTTTGTGAGCTGCTTTCAAGGTTCAATAGGCTACAAAACATCAACGAGACTGAAGCCATTGTCTTTGATTCTTTTAACAAATTCTGCTCTCTGTCCACTGTATCCATCCCTGAACAGTTATTTTGGGTTGAGTGAGATCATTTGAAACCTTTGTGACGTGTTTGACCCCAAGATGAGTTTTGGTCCGTGTGTTCACATGGCTAACAACAGCAGGAGGGCTGGGGTCCCCCTCTCTAATGTCACTGCATCCCGAGCTGGCTCACATTTAAGAGTCAGCAGGGGAATCAGTCATCTTGTGTCTAAGGTTAGCAAACCCAGCTCTAGTTGCTCCTTCGCCTTTACCAGAATAATTTACGCTTAAACTTCTTTTGAAAAATTTCTTTACCCTTTTGGGGAAAATGGGCATGTAACTTTTGCTACTACATGGGTTTCTGCATTTAGCAAGGTCTTCGAAGAATCCTCTGATAAACTCTAGTGGCTACACTAAACACAGACATTCACTGTAGAATCCAGTAATGTTCATGTTAATTGGCCAGGAGCCAGGGATATTGTCCATCTCATGCTTCTTTTTTTTTCAGAAAGCCAAGATTTATTTGTGCGCAGTAATCTTTTCTCTCTCTCTCTCTCTCTCGTTCAGATTATTTCAGTAAAGCTCCTTTGTCTGGTCAGAGGAAGATGGTTAACTGAGCACTTCCTTTTCATGGGCTGGTGAGCAGAGGGAGAAATGTGCCCTCTTATTACCTGAGGACATTCAACGAAGGTAATAGCAATTAGTCGGCACATAATTAAGGAGCGCATAGTCTGAATACCATTGACAAAATCACCTCTAGTTTGAAGTTACAGTGGGGTGGGTGAAGCACTCATATAGGGATCTGCAGCCTGTTTTCCTTAATGAGTGTACAGCTTCTCTACCTCTTTCCAACTCACCTGCGAATTTAGATAAAAATTGTTTATGAATAAAGTATACTTCTGAAATAAAAAATTCCCTCCCTATTGACGTTGTCTAAGTTTCAGGATTAATGTTATATATCTGGATTAACTCATGGAAAAATAAACAGAAATACACTCAATGGATCTATCTTTTTTTAGTTATATCGGATGAGATTCAAATACACTTTTTTTTATATCTGTGTTAAACCTGCTTCTGATGTACTCTGATAAACTCGCTTCATTTGCAGTGTTTTTGTTCTGGGACTGTCCGTCACCTTTTCTTAAAATAATTTTCTTTCTTTTGGAGATGCTCTTTCCTTGGCTGCTGTCTAAGTTTATTCAAAACCCACTGCATATTCCCTGCAGGTATATTTGGACAGTTACATCGCAAATCTAAAAGTACATGGAGCCAAAATCTCCTGCAATATTTCACCCTTCTCAGAATGGCATGGTGAATAGTCACACTGCCATATTCGGGGATCATCTGGAGGTGATGTGAGATTGATGGCCCTTGACATCAAGACCATATTTGATTGAATATAGCATCAGGGAGCCTTAGAAAAACTGGAATCAATGAGTATCAGAGCACACATTTTCTGTTGGTTGGAATCCCACCTGGCAGATAGGAAGATGGTTGTGGTTGTGGGAGGTCAGTCATCTCAGCTCCAGGACATCTCTGCAGGAGTTCCTCAGGGTAGTGTCCTCAGCCCAACCATCTTCAGCTGCTTCTTCAATGACCTTCCCTCCATCACAAGGTCAGAGGTGAGGATGTTGGCTGATAATTGCACAATGTTCAGCACCATTCACAGCTTCTCAGAAACTGAAGCAGATTGGTCTCAATACAGCAGGACAACATTCAGGCTCGCGCTGATATGTGGCAAATAACAATATCACCACATAAGTGCCAGGAAATGGCTATCTCCAGGAGCAATTCTAACCATCACCTCTGTACATTCAATGACATTTCCATCACTGAATTCCCCACTATCAACATCCTGGGGGTTACCATTGACATGAAACTGAACTGGACCAGCCATACAAAAACAGTGGCGATAACATCAGGTCAGAAGATGGGAATTCTGTGTCAAATAGCCATCACTATCAATGCCCAGTAGCTGCTGTGTGCAGTATCTATGAGATGTGCTACAAAAATTTCCAAGGCTCCTTAGACAGCACCTTCCAAACCCACGGCCACATCCATATAGGAGGACAAGGACAGCAGACACATAGAAACACCATCCCTGCTAGTTCCCCTCAGAGTAAATTCACCATCCTGACTAGGAAATATATTACCATTCCTTCACTGTCACTCAGTCAAAACTTTGGAATTCCCTCCGTAAGTACATTGTTGGGGCAACCCCACCCCAAATACTGTAGCTCATCACCATCATCTCAAGGATAATTAGGGATAGACATGTCCCATGAGTGAACATACAGGAAAAGAAGAATAATTTTACTTCCATTTTGGATACTGGCGAATGCAACACTTCACCAGAGGAATGTACTGACAGACAAACTTGTAAGAGCAGAGGTGGATCAGCTGTGAGACTGGTGGTAGAGGTTGTGATGAAGGATGGGACAGCATTATTGGAGGTGATTCATTTGTTAGTTCTGTGGCCAGCTATGTGACTCTTGGATCATATTCCATCCCGAGTGCAAGGTTCAAGAACGTCAGAGAGCTGCAGGGAATTATTTTGGGGGAGGGATGAAGTGTCATCATTTACTTAATTGCAGCATTAGATGTGGGCATTCATGGCTAGATCAGTCTTTATTGACCATCCCTTATCATTCAAAGGTTCACTTAAAAAACAGTTATATTACTGTTGGCCTAAAGTCATATGTAGACCAGACAGGCTAAGGACATCAGATTTCCTTCCCTGAAGAGCATAGGTGAACCAGATGGGTTTTCACAACAATTAGCCTGAGGCAAATTATCCTGTTCCTAATTTTATTGAACTTAACTTCTCACCAGCTGTTGCGTTGGGATTTGAACCTATGAACCCTAGACATTAGCCCAGGTGAATGTGTTACTAGCTCAGTGATATCCCCACCTCCCCAAACACCAACAGTTGACAGCAATGACATGGAAAGCAGATGAGGGGCTTTAGAGAGAAATTTAGGGAATTTGGCAAGACACTGAGAAGTAGGTATCTAAAGCAGTGATCTCAGGCTAGTTCCCAGTACCCCATTCCACTGTGTATAGAAGCAATAGATGAAGATGTGGCTGGAGAAATGAAGCATGAGGGAGAGTTTTGATTAGGGCACTGAGATCAATTGTGTGTCAGGTGGGACTTGTACAAGAAGGAAAGGCTACATGGTAGCAGGACTGGGATCTATATCCTTATGGGAGGGAGAATTTATCATTGCTGTCAGGGACAGCTTGTAAGGGAAGTGGAACTTAAGAGAGAATTCACACAGAATGAAAACAAGCTGGCTATGTAAAATAGAAAAGCTGTTAAAGAAAATGTAAAGCAACAGAAACAGATCTGAACATTAACTAGGGTCAAATTATGGAATAGTGTTAGCAGGCAAATTCAAAGCATTTGCAATGAATGCACATAGCATTGGAAACAAGACGGGTGAATTGATACTGTTAGCAGAAGTTAAAGATATGGTTTAATTGTTATCATAGACACATGGCTGCAGGGTAACTAAGGCTGGAATTGACTATTAAAGGATACTTGACATTTTGGAAGGATTGGTAAAAAGAAATGGGAGTGGGAATAATGCTGATAATAGGGGACAGGATCAGTGTGACAGGCCGAGAAGGTTTCCAATCAGAAGTACAGGATCTAGGTAGGTGGAGCTAAGAAACAACAAGGGACAGCTAATATTGGCCACAATGGTCTATAGTCTCCCAGGCAGTGGTTGTGATGTAAGGTATGATAAACAGGAAATTACAGATATATATAACAAGGTGAATGCAGTAACCATGAATGACTTTGATCCACGTACACACAGGCAAATACAATGAGCACAAATGCTGTGGAGGAAGGTTTCCCGGAATGTGTCTGAGATAGTTTTCTGGAGCAATACTTTGACCGTAAACAAACACTTCTCAGGGCTCAGAGGTGGCAAGGCTGATACTTCATGCACATACACCTGCACATTCGTGTAGCTATGACTGTTTAAGCACCAAGCCACACAGCTTACTTGTTCTTAGCCACATCCATGTCCACACCCTGTCCAAGTCACTGTTACTTTGTTTCTTTGTTACTGCTCATTGATCAATGTGGGACCATCACACACAGGAAGCTCTTAAGACCAATCACTTGTTCACCAGTAGAAAACACACAAACAGAAGCTGCATTTGTCTTCTGGAACAGAAGCAGACAACTTACCTTTCAAGGAACTACAATGCGATTGCATTAGTAGTTAAATCAAGAACTGCAAGTTCTGGAAAAATTCAGCATGTTCTGAAGAAGGGTCATTGGACTCGAAACATTAACTCAGTTTCTCTCTTTCTCCACAGATGCTGCCAGGCCTGCTGAGTTTCTCCAGCATTCACTTTTTATCTTTAAGGTTCCCAGGCTGTTGCTTGGCTAGCCTGTGAGACAGCTCTCCCAGTTTTGGCGCTAGCCCCCAGATGTTAGTGAAGAGGAGATTGCACCGTCAACGGGGCTGTTTTCTTCGTTGTTCATTTCCAATGCCTAAGGCAATTCCAAGTTGTCTGTCTGCTTTCATTATTTTTATTGAGACTTTTTAGCGATCGATACAACTGTGTGGCTTGCAAGACCATTTCAGACGGCAGTTGAGAGTCACTCATATTGCTGCTAGTCTGGAGTCACATGTCAATCAGAGCTAGTAAAGACAACCAATTTCCTTCCCTGAAGGACATTAGTGAGCCAGGTTGGGTTTTTTTTTGACAATTGACCATGGTTTCATCAGATAATTTTTACTGAATTGAAACTCCATCTGGCACTATCTGGATTCCCAGAAGTGAGCTGAGTGTCTGGATTAATAGTCTGGCAATAATACCAATGGGCCTTTGCCTTCCCTGTTTCCCTTTCCACAGATGCTGCCAGACTGCTGAGTTTCTCCAGCAGCTTCAGTTTTCATCTGGAACAATAAATAACACTCATAATTAATCAGTCCCCTGCTTTAGTTAGAAGAACAATTACAGCAATAATAATTACATTGGATCAATCCCATTCTTCTGCCAGAATATTCAAAAGGATTATTACCCTACACATGAGAGGAGGTCATGTCTGTGTGATTGTTCCAGTGCTGTAGATCACTCAACAACCTCTCCTTTTGTGTCTTTTCGCCTGTGATTTGAAGATGCAAATGAACTCAACACAAACTACACAAAGGGAGGGAGGGCGTGTGCTTAAGATTCCAAATGTAAATTTACGGTAGGAGTAGGTCCTTAATTTCCACTGGTGTGACACAAATCCTCTGCTGTGTTACAAAGAGCAGCAATTAAACACTGGGAGATATTTTCTCTGTTTATAAAGGATGCATTTGGAACAAAGCTACAAATAACAGACAGAGGACATTTCCCCCTCTGTGCCATACAGCACACCCCTTGTCTTAATGCGTTAATTTCAGTGATTCCCAGAAATCACCTTGAGTATTCGGAGGAGTGCTGTTCCATCAACTGCATTCGCTTGGGTTTAATTAGGCTTTAATTAGCTAATTAGTCTGATTTGTGTTTATGTGAGTGGAGTTCATTGCCTCCACCCACTCGCACGAGATAAGCTGTCTAAAGCCTCAACCTTAAATGTCAAAGAGAAGCATTTTTCAGTTTGATTGGGTGTTACACACACCCGCAGAGTTTGACATTGTAATTGTCAGAAGTCATCACATTAAATGAGCTGGTGGTAGAGTTTTCTCTTATGAAAAGGAGAATATTCTAAGTGTCTGTCCTGTTGCTGAAGACACTGCATTGGTTTCCGGTGCTCGAAACTGAAGCAAATTCTTACAAAGCCTCTGGTTAATCATGCCTTTGCAGACTTGGTGTTGGGAACTGACATTCAGATCAAATGGATTTTGGAAACAAATTTCCTTCAGTTTCCCTGAGTCAGAAGACCGAGTATTGAGACCATACTGGCAAGGAAAAGGAATGTCTGTTTCTGGATAGTTCTGAGGAAGGGTCACTGGGACTGAAAAGTTAACTTAGTTTTTTTCCTTCACAGATGCTGCCAGACCGGCTGAGCTTTTCCAGCAACTTCTGTTTTTACCCTGATGTATGTTTCTGCACCTGCTCCTTGCAAGAAATTGACTAGAACAAGGAACACAGTCTAGCCACTGTCCCAAACACCTACAACAACACTGTACTCTCATCGTACCCTTTTCCCTCTAATAATTGGACCACCATTCGGCCTGCGGATACGGTTTGTACCAAGAAGACAGATTATCAAGAATATGTATGTGTCAATATTAGATGACAGGAAGTAAGTGTGTGTTTGCTGGAATAGAGTACCCACTGGGGTGATATTCCTATAACACCAGTAGCAAACCTGGAGATTACTTTGTCTGATTCCAGCTCTCAGACTCACAGAGAGAAGAAAACGTATATGAGCAATAATTCTGTTGTGATTTAGTGCAACAAGTTCCAAAATGTCAACTAAGGAATGATCCAAAGCTAGCATTATTGTATTTTTAGACTGCACAAAGGTGCTGGTGAGCACTTCATCAAAATATGTAATTCAGTATCCCAGCAGGAAAAATAGAAGCACATTGAATTCCCATCGCTATCCGTAGAACCAGCCGCAGTTGATGTCAACACAACCTGATGTAACCACCTTCCCTTTAAGGAGCAGCTGTGCACTGTAGAGCCTGAGGGAGTTCCAGGTGCTCTGTGGGACAGTGGGTAGTGTCCCTACCTCTGGCCCAGGAGGTCCAGGTTCAGGTCTCACCTGCTCCAGAGGTGTGTACTAACATCCTTGGTCAGATTGGCTAGGAACTTCCGTCATGTTCTATGTTCGACAGCACAGTACAGGCCCTTCGGCCCACGATGTTGTGCCGAACTTTTACCCTAAACCTAAGGTCTATCTAACCTCCACCCCTACCTTATGCTGTCATCCATATGCCTATTTAATTGCTGCTTAAATGTGCCTAATGAGGCCGACTCCACTACCCTCTCCGGCAATGCATTCCACACCCCGACCACTCTCTGAGTACAGAACCTCCAGACGCCAACTCTCCAACACCTCTTCCTACCGTCCCCTTGATCATGACCCCACCCCCGAGCACCAAACCATCATCACCCAAACCATCCATGACTTTATCAACTCAGGTGACCTCCCACCCACAGCCTCCAACCTCATTGTTCCCCAACCCCGCACTGCCCGCTCCTATCTCCTTCCCAAAATCCACAAACCTGCCTGCCCTGGCCGACCTATTGTCTCCGCCTGTTCCAGCCCCACCGAAATCATCTCCCCATATCCGGACACCATTTTCTCCCCCTTGGTCCAGGAACTCCCTAGCTACGTCCGCCCACTTCCTCCACCTCCTCCAGAACTTCCAATTCCCCGGTCGCCAACACCTCATTTTCACCGTGGACGTCCAGTCCCTATACACCTGTATTCCCCATGCAGATGGCCTTAGGGCCCTCCACTTCTTCCCGTCCTGCAGACCCGTCCAGTCCCCGTCCACAGACACCCTCATCCGCCGAGTCAAACTGGTCCTCACCCTCAACAACTTCTCTTTCGGTTCCTCCCTCTTCCTACAGACAAAGGGAGTGGCCATGGGTACCCGCATAGGCCCCAGCTATGCCTGCCTCTTTGTAGGTTACATGGAACAGCCCCTCTTCCGCACCTAAACTGGCCCAAAACCCCACCTCTTCCTCCGTTACATTGATGAGCGTATCGGCGCCACCTCATGCTCCCAAGAGGAGCTCGAACAGTTCATCCACTTCACCAACACCTTCAACCCCAACCTCAAGTTCACCTGGACCCTCTCCAACACATCCTCACCTTCCTGGACCTTCTTGTCTCTATCTCAGGCAACCACCTAGAAACCGATGTCCATTTCAAGCCCACCAACTCCCACAGCTACCTGGCATACACTTCCTCCCACCCACCTTCCTGCAAAAATTCCATCCCCTATTCCCAATTCCTTCATCTCCGCCACATCTGCTCCCAGGATGAGGCATTCCACTCCCTTACATCCCAGATGTCCTTGTTCTTCAAGGGCTGCTACCTCCCCCCCCCCACAGAGGTCGAGAACGCCCTAGACGGTGTCTCCCGCATTTCCCACAACTCATCCCTCACACCCCGCCCCCGCAATAACTGCCCTAAGAGAATCCCCCTTGTCCTCACATACCCCCCCACCAACCTCCGGATACAACACATCATCTGCCGACAATTCCGCCATCTACAATACGACCTCACCGCACAAGACATTTTTCCATCCCCTCCCCTGTCTGCCTTCCAGAGTGACCACTCTCTCCGTGACTCCCTTGTCCGCTCCACACTCCCCTCCAACCCCACTACACCCAGCACCTTCCCCTGCAACCACAGGAAATGCTACACTTGCCCCCACACCTCTTCCCTCACCCCTATCCCAGGCCCCAAGATGACTTTAAGCAGATGCTCACCTGCACATCTGCCAATGTAGTATACTGTACCCACTGTGGCTTCCTCTACATTGGGGAAACCAAGCGAAGGCTTGGGGACCGCTTTGCAGAACACCTCCGCTCGGTTCGCAATAAACAACAGCACCTCCCAGTCGCGCACTATTTTAACCCCCCCTCCCATTCTTTAGATGACGTGTCCATCATGGGCCTCCTGCAGTGCCACAATGATGCCACCCGAAGGTTGCAGGAACAGCAACCCATATTCCGCTTGGGAACCCTGCAGCCCAATGGTATCAATGTGGACTTCACAAGCTTCAAAATCTCCCCTTCCCCCGCCTCATCACAAAACCAACCCAGCTTGTCCCCTCCCCCCACTGCGTCCCAAAACCAGCGCAACTCGTCCCCGCCTCCCTAACCTGTTCTTCCTCTCACCTATCCCCTCCTCCCACCTCAAGCCATACCTCCATTTCCCACCTACTAACCTCATCCCACTTCCTTGACCTGTCCGTCTTCCCTGGGCTGACCTACCCCCTCCCCACCTCCCCACCTATACTCTCCTCTCCACCTATCTTCTTTTCTATCCATCTTCGGTCCACCTCCCCCTTTCTCCCTATTTATTCCAGTTCCCTCTCCCCATCCCCCTCTCTGATGAAGGGTCTAGGTCCGAAACGTCAGCTTTTGTGCTCCTGAGATGCTGCTTGGCCTGCTGTGTTTATCCAACTTCACACTTTGTTATCTTGGATTCTCCAGCATCTGCAGTTCCCATTATCTCTAAATTGTAACATGTCCCACTCACTCATCACTGTCCTGTGCTCACTGGCTTGTACCGGCTCCTGATTGAATGGTGGTTTAGTTAAAATTTTTCTTCATTGCTTTTCAAATCCCTCCTCGGCCTTGTCATTCCTCTTGCCCCACAACCCTCCAATTTACCTGCATTCTGTCCTCTTGGGAATTTTAATCACTGCTCGATCAGCAGCCATACCTTCAGCTACTTTGGGCCCTGAGCTCTGGAATTCCCTACTTAAACCACTCTGCTACTGTACCCCATTTGTCCCTTCCGAAAGTTGGCTTACTGATCAGATGTAGCTCAGTCTTACACTCTGACAATATGCTGTGAAATACCTTGATGCATTTTATTAGGTTAGCGGTTGCTATATAAATTCGAGTTGTTGTTGTGGCTTCAATTATTTCTTTTGCCTTCCTAATCCTCCATTGGATAGCACACTTGTGGAAATGGTAATGTTTCACATATTTAACTATAATTCCATTACGTTATTATACAGGCTGTACAAATTTCAAGGCTTATCACTCGTCACCAGCCAGTATAATTTTTGTAACTGAAGTCTCCTGGGATTGTGAACTACTCAATGTTTCCAACTTTACCAAACAGAGTCAATGCAGACGTCCTATTATACATCAAAACAAAATCCAATTTCACTTAACTACTTCAAATACTCCTTAGGAGAATTTGTTGCCAGTACAATCTGAGAGAAAGTTTCACGAATAAGTGAATTCTTTGTGTTGTAGGATCTTAAATCATACCTGTGAAAACCCATTATTATTAAGCACGTGTGGCTCACATGCAGCATTCCAAAATGTAATAACACACCATTACATGCTGTGCTGCTTCGTTCTCATCACACCTGTGTATTCCCAAGTCTGGGACAAATAAGCCAGAGTGCTGTGAGTCTAATGTGCAAACACTTAACACCTGTATGGTATTCCTTCAGCAGTTATAATAAAGGAGTTTATGCTCCTGTTAAAGTAGGGCATAGATCATTCCTGTCCACTAATCTTCCTGCTGTGGGAAGAAATTTAAGAAGGGAGCATTTCAATATAATCATTATTTTAAAAAGGAATAGCTTGGTACATTGGGATTGTGTTACATCATTCAATTTGACATAAATTCACTTAGAGCACAGGGGTCTCATGGCTCCCAAAAGAGGCAACTTTTTACGTCATCTTCAATTTGTTAATCAAAAGGAGGTGAAAAATGGGTGTTTTTAAAAAATTGATGTGGTCCATCATTTTCACGCTTCAGACCCCCAGTATTTGCAATACAATGGATTCTCACTGTATTTAGACTTCCATTTTCTTAATTCTTTTTACCCCTTGAGAATCCAAGTGAAAACATGAATATATGGCTTTTAGATAACAAGGTGTGGAGCTGGATGAACACAGCAGGCCAAGCAGCATCTGAGGTGCAGGAAAGCTGACGTTTCAGGTCTGGATACTTCAGAAAATGAAGGGGTCCAGACCCGAATTGTCAGCTTCCCTGCTCCTCTGATACTGCTTGGCCTGCTGTGTTCATCCAGCTCTACACCTTGTTATCTCAGATTCTCCAGCATCTGCAGTTCCTACTATCTCAGAATACATAGCTTTGAATTGCTTCCGTGTTGCTCACCATTTCATTAAATGTTTTTGTTAACAGTTTTTACACTGAATTAAATGTCATAGTTATGGATTTGTAATTGACACCACATCCACAGCCATCCACTCCCTCCACCGCCAACGCTCAGTAATAGCAGTGTGTACTATCTACAAGATGCACCGCAGAAATTCACCAAAGATCCTCAGAGAGCACCTTCCAAACCCATGACCACTTCCATCTAGAAAGACAAGGGCAGCAGATATATGGGAACATCACCCCCTGCAAGTTCCCCTCCAAGTCACTCGTCATCCCGATTTGGGAATATGTCACCACTTCTCCAGTGTTGCTGGGACAAAATCCTGGAATTCCCTCCCTAACAGCATTGTGGGTCTACCTACTGCACATGGACTGTGGCATTACATTCTCAAGGGGCAACTAGGGATGAGCAATAAACGCTGGCACCCCGAGCGTCATACATTCCACAAGAGAGAAAAACAAAATCGCTGAACCATACAGCCTGTACGCTATACTAAATCTACATTCGGCACATTTTCCAGCACTTGGACCCTAGCCTTAAATATTGTGACACTTCAAACACTCATACAAGTCCTTTTTAAAGATTGTGAAGTTTCCTGCCTCCACTCCTCTCCCAAACCCCCAACATCAGCTGGGCGAAATGGTCATTTCCGTCCGTTTGTCACACGCAGACTGTGAATCGCAAGTGACAGAGGACACTAACCCCAGGGACTGAAGTAAAATACAGCACAAGCCAGGCCATTCAGCCCATCATGCCCGTGCAGACTCTTAAGCACAGCTGGACGATTAATCCCACAAACCTGCTCTTTCCCCATAGGTCAGCAAACTTGGCCAATTCAAGTCTTTTTTTCAAATCCATTCCCTTTTGATTCTTACTGTTAAATCTATTTTCCAGAGCCATTCAGACCGTGAGTTCCGGGTCCTAATGATTCATTCTACTGTGTGTCTTCATGCCCCGTCTGGTTCTTTCGCTAATTACACTCGGTGTGGCCTTGGGCTATCGGTCATTCTACCAACGAAAACCTGTACTCCTTGTTCACTCTATCAAAATCCTTCGCGATTTTAAAGTGACAAATTTCAGTGTAAACTTTTCTTATATAAACACACCCTCCGTTCCCACAATCTCCTGTACTGAGGAAGGATCACTGGAGTTGAAACACTACCTCTGTTTCTCTCTCCACAGATGCCGGCAGACCTGCTGAGTTTCTCCAGCTCTTTCTGCTAGTGTTTGTTTCAGTCCTCTAGCATTCTCCTGGTCCTTGTGCTGTCCTCCTGCCTCCCCACCTCACCGATTGTGTTAGCATTCTGACAAGCCTCCTCCGTCAGGCAGTGAGGAGACTGAAACCGAAAGAACTGCAGATGCTGTCAATCTTTGGAACAAAAGCAAAGTTGCTGGAAAAGCTCAGCAGGTCTGGCAGCATCTGTGGAAGGAGAAAACAGAGCTAACATTTCGGCTCCGGTGACCCTTCCTCACAATCTTTATTCCTTCACAGATGCTGCCAGACCTGCTGAGCTTTTCCAGCAACTTCTCTTTCTGTTCCTGATTTACAGCGTCCGCAGTCCTTTCAGTTTTGAACTCAAAATGCGACTTCGTGCTCACTTTAATGCCTGTGATTTCCCTTAAGTTTTATTTTGGGAGACTAACACACATTGTTGCAGATGGGTTGCTATGATCAAAAACAGAAATTGCTGGAAAAGCTCAGCAGGTCTGGCAGCATCTGGAAAGGAGAAAACAGAGTTAACATTTCGGGTCGAGTGACCCTTCCGCAGAACTGAAACAAATGGGTTGCTATGATAACAAGGTGTGGAGCTGGATGAACACAGCAGGCCAAGCAGCATCAGAGGAGCATGAAAGCTGACGTTTCGGGCCTAGACCCTTCATCAGAAAAGATTTAGGCCTGAAACGTCAGCTTTCCTGCTCCTCTGATGCTGCTCGGCCTGCTCTGTTCATCCAGCTGCACACCCTGTTATCTCAGATTCTCCAGCATCGGCAGTTCCAGCTATCACGGTAAAGTCACATCTCTCCACACATGCCTAACCTGAAGAAGTTACCCTCCTCCCTCCGGACCAACCTCAGGGAATCTCTCTCCCATTGCAACTCTCCATCTTCGGTCCGCCTCCCCCTCTCTCCCTATTTATTCCAGCTCCCTCTCCCCATCCCCCTCTCTGATGAAGGGTCTAGGCCCGAAACGTCAGCTTTTGTGCTCCTGAGATGCTGCTTGGCCTGCTGTGTTCATCCAGCCTCTCATTTTATTATCTTGGAATTCTCCAGCATCTGCAGTTCCCATTATCTCTGATACTATTTTAACCTCACTGTGAAGCCTCTTCCAGGGATGCCTAACCTGAAGAAGTTACCCTCCTCCCTCCGGACCAACCTCAGGGAATCTCTCTCCCATTGCAACTCTCCATCTTCGGTCCGCCTCCCCCTCTCTCCCTATTTATTCCAGCTCCCTCTCCCCATCCCCCTCTCTGATGAAGGGTCTAGGCCCAAAACGTCAGTTTTTGTGCTCCTGAGATGCTGCTTGGCCTGCTGTGTTCATCCAGCCTCTCATTTTATTATCTCTCTCCACACATGGTTCTGTTTGATCACACACGCCAGTGAATTGCCTGACGACGCTACATAAATGCAGCATGTTGTCCACAACACTTTTTACAACCAATAGCCCCCTCCTTTCCCAGTGAGAGTCAACGTTTAAAGCAGAAACCAATCTGATGAAGGGTCTAGGCCCGAAACGTCAGCTTTTGTGCTCCTGAGATGCTGCTTGGCCTGCTGTGTTCATCCAGCCTCACATTTTATTATCTCTTACCAATCTGTAACTCTCGTCCTCGGTTATAGTAAACCGCAGATTAAAGTATATAAGGTTCTAAGGCGCCCCATCTCCTTTTCTTTTCCCCTCTCAACCCCAGCCTTGATCTTAATCAGGTTCTCAGAGGTTTTATTGCCCTCACAGCAGACTATGTGCCGTGTGAATCTCTTTTATTCCGCCAGAATACTTTAGTCACCGTGCCAGGGACCATCTCCGTGTTTCCACAGCCCACAGTCAACAATGGAAAAAGCATTGGGCTCTGGGACACAGAAGCCTGCTCGCTTTGATCATTCCGTGGTACCAATAGGGAGTGAGGACTTGATTTTCACCGTTGCCAGGACAGGCCGGCTCAGCTCCTGTGGATTGCCATTGAGAGCAGTCGCGTCGGAAGGGTCCGGCTTGAGAAACAAAAAAAAAACAAGCCGCACAATGTCTTGTATAGACTTCCTATCTGGGGACCAGCCTCTCTGCGCCAAAGTCAATTTCACGGAAACTAACATGCCGCCTGCTTTTGGCTTCTCTCCTTCAGTAACTCTGCCCTCGGTGCATGTGAAACGGCCTGCTTAGTCCCCTTGTGAAAGTACAGGCATTGCCTACAATCTCCTCAAGGTACATTCACAGTCCCCCGGCTTCTTAACAAAGTATTAACTTCCAGTTAAAAACTAAATCAACAGACTGGTTTCTTTTTTTTAAAGAAAACGTTTAATGGCTCAAACCAAATTGAGAGGCACCCGACCAATCTCTCTCTGCTGACTGCAATTTTGCTGGAATCTTCAATCGCACAGGCCTTCCGATAACTGCTGCAGAGCCAGCTACCCTCGAGAGTTCCAGCCACTTTCTGCTCAACAAGACACCACGAAGCGAACTGTAACAGAAAACAGGCCGATTTCAGACTGTATCATTCCCCCCCTCCCCTTGTGAAATTCGACCGCACCAGTTCTATTGAGGTGTCTCATCAAAAGACAACGTAAACAAATTACCAATCAGCCTTTGACTTGCCAATTTCACAACTGTTCACAAGTTTCTGAAACTCCGGTGTGACTTCTGGCGATACATTGAGGTAATTTGCGCTCTCAACACCATATTTAAACTCGTGGATGCTTGCTGACCTTTCAGACTTCTTTAAAGTTGTCGTGTTTTCTGTAATGGAACATCTGCAAAAATGATTCCCTGCTTGTTTCCCATATAGCAGGCTGTAGCAGAAAATTACAGAGCTTTGCTTTATTTTTCTTTCGTTGAAATTTTTTCTCACAGACTGGGCACTTCCAAACAAAGACTTTATTTTCTCTCGGGGTAATGACGATAGCCTTGTTGTTACCTGGGGATATCATCAGTGGCGTCACACCCAGTGTCAGTACTGAAATAGTAATAACTGCTACCAAAAGGAAACAGAACAATTTATAGCATCAACTGAAGATCACTTTAGTCCATTATATCAGCCCCCGAACAAAAACAGAAGTTGCTGGAAAAGCTCAGCAGGTCCAGCAGCATCTGTGAAGAAAAGTTCTGACATAGCATCACCGGACCCGAAATGTTAACTCCGATCTTTTTTCTTCACAGATGCTGCCTGACCTGCTGAGCTTTTCCAGCAACTTCTGTTTTTGTTCCTGATTTACAGCATCCGCAGTTCTTTCCGTGTTTATTTCAGTCCCCGAGTTTTGAATAGTACAATTACAATAAAGTTCACAAGAAAGGCCATTAGACCATCTCGATTCTGTGTTGACCCAATAATGACGTTTTAATTCCAGGTTTAGAACAACATTCCGTTCCTGATGTGGGAGCCATTTGCATTCATTACTTTTTGGGGTGTAAACTGTTTTGACCCAGAAGCTTTTCAATATTTTGAACTCATCCATTATTCCAGTCCCACACTTTTAGATTTCTCACTCAGAAAACTGCGATTTCATCCCACTTTCCTTTCCATCCCACTTAACATCATAAACGCTGTGATGCCATCAACATGCGAGGTGTGGATGGTCCAGAACTTGGGAGTGTTGTAACTGAGGAGGACAGTGTAGAACGTGAAAAGGATGTTGACAAGTTGTGGAGTGGGTAGATCAGAGGCAGATGAAGTTCAATGTAGAGGTGTCAGGTGATGCATTTTGCTCAAAACAATATTCAGAGGCTATAACATAGAGGATACATCTCTAAAAAAGGTGCAGGACAAATGAGATCAGGATATTTTTTTCAATAAGTCATTTAAGGTGGCAGGACAGATGGAGAGAATGGTTCTTAAATTATACAGCATTCTATGCTTCATTAATAAGAGTCATAGAGTCATACAGCAGCGAAACAAACCCTTCGGTCCAATCAGCCCATGCTGAGCATAATCCCAAACAAAACCAGTCCCACCTGCCTATGCTTGGCCCATATCCTTCCAAACCTTTCCTATTTATGTACTTATCTATGTGTCTTTTCAACTTTGTAACTATGCCTGCATCCGCCACTTCCTCAGAAAGTTCATTCCACTCGCGAACCAACCTCTGTGTAAAAAAAAGCCCCTCCCGTCTTTTTAAAATCTCTCTCCTCTTACCCTAAACTTATGTCCCCCAGTCTCAAAACCCTCATCCTAGGGAAAAGTCAACAATTATTAGCCCTATCTACACACCTCATTATTTTATAAATCTTCATTAGGTCACCTTTCAACCTGCTATGCTCTAATGAAAAAAAGTTTCAGCCTATCCAAATAAAAACTGAAAGAACTGTAGATGTTGTAAATCAGGATTAAAAACAGAAGTTGCTGGAAAAGCGCAGCGGGTCTGACAGCATCTGTGAAGAGAAAATCAGGGTTAACATTTAGGGTCCAGTGATCCTTCCTCAGAACTCATGGTAGGTAGGAAAATGTGGGTTTTTATACAGAATATAGGGTGGAGGGAAGGTGTAGAGAGTAAGCAATAGGTGGGGATACAGCCCAAAGGGAGAGAAGAACAGTTGAACAGACAAAGGAGTGGATAAAGAGGGTGAATGTGAGGGTGAATAGCTGTTAATGGAGACTGTTAGTGCCTAGCAGTAGGGAATGTGTAATAGCAGGCTATGTGATAACAAGGCCTGTTGTGTGGGGTAGGGGGCTGGGACATGAGAGAGTTCAGGCTCTAAAATTATTGAACTCAATATTGAGTCCAGAGGACTGCAGGGTCCCCAAGCTGAAAATGAGGTGTTGTTCCTCCAGCTTGCGCTGAGCTTCGCTGGAACATAACAGCATGCCTGAGACAGAGATATTTTGGCCAGGGAAGAGGGTGGTGTGTTGAAGTGGCAGGCAACAGGAAGCTCAAGGTATGTCTTGCAAGTAGAAAGTAGATGATCTGCGAAGTGGTCACCCAGTCGATGTTTTGTTTCCCCAGCGTAAAGGAGACCGCAATGTGAACCGTGAATGCAGTAGAGTAGATTGTGGGATGTGCAGGTAAAGTGCTCCTTCACCTGGAAGGTGTTTGGGCCCTCGGACACTGCGGAGGGAGGAGGTAAAAGGATAGGTATTACACCATATGCAGCTGCAAGGGAATGTGCTGTGGGGCTGTGAGGGTGGAATATTGGGAGTGAAGGACGAGTGGAACAGAGTCTCCCAGTGGGAACGGTCCCTGCGGAAGATGGACAAAGGGGGAGAGGGAAATATGTCTCTGGTGATGACATCTTGCTGGAGGTGGCAGAAATAATGGTGATGATCTTCTGGATGTGAATGCTGGTGGGATGGTAGTTAAGGACAAGGAGAATCCTATTGCTTTTGCGGGAGGGAAGAGAAGAGGTGAGAACGGAAGTGCAGGAGATGCTTTGGACCCGGTTGAGGGTCCTGTCGACAACTGTGCTGGAGAATCCTTGATTGAGGAAGAAGATAGGCATTTTGGAAGCTTCTTTGTTGAAGCTGGCCTCACTGGAACATATGCAACAGAGACGGAGGAACTGAGAGAATGGGATGGCGTCTTTACAAGAAGTTGATTTTGATGATTATGGTCCAGGTAGCTGTGGGAATCAGTGGGTTTGAAGTGGATATTAGTGGCCAGTCTATGCCCAGAAATGGAAATGGAAATGTTGAGGAAGGAAAGGAGGAGTAAAGATAGGCCAGATGAAATTGAGGGCAGGGTGGAAATTTGAGGCGAAATTGATGAAGTTTTCCAATTCCAGACGAGAGAGGGGAGAAGCCCCAATAATATTATTGATATATTGGAGAAAATGTTGTGGGTGGGGGCCGGTATAGGACTGGAACAAGGAATGTTCCACGTACCCAATGAAGAGACATGTATAACTGGGACCCATGCGGTATCTTTGGCCAACTCTCTGACCTGAAGAAACTGAGAGGCATTAAAAGAGAAGTTGTTGAGGGTGAGGACGAGCTTGGCCAAATGGAGTAGGATGGTGGGGGTGGGGACGGTTCAGGCCTTTGCCCCAGGAAGAAGCGGAGAGCCCTGAGACCGTCCTGGTGGGAGTTACATGTGTAAAGGGACTGCACATCCATGGTAAAGTGGAAAAGCTGGATTTTGCAAACTTGAAATTTCAAAACTAGTGTAAAGCAGTTGGCTGAAACATTGGGTCTGCCCAGGCAGTCCTGTTTATGAATTTTCAGAAGGAGGTCTGGGGGACTACCAGCTTGGAGGCAGTGGTGTGGAGATCAGCAAATGAAATGGGGTCAGTGACTGTAGTTGATACAATGGCCTCGTGTCATGGTGGGGTCATTGGAGGAGGTATCTGAGAGCTGGCGCTCAGCCTCTGCAATGTAGATGTCAGTGTGCCAGACAACAACAGCACCACCCTTATTGGCAGGCTCAGTAACAAAGTCAGGGTTAGATCTTAGCACACCGAGTGCAGTCAGTTTGGGGGGAGATAGGTCGGATTGAGTGAGGGGGCAAAGAAATTGAGGCAACCGATGTAATTTCAACAGTTGTCAAAGAACAGATCGAATGCAGGTAAAAGGCCCGAAGGAGGGGTCCAAGTGGAGGGAGGGTGTGCGAATTGGGCGAGGGCGTCTGTGGGAAGGAGAGAGGACTGTCATACAAAGAAATGGGCATGGAGGTGAAGATGATGGAAGATGAGTTTGACGTCATGTCGTGCCGGAAATTCATTAAAGTGTGGACGTGGAGGGATGAAGCTGAGACCTTTGCTGAGTACAGGACGTTCAGCATCAGAAAGCGGGAGGTTAGGAGGGATAGTGAATACCCGATAAGAGGGAGTGTTGGGAGAAGGCATGGAGTCAGAGGGAATGGGAGGAGAGGACGGTTCCAGAGGATCATGGGTATCTTTGCGTTGTTGCATCTTACAGGCTTTGATGCTTGAAAGGAAAAGAAGAAGTGTTTTGTTCGCACGACGAATGAGCCAGAGGATGAAGTGGAGCTGCGGAGTGGTGCAGCCCTGAGCCAGCACGTTGTGATGCTGTTGGAGAGAAAGGGTGAGAGTATGCACGTGGCACTGCATGGTACTGAGTGTGGATCTCAGGATGTGGCGAGAGCAGCTGTCCATGGAACGTTGAACATCATGGAGATACCTGTGATCCTATCCAACCTTTCTTTATAACTCAAACCTTCCATACCCAGCAACATCTGGGTAAATCTCTTCTGAACCCTTTCCAGCTTAACATAATGCTTCCTATAACAGGCAGACCAGTACTGGACACAATATTTCAGAAGATGTCTCACCAATGTCCTGTACGACCTCAACATGACTTCCCAACTCCAATATTCAAAGGACTGAGCAATGAAGGCAAGTGTGCTTAGTGCCTTTTAAAACACCCTGTCTTTATATGACACAAACATATGCACTTGAACCCCTTGGCCCATCTGTTCTACAATACTCCATGAGGGTAATAAGAGCATAGAGAATAGGAACAGGGAGGTTGTGTTGATCTTATATAACACACTACTTTTACCTCTGCTGGAGTATAGGATACCCTTACTCTGGGTGCTACACTGCAGAAGGAGGTGAATGCATTGGACAGAGTGCAGAAGAGGCTTATTTAGAGATTCCAGGGATGCAACACTTTGGTTTTGAAGATAAATTACAGAAATTGGAAGTGTTTTTCTTGGAGGAAGAATTAAGAGGAGATTTGGAAAAAAATTTCGAAGTGCTTTGCAAAAGAAACAAATGCAAGGTGAGACAAATAAAACAATCATTCAGCGAGTGGTCACAGTTTGGAAAGTACTACCCAAAAGTGTTGTGGAGCGATGTTTGGTCAAAGCATTCAAGGGGGAATTGGGTGATTATTTACATAGAAATAACGTGCAGGATTATAGGGGAAGGTAGAAGATTGGCACTCAGAGAGCCAGAGAAACATGATGGGCCGAATGGCTACCTTTGCTCTGTAACAGTTCTGTAATTCTACGTCCCCTCCAGGCCTAGGACTCCAAGTTCCTCAACTCAGAACTCTGACACTAAGGATTCATCATTTTACAGGAGAGTTGACAACATGAGGAGAAAGTTTTAACATGACTGGCAAAAGACTCACAGGTGACATGAGGGGGATATTTTTATGCAGTGAGTTTGGTTATTTAGAACATGCAGCTGAAAATGGACTGCGGGAGCAAATTCAACAGAAACTTTCCAGACGGGATACAAACCTGCAGCTTTGAGTCAGATGTAGGCCACCGGGCTCCTCAATGTCTACTTCACCTTTTAATGAGGTCATAGCTGATCTGATGACTCTTTAACCTGTGATAACCTCTCAATCCCCCGCTTAGGAAGAATCCATCCCCCTCTGTGCTAAAAATATTCATGCTCACTGCTTCCAGTGCCTTTTCAGGAAGACCTCCAAAGACCCCCAGATCCCCTGAGAGAAAGTAATTCTCCTCATCTGTGACATAAATGGGTACCACCTCATTTTTAAACAGTGGCTCCAAGTTTTAGATTCTCCCGAAAGAGGAAACATCGTCTTGGATTGGAGGCGTATTTGATGGAGAAAACCTTGCAGGGTGGTGGGGAAAGAATGGAGGGAGATGAAAAACTTGAATCACTTTTTCAAAGAGTTAGCACAGGCGTGACAGGCCTCCTTCTGCACCACATCATTCTATGATGATTTAAACAGCTTTTAACCTTATTTGAGATAACGAAATGTGGAGCTGGATGAACACAGCTGGCCAAGCAGCATCTCAGGAGCACAAAAGCTGACGTTTTCATCATCCTCTGATGAAGGGTCTAGGCCCGAAACGTCAGCTATTGTGCTCCTGAGATGCTGCTTGGCCTGCTGTGTTCATCCAGCTCCACACTTTGTTATCTTGGATTCTCCAGCATCTGCAGTTCCCATTATCACTGATACAATTTTAACCTTATTTGGTGTGTTTTGCGTGAAACTATAATTACTGCAATGTTTAGTTTTTAACTTTGAGCTTTCTTACTACCTCGTTCTTAAGATTGTGTCACTAGATACTTGTACCGAAGATGGCACTGTCTGTGGCGCCACCCCTTGCTCCCAAGAGGAGCTTGAACAGTTCATCCACTTCACCAACACCTTCCATCCCAACCTTAAGTTCACCTGGGCCATCTCCAACACATCCCTCACCTTTCTGGACCTCTCTGTCTCCATTTCAGGCAACCACCTAGAAACCAATGTCCATTTCGAGCCCACTGACTCCCACAGCTACCTGGAATACACCTCCTCCCACCCACCCTCCTGCAAAAATGCCATCCCCTATTCCCAATTCCTTTGCCTCTGCCGCATCTGCTCCCAGGATGAGGCATTCCACTCCTGTACATCCCAGATGCCCTCATTCTTCAAGGACCGCAACTTGCCTCCCACAGTTGTCAAGAACGCCCTCAACCGTGTCTCCCGCATTTCCTGCAACTCATCCCTCAAAATCCTCCCCTGCAACAACCGCCAAAAGAGAAACCCCTTGTCCTCACACACCACCCCACCAACCTCCAGATACAAAGCATCGTCCTCCGACACTTCCGCCATCTGCAATCCGACCCCACCAAAGACATTTTTCCATCCCCACCCTTGTCTGCCTTCCGGAGTGACCACTCTCTCCGTGGCTCCCTTGTCTGCTCCACACTCCCCTCCAACCCCACCACACCCGGCACCTTCCCCTGCAACCGCAGGAAGTGCTACACTTGCCCCCACACCTCCTCCCTCACCCCTATCCCAGGCCCCAAGATGACTTCCCATATTAAGCAGATGTTCACCTGTACATCTGCCAGTGTAGTATACTGCATCTGCTGTACCCATTGTGGCTTCCTCTACATTGGGGAAACCAAGTGGAGGCTTGGGGATTGCTTTGCAGAACACCTTCGCTCGGTTCGCAATAAACAACTGCACCTCCCAGTCGCGAACCATTTCAACTCCCCCTTCCATTCCTCAGAAGACGTGTCCATCATGGGCCTCCTGCAGTGCCACAATGATGCCAACCGAAGGTTGCAGGAACAGCAACTCATATTCCGCTTGGGAACCCTGCAGCCCAATGGAATCAATGTGAATTTCACTAGCTTCAAAATCTTCCCTCCCCCCACTGCATCCCAAAACCAGCCCAGCTCGTCCCCTCCTCCCACCTCAAGCCGCACCCCCAGTTCCTACCTACCAACCTCATCCCGCCTCCTTGACCTGTCCATCCTTCCCGGACTGACCTATCCCGTCCCCACCTCCCCACCTATACTCTCCTCTCCACCTATCTTCTTTTCTCTCCATCTTCGGTCCGCCTCCCCCTCTCTCCCTATTTATTCCAGAACCCTCACCCCATCTCCCTCTCTGATGAAGGGTCTAGGCCCGAAACGTCAGCTTTTGTGCTCCTGAGATGCTGCTTGGCCTGCTGTGTTCATCCAGCTTCACACTTTGTTATCTTGGCTCTGTGTGTGGTGACATTATACACTTTTCACTGCACTCCTGTACTTTTGTACTTGAGTACACGTGACAATAAAATCTAAATCAAACAAAATCAAATTCAAACAACAAGAAGATCTGTGATTGTAATAAACATGTTGATTTGGAAACAAATCACTAATTGGCTCCAGTTATCTAAACATCAAAGTCAATTATAGAATTTTTAACATTTCCTCATCGGAAAAACAGACGCAGATCTTAATTCCAGTTTGCAAGAAACGTGTACATTATATGGTGATTATTGTAATTTTCTTCATGTCTGTTTGTAAATAACACTGAATTGTTAACTTGCCTGCAAGAAGTTACGAAGTCTGTGTGCTTCAATAGGAAACGTTGCAACATGCTGTAAAGATAAAGTCGCACAGACCCAGAGGTGTGCTCTCTCATTGCAGACAAATGACCAGTGGTGGGTTTAATCTGAGGACCCATATGACCATAAAATATAGGATCAGAATAGGCCATTTGACCCATTGAGTCTATTCCACTTTTTGATCATGGCTGATATATTTCTGAACCCTATTTGCCTGCCTTCTCCCTGTAACCCTTGACCCTCTCACGAATCAAGAACCTATCTATCTCTGTCTTAAATACACTCACTGATTTGGCCTCTACAGCTCTCTGCATCACTGAGTTCCACAGATTCGCCACCCTGTAGCCCATCTGGTTCAGATGGTTTATCCACCTTCAGAACTTTCAGTTTCCCCACCATCTCCTTAGTGATCAGAGATAATGGGAACTGCGGATGCTGTAGAACCCAAGATAACAAAGTGTGGGGTTGGATGAACACAGCAGCCAAACAGCATCTCAGGAGCACAAAAGCTGACGTTTCGGGCCTAGACCTTCATCAACATCAGCTTTTGTGCTCCTAAGATGCTGCTTGGCCTGCTGTATTCATCCAGCCCCACACTTTGTTACCTCCTCCTTAACCATGGCCACTACACTCACCTCTACTCCCTGAATCTCTTGAAGTTCTGGTATGCTGCTGGTGCCTTCCACTGTGAAAATTGATGCAAAGTACCGGTTAAATTCCTCCGCCATTTATTTGTTCCCCATTACTATTTCTTCAGCCTCATTTTCTAGCTGTCCAATATCCACTGTTGCCTCTCTCTTACATTTTACATATCTAAAAAAAAATCTTGCCATCTTCTTTCATATTACTAGCTAGCTTCTCTCATCGTTCATCTTGTTCCCTCTTATAGTTTTTTTTAGTTATCCTCTGCTGGTTTTTAAAAGGCTTCCCATTAACCTTCACCACATTGGATGCTTTTCCTTTCCTGCTATTCCTGACTTCCCTGGTCCGCCATCTAGAATCTTAGAATCCTAACAGTGTGGCAGCAGACCATTTTGCCCATTGTGTCCACACTGACCCTTCAAAGAGCATGCTGCCTTGATACACCCCTGTAATCCTGTAGTTTCCATGGCTAGCCCACCTAGCCTGCATCTCCCTGAATACTATGGGAATGTTAGCATGGTCACTCCTCTTTAACCTACACATCTTTGAACTGTAGGAGGAAACCAATGCAGATATGTGGAGAGTATGCAAACTTCACACAGACAGTCACCGGGGCTGGAACCAAACACAGGTCCCTGGTGCTGTGAGGCAGCAGCGCTAACCATTGAAACACTCTGCCGCCCAAAGGCAAGAGCCAAGAGGGGACAGATTGAGAAGGAGCCACCTTCATGGTCAGCTCAGGGATGACTGGAATTGGGCTCACGCTGCATTATACACCAGCCGGTCAGCTGTTAAGAGATGTCCATGTGAGAAAGATTTGTTCTGTCATCTTCCTTTTAACTTGGAGCTGATCTGCTTGCTCTGAGCCAACCTTTGTTTTTTAATAAGCAGACAAAAGAAGCATGAGGCGGTGGAGTCAGGATCCCACAGAACTAGGATTTCAGTTTAACATTCAATAGTTGTTGGGGTTTGGAAGCTGTTATATATCTCTCCTCACTGTAGCAAAATGCTTAACTTCTCTCTCTCTCAGTTTTCCCTTGATGTTTTTGCTTCCTGGACTGGAGAGTTGCATGTGAGATGTGAGACAATCTATTTTACTGAATTTGCCTTTGCCAAGGGTGTGTTTATGGGATGTTACTACATTGGGGCAGTTACTGTTTAGTAGTTAAATAATCTATTATTCTGTTAAGTTTTCCAATAGTGTTGTTATACCAATCCTTCTTTCTTTTGTTTATATTTTAACTAAAGTATTAGAGCAAAGTGTGTTTTGCTTCAGAGCCTGGTAGTTTGACCAATCAAATTGTGTTGGGAACTCAATGCCTTACACTTGCCTTTAATAAAAAAAATTTGGGATCCAGACTATGTTCGTCATATATTTTGAGGGTGTGTGGTTTGGTCAACAACACAGCCAATTAAGCTAACTGGCCCCAGACAGCAATAAGTCGAGTTTCTGAGACTACACTTATAGCAGAACACAGTGGCTTGATTGTCACACAATGAACATCTTGAAGAGGTTGAAATCCACCCTCTTCCATCACCTTGCTATCAAAGGAGTTGGCAAGTCAGAAACCATTCCCACCACACCTGCCCTCAAACATGGTCCGAATGGAGCCATAACTAATTACATTTCTATTTATAATACATTTTAACTTTCACGGAGATAAACATTAAACTCCACACGCCAAATTAATCAAATTTCATTAAAGTGACTAAAGAGCAGCACCATGGTGAGTGGTCTGGTGGCTGAGTGGTTAGAGCTACTGCTTCATAATGATAGGGTCCCAAGTTCGATTTCACCCTTGGGTAACGGTGTGGAGTTTGCACATTCCCTGTGTGTCTGTGTGGGTTTTCTCCAGATGCTCTGGTTTCCTACCACAGTCCAAAGATGCGCAGGGTTGGCCGTGCTGAGTTACCCATACTGTTCAGGGATGTGAAGGTTGTGTGCATTAGCCATGGGCAATGCAGGGTTACAGGGATAGGGTACGGGTCTGTGTGGGATGCTCTTTGGAGGAGTGGTGTGGCCTTGTTGGGCTGAATGGCCTCTTTTCACACTCAAGGGGTTCAAAGAAATGTAATATGTACAAATTTCATTGCTCATTAACATTCATCTTTCTCTTCATCTTCACAAACAAGTAACTCATCCCAATCTACTCGTGGAATGGATCATCGAACAGATTATCAACATAAGCTTCATCAACAAACACATTGCTATCAGCTGAATCACTCTGCAACTATTCATCTTCAGTCCCTTCAACTACATGGGCTGGATATCCCACACTTTTTGATGAATTTGATCTCTGTTCTGATTTTATCCTCGGTGGCACACAGCCGCTCACACAGGCTTGTTAAAGGCAAAGCCTGGATGCAGCCTCCCTTCAGTAGACATCTTTTCTCTCTCCATCACTCTACCATTTCACCATTTTCCTCTGGTACTTTCATGGGATCTCCAGCAGCAGGTAGCGATGGAGATGGAGGGCAATCGAAGCAATTGAATAGCCATTAGGAAGGACAGGTCTTTAGGGAGAGATGTAGTTGTATTGGAGGTGCTTCGAAGAAGATTTACTGTTTTGGTTCCAGAGATTAGGGTAGGACTTAAGTAGGGGCTTGGATGGTGTTGGAGAACAGAGAGACCTATGGGTTCAGGTACATAATTCTTTGGAGTCTATGTCACAGGTAGACAGGGTGGTTAAGAAGCCACTTAGCTGCTTGCCTTCATTGCTCAGACCTTTGAGTGTCGGTGTTGGGACATCATGTTGAGGTTGTACTCAACATTGATAAGACCACTTCTGGTCTATGACTCTGTGAGGGGTATGTCTTCTGAAGGGGGATTGAACAGTCTAGGCCTATACTTTCTGGAGTTTAGAAGAATAATAAGAGATCAAATTGAATTACATGAGGGGTTTGAAAAAGTAGACCTAGGAAGGATGTTTCCTCATCTGGGGCAGTCTAGTATGAGAGGTCATAGTTTTAGGATTAGGGGTAGAAGATTTAAAACAGAGGTGAAGAGAAATTACTTCTCTGAAAAGGTCATGTAATCAGTAGAACTCACTTCCCCAGAGTGCAGTGGATGCTGGGGCACTGAGTAATTGTAAGGATAAGATAGCTAGATTTTAAATTAGTAATAGGTTGAAGGGTTATGGATACTGGACAGGAATGTGGAATCAAAGCTGAGATGAGATCGAGCATGGCAGTATTTAAATAGAGGAGCAGGCTTGGGGGCTGAATGGCCTACTCCTGCTCTTATTTCTTAGGTTCTTATGCTTTTGGTGGAGAGGGGGTAGATGGGAAGGGAGAACAGACAGACAAAAGAATTCCTCAACCTAACATAACTCACAGAATCATTCCATGAATATAGTGACACTAGTTTCTTCTTTACCCTTAATTTCTCTTTCTGTTTGTAGCGACTTACTTCCAGTCAAGTTAAGAATCCTTGCTTTGTGAACTCTGGGCCATCCCTATGTTCAAATCTCACATTACACTATCCCCAAAGGACTTGTTCAGAGATATTCAGTGTTTGGAAGCGATTGGTTGGCCATTTGGAATCACTGCGTTGTCATCATTTTGTGATCTAAGTTCAGCAGAAGCCCAATTGACAAGGTGCAATCAAACGGGTCTCAGATGAGAAGACTTTATTCTGTTATGTCATCATCTTGGCTGAAAGCTCTAAACTTCCCTCATACATATCTTAAAGTTGCATTTATGGTGAATGTGGATGAAAAATCCTTTTGGTATGTTTGTTTTGCGATGGATCTACACAACAGCACAACAGTGTACCTAGCCTCTTTTTGTGGCCAGTGACTTTCAGTAATGCCTTTCTCTCTCTGACTTCACTCATTGTTGGATGGTATGTCAAAACTCAAAGGTGTCTCATCCACATTCCGAATACAGGTTAAACCATTTCCATTCTTTTGTCAATGTTTGCTGATAACTTGCTAAAACGTGATGAACCTGGGACATGAATCCTGCCAGGGCTCTCTTCTGTCTCAGTACGCAACAGTTTCGCTTCCTAAACTAGAGCTGGCTTTGAAATCTGCGAAGCTTTAATTTTCTTGCTCATTTCAGCGCAATGATTTTGATAGATCCTGAAGAAACTGAAATTCCATTCTGGAGATCTTCACTGATGTATTTTGCAACTTCACTTTCCAATTGGAAGTACATGCTAAGCAATCCTGTGGTTGTATGTTTTTCTGAAACATCTGGCTGGTCTATGTTAAGATTAGAGTTAAGGTTAAGTGCCTTTGTAGAGGCTCTCTATCAATCTCTAACATTCCTCTTTGGTACTTCGAATTCTCTCCCTGCTGAGTAATTATTTGCTTGCTCTGCAATCTGAATGATTTTAATTTGAACCGGGTTGTGTATCTTCCATTGTTTCCTGGCACTGAGTTGCCTTATTAAAGGTTGGCAGGAACACCATGTGCCCCTGTGAAACCTAGAAACTAGGAACAGGAATAGGCCATTCAGCCCTTTGATCCTGCTCCATTATTCAATCTGATCATGGCTGGTCATCCAACTCAGTGCCTTGTTCCTGCTTTCTCCCCAAAACCTTTGATCCCTTTAGCCACAAGATATACTTCTAATTCTTTCTTGAAAACATTTAATGTTTTACCCGCAACCACTTTCTGTGGCAGAGAATTCCACAGGCTCACCACACTTTGAGTGAAGACACTTCACCTCGTTTCAGTTCTAAATGGCATGCCTGGAATCCTTAGACAGTGACTCCTGGTTCTGGACTCCCCCTGGTCATCAGGAACATCTTTCTTGTGCTTAACCTGTTAGAATGTGATCACCCTTCATTCTTCTAAATTCCAATTAATATAATCCTACACAAACCGCTCTTGCTTCACGCATCTGTCTTTCCATTCCAGGAATCAGTCTGGTAGACATTTGTTGCACTCCCTTCACAGCCAGAACATCCTTCCTCAGATCAGGAGACCAAAACTGCGAAACATAATGCTTGCAAGATTGGTAGCATAGTCAGCCATGTTGACATTGCAGACACGAATAGCTGGACAGTCACCTTCAACACTGTGCCGTTCATAGAACCATAGGATCCCTGCAGTGTGGGTGCAGGCCATTCAGTCCATCGAGTCACACCAACCTCCTGAAGAGCATTCCACTCAGACCCACCTCCTGTAGGTCATGATCCAGGGACTCCGTAAAACGCACAAGGAAATCTTTCTCAGTCTTAATCACAGGAGCACCAACCTTTCCTCCAACTCAGCTGCAACTACTGTAGTGGACGGGACATCTTATTCATCACTGTCTGATGCCTTGGTCTCCCTCACTGTCTGCTCTAACAGCAAAAGGGGATTGCATGTAATCATCTGCAGAGGTGCACCAAGGTCAGATTATCAAACTGCACCAGCAGGCACCAACTCTGAAATGTATAAATTGGCTTCCTCACTCGAATCTGTGTCTGCAATTTAGTTGAAAGAATAAGATGGCATTTCATGAGACCAGACTGGGAGATACGGCACATGAAAGCAAAAAATTTACAACCACTGGAGCTTTGTTCCCACACAACAATGTGGGAAGCAGGACCCTGGCTTTATTAGAGACCACACACAATAATTCAGAAGGAATTTGATGGCTCATCTTATACTGTGTACTTTGTCTGTATGATCCCACAAACCTGGCCACCATTATTTTCTGCGACCAGACTTACAGGCAGATCCAAAAAGTGGGCTCTGCTGAGACAGACTCAGTCTTGCTCCATGGTCCACTCTGTCCAGTTGAAAGAAGGCCAATCAGGCAACAGCGCAAGCATTGAATGAGCACGTACAATCATTAAAATGACAGTATGGCTTTCAGTGAGCAGTATTCTGAGCCTGTGCGAAAACTGGAATCAGTGAATGAAATGGACTTCTGAAGAGACCAGGAGAATTATCAGCATTGCCATCACATCCCATTCAAATCCAGATCTGTTCCAGAACAAAACCTGCCTATGCTAGCACGGGATTTTGGACTGACTCCATACTAGATTCGTACTGGTCTGTACATGTTTCTGAAGATAATGTTAATTCATCACACAAAATAACTTTGGTCATGTGTGTTCCAGCCCTAATCCTGTGAGAAAACTGAACTTGAATAATTATAATTGACTTGAAATAAACCACACGGAAACATTAATAAAAGCCGAGAATCTAGAGAAACTCAGTTGGTCTGGCAGCATTTGTGGAGAGAGAAACAGAGTTAATATCTTGAATCTGGTATGACTTCTTTGGAACTGAAAGTTGTTCAAAAATGTTTGTTTTAAACATTTCAGAGAGGAGGAACAGGCTGGTCAACACATTAGCAGCTTCCACTGGCTTATATTGGCTACATTCTAAATTAAAGCAAGTTATTACAATGTAAATGTGATGCTTTTTAAATCTGCTCAAAAGGAACATGGAGGTGCCAGATGTAATTTTAGATTTTAGATTTAAATTTTATTGTCATGTGTACTCAAGTACAGGAGTACAGGGAAAAGTGTCTAATGTCACCACACACGGCACAGACTTCGGTACCTCGGTACAAAAACGGCTTAGGTACAAAGTAGTAAGAGAAATGAGAGTTCAAAAGTTAGGCATTGCTTCACAGAATAGTAAAAAAAGAAATAAGGTAATAGTTTATATTAAAGCCTTTCATAGTTTAATCTAGGAAAATAAAGGAATACATTAAAAGTTCCACAGTCTCTGCTTTTCTCACTTTCCAAGGAGCCCTCAGCCGTCTGTTCTCGAAGCCTCTGCTGCAGATAGCACTGCTGTTGCTGAGACTCCTACCTCTCTGATCTCCCCCAACCCAACCTCCTTCACAAACTGTACTGTCTGTCTGGCTTGGCAGTGTCCCAGCCTCCCGCAGCAGCCTCCCGGTGTGGCCTGGCAGAACGGCCTCCTCCTGGCGTGATGTGTTGCTGGTGTGGAGCCAGGGCCCAGTTCAGGCTGGAAGCTAAGCGCCAGTGTGGTCTGCTACACTGAACTCCTTTCTGTGTCACTGGACATTTTATTGCTGCAACAAATCTTACAACAAAAGAAGCTGTGCCTCGGGATAACAAGGTGTAGAGCTGGATGAACACAGCAGGCCAGGCAGCATCAGAGGAGCAGGAAGGCTGACATTTTGGGTCTGGACCCTTCTTCGATTTCTGAAGAAGGGTTTAGACCCGAAACATCAGCTTTCCTGCTCCTTGAATGCTGCTTGACCTGTTGCGTTCATCCAGCTCCAGACCTTGTTATCTCAGATTCTCCAGAATCGGCAGTTCCTACTATCTTTGTGCCTAGGGACTTTTGTAGTCCGTGCTGCAATTGGCCACATATACTTTTCACCATTCTCATTGAATATACGTGACAAAAATATTCAGTTCTTTTCTATTCTATTCTAATCTACTCTATTCTACTGTATTCTATTCTACTCTATTCTGTTTTTTTAAATTCTATTCTAACTTGACTCTATTCTATTCTATTGCATTCCATTCTGTTCTATTCTCTTCGGTTCTTTTCTGTACTGTTCAATTCTATTCTATTTCATTCTGTCCTTTTCTATTCTATTCTATTCTATTCTATTGTACTTTATTCTATCCCATTCCATCCTATTGTATGCTATTCTATTCTATTCCATCCCATTTTGTCCTTTTCTATTCAATTCTGTTCTTTTTTATTCTATTCTATTCTGACTTGTCAGCTATGATCTCATTAAATGGCAGAACAGGCTAGAGGGGCTGAATGGCCTCCTGCTGTTCCTATGCTCCTTAGTCTTCCTCTTCTGGCCCTCTCATTGTCCCATAATACTCATAAAAAGAAATAGTATTTCTAAGCAGCAGCTTGATTTCTGCCACTATAATCGATGATACACCAAGGTTCAACTCTGTGAAAAATGAAAACGATCCTAGTAAAATATGGGTGTTACTGTGAAAACCTTTTATTGAAGGTAACAGTGCAAATTGTGTTGTGATAACTAAGATTCGCTTGCAGCGTGGAGTTTTCAGTTTACAGTGTGAAATGGGAATCTCGTGCTACGCAATTATAATCAACATGATAAATCAATTAATCAACCTGACATCGAGTGAGTTATTTTGAACATGGTACAGCTCAGCATAAATTCCGTTCCTTTGTCTATTTGTTCATAAGTACCCTCGCAGAACTCTAACACAACATAAGAAGTTTATATCCTGAAAGGCAAGCATTCAACCTGAGCATGGTATGTCTATATAACCTACAGGAGTAGACATGCAATCAGCACAATGTGAACTTAGCACTTTATAAAGCACTAGTGCACTCCTGAAAAGAAAACTGTCCTTTCTCAATCAATCGTTTCTTGTGATACTGCATGTATAAAATCCTGAATTAGTTGGACATGCTTGATATGAAGAGAATGTCTCCACGTGTAGGAGGACATTAAATGAAGGGTACAGCATTGATGGGAGATGGGTTCTGAAAATCAGCTCCCACTATTCCATAAACTTCACAAATGTATAACTGAACAATTGTATCACTGAGATGGCTCATGTGGCTGATTGTGACCACTATCTAAAATAAAAATGATTCACAGGAGGTTTCATCAGTAACCAAAAAAAGATAAATTTATTAAAAGCAAATTATCCTTTAACATGTGTGGAAAGATTGACTATTCATTATTAATATGGAAACTTATACTATATCCCCTTTAAATCCAAACATGTACACACATTCATTCATAAAAAAGCATAGATAAAGCAGATAAAACGTGGATAGAAAAGTAAAAGCAAATAGAAACAAATTCAGTGAATCAAATGCCCAAACCTCAGAGTGAAATGAAGTGATTGTCTCACAGATCTTGTGTTCTTTGGTGATAATATCATGCTGTTGACTGTAGGAGATCCTTCATCATTAGCTGGTCAATTGGACCTAGGTCTTTGCTTGTGTGAGAAATTATTTTTTTCAAAGCATTTTTTTAACTGGGAGAGAGCAAGAGAGAAAGAGACCTATCTTAGCTTAAGGACACTCTGGGGGTTTGAGTACATATGCCCTTCTCTCAGTTCTATGACAACCTGCAACATAGCTATCCAAAAGCTGTTGCTAGGCAGATTTTCAACCCAATGACACATGATGTATCTCACTAAAGTATCAAATGCAATTACTCAACATATTGTTTGACTGCGTGTAACAAATACATGAACACTGTACCGTTCCACTTTTAAGATTTTAATCATTAAAAAAAACCTTCTCTAATTAAAGCAGCATTGAAATTTCCATTTTTTCAGCTGATGTTTCCAAATAAGCTGCATGCAATCCATGTGTACATCTAATAGAGAAATATGGAGACATTTCTTTAGTTAGACAGTGGTTAGAATATGAAAGTTGCTACCACTGGAAGTCATTCAGATGCATAGTTTTGGTATTTTTAAAAGGAAACTAAATGAGTAGGTGAGAGAAAAGGGAATAGGAAGGAAGGCTGAACGGCTAAGATGATGGAGCTACAATGGAGCAAGACTCCAGTGGAGTATAAACACTAGCACAGACTAGGTTGATCCAAAAATGCTGAATGTTTCATGTGTAATTTAACAATGAAAATAATTGTTTACAACACTGAAATTCTATGTATCAAATTATTTTATGCGTTTGTAGGATTTGGATATCACTGGCTGTGCTAGCCTTTATTACTCCTCCCTCGTTGCCCTTGAGAAGGCCACAGTGAGCTGCCTTCTTGCTGTGGGTAGACCCGTAATGGAAGGGAGTTCCAGGATTTTGATCCAGTGACACTGAAAGAATGGTGATGTATTTCTAAGTCAGGATGCTGAGTGGCTTAGAGAGGAATTTGCAACGTGTGGTGTTTGTGTCTTTCCAGGTGGAAGTGTTCATGGGGTTGGAAAGTGCTGCCAAAGGACCTTTGATGAATTTTGCAGTGCATCATCCTGTAGAAGGTATGCATTGCTGCTACTGAGTAAACTGGGATTATATTCGTTGGAATTTAGAAGAATGATGGATGATCTTGTAGAAACATATAAAATAATGAAGGGAATAGATAAGATAGCAGCATGGAGGATCGTTCCACTGGCAGGTGAATTTAGAACAAAAGGACATGGCCTCAAAATAAGGGGGAGTAGATGTAGGAATGAGTTGAGGAGAAACCTCTTCACCCAAAGGGTTATGAATCTGTGGAATTCCCTGCGAAGTGAAATAGATGAGGCTTCCTCATTGAATGTTTTTAAAGCTAAGGTAGAAAATTTTTGAATAGTAAAGGAATTAAGGGTTCTGGTGAGAGGACGGGTAAGTGGGGCTGAGTCCATGAAAAGATCAGCCATGATCTTATTGAATGGTGGAGTGGGCTCGAAGGGCCAGATGGCCTACTCCTGCTCCTGGTCCTTATGTTCTTATATTCTTATGAGAGGATGATGTAGACGTTGTGGATGTGGTGCCAATCAAGCAGCAGGCTTTTACTGTATTTGCATTATTGCGTTAAACATTGCCTTTTGATTTATTTCTGGTCATTTGTGGAGATTAACATCATCCTGACATGGTTGTAATTTTGAATGCGGATGGGTTAAAGACATTACTTGTTCATGGTACTCTGAGGGTAAAAATCCCCTCCTTCAAAATTTGCCTATAAATTATGATATTTCCTTTGTGTTCAAAGTTGTTCATAATGCAGACAATGCCTTCTTAATAAATAATATAGGCCGGTGCAACACTGCAGAACAAATCTACAGTGTCAGTGCCAGTAATTGTATTTGCTTTATTAAATGTATTTATTTTCAAACATGAAAGGACCAGCCTTACTCTTTATATTCACTGTGATCAGTTAAGCTGAAAGTATTCAGCACTTTAGAGTGTGATAGTTGCATTCATTACATGAATTGCATGTAAAAACTTGAAAAGAAAAGTTTTGAGAAAAGACACACACACACACACACACACACACACACACACACACACACACACACACACACACACACACACAGGCGCGCGCAGGTTTTCTTGTATATTGAGTTGCAAGTACAAGTGGCAACACATGGTTAATCTTTTTACCTGGTTCAAAGCTGCAGGAATGCTTCCTGAAGCTATATTGCAGTTTCATGCAGGACTGTGGGCACACACATGAACTGTGCCTCTGTGGCCCTCAGAGGTAGTGAGAATGATAGTGGAACCTGCTTACGTCTCCGGGCATCAGTTTGCCATTTTTAACACACTTGAGTTTCCTCATTCTTTTATGGAGTGCTGGTGTATCTGGCAAGCACAACGTTCATTGTCTTGAGCTGAGTGGCTTGCCATTTCAGAGAATGGTTAAGAGCCAACCACACTGGTGTACATGTGGGCTAGCCTGGTGGACATAAGACCAGAAGCCAATGGTCAAATGTTTCAAATGGGCAGCTGTTTTCCGACTGTATGTTAGTTTCAGAAAGCGCTGATGTTTTAGTAGCTTCCAACTGCAATACACTCATTATACACCAATGAGGTTTGGGGAAGTGCAACTGGCATAATAGTCAAGTGAATTGTCAAATATTTTCAGTGTTGAATTGAAGCAGCAAACATGTCAAGGACATCTACCTCATTTTCTTCATGGTAGTATGAGAGGAGCCTGAATAGCTTTTACTTAATTCTGCCCTTTCACTGGCTGATTGCTTGTATTCATGAGTCAAAATATGGCCATGATCTATGGAACTGCAGTCCTCGGTTGTATGATACACCAACTCCTTTATACACAAAGCATACGCCAAAGAGAGGATATATCGTAATAAGCATCTTCTAGACTTGTTTTTCCATTAAAGGAGAAAGCATCTTTTTGGTGATAAGTTTTAACAATGAGTAATTGTCCCCATGCTTTTCCTGATTTTTATCAAACCTGTGCAGGACATTGTTTGGGCCACTTTTGGAATACTGCGCCCAATCCTGGTCTCCCTGCTGTAGGAAGGATGTTGTGAAAACTGAAAGGGCTCAGAAAAGATTTACACGAATGTTGCCAGGGTTGGAGGGTTTGAGCTACAGGGAGAGGGAGAGAGACAGGGTAGTTGTCATGGGGGCTTCAACTTTCCAAATATTGACTGGGAACACTATAGTTCGAGTACTATAGATGGGTCAGTTTTTGTCCAGAGTGTGCAGGAGGGCTTCCTGACACAGTATGTAGACAGGCCAACAAGGGGCGAAGCCACATTAGATTTGGTACTGGGTAATGAGCCCGGCCAGGTGTTAGATTTGGAAGTAGGTGAGCACTTTGGTGATAGCGATCACAATTCTGTTATGTTTACTTCAGTGATGGAAAGGGACAGGTGTATACCACTGGGCAAGAGATATAGCCGGGGGAAAAACAATTACAATGAGATTAGGCAAGATTTACGGAGCATAGGATGGGGAAGGAAACTGCAGGGGATGGGCACATTAGAAATGTGGAGCTTATTCAAGGAAAAGCTCCTGTGTGTCCTAGATAAGAATGTACCTGTCAGGCAGGGAGGAAGCTGTAGAGTGCGGGAGCCATGGTTTATGAAGGAGGTGGAATCTCTCGTCAAGAGAAAGAAGAAGGCTTACATTAGGATGAGATGTGAAGGCTCAGTTCGGGCACTTGAGGGCTACGAGGTAGCCAGGAAAGACCTAAAGAGAGAGCTCAGAAGAGCCAGGAGGAGACATGAGAAGTTGTTGGCGGATAGGATCAGGGTAAACCCTAAGGCTTTCTATAGGTATTTAAGGAATAAAAAGAATGATGAAAGTAAGATTAGGCCCAATCGAGGATAGTAGTGGTAAGTTGTGTGTGGAGTCAGATGAGATGGGGAAGCACTAAATGAATATTTTTCAACAGTATTCACGCTAGAAGAGGACAATGTTGTCGAGGAGAATACTGAGATACAGGCTACTAGACTAAGTGGGATTGAGGTTCACAAGGAAGAGGTATTAGAAATCCTTCAGAGGGTGAAGATAGATAAGTCCCCTAGGCCGGATGGGATTTAACCTAGGATCCTCTGGGAAGCCAGGGAGGAGACTGCTGAGCCTTTGGCATTGATCTTTAACACGTCATTGTCTACAGGAATAGTGCCAGATGACTGGAGAATAGCAAATGTGGTTCCCCTGTTCAAGAAGGGGAGTAGAGACAACCCTGGTAATTATAGACCAGTGAGCCTTACCTCAGTTGTTGGTAAAGTGTTGGAAAAGGTTATAAGGAATAAGATTTATAATCATCTAGAAAAGAATAAATTGATTAGGGATAATCAGCACGGTTTAGTGAAGGGAAGGTTGTGCCTCACAAACCTTATTGAGTTCTTTGAGAAGGTGACTAAACAGGTAGATGAGAGTAAACCTGTTGATGTGGTGTATGTGGATTTCAGCAAGGCGTTCGATAAGATTCGCCACCGTAGGCTATTGTATAAAATGCAGAGGAATGGAATTGTGGGAGATATAGCAGTTTGGATCGGAAATTGGCTTGCTGAAAGAAGACAGAGGGTGGTAGTTGATGGGAAATGTTCATCCTGGTGACCAGTTACTAGTGGTGTACCGCAAGGGTCGGTGTTGGGTCTACTGCTGTTTGTCATTTTTATAAATGACCTGGATGAGGGCGTAGAAGGATGGTTTAGTAAATTTGCAGACGACGTCGGTGGAGTTGTGGATAGTGACGAAGGATGCTGTAGGTTGCAGAGAGACATAGATAAGCTGCAGAGCTGGGCTGAGAGGTGGCAAATGGAGTTTAATGCAGACAAGTGTGAGGTGATGGACTTTGGTAGGAGTAACCAGAAGGCAAAGTACTGGGCTAATGGTAAGATTCTTGGTAGTGTAGATGAGCAGAGAGATCTTGGTGTCCATGTACACAGATCCTTGAAAGTTGCCACCCAGGTTGACAGGACTGTTAAGAAGGCATACAGTGTTTTAGCTTTTATTAATAGAGGGATCGAGTTCCGGAACCAAGAGGTTATGGTGAAGCTGTACAAAACTCTGTTGCAGCTGCACTTGGAGTATTGTGTACAGTTCTGGTCACCGCATTATAAGAAGGATGTGGAAGCTTTGGAAAGGGTGCAGAGGAGACTTACTAGGATGTTGCCTGGTATGGAGGGAAGGTCTTACGAGGAAAGGCTGAGGGACTTGAGGCTGTTTTCATTAGAGAGAAGAAGGTTGAGAGGTGACTTAATTGAAACATATAAAATAATCAGAGGGTTAGATAGGGTGGATAGGGAGAGCCTTCTTCCTGGAATGGTGACGGCAAGCACGAGGGGGCACAGCTTTAAATTGAGGGGTGAATTATATAGGACAGATGTCACAGGTAGTTTCTTTGCTCAGAGAGTAGCAAGGGAATGGAACGCTTTGCCTGCAACGGTAGTAGATTCGCCAACTTTAGGTACATTTAAGTCGTCATTGGATAAGCATATGGACGTACATGGAATAGTGTAAGTTAGATGGGCTTGAGATCGGTATGGCAGGTCGGCACAACATCGAGGGCCAAAGGGCCTGTACTGTGCTGTAGTGTTCTGTGTTCTGTGTTCTATGAGAGGGGTTGAATAGGCTGGGGCTATTTTCCCCAGAGCGTTGCAGTCTGAGGGCTGCCTTACAGAAGTTTATAAAATCATGAGGAGCATTGATTGGGTAAATAGATAAGGCCTTTTCTCCAGTGGGCATAGGTTTAAGGTGAGAGGGTAAAGATTCAAAAGATTCAAAAGCTGCCAGAGGAAGTGGTGGAGGCTGGTACAATTACAACATTTAAAAGGCATCTGGATTGGTACATGATTGGAGATAACAGAAACTGCCGATGCTGGAGTCTGAGATAACAAGGTGTGGAGCTGGATGAACACAGCAGGCCAAGCAGCACCAGAGGAGCAGGAAATCTGATGTTTCGGGCCTAGACCCGTCAGCTTTCCTGCTCCTAAGATGCTGCTTGGCCTGCTGTGTTCATCCAGCTCCACACCTTGTTATCTCAGTACATGAATAGGAAGAGTTTAAAGGGACATGGACCAAATACTGGGAAATGGGACTAGATTTATGGTTGCATGGACAAGTTGGGCTGAAGGGTCTGTTACCATGCTGTACAGATCTATGACTTTATGATTGCATAGTGGTAGAACTTCTGTAACCAAAGCTCATGGAATCCTTCCTGTCTGCTCTCAATCACTAGTACCCCACAGGACTGGCCTATCACAGATTACCAGTTCTTTCTTGGATGCCCTCTGAATGTTCGAAACGTATATGTTGTGGACACCCGGACTTATGAAAGTTCATCAGAACTTCCAGATTTTAATCACTCCTACATCGGTCTCTGTGCCTTCAGGTTGAAAGTTCAGAAAACACCTCCCTAAACCTCTTTGCTTCCTTTAAGATGCTCCTTAAACCTCTTTGATTTAGATTTTTGGCACTGAGGCTAGAAATCTCTAGTGGCTTGGCTTGATATTTTGTTTTGTACAGCTCCCCAAGTACCTTGGGCTGTTTTGTTGCATGAAAGGTGCTGTGTGGATACACATTCTTGTTGATGTAGGCAAAGAAATGCTCACATTCAATACATTTACAACTAGTGGTGGCTTCAGATGTTAAATTTTGGCTTCTAAATGCAGAACAGCCTTAGTTTCAAAGAGTTTTATTCAGTGTGTTGACTGAGCTCAACTATACCAACTCAGTATGATGAAACACTCTCTTGCATCTACAGTCCGGTGCATCAAGCCATTGCAGAATAAAACTGCCTTCAATGTTCAAGGATATACATCTGAGGCTAGGCACTGCTGAAAGCAAGCAGGTGGCACGCATGTATCCTGCACTGGCCTCACTTGTGGTACCAGGCAGCCAGATCAAGCCAAATTAAACATGGCTTTGGCTCTTGGGACCACCAGGTTTGGAGCCATCTTGCCACTTTTCATGAAGGACCTCAAGAGCTGGATTGAGCTCACTGCGAGCAAAGGAACAGTTGCATGCCGTGCTTGCCAGTCTCATCAACATTTCCCAATGGGGTTTGATCTTTGATTAAGCAGGTTGCAAATCAAAGATTTTCAACTTGGCTAATCTGATCTGCACTTATTACAGATGTATGACTGTATACCAACTTGTACACTTCCTGGCAAATGAGGCAGTCTTTGTCAGGAATGAAATGTACCTGGAAATAGTGGAGGTAACTCATTTACTTCCAGCTCCCACTGACTACACAAATGGAGCAATGTCTTTTCATTTTCTTTTATTCATTTGTGGGTGTGGGTGTTGCTGCCTGGGCCACCCTTTATTGCCCATCCCTAGATGCCTCTTGACAAGTTGGTGGTGAGCTGCCTTCCTGAACCGCTGCAATCCATACGCTGTGGGTCAACCCACAATACCCTTAGGGAGGGAATTCCAGGACTTTGACCCAGTGCTGGTTGAGAAACAGTGATGTTCTTCCAAGTCAGGACAGTGAAATAATATAAACATTTCCATGGTGTGGAAGGGAATTTGCAGGGAATGGTATTCCCATTGTATCTGCTGCCCTTGTCTTTCTAGCTGGAAGTAGCCATGGGTATGGAAGGTACTGCCGAAGGAACATCTGAGACTTGCTGCAATGCATCTGAAAGATAGTTAATAGAACTGCCCGATGTATGCCATAGCTTTAGCTTGGTGCTAACCAACACATTGACAGAATGCAAGCCTATGGGCAAGAGTTTGACTTCAAGGAGATAGCAAGGACTGCAGATGCTGGAAGTCATCATTGATAAAATGTGGAGCAGGAGAAACACAGCAGCTCAGACAGCATTAGGGGAGCTGAATGATCCTGATGAAATATCCAGACCTGAAACATTGACTTTCCTGTTCCTCTGATGCTGTCTGAAATGCTGTGCTTCTCCAGCTCCACATTTTACCGAGTTCAACTTCAAGTTCTTGTTTCATTACTTTTTAATCCATGTTGTATGCTTCGAGCTAATGTAGTTTTCAAAAAGTAACTAGGATTTGCTCTTCTCTCATGTAACTTTTATAGCAAAAAGTTAAGCAGCATGTAATCCTCCGCAATGGGATTTAAATTTCAAGAAACAAGACTGACAACTCTCCAAAACCTATCTTATAAACTCCAGGAGGCCCATACAGTTGCAAAATGTCTCGGAAATGGTCCTTTTATTTTATTTAGGCAAGTAAAGAGCACTTTCAAAGAAGGAAAACACATTCTTTCTTTCTTTAATGCATTGCAGCCTGCAGTGAGAAGTCCAGGAGAGAATGTTCTGATTACAATGCAGATTTAACAAGAACCTGACTGCAGAAAATAAATTCCATGGACGGGTAACATTTTACATTGTGAGGAACAGTCAACATCGTGCCACAATTTTTCAATTCTCCACCAACTGAAGTGACTAATGGGAACTGAGTCATTAGGATTTAACATCATAGTAAGTGCACAGACAGAAGTCTCTGTAAAATTCAACGTTTTGCTTGAAGTTCTTTCAGACAGAGGTCAAAATATGCCTTCAAACATCCAGAACTTTGGTCCCATGTGCACATTTGGATCTGAAACTGACCAGAATTAGACAATGTCAAAGAAATCCATTTGGTCAAAATCAAAAAAGCATTTACATTTCACCTTCAAAGCGCAGGCATCGGAAATACTGTGCCAACATTTGGGTACAAGGACATCATCGGAGGATCAGGGAATGTGGTGTTGTTGGCTGGGCCAGCATTTATCGCCCATCCCTAGTTGCCCTTCTGTTCTACCTGCCCTGAAACATTAACTCTGCCTTTTAATTACAGATGCTGCCAGACCTGCTGAGCTTTTCCAGCAACTTCTGTGTTTGCCCTTGAGAAGTTGGTGGCGAACTGCCTTCTTGAGCCTCTAAGGACCCTGTGCTGTGGATAGATGTCAATATTGTTATAGCATGAGATAAAAATCAGCCATGATTGTACTGAATTGGCAGACCAGCCTTTATGGCCTGCTTCTATTTTTAATGGTCTATTATAACAAAACATACCAAGTCATGTCACAGAAGTATTTTACAACAAACTATGAGACCGAGCCACAGAAACAGATATTATGCCAGATAACCAAGCGATTGATTAAAAGGATAAGTTTCAAAATTAAATTTAACAGATTTAATTGAGCAAAGCAAGAAATAGGTTGTTGAGGGGGGGAAATTCACAGTGTAAGATTTTAGCAATTGAAGGTTTAGTTGACAATGATAGCTCGATAATAATCGTAGACTATTAATTCAGAAAACCAGGTAATGTTCTGGCATTCCAGTTCAAATCTTGCCACGGCAGATGATGAAATTTGAATTCAATAAAAAATACCTGGAATAGAGAACCTAACGATGACCATGAAGCCATTGTCAATTGTAGTAAATGAATGAATGAATTAAATTTAAAAAAAACAAGGATTGCAGGAGGCAATGTAGCTCAGTGAGTGTAGGGGTGATAACTGAACAGGACCTGGTGTGATTTATGATATGGGCAATGTAGATGAGGGAGTTTATAAGGGAAGGACTGGGTGAAGCCAATGTGGTATAAGGCTGGACAAATCAGCATATAAAATACATCAAAACTAGAATAATCAGGTTCCTAATGAGGTGCTTTTGCTTCATTCTGTCCAGCTTGCTCAGCAAATCAAAGACAATACAAGCCCCTCATTCAGATTCAAAAGATAAAACTAGATAAAAATACAAATACAGTGCAGTGTAATTTCACACTTCCAAAAGACGTAAATGATATTTGTGTTTGCATAAATGAATAATACATCAAGACTGGTATGCCTTAATTAGACCATCTATAATGGGACGCATATATTCTGCAGATTAGTCAGATTTCATTCGCATTCCTTCTCTGTCTCTTCAATCCTTCTGCCTTTGGAATCTGATCAGCACATTGCCCACTGCAAATGGTTAAAGTGACGCTCCTTTTTGATCTGATCCATCTGTTTATCAGAACAAAGTCAGAAGTCACACAACACCCAGGTTGTAGTCTAACAGGTTTATTCGATATCACAATACTTTGGGAGTGTTGTCCCTTCATTAGGGGAAGCCAGTAAAGTGGCAGTGCAATGAAAGCTTGTGATTTCAAATAAACCTATTGGATTATAACCTAGGTGTTGTGTGACTTCTGACTTTGCCCACCCCAGTTCAACACTGGCACCCTTTTATCAGAACATACAGCTCACGTACGTGATATTTTCAGTCAGACTTGCAGTGTGAAGTATTTGGACATGCTGGGAGCTACATATGTTCACATACAGGTCCCTCTTCCACGCAGGCAAAAATAATTTGTCCATTCATTGCACCATTTTAATTGAGAAAAGGGTCATGGAGACTGCCAATCCCTGCTTCATTCGCCATGGCAAACCACTGCAAATCAGAGTCTACTTACTAGTCTAGAAAAAAGAATATAGGCATGGACTATTTTCTAAATGGTGAGAAAATTCGCAAAGCAGAAGTACAAAGGGACCTGGGAGTGTTGGTCCAGGATTCTCTAAAGGTTAACTTGCAGGTAGAGTCCGTAATTAAGAAAGTGAATGTAATCTTGTCGTTTATCTCAAGAGGGTTAGAATATAAAAGCAGCGGTGTGCTTCTGAGGCTTTATAAAGCTCTAGTTAGGCCCCATTTAGAATACTGTGTCCAATTTTGGGCCCCACACCTCAGGAAGGATATACTAGCCCTGGAGCGTGTCCAGCAGAGATTCACACGGATGATCCCTGGAATGGTAGGTTTAATGTATGATGAACAGCTAAGGATCCTGGGATTGTACTCATTAGAGTTTAGAAGGTTGAGGGGGGATCTAATAGAAACTTACAAGATGATGTATGGTTTAGAAGGGGTGGACGCTAGGAAGTTGTTTCCGTTAGGCGGGGAGACTAGGACCCGTGGGCACAGCCTTAAAATTAGAGGGGTTAAATTTAAAACTGAAATGAGATGATATTTCTTCACCCAGAGAGTGGTGGGCCTGTGGAATTCATTGCCACGGAGTGCAGTGGAGGCCGAGACGTTGGATGTCTTCAAGGCAGAGATCGACAAATTCTTGATCTCAGAAGGAATTAAGGGCTACGGGGAGAGTGCAGGGATGTGGAGTTGAAATGCCTATCAGCCATGATTTAAATGGCGGAGTGGACTTAATAGGCTGAATGGCCTTACTTCCACTCCTATGTCTTACGGTCTTATGGTTTTCCAGCTCACCAGGATTCACAGTTGGTGGTACCTGCTGCATCTTCATGCCAATCGTGGCCGAACTGATCAGCACCCGCTTCTCGTGTTGGATAAATTGGCACTCCCTTTCCCCAAGTTTAGTTTTCTTGAGTCCCAATCCTGATGAGGGCAAAACAGGAAGCTTCAATTTTGTGTCTCTTTGTAGCAAAGCGAATTTACCAAGCGATTTCATTAGAGAATGTTAGCAACTCAATCAGTGATCTCAAGATTTAGGAGAGTCAACAGAGACATGGATAGAGTAGGGTCAGGAATGGATGTTGCAGGTTCCAGGGTTTAGATCTTTCATTAAGGTCAGGGAAGGTGGTAAAAGAGGAGGAGGTGTGGCTTTGTTGGTCAAGGACAGTATAACGGTGGCTGAAAGAACCTTTGATGAGGACTCATCTGCTGAGGTTGCCGAGGAAGGTTTGTCGACTGAGTCAGTATGGGTGGAAGTTAGGAACAGCAAGGGAGCAGTCACCTCACTGGGGGTTTTCTACAGACCCCCAAATAGCAGTAGGGAGATCGAAGAACTCATAGGCCAGCAGCTTGTTGAAAAGTGCAAACGTAGCAGGGTTGTTGCTGTGGGTGACTTCAACTTTCCCAGTATAGATTGGAACCTCCTTAGTGCAGATGGTTTGGATGGAGCCGTTTTTGTCAGGTGTGTTCAGGAGGGGTTCCTTACTCAGTATGTGGACAGGCTGATGAGGGGAGAGGCCATTTTGGATTTGGTGCTCGGCAATGAGCCAGGACAGGTGTCAGATCTCGTGGTGGGAGAACACTTTGGCGACAGTGACCACAATAGCCTCACATTTACCATTGCCATGGAAAGGGAAAGGAGCAGTTACCAGGGAAAGACGTTTAACTGGGGTAAAGGAAACTATGAAGCTGTCAGACAGGAGTTGGGAAGTACAGATTGGGAGCAATTGTTCCACAGAAAGGGCACAGCAGACATATGGAGGCTGTTTAAGGAGCAGTTGTTGCGAGTGATGTATAAATTTGTTCCTCTGAGACAGGTAAGAAGGGGTAAGATTAAGGAGCCTTGGATGACGGGTACAGAGGTGCTTCTTGTCAAAAAGAAAAAGGCAGCGTATGTAAGGTGGAGGAAGCAAGGGTCTTGCACAGCTTTAGAGGATTATAGGCTTGCTCGGAAGGAGCTCAAAAGTGGACTGAGGAGGGCCAGGAGGGGGCACGAAAAAGGTTTGGCAGGTAGGATTAGGGAGAACCCGAAGGCATTTTACTCATACGTGAGGATTAAGAGATGGATCAGGGAGAAGGTAGGGCCGATCAGGAATAGTGTAGGGAACTGGAGCGTGGAGTCTGAGAAGATAGGGGAAGCCCTCAATTAGTTTTTTGCTTCGGTTTTCACTAAGGAAAGAGACCTTGTTGCGAATGAGAATTTTCAGGAGCAGGAAAACAGACTTGAACAGATCGGGACTGAAGAAGTTGATGTGCTGGAAATTTTGGCAAACATTAAGATTGATAAGTCCCCAGGGCCAGACCAGATTTATCCTAGGTTACTCCGGGAAGCGAGAAAGGAGGTTGCTAAGCCAATGGTGAAGATCTTTGCTTCTTCACTCTCCACGGGAGTCGTACCAGAAGATTGGAGGGAGGCAAATGCTGTTACTCTTTTCAAGAAAGGGAATAGGGAAATCCCTGGAAATTACAGACCAGTCAGTCTTATGTCTGTAGTCAGCAAGGTTTTGGAAAGAATTCTGAGGGATAGGATTTATGACTATTTGGAAAAGCATAGCGTGACTAAAGGGAGTCAGCATGGCTTTGAGAGGGGCAGGTCATGCCTCACAAATCTTATTGAGTTCTTTGAGGAGGTCACGAGACAGGTTGATGAGGGTCGAGCAGTGGATGTGGTGTACATGGACTTCAGCAAGGCATTTGATAAGGTTCCCCACGGCAGGCTCATTCATAAAGTCAGGAGGTATGGGATACAGGGTGATTTGGCTGTCTGGATTCAGAATTGGTTGGCTGACAGGAGGCAGAGAGTGGTTGTAGATGGTAAGTATTCTGCCTGGAGGTCAGTGCTGAGTGGTGTCCCACAGGGCTCTGTTCTTGGGCCTCTGCTCTTTGTAGTTTTTATAAATGACTTGGATGAGGAGGTTGAGGGGTGGGTTAGCATGTTTGCTGATGACACAAAGGTTGGAGGTGCCGTTGATAGTATCGAGGGCTATTGCAGGCTTCAGCGAGACATTGACAGAATGCAGAGCTGGGCTAAGAAATGGCAGATGGAGTTCAACCTGAATAAATGCGAAGTGATGCACTTTGGAAGGTCGAACCTAAATGCTGAATGTAGGATTAAAGGCAGGATTCTCGGCAGTGTGGAGGAACAGCGGGATCTTGGTGTTGAAGTGCATAGCTCCCTCAAAGTTGCCACCCAGGTGGATAAGGTTGTTAAGAAAGCATATGGTGTTTTGGCTTTCATTAACAGGGGGATCAAGTTTAAGAGCCGCGAGGTTATGCTGCAGCTCTACAAAACCCTGGTGAGACCACACTTGGAATATTGTGTCCCGTTCTGGTCGTCCTATTATAGGAAAGATGTGGAGGCTTTGGAGAGAGGGCAGAGGAGGTTTACCAGGATGCTGCCTGGACTGGAGGGCTTGCCTTACAAGGAGAGGTTGACTGAGCTCGGACTTTTCTGTCTGGAGAGAAGGAGGAAGGGAGATGACCTGATCGAGGTGTACAAGGTAATGAGAGGCATGTATAGAGTCGATAGCCAGAGACTTTTCCCCAGGGCAGGATTGACTGCCACGAGGGGTCATAGTTTTAAGGTGTTAGGAGGAAGGTATAGAGGAGACGTCAGAGGGAGGTTCTTCTCCCAGAGAGTTGTGAGCGCATGGAATAGTTTACCAGTGGTAGTCGTGGAAGCGGAGTCATTAGTGACATTTAAGCGACTGCTGGACATGCACATGGACAGCAGTGAATTGAGGGGAATGTAGGTTAGGTTTGGTTATTTTTGGATTGGCATTATTCCATGGCACAACATTGTGGGCCGAAGGGCCTGTACTGTGCTGTACTTTTCTATGTTCTATGTTCAATGATCTAAGCCTTTTTATTTGATTAGTGTCCATTCAGCTGGATACCACAGGTAACTTTGAAAGATAGATTAATTACACTCAGATTATTTTAGTAAGTAAGCAGAAAGGAATTATCAGGGCAATAAAATGTGATTTTATTGTCTTTTATTGTCTTTTATTAATTTTATTGTCTTAGATTCTCCAGCATCTGCAGTTCCCATTATCACAAGGAATTATCAGGCTTTGTTCAATCCAAGGAGGATTAGAACAGTCAGTTTAATTCATGAAAGAGGCAGAGAGTAGGCCCTAAAATTTGTCAGTTCTACCAAGAAACATCAGGGCTTCTTCTGGCATGGAATCAGCTCAAGATAAAGTTGTGACCCTCCCAACAACCCACCAAATGTCAAAAGAGCAAGAACCAACATCATTGACCACATTAGTTTGTTCAAGATCGGGGTCGAAACAGAATCACAAGCACAATGAGTGTCCTGCAGGGGGAGCCCATTGCTGTACATGTGGGCAGCTGGGACACTTTTTCAACTAATGCAAGTTGACAGCACCTTCATGTCGTCAAAAAGAATGGAAAGGTCTCACAAAAGGAAGGAAAATCCAGATAACCGAAAATCATACAGCAAAGGAAACGTTTCAATAGAAACATTTAAAGACAATTCACAAAAGGTGAAGATACCATTCCTAGGAGAGGTCAAAGAGATTCAAAGCAGACACTGCACCACCAGTCTGAAACGACAAGGGTTTGACATAGAATGCAAACTCAATGCACAAGCAGTGGTAGAGAAATCACCACGGTTTGTGATATTTGAACCAGCTAACTTAAAACTCCAAGATCCAGGAGACACAGCTCTTCAGGAGTACGTGCAAATCACCCAGAAGTTAAATTACAGAGGATGAAATATCAAGAATCACTGTATACTGTGAAGAATCAGAATACCTCTTTGTTGATCAGAAATTAAGTATTCATGTAGCTCTCTTGGAGAGTGTAGCTACTATATTCAAAAAAAGCTGGGAGAAATATGGAGCAAGAACCTCCAGTGTTGTTCAAAGGTTTGGTCAAATTGAAGCAAAAGCATCACATTTCTCAGCAAAGTGATATTAAACCCACCTCTTTGAGCACTCCCAGGTAAATCCCTCACCCTCTGACGTGAAAAGTAAAACTTCAGGGAGAGACCATGATCAGAGTGTGGTCTTTGTCACTGGTGACAGTAACAGAGCAACACCGGAACAGGAATAGGCCATTCAGCCCTTCGAGCCAGAACAACTAGCCAAACAATCATCGAGGGCCGAAGGGCCTGTTCTGCCCTGTATTGTTCTAAATGGAGAGTTTGAAAAAGCAGAGAGGACTGACTGGGAATTAACTGGACTCAGAGAGTAACACTACTGAACAATGGGAACTCAACAGCAGAATTGTTAGAGAGAGAAGTTAGAAACCAGTTTTAAGGTACAATATCAGGTCAATGATAACTCTTCAAGACGGAATGAATGTGAAACAAATGGAGAAAAATCCACAGCAACAAACAGCAGTGGGATTCAGCTCCAGACACAAGGTGAAAACTCTGTAAGTTTGGTTAAAAGATGGGAAGTCAGAAGCTTCAATGGCCTGAATTTATCTTTCCACGCAACAGGCCTCTGTGCAGCAGAATAGGAAAACAACACAAGGATATACTCATTGCCCATCTTAGAGGAAGCTTTGGTCATCAGAGGAACAGATCAAAGGAGATCTTACATTATCAGACAATCTGATGGGAGGATCAGGGAAGAACTGACCTTACCTGAGACAAGAAGTGAGACTGAGCCTGATTATCAGAGCATGTGGGACCGACACAATACATCACACAGTGTGTGCAGCGGTGGGACTGGGCCTACAGCTAATCCAGACCGGGCTACAGCACAGGCAGGGGCAAATTACTGCAGGTGCTGGAATTTGTACCGAAAACAACAAATGCTGGGGATCTCAGCAGGTCTGGCAGCATCTATAGAGAGAGAGCAAGCTAACGTTTCGAGTCTAGATAACTCTTCATCAGACTGAGTGAAGTGCGGGGTGGGGTGGGGTGTGCAGAGTTTGGAGAGTAAGGATGTTAGCAGTTCACAACAATGTCACCCCGGTGTTAAAATCAAGTGAGATTCACTAAAACGTCCATCCAGGTCATGCTGACAGCGAGATTTGAACATTGAGGAGCTGTGGGGGAGTCGTTGGCAAGAGTGATAATGTTAGTAATGATGTTAAAGCTTACAGACACTAGGTTAATATATAAAAGTAAACCACAAAGAGATCAAGTAGAGGGAAGCTGAGGAGTATTATAATAATTTAGTGAATGATAATAAGCGGATCTGACATCATTAAGAGAGATTGAGGGAAGACTTGATTATAAATGTGAAATGAAGGGTCACCCGCTTCTGAAGAAGGGCCTAGGCCTGGAACGTCAGCTTTCCTGCTCCAATGATGCTGCTTGGCCTGCTGTGTTCATCCAGCTCTACACCTTGTTATCTCATACTCTACAGAACTGGATTGACTAACCAGCAAAGTAAAGAGTGTTCAAATACATTCAAACTGGAAGAGCTTTTCTTTAAGAGCCAACAGCTTCAGAGACAATGCATGTGTAGACACCCGCAGCCCCAAGGTACCGAAGACCAGGATTAACTGCGCAGGCAGCAATGTTAGCTTTAAGCACAAGACTCTGCAGTGCCCTCAGTTTAAAGTCTGATCCAAAAGGGAGCACCTCTGACAATGAAGTTCTCAGCACACTGCTGTGAGTATTAATAAGTCACTTGAGTCTCTGAACATAGAATGCGCTCACTCTGAGGCAGGACTACAAGCTGGTAAGTCAGGGTTGCAACACAGACACTGTCTGGAATTCCATCCTTAAACTTCCCTGCACCATGAAGTATCTTTACAAAAGACAAGCCGTTTTAACTTGTCATCTTAACCACTGCTTCCATAACCCAGCATCTGTTTCCTCAAGTAGTACTTGTGAATCATCTTGAGATCTTTTTTACATTGGATACTTCATTTAATTACAAGTTGCTTTTTTCAGCCTCTTATGTTGATTAAATCTCTTAAAATCTAAAGTTATTTAGAGATGAAAGCCTATCACTGATGACTAATTCTAAAGACTTGGAAAAGAATCCCGCACCTTGAATCATACAGTGCAGGAATGGACCGTTCAGAGACCACACCAATCATCCAAAAAGCATCCCATCCAGACCCACCCTACCCCTGTAACCCTGCAATTCCCGTGGCTAACCCACATCGTCTGCACATCCTGAACAGTGGGCAATTTAGCACGGCCACACCACCTAACCTGCACACCTTTTAGAGGAAATGTTGCACCCAGAAGAAACCCGCAAACTCCACACAGAGAGTTGCCCAAGTGCCGAATCAAGCCCATGTCTCTCGTGCAGTGAGACAGCAATGCTAACTACTGAGCCACCGTGCTGCCCTGGCATGTAGATATAAGCCCTGTGCATTGTAAATCCAGGGAACGGAATCTCGGTACAGAACTGTACAACACTATTTAAATATCCCTTTTAAATAATCGGTTTCTGTCAGTTTTTCTCATCTGCACTTACCCTAGATTAGTACAGGGTCAGGTACAGTCCCACAAAACAATCAGCACTAATTACCTCTGATATTGAACTTATATTAATGAGATGGTACTGTACAGATTTATTTTAAATTACCTTTTCCATACTGCAGAAAAATATATTTGTGTTAGGGAGGTGAGCACGGTTTAAAAATTATTTGGAGAAATAAAGAAAATTATTTACATTTTGAAAGGACATCTTAATTCTGCAGAGATGTTTGATAATGTTTTTATGTCAGGATTCAACATGATGCTATATATAGCACAGGATGATATTCTTGCAATGCCTTGCATCAGTAGCATTAAAGAGAACTTTTCTCCTTGGAGATGGCCATGGAGTCATAGAGGTATACAGCATGGAAACACACCCTTCGGTTCAATGCCAGCCAAGTTATGAGCTACCCTGTATCCTTAGTAGTAGTGTAATTTGACTGGGAATCCCATCTTCTGACTCCCAAATCTACAAGGCTCAAGTCAGGAGTGCGATGGAATACTCCCCACTTGCCTGGATGAGAACAGCTCCACGCTATGCAGGACAAAACAGCTCCCACCCCCACCCCGGCTTGATTGGAACCTTATTGACAATCACCCTCTCCACCACCAACTCAGCACCAGTAGTGTGCACCATCTACAAGACAGACTGTAACAACTGACTGAGGTTCCTCTCACAGCACCTTCCAAACTTGTGAAAATTTGGTGATTGTGAGTAAGACCACTTCTGGCTATAAAAAAAGATCGGACAAGCTCTTGCTGGAGTCCCAGTCAATATTAGCCACAAACTAAACTTCTCAATAAAAGTGACATTGCGTTCATTATCACCTTGCTGGTTCTGGGATCTTCCTGTGTGCAGATTGTCTGTGGCATATTACAACAACGACAATGCTTCAAAGTGTTCTTGTGGCTGTAGTAGGCTTCGTGATGTCCTGAGCTGATGGGAGAGGTACTATATAAATGCCAGTCCTTCTTTTCCCTTTGCCAATCTGATGACCAAACCCAATCCCCACTGAACAACCCACACTTCCCACACTTGTTTTGCCATGCTATTATTATCCTTTGTGTAGTCATGAAAAGTGAAGGAAAGTCCCAGGGAATTGGAAAATATTGAATATAACTCTTTTGTTGAAAACAAGAGGGGGAGACAGGAAGCAGGAAATGCTACTAAGCTTAACAGCTGTTGTAGGAAAGGTGTTCCAAGCTGTTAGTAAAGATGTTATAGTGGGTTTAATCAGAAAAACTCAAAGGAATCAGAAGGAGTCACCATGGTTTTGTGCAAGGGAAAATACGTTAGCCAATTTATTGGAGTTATTTGACAAAATGGTATCAAGGAAGGAGAATTTGTGAATGTACTGCACTTATGTTTCTAGAAGGCATTTGGTAAGGTGTCACCGCACAGGCTATTGTGGAAAATAAAAGATCATGGTGTGGGGAGTAAAATATTGGCACAAAGAACTGTGGATGCTGGAGATATGAAACAAATGAAACTAGCAATCGCTAGAGGAGCTCAGCCGGCCTTGCAGCAGCTATGGAGAGAGAAACAGTGTTAACATTTCATGTCCAGTGACCCTTCTTCAGAAGATCTCAGTTGAAAGTGCTTTAAAGCACATATTCCCTAACAATAATAATATCTCACAGATCTTCATCACAGCTTGGACTGAAGATTCATTAGCTATCAGGATATAGACAGTGGGAATAAATGAGCCTTTTTTTTATGGTTGACAAGGTGTAACAAATGGTGAGCCACAGAGTTCAAATGACTTGGAAGAAGGGACCAAATGTATGTTTGCTAGATTTGCTGACAACATGAAAATAGAATATAGAACTATACAGCTCAGGAATGGGCCATTTGGCCCTTGATGTTGTGCCGAACATGATGCCAAATGAAACTAGTCCCTTCTGCCTGCCATCAGCCCATGTCCATCCATTCTTTTAACATATTCATATGCTTACAAGTAGTTCTCCCATAATGCAATAGTTGCTTTCTTGTGTGACCTCACACTATAGGAAATAGCACTTTAGAAAATTGCCACTAAAAATCACATTATAGAGAAAACGCTATAGAAAATTGCTATACCTGCACAGCAGATCATATTATCCGAACAGTGGCCACTATTCATCAATCGCGTTATAACCAATTTGCGTTAATGATACACTGTTATAGCAGAAATATCTGTATCTAAAAGTCCCTTAAATGCTCCTATTGGATCTGCGTCCACCATGACTCCCGGCAGGACGTTCCAGATTCCAACCGCTCCCTGTGTAAAAAACTTGCCCCTCACATCTCCTTTGAATTTTCCCCCTCTCACCTTAAATGCATCCCCTGGTATTAGACATTTCAACTCTGGGAAAAAGATTCTGATTGTCAAGCCTATCAATGCATCTCACAATTTTACAGACTTCTATCAAGTCTCCCCTCAGTCTCTCCAGAGAAAACGACCCGAGTTTTTCTAGCCTCTCCTATTGCTCAGACCCTCTAGGTAGGAAAGTAAATTGTGAAGATGACATAAGGAGCCTGCAGATGAATATCGACAATTAAAGTGAGGGGCCAAAGATCTGGCAAATGGAGGGTAATGTGGAAAATGTGAAATTGTATATTTCAGCAGAAAGAATAAAAAAGAACAAATTGCTTAAGTGGTGTGTGATTACAGAGCTCTGAAATGCAGGGGAATCCAGGACTACATGTGCATGAATTACAAATATAACTAGGAAGGCAAATAGGACATAAACATAAAAATTGAAACCAAAGGGTATGCTCAATTATACAATATATTGGAGAGACCACATTTCAAACACATACAGTATTGGTCTCCCTATTTAGTAAAGGATGTTACTGTGTTGGATGAAGTTCAGAGAAGGCTTACCAGACTAACAACTGGAATTGGCACGTTGTGTGATGCAGTAAGATTGGACAGGCTTGAGTTGTGTCTTTTGGGGTTTAATAGAGTAAGAAGTAACTCGATTGAAACATGAGGTTGTGAGGGGATTTGACTGTGTGGATGTGGAGAGGATGTTTACTCCTGTGGGAGAGTCTAGAACCGGGGGTGACTGTTTAAAAATGAGGGATTGCCCATTGAAGACAGAGATGAGGAAATATTTCCTTTCTTCACAGATGGTCATCAGACTTTAAACTCTCTTCCTCAAAAGGGGGTGGAAGAGAGACTTTGAATATTTCTAAGCCAGATGTGGCTAGATTCTTGTCAAGTAAGGGGCTGAAGAGTTATCAGGATTAGGTGGGAATGAGGAGTAATAAAACTAGCTGTGATCTTATTGAATTGCAGAGCATACACAATGAGCTGGGTAGCTGACCCTGCTATTCATAGATTCGCAAAATGTCTGTAGTCACAAGGGGTCTTTAAGTCCAACAGCACATGAGATCCTCCTCAGTCACAGAATCGATAAATCAACTGGCAGTGAAAGTTTCCTGTACAAAAAGTGTCAGGATGAAGAAGCAAAGGGTTAAAAGAGGCTTTAGTGAAGACAACTAACAGGAGAACATTATAAGCTGTGCACCCTTGTTTTAACTGGTAATTATAGAGAATTTCTCAGTTGGCTACTGATGCCAATTACGATGTTATTGCCTCTTTTTATACCTTGCACAGTAGGGATGCCTTTGGATAATGACTTACATGTCGAGTTAATCACTGTGCTGGCTCTCATGATGCTCCAAGCAATTGAAACCTTGATTTTCTCAGATAAAAGACTGCAACTCGAATCATCATTGATGAATATGAAGTGCAGCCCACATGTGGTTTCTCAGTAAATGAAACACCAGTATTTGATAAATCCAATTACAGCATGTTGTGAATGTTGAGATAATATTTATAACAGATGAGGCCTTTACACATCGAGCATTGCAATCTCATTTTGATATGCAAAATCTGCAACAAATGTTTCTACAGGTGGAGGCATCATTTACACACTTGGCTCTCCGCAGTCAGTCATGTCGTCATGACATCTGGTTGACATGGAAGTGATGTAAGCAGTGCCTACAAATACTTAAAAGGACCACACATACCAACCCCGTAACACACACAGACACACAGACACAGACACACACACACACAGACACACACACACACACAGACATACACACACAGACACACGTACACAGACACACACACACACACACAGACACACTGACATATACATGCACACAGACACACACACACTGACATACACATACATACACACACACATACACACACAGACACACACACTCACACATACATTCACACACACAGTGTGCAGACACATATACACACACACACACATAGTCTGCACACGCACACATACACACACAGACACAGACACAGACACACAGACATACACACACATACACACACACACACATACAGACACTCTGACATACACATGCACATAGACACACACACACCGACATACACATGCACACATACACACACACACAGACACACACACTCACATACATACACACACACAGACACACACACTCAGACATACATACACACACACAGTGTGCAGACACATATACACACACAGACACACACACACATAGTCTGCACATGCACACATACACACACACGCACATACACACATACACACACACACACGCACATACACACATACACACACACACACACACACACACACACACACACACAGACACACACACAAACAGACACAGACACATGCAGTGTGCACACATGGAGAGTTTGCAAAACTTATTTGTGAATCTAAGCCAGGTCTTACTTATTAAGCTAGTTAAAGACTCTGCTCTGACTCTCATTTCTGTACGTTGTCTCTGGTGTGTCTGTTGAGGAATCTATCTTTCAATTGCCACGCCCCATACTATATCTCATCCACATGCTCTCCCACCACAACATCAGCTGTCAGTTTCCACATATCCACTGATAATGCACAGACTATCACAGCTCTGTCAGATTATCTGTTTCACATCCACACTGGATTTCCCACAGCGCTCACCTCACTCCCTCCCCAACACAAACTCCATTCCCTGATGGTATTCCTTTTCCTGGCACGTGCTGGAGACTGAATCCAACTGTTTATAAGCTTAGTAACAATGAGTGTCTGGCCACGTATCCACAGCTTTGCGAGGACAGCCAATTTTCACCTCTGCAATGATACTCATCTCCACCTGTCACAGCCCCTCCACCACTGAAACCCTCGTCCATGCTTTTCCCACCTTTTTGTTTAACTGTTCCAATGTTGTCCTCGTGGGTCTCCCACATTCTACGCTCCATCAGCTTCGGGTCAACCAAGGCTCAGCTCCTCATGTGGCACTAAGTGCTCACCGATCTACCTTGCCTCGTCCATTCATTTTAAAATTCCATCCTTGTTTCCAAACTCTCTGTGGCTACTTCTCTCTCTAAACCTCTTCTAGCTGCACCACCCTTCGAACTACCTGTGCTGTAGGAATTCCAGCTTCTTGTGTCCTTGAGTTTAATCATTCTGCTAGGGTCTGCTGCTCAAAAATTCTCTCCCTTACACCTTTCTATGTCTCTCCTTCCTCCTGGAAGACATCCTTTAAAACTGAGCTATTTAATCAATCTATGGGTCATCTGACTGAACATCATCAGCTACTTTATTAATGCCCTTTCCTTACTCATAAGGCAAGAAGTGGGGATGTTCACCGATGATTACACAATGTTTAGTGCCATTCACACCTCCTCAAATATTGAAACAGTCCATATGACCTTATGACTCTATGTTCAAATGCAACAAGTTCTGGTCGATATCCAGATTTGGTCGTCAAGTGGAAGGTAACATTCACACCACGCAAATGCCACGCTATGATTATCACCAACAAAATAGGACCTAGCCATCATCCCTTGACATGTAATGGTGTTACCATACCTGAATTCCCCACTATCAAAATCCTGGGAGGTAACATTGAACAGAAACTGAATTGAGCTAACCATGTAAGCTCAGTGGCTACAAGAGTAACTCAGAGTTTAGGAATACTGCAGCAAATAACTCACCTCCTGAAGATACCCCCAAAGCCACTGTCCACAAGGCACAAGTCAGGAGTATGAGGGAATGCTCCCCACCTGCCTGGATGGATGCAGCTCTAACAATACTGGGGAAGATAGACACCATCCAGGATAAAGAAGCTCAATTAATTGGCACCACATCCACAAGCATCCACTCCCTGCTCAGTGGCAGTAATGTGTACTATCTACAAGAAATTCACCCAGATTCCTCAGACAACTCCTTCCAAACCCATAACCACTTCCATCCAGAAGGACAAGAGCAGCAGACACATGGGAACACCACCCCCTGCAAGTTCCCCTCCAAGTCACTCATCATCCCGACTTGGAAATGTATCGCCGTTCCTTCACTGTCACTAGGTTGAAGTCTGGGAATGGCCTCCCTAAGTTCATTGTAGGCCTACCTACAGCACATGGACTGCAGTGGTTCAGGAAGGCAGCTCACCACCTTTCAAGGACAGCTCGGGATGGGCAATAAATGCCATCCCATCCAGTGACACCCATATCCCACAAAGAATCTTTTTGGTTTCATACATTGTTTTATAATCCTCTTGTGAAGCGCATTGGGATGGTTTATTATGGTAATAACTCTTATAAATACGTGTTGTTGACTTCAAAACCTCATTATTTACAAACGTACTGAGAGGTAATTATACTCAGAAGACCGTGATCTTTGTGTACAGGGGAAATTTCAAAGCTTGCAAATGGCACAAAATTTGGAAGAATTGTAAAGTGTGAGGAGACCAGTGTGGAACTCCAAAAGGATGTGGACAGGTTGGTGGAATGGGTGGATAGGTGGCAGCTGAGGAGTGAGCGTCAGAGAGACTTAAAAGAGGAATTGTGGAGTCTCAGGAATAGGCAGGTGAAAGCACAGATAGTGATGACAAAACGATAGAATTTGAGGCACTTAAAGAGCCCTAAGTAGGAGTGAAGATTCTTCAGAAGTCATTAAGGTGACTTTTCACTGTATTTGTAATACATGTGACAATAAATAAATCAAATTGTACGGAATATGGCTAGAAGATGTCACAGAGCTTGGGAGCCGTGAAACCAGGAACTCAAGATTGTAAACAATCAGCACCAATCTGAACTAAACAATCTGATCATACACAAATTGGACATAAGTTCTTAGAAAGAATTCCCCATTTGCAGAAACTCTGGTCAGGCTAACTTTGGCATTGTGGTGCCAGGCACTGGGCTATCTATTAATGGGCTCCCTGCTCTGCTCATGAAAGCAATACTCTGATTTCTCACATTTGCCGTGATTTTATCTTTAATCAGCTGAATTGGATACACCACCAGCTCAGGTGAACTTCAACTCAAGCCTTCAGGTAATGACATTATCCCAGTGTCACAACACCCCTTTGAATAACACGGCCAATATATGCTTGGCTGAACCAGGGATGCCGACGTCTCATGATTGAATTTTAAGAATGGCTCAGAATGTGCTCAGGACAATAGCTCATTGTGGTGTGTTGCAAGTTTCCACATCAACAGCTGGAATTTGAAAAGTATAAGTTCCGTCAGATTGTTTCAGTGAAGAAGGTAACACCAGATAAATTGGAAATTACCTTAATGGAAAAAAGAAAGGATTTGAGTTTTGGCTATGATTGGCCTTAACATAATAGTACAAACCTTAGGAGACATTTTCAGGGTTTAGCACCTCTGGAAACTGTTCATTTTCTTCAGGAAAATGGGACGAATGAATTATTATGATTTCCTCAAATTAGCGCCTAGAAATGATTAATTTTCACTCAATCTTCAGAGCAGTGTTTCAGTGCAGGCACAAGATTTCTCAATTTAATTCGCTCAGAAGAGAATCACAAGGGAAAAAAGATGGATCATATATCTTTTCTAAAAGATTCCTCCCTAGAGGGTAAAACATTCACAATTGTGGCCCTGTCATAAATTACTCTGTAAAGAAACAAATCAGTTTGCGTTACAGGCAATAGAAAGGAATGACTGAGAGCCAATTCCAGTCCCAATGGAAGCCAAATCCAAAAACCACTGAAACCATCATTCCTCCCTCCAGCACAACAGTAAAGTGAAACCTTGGCCTATCTTCAACTTTCCAATTCCTCATCTAAGGAAGGAAAATCTGTTTTGAACTTCTCAGACTCTGACGCAGTGAAGCTGGTGTTTTGACTCTATTCGACTAATCCCTCTAAATTCAGGCCAACATTTCTTGGTTCTTATCATGAACTGGTAATTGGGCCTAACAATTGGTTGCATGTAACAAGTATGTTGTTCTTTTTCCCTTCTAAAGCAGTTAATATAACTTTGATGTGATAGAAATTTGACAGCGGTTCCTAATGTGGGGATTGTTAGTTTCACTCTCTTGACGTTTCCTGACCTTGCTAAATTTGGTGTATCTCCCAGTCACATTAGACATGTCAACAACAATCTGAAATGTATTTATGAGAAAGCTTAAGATAAAGGTCTTGCAATTACAGACAGTACAGCTCATGATTTGGAAAGAATGAAATGGGCAGCAGAAACAAAAAATAAATCTTTCAATTCCTTTTGCAAGTGGTGATGGCCTCAGTGATGTTTGTGGTGTTAATATTCTGGCATTATTTTTGATGAGGAAGGGAGAATTTGATGCAATTTCTTGTACAAACCCTTCATTTGTTCCGGTGACAATAAATAAATCCATTTGTATTCCTATGAGAATGTGGCATTCTGTGGTCAAACAAAGGCTTTTGGCTTAATAAAACTTAGAAAATTTGATTTAGAAAATTAATTGAGCTCAAAGCCAGGCACACTGATGTTGGTTTCATGTTTACTGTTTTAATTTACAATTATAATTACACAGAATGCCCTGGCCCATACACTTCTCCCAGTGCCTTCATGTTCTCCCTTTGTCTATTCTGCCTTGCCAACTCTTCATGATATCTGTTTCTTCACATGTTCCCTAGGGGATGGCTTGGCTTTTTTTGCAGAGGAAAGATTTCTACTTAAAGGGACTGCAGCATGTTCTAGAGAAGCCCACTTGCTGTTGGACTGTTGAGGCGACAGGAACAGCATTGGAGTGGAGACCAGAAAAGGCTGTTTCCAGTGTCTTTCATTCTTATTGAAGGAGCTGAGGGACTGTAGGTGAGTGAGTGTGGAGAAGAAGGATGCTCCCTCTGAGCTAGCCAGCTTGGATGGGAGTGCCAAGGCAATCAGCTACAGGACTGAGCTTCCTCTAACAGTAGGTAATAGTATATTTTTGGCAGTGCATACTTGACGGGCTGAAGAACCTCTTCTGCACTGTATGATTCTATGGCACCTGGAGACAGAGCACCAAGGATGGAGAACCCACAAGAGGCCGGGAATGCTGAACGATGAAACACAAGTGGATGATAAACCCTTGACTCAGCTGGTGTCCCCTTCCACAGCAATCCTCATGTCAGGACAGCTGCACTCATTCCTCTGTCTGCAGCCAACACTCATACTCACCCTCAGTCTATGGCCCTCTGACACCAATACCTCATCCACAAATGGTCAGCCTGCAATCTTTTTGTCTTGTCCAATCAGGTGATGAGGGCTCACTGGCTTGACCAGCATTTAATGCTCATCCCAAGCTGTGAAGGTGGTGGTGAAATGCATCTTTCAACTACTCCAGTCCCTCTCTAGAGGAAGGATGTAGTCATGTTAGAGGCAGCTCAGAGGACGTTCACTAGATTGATTCCAGAGATGAGGGGTTTGTCTTGTGAATAGAGATTGGGCAGCTTTGGCTGACACTCTCTGGAGTTTAGAAGAATGAGAGGATATAAGATGCTGAAGGGGATTGATCAAGTAGACTTAAAGAGGATGTTTCCTCATATTGGGGCAATCCAGAATGAGGTTGTTGTTTTACGATAAGGGGTAGCAGGCCCACCTAATGAATTCAGTTGTCTTTCCATTTCGTTTGCAAGGTTTCCTGACTTTGCACCCAACCACCTCAACCTCCCAGATCCACGGGAAAAGACTGAGGTAGACGGGAGTACTTTAGAACACAGGGCCAAGGACTATTCTTTGCTTTTTTTTGCCCTCCAAACCCATCTTCAGCAACTGGGAAAATTCACCCCGAGGCATCTGGAGTGAGTGAGCCTTAAATCCACAGAAACAATGGGCGTTTCATCAATCCACCACAATAAACAGAACTGCTTGCCATGTAAATTCAGCCTGCATAGCTGGACGGTTGTTTGCATGTGTTTGTGAGGAAGCCATTATTTTTGAGAGGAGATCCTTTAAGTGATGGCTCCTCAGTGATTATAAACTGCATGTATGCAATCAGAGATAATGGGAACTGCAGATGCTGGAGAATCCAAGATAACAAAGTGTGGGGCTGGATGAACACAGCAGGCCAAGCAGCATCTTAGAAGCACAAAAGGTGATGAAGGGTCTAGGCCCAAAACGTCAGCTTTTGTGCTCCTAAGATGCTGCTTGACCTGCTGTGTTCATCCAGCCTCACACTTCGTTATCTTGCATACAATCAAATATTTCTTTTAAATAGCGGCTGCATGGAGGTGAACAGGTTAGTGAAAGTTTCACTTTCTATAATGTTCCCTGTTATAATCTGCCTTTGCAATTATTTTTACCCACCTGGACTGAATGCCTGCAATCCAGAGAGGGCTTGAGCCACAGCAAAGAAACGACATAATTCTACGGACTGGGTCCTGTTTCACTTGAAGGTTTTTGCCCGATGGTATTGGCTGAGACTTTGCCCTGGACATTATGCGGGATCATACTGTCAATGTTTGCTCTCAACACCACTCCAGAACTGACAGAAACGTTGGGATTCTGCACAAGCACAGATACAGACAGAATTCGGAAGTTGCTGCTGGTGAGTTAATGCTCCCCCAATAGGGCTCACTGCTGGAATCTTCACAGCTTGCATTAAGTGGAAGTGATGGCCAAGAGGCATTGTTGCTGGACTGTTAATCCAGAGAACCAGGCCATTTTTTGGGGACCTCAGTTTGAATCCTGTCATGGCAGATGGGGGAAATTGAATCCAATAAATATCTGGAATTAAGAATCTCATGGTGGGGAGTGGAATCCCATCTGGCTCCCTAATACCTTTGATGGAAGGAAACTGGCCTACATGTGACTCCAGGCCCACAGCAATGTAGTTGACTCTGAACTGCTCTCTGGGCAATAAATGCTGGTCTAGCCAGCACCACCTCCACCCAATAAAAAAAATCAATTAGAAACGCTGAAGTTATTCGAACTGTACCTTTGTGCTGTTTAGTTTATGTTGCATGGGCAGGGCCATCTTACTGCATTGTACATGACACTTCCTGCCACTTACACTCTTCAAGAGCGGGGAAACACAGTCTACCTGGTCCAGTACTAGGGGGGAAAACAATTGCCTCGTCTAACTAGAAGAGTTAGATTACAAGGTATAGTTTGTAATTGGTCACATGTTATGTTGATAAAAATAAACATTGTTACACAGACTTTGAGGAGAATGGAATGTTAGATCTGTCTCTTTCAAGGTCCTTAGCCATTTTTCCCATGTTTATTTGACATCATCATACTTGCAGCACTCCTCAATATTAACCCTTTCAGGTCATTTCAGACCCATTTAGCAACAGCTTCAGTGCAGAAGCCCATTGAAGAAGCTCAACATATTTGAATGAGGTATAATATGGATTGTAACAGCTTATTAGTGCCATAGAGGCCCTCTCTCAAGCCTAAAAGTGAGTTTTATCTGAATTGAATGTGTCAGCAATCACCTCAGTAAGAATGAAGGGAGACCTAGTGACCTTATTAACACACAAATGGTTAAGGCATTGCTGTTAACTTAGTGATATCTCACCATGATCAGGGTCCTCTTCCAGTGCAATGGTAGTGTCCCTAGACCAGGAGGCCCAGGTTCAAGTTCCCATACCTAGGGACAGGTATGTAATAACATCTCTGAACGGGTTGATTAGAAAAATATATTCAACGTAAAATATCTCATAATAATAAACATCTACATTTTTAACCGTTGTTTTGGGCAATTTATCTTCAGCCTCAGGACTTGTGTAATCTTAATCATTTAGCTTGTTCGCAGTAAACTTTAATGAAGCACAGTCAGTGTATTTCACTTTCCGATTTGCTGTCTGTGAGAATTCTTCAGTGTGATTGGCAATCAGCCCTGCTAGATGATAGCACTACTGCTGTAGATTCCCCTGACTTGTTACCAGATTCAAATTTCAGTTAGGAAAGCAAACATCTGTGGCCTAGGGATGATTAGATCTCTGTGAAAAGTTTCCTTTGCCTTCAGTCAACACTTCATTACAATCACAAACTTCACCCGTTGGTTCCACTGCAGATAATACAGTGCAATATCAAACCACTCAATCAAACTGCCGAATCCTTGATACATATTAACAAAGGACAAAGCAGCTCCCTTGTTTGGCACCACATCCACAAACACCTACCCCCTCGACCACCAATGCTCAGTCGCAGCAGTGTGTACCATCTACAAGATACACTATAAATTTGCCTAGGCTTCTCAGACAGCTCCTTCCAAATTCATGGCCACTTCCTTCTGGAAGGACAAGGGCAGCAGATACACGGGAACACCACCCCCAGCAAATTCCTCTCCAAGCCACTCACCACCCTGACTTGGGAATATTTCATCGTGCCTTCCGCGTAATTGCTTTAAAATTTTGGAAATCCCTCCCGAAGGGCATCGTGGGCCTACTTACACACCATAGATTGCAGCGGTTCAAGAAGGCAGCTCACCCCCAGCTTCTCAAGGGGCAACTAGGGACGGGTAATAAATACTGGGCCCATATCCACAAATATTTACCTCCTCCACCATCGATGCATGGGAGCAGCAGTGAATGACATTCCATGAGTGAATAAAAAGGAAGAAAACAAATCAAAAACTCTCCAGCAGACATAGGATTAACTGCAATTAATTTTTTAAATAAAAAAGCTTTAATTAAGTTCTCTAACCAAACTTCTCCCAATTACTTTTCTCCTTGATTAGTTATGCAAATATATATTTATTCATTGCAACTTGCATCATTCACTCAACACTGCAGTGACACACAGCAAACTCTAGCATCAACAGTCACAATTAATTCACACATAGGACATCTGATTTAAACTACAGTTTGATAAATCAATTTCAATCAATGAAGAAATAAGGATGAATTTTAAGTACAGGGATTTTAAAAAATACTGCTGTCACTTTCATTTTAATGCAGAGGGCATGAACCTAGCTGCCTATGAGTTACAACCGTCAGTGATTCTCTGACAAATATCATTCATATATAGAGCGGAGAACAGGAAATATGATTGTGATGATGTTATGTCTCGACGTACAACATGGTTACACCCCATTCTTGTGTTTAACAAGTATCACTCTGTGTACAAGGTAGCGATTGTAACACTTGATAATATTGGTGCTGAGTTATATGACCAAGTTTTAATTCTGTCCCAGTCATCAGGTCCACAGGTTTAAACACTGCTCTATCCTTGTCTCATCTAAATTGGGTGAGATATACTCTCCAGTGTGTTTGTCTTCAATTCCCTCCACAATGTGCCTTGCTGCCAGTTTAGATTTGGATTTTTGTTCCCGCTGAATAATTCAGCCTGTTTGTCTTCTCTTCACATTCAGCATCAGTTTTCTCATGTCTCTGAGTCTGCCCTCCTATCCCTTTGGTCCAATTAGCCAGGCAACATTCAAGCTGGCGCTAGAACTTCCTGTGTTCTATCCAGGCAGAGGGAAAACAAAGAGACCAATTGAAGTGTTGAATTTATCCAAGTTTTAATTGCATAACTTTGATGTTCCATGTAGTAAAAGGGTATTAACTTTCAATTCCTGCCAAGTTGCTGATAGGCAATTTTCTGTGTTGCTTTTCACGACTTATCATTAGAAGAAATCACTTTAACTTACTTAACAAGTTAAATTGCATGATGCAGAAGGATCATAGTTGAACTAATTCAATACGGAGTGTACGACTCACACAAATAGAAATGAGATACTTTGTCTGTGTAGATGGGTAAGTTTACTCTGAAAATACACAGTGTACAATACGGACAAAACAGAAAGCACAACCCTGGCACATTTCACAGGGAATGAGTCATGTACTCCAGGAGATGAGCTCGACACTCAGAACAATGTGCTTCCAGATAGTAAAACCACAGTCTCGCTGCCTGAGAGGGGTTTCAAAAGAATCTGCGGTGATAATTGAAATGTGTTTGAAAATGAAAGACTTACATTTATTATGCACCTGCACAACCAGTGGATGTCCCAGAGCTCTTTGCATCCGAAGTACATTTTTAATTGTAGTCGCTGTAGCATTGTAAGGAACATGACAGCCAATTTGCTCATCACAAGCTCCCACAACTAAGGATGCGATAGTCAGATAATCAGATTGTGTGATGTTGATTAAGGGATAAATATTGCCCCGAACATTGGGGATAACTGTTGTGTTTGTATTTAAGTCAGTGTCTAATAATGGCCATGAATCCGTTGTCGATTGTCAGGGGAAAAACCCATCCGGATTGTAATGCCCTTTAGAGAAGGAAATTGCCATCCTCACCTGGTCTGGCCGACATGTGATTCCAGACCCTCAGCAACGTCAGTGACTCTGAGCAATTAGGGATGGGCAATAAATGCTGCCTGGCCAGCGATGCCCCCATCCCATTAATGAATAAAAAAGGACGAGGCATGTTGTTCCACTTATGTGGAAGATGGCACTGTGAGAATGTGGCACCCCTCAACGCTGTCCCACAGTAAAGTAATAATTGATCAGAGCTCTAACATAGGGCTGCTGTCTCATCAGAGAGACAGGCAACTGGTGGTGATTTAACCTGAGGGTCAGCATACTGCTAGCAAGGGGAGAGGTTGAGACAGACAGTCCTTCATGGTCACATCAGCCAGTATGGGAATTGATCCCACGTTTCTCACATCACTCTGCATTGCAAGCCAGCCGTACAGGCAATTCAGTCAGAAGTCACACAACCCCATTGGGGGGGCACTTTGGGACCAGTGACCATAGTTCTATTAATGTTAAAATAGTTATGGCGAAGAACAACACTGGTCCACAGGTTCAAGTTATAAATTGGGTGAGGGTGAATTTTGATGGAATTATACAGGAGCTTGCAGAGTTGATTGGAGTAGTTTGTTTGCAGGCAAAGGGACCTCTGGCAAGTGGGAGGCCTTTAAAAGTGTGATAGCTAGAGTTCAAGGTCTCTATGTTCCTGTGAGGGTGAAGGGCAAAGTCGGCAAGAGTAGGGAACCCTGGATAACAAGGGATGTTGAAGCTTTGACCAAAAATAAGAAGGAGACTTGACTCAGGTACAGACAGCTGGGATCAAGGGAATCCCTGGAGGTATATTGGGGATGCAGGAGTTTATTGAAGAAGGAAATCAGGTGGGTGAAAAGGGGGCACAAGATACCTTTGTCTGAGAATATTAGGGTGAATTCAAAGAGATTCTTTAAGCATATTAAAGGAAAAGAATAACTATAGAGAGAATTGTGCCCCTCAAGGACGAAAGTGGTCATGTATGTGTGGAACTACAGGAGATAGACAAGGTCCTCAATGAATATTTCTCCTCTGAGTTTACCATGGGGAAAGACATGAAGGCTTGGGAATTAGGGCAAGTTAGTGGCAATATCTTAGGAACAGTACAAATCACGGTAGAGGAGATGCTGAAAGTATTAGAATGGATGATGGTGGATAAATCTCCTGGTCCTGACCAGCTATAACCAAGAACCCTGTAAGAAGCTAGAGAAGAAATTGTGGGGGCTCTGGCTGATATATTTGCATCATCACTAGCCACAGGTGAGGCCCCGGAAGGGTGGAGGGTAGCAAATGTTGTGCCCTTATTCAAGAAGGGCTGCAAAGAAAAACTTGAAGCTATAGACCAGTAAGCCTAACAACTGTGATAATGGGAACTGCAGATGCTGGAGAATCCAAGATAACAAAGTGTGGAGCTGGATGAACACAGCAGGCCAAGCAGCATCTTCTGCTTGGCCTGCTGTGTCTATCCAGCTCCACACTTTGTTATCTAAGCCTAACTCCTGTGGTAGGTAAGTTACTTGAGAAGATTCTGACGGATAAGATATACATGTACTTAGAAAGACAGGGTTTGATTAGGAATGATCAGCATGGCTTCATGTATGGGAGACCATAACTCACAAATTTGTTAGAGTTCTTTGATGAAGTGACCAGGAAGGTTGATGAGGTCAGGGCAGTAGACATAGTCTAAATGGATTTCAGTAAGGCCTTTGGTAAGGTTCCACATGATAGGCTGCTTTGGGAGGTTAGAACAAAGAACAAAGAACAAAGAAACCTACAGCATAGGAACAGGCCCTTCGGCCCTCCAAGCCTGCGCCGATCAAGATCCTCTGTCTAATCTGTCATCTATTTTCTAAGGGTCTGTGTCCATTGGCTCCCTGCCCATCCATGTACCTGTCCAAATATATCTTAAAAGACACTAACGTGTCTGCGTCTATCACCTCCGCTGGCAACGCATTCCAGGCACCTACCAACTTCTGCGTAAAGAACTTTCCATGCATATTTCCCTTAAACTTGCCTCCTCTCACTTTGAACTCATGTCCCCTAGTAATTGAGTCCCCCACTCTGGGAAAAAGCTTTTTGCTATCCACCCTGTCTATACCCCTCATAATTTTGTAGACCTCAATCAGGTCCCCCCTCAATCTCCGTCTTTTTAATGAAAATAATCTTAATCTACTCAACCTCACTTCATAGCCAGCACCCTCCATACCAGGCAACATCCTGGAGAACCTCCTCTACACCCTCTCCAAAGCATCCACATCCTTTTGGTAATGTGGCGACCAGAACTGTACACAGTACTCCAAATGTGGCTGAACCAAAGTCCTATACAACTGCAACATGACCTGCCAACTCTTGTACTCAACACCCCGTCCAGTGAAGGAAAGCATGCCGTATGCCTCCTTGACCACCCTATTGACCTGCGTTGCCACCTTCAGGGAACAATGGACCTGAACACCCAGGTCTCTCTGTTCATCAATTTTCCCTAGGACTTTTCCATTTACTGTATAGTTCACCCTTGAATTTGATCTTCCAAAATGCATCACCTTGCATTTGCCCGGATTGAACTCCATCTGCCATTTATCTGCCCAACTCTCCAGCCTATCTATATTCTGCTGTAATCTCTGACAGTCCCCTTCACTATCTGCTACTCCACCAATCTTAGTGTCATCTGCAAACTTGCTGATCAGACCACCTACACCTTCCTCCAAACCATTTACATATATCACAAACGACAGTGATCCCAGCACAGATCCCTGTGGAACACCACTGGTCACAGGTCTCCAATTTGAGAAACTCCCTTCTACTACTACTCTCTGTCTCCTGTTGCCTAACCAGTTTTTTTATCCATCTAGCTAACACACCTTGGACCCCATGTGACTTCACTTTCTCCATCAGCCTGCCATGGGGGACCTTATCAAATGCCTTACTGAAGTCCATGTATATGACATCTACAGCCTTTCCCTCATCAATCAACTTTGTCACGTCCTCAAAGAATTCTATCAAGTTGATAAGACATGACCTTCCCTGCACAAAACCATGTTGCCTATCACTGATAAGCCCATTTTCTTCCAAATGGGAATAGATCCTATCCCTCAGTATCTTCTCCAGTAGCTTCCCTACCACTGACATCAGGCTCACCGGTCGATAATTACCTGGATTATCCTTGCTGCCCTTCTTAAACAAGGGGACAACATTAGCAAGTCTCCAGTCCTCCGGGACCTCACCAGTGTCTAAGGATGCTGCAAAGATATCTTTTAAGGCCCCGGCTATTTCCTCTCTCGCTTCCCTCAGTAACCTGGGATAGATCCCATCCAGACCTGTGGACTTGTCCACCTTAATGCCTTTTAGGATACCCAACACTTCCTCCTTCCTTATGTCAACTTGATCTAGAGTGAGCAAACGTCTATCCCTAACCTCAACCTCTGTCATGTCCCTCTCCTTGGTGAATACCGATGCAAAGTACTTGTTAAGAATGTCACCCATCTTCTCTGACTCAGCGCATAACTTTCCTTCTTTGTCCTTAAGTGGGCCAATCCTTTCTCTAGTTACCCTCTTGCTCTTCATATATGAATAAAAGGCTTTGGGATTTTCCTTAACCATGTTTGCCAGCAATATCTCATGTCCTCTCTTAGCCCTCTTAATCCCTCATTTCATATTCACTCGACATTCCCGATATTCTTGAAAAACTTCGTCTGTCTTCAGTCGCCTAGACCTCATGTATGTTAGATCGCATGGAATCCAAGGAGGGCTGGAAAATTGGATATACAATTAGCTTGATGATAGGAAGCAGAGGGTAATAGTGGAAGGATGCTGGTCAGACTGGAGGCCTGTGACTTGTGTGTGCCGCAGGGGTCAGTGCTGGGCCCATTGCTGTTTGTTATCTATATCAATGATTTGGATGAGAATGTACAAGGCATCATTAGTAAGCTTGCAGATGACGTTAAAGTAAGCGGTATCGTGGAGAGAAATTGCAGCAGGATTGTGATCTGCTGGAGAGGTGGGCCGAGAAATGGCAAATGGAGTTTGAAGTAGATAAGTGCGAGATGTTGCATTTTGGAAAATCATATCAAGGGAGGAGTTTCATGGTGAATAGTAGGGTTTTAAGAAGTGTAGTGGAACAGGGGGACCTTGGAGTTCAGGTGCACAGTTCTCCGAAAGTGGAGTCACAGATAGACAGGGCAGTGAAGAAGGCTTTTGGGACACTGGCCTTCATTAGTCAGGGCACTGAGTGTAGAAGTTGGGAAGCTATGTTGCAGTTGGACAGGACATTGGTGAAGCCATAGTTGGAGGATTGTGTTCAGTTTTGGTCACCTCGCTGTAGGAAGGATGTTATTAAACTGAAAAGAGTGAAGAAGAAATTTACAAGGATGGTGCCAGGACTCAAAGGACTGGGTTATAGGGGGAGTGTGGACAAGCTAGGACATTTTTCTTTACAGTGTAGGAGACTAAGTGGGGGATCTTACACAAGTGTATAAGATCATGAGAGGCAAAGATAGGCTGGATACTCTCAGTCTTTTTCCCAGGGTTGGGGATTCAAGGATTAGAGGGCATCGGTTTAAGGTAAGAAGGGAAAGAATAAATTGGAACCTGCGGGGCAACTTTTTTACACAGAGGGTGGTATGAATATGGAATGAGCTGTGGAAGTGGTTGAGGTGGGTACGTTAACAACATTTAAAAGGCATTTATGGGCCAAGTGCTGGGAAATGGGGTTAGCGTGGATGGACATTTTGGTCAGAATGGACCAGTTTGGGCCGAAGGGCCTGTCTCTGTGCTGTAGGACTCCATGACTCTATTACTCTATAGCCAGGTTATAGCCTGACAGGTTCATTTGAAATCACAAGCTTTCATAGCACTGCTCTTTTGTCAGATTAAGTCACTTCACCTGCTGAAGGAGCATCACTCCGAAAGCTTATGATTTCAAATAAACTTGTTGGGCTATATTCTGGAGTTGTGTGATTTCTGCCTTGTCCACCCCAGTCCAACACCAGCACCTCCACATCAGGCCATTGAGCTAATTGATGTCCCTCCGCACCTTCTGTACTTTTTAAAAATTCATTCATGGGATGGTGGCTATCACTGGCTGGACCAGCTTTTATTGCCCACTGCAATTTCCCAGAGGGCAGCTCAGTGTCTAACATGTTGCTGTAGGTCTGGAGTCATCTGTAGGCCAGACCAGGTGAGGATGGCAGGCTTCCTTCCCTGATAGGCATTACTGAACCAGATGGGCTTTTCCTGGCAATCGGCAATGATTTCATAGTTCTCATTAGGCTCTCAATTCCAGATTATTAATACTTTAAATTTAAATTCCAGATTCCAGGAGGGATCTTTTCCTTTTGTGACCTAGGTGGAACCACTGCAGTTATTGTGCAAGTGTTCCTGCGTATCGCCAGCCAAGTTTCCCTCAGAGCAATTTCCTGAATCTGTATCCTAAGGTTGTCAATTGTAAATGAATAGAACCTGTATTTACTCTGTATGTAAACCTCACGAAATGTAAAGACATCTTTCATTGTGGCAGATTCCTTGATTCTTACATTTTATGTCACATACTTTTGAGCCTCCCTTCTCCCTTTCAAACTGATGTATTATGCAGTGGACATTAATTCTAAACTAACACTGCAATCAAATTGCCTGTACAAAAGGACAACAGTTAAAATGAAGTATTCCCCTGTGACTGACGGATGATGAGAGGAATTGAAATATTCTGCTTGAGACAATTTAAGGTGAAAACAGATCTCTGTGTCAACTTCAGGTTTATATGACCTCCACATTTTATCTTTTGTGTACATTGACATGTCAAAACACTCCATTGTGGCAACGATAAAACAGCATCAATAATGTGATCAAGGTAAAGACACGCATTGCACTTATTCACACTCGTAACATTCTCACTAGATTCCCATTCTTAAAAAAAGAAATTGCCAATTTATTTAACTTGCATGAGTTATCAGCTTCTATTGAATGTCGGGACATGTAATAATACCAGGTTTCAATTGATTGTCCTCTTCATTTTTCTATGAATTATCAGTCTCCATTCAATGAGGGACTACCTGCAAGGTTAATCACACTTCACAGCACATCTGGGCACAATATTTCTAATATTGTTTGGACCATAAGAGTTCTATATGTTATTGATGGGCGGGTGATGGTCTAATAGCATTAGTGCTCAGCTGGTGGTCCAGGAGCCCAGGTAATGCTTTGGGAGCCTGGGTTTGAATCCTGCCTTGGAAGATGGAGGAAGTTGAATTTAGTAAAAAGCTGGAATAATCCAATCAATCCATTGCCGCTTGTTATTGAAACCCATCTGATTCACTAAAGGGAAGAAAAGTGCCGTTGTTACTTGGTCTGACCGGCATGTGACTACAGATCCACAACAATGTATTTGACTTTTAACTGTGCCCTGGACAAACAAGGGATAGACAATAATTGCAGACCTGGTCAGCATATGCTCACATCCTGTGAATGGATAGTTAAAGTAAATGTCATTGTGGGCACTTCTGAAAGACATTGACATATATTGAAAGAGCTCAGCAAAAGCTAAAAGAACAACATTGAGCTAAAGACCACAAAGCTGTACAGATTAACACCTTTTATAAATGAAACTTGCAACATGAGTACTGAGTCAGCAATGTGAACTGAGTTTCTAAGGAGGAGTACAGAGATATAGATACATCTTGGTATTATAGAAGAGCAATTCTAAACACAATGAGTAAACAAAGCAATATAATGTAAGGTGGAATAGTGGACAAATATTCTGGAATATTTCCTTAGTTTACCCTGGAGCCGGCAGTGACAGTGGAAGCAGGAAGCCTGAGGTGGCAGTGAGGGCGTCAAGCATTGTGAAGGATGTGAGCCTAGGACTGTAATGTCGAACTATTCACTGTGTTTCTCTGTCTTTTTGTACACTTTAGTAAGAAGGACTGTAACGTTAAACTTCTTAGCTTGCTTACTTTATTTTTCTGCTTTAAGATACTGTGCCTAGATACGTTTGTACCTGAGATGGTGCGATAAGTGGCAGCTTGTAAACTTTTCGCTGTGCTCATGGGAGCGAGTACATGTGACAATAAAAAAAAACGAATTCTCATTCTAATAAAAAGCTAATTCTAATGCTAAGAGAACTACGCAGCAGCTTTCACATCCTGACATTGTAAATCTCCAGCAAAATCCATGGCAATGAATAGCATGTAAAGGACCAAGCTGAACTGCCTTCCTGTCATCCTATGCTTCCTTGTATTCCCTTCAGAGAGGAATGTTACGGTGAGCCACAGGTTGTTGTGAGAGTAAGGCACAAACTTCAGAATGCTATAATAACTATGGCAGAGCTGTACAAGTTTAAGTAATTGTCCTTAATCAGGAATGACTCACAAACTGTGATTTATATTGTACATATTGTTTCGTTATAAGTGTTTGCATGTATCAGGTATGTGTATCAGAGTCAGGAACTAACGTTATGCATGAGTGTTGGGAATAGTTTCAGAGCTGAACCTCATTAGCATGTACCATGGCACAGCGGTAGTGTCCCTACCTCTGATTCAGGAGGGCTGGATTCAAGTTCCATCTGCTCCAGAAGAGTGCCACAATACACCTGAGCAGGTTGGTTAGAAATATCTGCAAGAACTGACCTGGGGCCGTCTGAACCGGGGTGCTGTGCTATTGCAATCAGTGTGCAGAATTAATCCAGATGGAATTCTTATTTCTTCAAAGTCAAAGTGGGATCAGTCAAACAACACAGAAAGCATCAACATACCCGACTGCAAGGATGAATAGCAGCAAAGTAGAAAGTTGGGTGAGGATGAAACTCAGAAATCGAACAGCTTAACAGCTCTCAGAATAAACCTCACTTGATTTATAATCTTTATTGTGTATGGAATTGACCATTGGGCCCTGGGCTATTGACAGTTAATCCAGTTCGTAGGATTAATAATTAAAATTGTAATTGCCCGTACGTGTTTGAGATTTCTCTCCTTTAGTGAAATTATGAATAAAAAGCAAAGTCACCATAATCTTACCAGACCATAGGGCTGTTCATTTATTATCTATATATAAGGAGTGAGGGCGTGAAGAGAGAGAGCGATAGAGAGCGAGAGAGATGATTGGTGGTTGTTTAACCTGAGGGTCACCATACCTATGGCAGGAGGACATGTTGAGAAGGACAGGCCTTCACATTACCCTCAGCTTGTGCAGGAGTTGAACCCCCCACTGACCTGCCATCCAACTAACTGAGCTAACCAACCCCTAAAATATGCAGCAACTCTGGTCATAAATACGGGAGTGATGGTGTGACAATGGACCCCATTGCATTGGTAAATCACATGTCTGGCTCACTGTATTTGCAGGATTTCCCTCTCAACGGGGAAATACTCCTAATTGGTGTTTGGATGTATGAGTTGCATGCCCAGATGCTTTATACTCTGCCCACCTTCCTAACCTAAAGAAAAAATCATAACAATGTTAAGGTTGGGCCCTAGGAGAGGTGTGCCAATTTGTGATAGTTCCAGACACTGCCCCAATCTGATGAATTAAACTGGACTTGTTCAGGGCATTTAACATGGACTAACATGCATTTTAACATGGACTACTTCAAATCCATGGTTGGTAGAGACAAGGTTCATTTGGAAAGAATCCTTTGCCTTGTAAATACCTTTCTCCCAGGTTCCAATGAAGATTTGTTTCTAAAGGAGCCAATTCAAGCAGATTTTGTTGAGTTTCAAATAAAGTCAGCTCATGACCCACTAAACTCAAGGAATTAATAATGCAACAACATGCACAGAGATTAGAAATAAGAGGTGGGTCTGAAAGAACAAAATTTTAAAAAAGACAAATAAACGCCTCAGTCTCTGAATTATTCACTAGAGCACATAGTTGAGTGCTGAGATTGTTACAATGGAGGTTATTGGTAGCACTGACATTGAGATTCTGTGTTTTGTACACTGAAATTACTTTGTCCTGATTCTTTTTGTTTTAACTGGTCTGTGATACTTGGCATAGGAGAGGTTCTTCCTTTTGTTACCCCCAGCTACACAGATGTAACTGGGCTATAGTTTTCTGACTGTGACCTTCACAGCATGCCATTGCTCAAACACGGACTGCAAAGCACACAAGAGTTCAGTCCCACTAGTGCATTCCAGTAGAGTGTGAAGATTGCTTATTAACCTATGTCCTTGTGCATTCTTCAAAGGCTAAAAATCACTAAATGGTTCTGCAGTTTGGGACATAATCTGCATGGGGTATTCTTTTGAGAAGGCAGTTGTTAAGGTTTTGCAGCCATGTGAGATCACAGTCCAGTCTGCTTTGCCGTTTCTTTGATGCCTTTAGAATTATTTACAATCATTTGCGCACAGAATGTTTTTCACATGCGTTATCTTGTCTCTATACCATTCATTTCTTAAAAACAGTTTGGAATGAATGACGAAAGACGTTTGTAGTATTTTGGGGATCAAACCAACATCATAACATTAAACGAAAAATTCGGTACAATAGCAACTCGTATTCATATATACCTTTAAAGCCAATTTAAGAAAACCAGGCAAGCCCACAATGTGACTCATCTGCTAGAAATATCATGTAGAGGCATGGAAGTGCCCATTCTCTATAAACTAAAGGAAAAGGTTCAATTCTCTTCTGACTTAGCCATGAGCTTGAGGAGTCTATGGTTCCTTATTGCTTTCTCCGTGCAATGCCTCAGCCAATCAGAGTTGACTTGCCAACCAGTCAGCCCCTTTCTTCCTGCAGTTTAAATTGTTGTAGGTGTTTGAAGTTTGGCATTCTGGCCTCTGTCTCAATGAATACAAGATAAAAATCTTAAGCAACGTTTCTCTCTTTGCAACAAAATGAGCGCAGTAAAATATGATAAGGCACATCACAGGATTCTATCAAACAAATGTCTACACTGAACCAGATCACAGCAGCTGACAAAAAGTTTGACCAAAACGGTCGGTCTTAAGAAATATCTTAAAGGTGTCAGCTGTTTAGGGAGGCACTTTCAGAAAACAAAGGAAGATGGTTGTTGTTGGAGGCCAGTCATCTCAGCTCCAGGACATCTCTGCAGTAGATTCTCAGGACAGTGACCTAGGCCCAACCATCTTCAGCTGCTTCTTCAATGACCTTCCCTCCATCACAAGATCAGAAGTGGGGATGTTCACTGATGATTGCACAATATTCAACACCATTCCCAACTCCTTAGATACTAAAATAGACCATGTTCAAAGATACTGAAGTAGTCCATGTTAAAATGCAGTATGCCCTGAACAAGTCCAGGCTTGGGCTGACAGCTGGCTATTAACATTCATGCCACATAAGTGCTAGGCAAATACCATATATGTCACATGAGTGCCTTCACAAGTGTGCACTTTCACCATCCAGGGAGACTATTTCTCCTCGATCATTGTTGACTAAGACCATAAGATATAGAAGCAGAACTCAGTCATTGGGCACATCAAATTTGCTCTCGCACTTGATTATGACATATATGTTTATCAAAATCTTTTTCCTGCCTTCTTCCCATAACTCCTCATCAACTCTATAATCCCCCATACTGACCTCCAACCACCTCACACTGATCCCAACAACTATACTGACCCCTAATTCCTCTCACTGACCCCTCCTCACACTGACACCTCCATGCACACTGACAATCTCCACAAATTTATCCTGCGCCCCTCCCTGAACCTACTTCAAATGCAACCCGATCCCTCTCCTCACCTGGCTTCAGACCAACAGGGATGTGGTTGACTTTGAACTGCCCTCTGTTAAATGCCAGCCTAGTCTGCAATGGCCACATCCAATGGACAATCTTTTTAAAAACAGTGAAGAGGTGGGACAGCCTGTATTGTGAGGACCAAAGTGAGAATCCCTTTCCTCAGGTTAGAGATACCTGGAATGGTGAATGGGGACTGGTCTAATACAATTTCATTAAAAATAACTTTCTTGGACATATTATGATAGACCCACAGTGTGTGGAACTTCAGCTCAGATGTTTTGGCCGATGGGTAGAGACCTGTTAGCACATGTTGACACAACAGTTGAATCCCCAAAACACTGACGTTTAGCATGAAATGTTAATAGCTGCTGTTTGGATTGATTTCAAAAAGTTTCACATTCGCCCTGCTGAAGACATCCCTCTGCTTTGTGTAACAAAATTGGATGGCAACTCCTGATAAATGTGTTTTTGATTTTGCTATACCTATCTTGGACAGTTTCCATTGGGGTAATTTTCCTTTCACGAGTCTCAATGCAGATTTTTGCGTGCTGAGAAATGCAAATCAGGCCCAGATTAAAGTGCTGTGTGCTGTGAAGGTGAAAATGCTTTACAAATGTTCTCTCACCAAAACATTTTCTCTCTATTTTCCAGCTGTACTCATCCACTTTAATATGGAAATCCCGACAGTACCTCCTCTTTAATGTCTCGGTCATCATTATCTAAGATGGGACACAAGGCAAAAACAATTTTTGGAATGTCTAATGGCCAGTTTTAAGGCTGTAGTGAAGAAAGAACCCTGCATCACCAATTCCCCTCCTAGGTTTGACTGAAGAGACCAATTTTGTTTGCCTATATATTTCCCTAGATTTTCAGTCACTTTCACTAACGCTTGCCATCATCCCCAAAATTGACCTGAGCTTTTATCTGTGTCTCTGTCACTGGAGCATAAAATAAAAGAAAAAGGAACATGGGAAGGCCCTTCAGTCCTTTGAGATATCTTCTACATTCAGTGAAATCATGACTGATCTTCGACATCCATAGAGTCTTGGAGATATACAGCGCAGAAACAGACACTTTGGTCCAGCTCATTCACGCCGACAAGATATTCTAGATTAATCTAATCCCATTTGCCAGCATTTGGACCATGTCGCTCTAAACCCTTTCCATTCATGTACCCATTCAGATGCCTTTTAAATATTGTCTTTGTACAACTTCCTCTGGCAGCTCATTCCATATACACACCACACTCTACGTGTAAATCTTTCCCCTCTCACCTTAAACCTATGCTGACTAGTTTCGAACTCCTCTGCCTCGGGGTAAAGAGAGTGCGAGGCCAGACTGGGAAGGTAAGCTTTAGTTAGAAACATCTTACACCGCGTGACTGCGGCTTTCAGTTGTTTCAGCGGAGGAGGAGTCCCAGAGCGGGCGCGAGTGGTTGCCTGGGTAATGGTTATCTTTTACCCAATAAATTTGGGAAGTAACCATGACATCACGGTGGGGTGGGCAATAAACGTAGAAATAGCTAATACGTGTAAAAATGGTACAGCAACTATCATGGGGGATTTGAATCTACATATCGATTGGTCAAACCAGGTCGGTCATGGCAACCTTGAGGAAGGGTTCATTGAATGTATTTGCGATAACTTCCTTGAACAATATGGAATGGAACCTGTGAGGGAGCAAGCTATCCTAGATCTAGTCCTGTGTAATGAGACAGGAATAATTAATGATCTCACAGTTAGGGATCCTCTCGGAAAGAGCGATCCAGTATGGTGGGATTTAAAATACAGAGGGAGCGTGAGAAGGTTAAATCCAGTACCTATGTCCTGTCCTTGAACAAAGGAGACTAGGAAGGAATGAGGGAGGAGTTAGGTAAAGTAAAATGGGAGCAAAAACTTTATGGTGGGTCAATTGAGGAAGAGTGGAAGACTTTCAAAACGATTTTTCACAGTGCTCAGTAGAAGTATATTCCAGTGATAAGGAAGAGCTGTAGGAAAAGAGAGAGCCAGCCATGGATGTCTAAGGAAATAAAGGAAAGTATCGGATTGAAAAAAAACACATACAATAAAACAAAGGGTAGTGGGAAACTAGTAGACTGGGAAATCTTTAAAGGCCAATAGAAGTTATAAAGATGAGTACGGTAGATAATGAGAGTAAACTAGCTCAAAATGTAAAAACAATCAGCAAAAGTTTCTATGAATATGTAAATCATAAACGTGTGGCAAAGATAAACATTTAGATGATGAGAAGGCCAACTTAATAACTGGGAATGAGGAAATAGCCGAGGCATTAAACAGTTATTTTGTGTCAGTCTTCACAGTGGAAGACACAAATAACATGTCGAAAACTAATGGCAAGAGGGTTATAGCAGGTGAGGACCTAGAAACTATCACTATCACTGAGGAGGCAGTGCTGGGCAAGTTAATGGGGCTAAAGGTAGATAAGTCTCCTGGCCCTGATGAAATGCACCCCAGGGTACTAAAAGAGGTAAAGGGGGAAATAGCAAATGCACTAGTAATTATTTACCAAAATTCGCTGGACTCTGGGGTGGTTCGCACAGATTAGAAAATGTGACGCCACTGTTTAAAAAAGGAAGTAGAAAAAAAGCAGGTAACTACAGGCCAGTTAGCTTAACTTCGGTAGTGGGGAAAATGCTTGAATTTATCATTAAGGAAGAAATAGCAAGACATCTGGATATAAGTTGTCCCATTGAGAACACCCAGCATGGGTTCATGAAGGTTAGGTCATGTTTAACTAATTTGGTGTAAGTGTTTGAGGATATTACTTGCATGGTGGACAATGGGGAACCTGTGGATATGGTGTATCTGGATTTACAGAAGGCATTTAATAAGGTGCCACACCAAAGGCTGCTACAAAAGATAAAGTTGCACGGTATTACAGGTAATGTATTGGCATGGATAGAGAGTTGGTTGACCAGTAGAAAGCAAAGAGTAGGGGAAAATGGGTGCTTTTCTGGTTAGCGGACAGTGGCTAGTGGTGTGCCTCAGGGATCAGTGTTGGGATTGCAATTGTTTACAATTTACATAGATGATTTGGAGTTGGGAACTAAGTGTGGTGTGTCAAAATTTGTAGGTGACACTAAGGTGAGTGGTAGAGCAAAGTGTGCAGAAGACAGCAGAGGGATGTAGATAGTCTAAGTGAGTGGGTAAAGGACTGGCAGATGCAGTACAATGTTGATAAGTGTGAAGTCATCCATTTTGGTAGGAATAACAGCAAAATGGGCTATGTTTTAAATGGTAAAAAATTTCAGCATGCTGCTGTGCAGAGGGACTTGGGTATCCTTGTGCATGAATCGCTGAAGGTGGGATTACAGGTGCGGCAGGTAATTAAAAAGGCAAATGGAATTTTGTCTGCCATTGCTACAGGGATGGAGTTTAAAACCAGGGAGGCTATGCTGCAGCTGTATAGGGTCCTGGTGAGGCCACACCTGGAGTACTGTGTGCAGTTTTGGTCTCCTTATTTGAGAAGAGATATACTAGCACTGGAGGGGGTGCAGAGGAGATTCACTTGGTTGATTCCAGAGTTGAGAGGGTTGCATTATGAGGAGAGACTGAGTAGGCTGGGATTATGCTCATTGGAATTCAGAAGGATGAGGGGAGGTCTTATAGAAACATAAAAGATCATGAAGGGAATAGATAAGGTAGAGGCAGGGAGGTTGTTTCCACTAGCAGGTGAAACTAACTCCAGGGGGCATAGCCTCAAAATAAAGGGAAGCAGATGTAGGTCTGAGATCAGGTGGAGCTTCTTCACCCAAAGGATTGTGAATCTGTGGAATTCCCTGCCCAGTGAAGCGGTTGAAGCTACCTCGCTGAATGTGTTTAAGGCAAGGCTAGATAAATTTTTGAACAGTAAAAGAATTAAGGGTTGTGGTGAACGGGCGGGTAAGTGGAGCTGAATCTCAGAGAGATATTAAATGGCATGCCAGGTTCGATGGGCCAGATGGCCTACTCCTGCTCCTAGTTCTTATGTTCTTATGTTCTAAAGACCATCACCCTATCCATGCCCCTCATGATGTTATAAACTGCAATAAGATCAACCCCCAGTCTCTGAGCTCCAGGGGAAAAGATCTTCAGCCTTTCTGACCTTTCCCTATGGCTGAAACCCTCCAAACCTGGAAACCCCGTAAATCTTTTCTGAACTCTTTCAAATTTCACAACATCCTTCCCATAGCGAGGAGACTAGAATTAAGCACAGTATTCCAATAGGGGCCTAACCAATATCCTGTACAGCCGCAACATGACCTCCCAACTCCCTATACTCAATGCAGTAAACAACAAAGACAAGAATTTCAACATCATTTTCCTGCATTATTCCATATCACATGATGCTTTTTAACATGGCAAATATCTATCAGTTTCTGTATTGAACAATCTCAATGATTGAGCCTGCACAGCCATTTGGGAATTCCAAAGATTCAGCCCCCTCCAAGTGAAGAAACTCCTTCTCCTCATCCAAAAATATTGTGCTTTTGAATGTGATCAGCTCTTATTCTAATAAACTCCAGAGAATATAGACCAAGTTTACTTGATCTTTCCTCACAGAACGTTCCCAATGTCACATGAATTAGTTTGATGAATGTTCATTGCACTCCTTCATGGATGAGTATTATTTCCTGTAGGTGAGGAGACCAAACTTTCACATGATATTCCCGATGTGGTCTTCCCCAGGTTCTGCAGTTAGACAGTTTTACAGCTATGCTCCACTCCACTTATGGTACAGGCCAACATACCAGTTGCCTTTTTAATTGCCTCCTGTGCCGACATATTAACTTTCAGTGACTCATGAACATGGGCACCCAGTTCCTTAGATGTTCCCAGCCTCTTATTATTTAAAGCATACTCTGTATTTCTGTTTTTCCAACCAAAGTGGATAACCTCGAATTTCTCCACATTGTCTTCCGTCAACCAATTTTTGTCCATTCACTCAGCCTCTCTAAATCAGCTTGAAACATCTTTGCTCCCACCTCACAACTCACACTTTCACCTGGTTTGGCATCATCAACAAACTTGGAAAGATTACATTTAATGCACCCATTGAAATCATTGGCGTGGGTTGTGAACAGTTCTATCCCAGGCACTAATTCTTGTGATACCCTATTAGTTACAGCTTGCCAACCTGAGAAGAACTCATTTATTCCAATTTACTGTTTATGAACCAGTTCTCAATCCAGGTCACTGCCCTGCCCCCAACCCCATAGGCTCTCATTCAGTTTTCTAACCTCTTGCGCAGGATCTTATCAAAAGATTTTTGAAAATCTAGAATATACAACATCCACCAGATTCCCCCCTATTTATTCTCTTAGTTGTTTTATCAAAAATAAAACAACAGGTTAGTTAAATGTTTCCATTTCATAAATCCATTGTAGTGTAGCCACCAGCTTCCAATTTGCAGGAGCCAAACCAGACTTCTATTTATTCATTCCTGATGTGGGTGTCAGTGGCTGAGCCAGCCCTTATTGCCTGTCCCTGGTTGCCCTTGAGAAAGTGGGGGTGAGCTGTCTTCTCGAATTGCTACAGTTCATGTGCTGTAGGTAGATTCAAATGCCCTCAGGGAGGGAATTCCAGGATTTTGGCCCAGCAACAATGAAGGAACAGAGATAATAGGAACTGCAGATGCTGGAGAATTCCAAGATAATAAAATGTGAGGCTGGATGAACACAGCAGGCCAAGCAGCATCTCAGGAGCACAAAAGCTGACGTTTCGGGCCTAGACCCTTCATCAGAGAGCTAATGAAGAACCAGAGATATATTTCCAAGTCAGGATGGTGAGTGACATGAAGGGGAACCTGCAGGGGGTGGTGTTCCCATGCATCTGCTGCCCTTGTCCTGCTAGATGATAGTGGCTGTGGGTTTGGAAGGTGCTGTCTGAGGATTTCTGGGTGAATTTGAAAGCTGTCCGATAAAGTATTATCCCTCTTTCAACACTCTGGGATGTAGATCATCAGGACGTGGGGATTTACTTGTTGTAAGTCCTATTGAATTGTCTTGTACATTTTTAAAATGAATATCATTTTCTTGACGTTCCTTATTTACATTAATCTCCAGACTCTCCATTATTTCTGAGAGGGTTTTAATGTTGTCCTCTGTGAAGTTGAGTGCAAAGTATATGTTTAATTCAATTGCCATTTCCTCATTTCACATTGCAAAATCTCTTATCTTTGTTTGTAATGGACCCACTTTTTTTTCTTCCGTTCCTTTTCATGCGCCTGTTTTTTATTGGCCATTTTTATGTTTCCCTTTAGTATATTCCTATATCCCGTTTCTTCATCTTTTTTTTCTTTGTCCTCCTTTTCAGAATTCTAAAACCCTCCCAATCTTTGGGCTTACCTTATCTTTTAGCCTCTTCATAAGTCGCTTAATGCAATCCCTGATTTCTTGCATTGTTCATGGTTGGAGCACTTTATTGGGTTTCTATGAATTGAAGGACTGTATTTTGGTGTAAAGTGCCTAGTAATTCTTCAAAAGTTAGCCATTGCCAATGTGTCATTAGCATCTTTCAAAATTATCTCTCAATCCACCATAGCCACTTTCCCCCTCACACTTCCATAGTTTCCTTTGTTTAGATTTAATACCTGGGGCAGAAGTGTATCAGAGCGGGCAAATAATTTACTTCCACTGGAGGGAAAGTAGATTGGAATCTGGTTTGCTCTTAGTAAGCATACCTCACAGCTACAATGGGCTGTGAGCAGCTAAATGGTCTGGCAGTGCATCTTCGGTCTGGTCTCCTGCTGTGCCAGACAGAGCTCAGCAGAGGGTGTTTGCTGGTTTTGCAGGAATATATTTCACCATGTCCTGTTGAGTTGGCCTTTCTGTGTTTCAGAATCTATTTAACTCTCTTTAAAGATATTTAATAATCATATTTTCCTGAGAGACAGAGTACCAAAGACACACAGACTGCTGAGACAAGAGAAATATCCTTGTTGCTATCCAATAAAAGATGACCCCCAATTTTGAAGCAATGATTCTTTCTTCTGAACTGACCCGTAAAGGAAATCACCACATCCATGCCCAGCTGGTCAAGACCACTCAGGATCTTATACATGTCAATCAAATCTCCCTCACTAGGCCTGGACTCTCCAAACTTTCCTCATAAAACAACACACTCATTCCAGGAAGCATGCTCAGAACTGCCTCCAACATATTTAAACCCTTCCTTGGCAGCTTGGAGAAGTTCTGAGTCCCAGTTTCAGCTGCTCTGCTCAGAGACTGTTGCTGTGCAAGTTTTAGAAAATAGCATCTTCGCTGTCCTCTGCTCAGTCTCTTTTTCTACAAACTGAGTAAACTGGAGACCCAACACAGTAAGAAAAGAACCTAAAACTGGCCTCAACAAGATTTTCTGAGGAAATCACCAAGCCAAAGATAAGGCATGTTTGTACCTGGAAATGATCTTCTAAAAAAATCACAATTTTACTGTATGTTTGATGTAATTTTCTCAATTGTATTTCCACCCTGGATTCAGTGATTGTTTGTATTTATGTAGTGCTTTTCACTTATGAAGGTTGTATTCCCTGAATTTAGAGGTTTGTAATTTCATTTGATTCAGTTTTCAAGATTTATTGAGGCATGGATTTGACCGAATGACACCTTGACTCCAGGGGTTAAATTCCAGGGATAGATCACACGAGTATTGTACTCATTAGAATTTTGAAACCTAAAGGTAATGGTTTGATTGAATTTTTCATGATTTTAAGAATAGGAGATCAGGTAGTTAAAGAGAAACTATTTCTCCTGGTCAGAGATTCTACAACTAAGGGGCTTTAGAGCCAAATCTTTCAGGAGTGAAACTAAGAGACGTTTCTACACAGCAAGGATGACAGAAACACACTTCTTCAAATGTACAATGATACTAAGTCACTTGTAAATTTTAAATCTCAGATGGAGATGTTTGTTGACTGAAGGCATTAAGGGATATGGCGTAAAAGCATGGAATCAGATCACAGATCAACCATGATCTTGTTGGATGATAAAACAGGTTTGAGGGGCTGAATGGTCTCCTCCTGTTGCCAAAATACTTCACAAATGTGTTTTTTAAAATTTGTTTTGTTCTCAGCAAGAAGAGATGGAGCGCTGCTATCACCCACTTGTCGTTTCGAATGAATGGTTATAAAAGAAGTTGTGAGAATTTTCCCCTCCCTGGTGTGACGTAAACGACAGTGAGAAAGATGGGAAAATACGGGGAGAGAATGAAAAAATCAAATTCTCTCCAGAAATATTTTCCCCTCCAGCCATAAGTGTTGACTTCAGAATCTTACCATTGAGCAGTGACTATCTTAATTCCATGCATTTGGATCTCATTAGAGCCCCAACTTGTCATCCTTTCCAATTCTCCTCTCCTTCCTCAAGAACTTAAGACAGAGCAGGCACCTGGCAGCTGAGTTCACTAAATGTGTGTCCCAGCTAACATGCAACATTCCAGAATATTCTGTGGCCATTAACTTACTCAGCTCTTTGAACACACAAATCAACACCAGCACAGCATTGACCTTGCAATGTCATCCTGTCTGCTCTTGGACCAAATCAGACACCACTTCTCCTTCTACACTTTACTTTGGAGCTCAGGGATACCTAAGACTTGCATGTTCCTGCCAGATCTCTGCCTAGAGACACAGGCATCACATATATTTGAACAGGAACCATCTTCTGGCTCGCAGCTTGCTTTCTTAGTGCCCACTCACTTTATCAGTGACTTGGAGGCTGCCAGCCTCTGGAGTCTGCATTGTTTTATTTAGGTCAGAGTGGGAGGAAAGGAGCCTGTTATTGTGAGAGCACTGGACTATCGAGGGGCAGACATATTGCTGTGCAGCATCATATTACATCGACACCAAATTTGAGGCATATGCCAGCAGCTTACACAGCAAACACCCTGCTTGTGCTTCAAACAGATGGTCATGCCTGAATTTTTTCACATCTCCATTTTAAATGAGTGTCCTTTTATTCTGTAACTATATCCATTAGTTTGTGATTCCTCCAAATATGGGAACATCCCCTCAACATCTAATCTATCAAACTCCTTGTAAATTTCAATAAACTCACTCCTCACTTTTCTAAATGCTTAATTAATGAAGACCTAATCTGTTTAGCTGCTCTTGATAAGGTCAACTCTTTCATCCCTGCCTAGTGGAATTCTTTGGAACTGCCTTCAATGCTGGTTAATCCTTAGATGGTCAGAATAGCCTCCTTCTGTCCTATATGTTTCCATAAACATTTGACGAATTAGACTAAATGAAATTAGAACAAAACAAGTGTCCTGATAATGGTAATGGAATTGTGACTGTTCTTTTTCTTTAGAAAGAGGTTTCTAAATCTGAGAAGTCTAAGTAGAGAGATAACAAGGTGTGGAGCTGGATGAACACAGTCAGGCCAAGCAGCATCAGAGGAGCAGGAAGGCTGAAGTTTTGGGTCAAGACCCTGCTTCAGAAAATGCACCTGTTATCTCAGATTCTCCAGCATCGGCAGTTCCTACTGTCAGCCTAAGTAGTGACTTCTATTTTGGTTTGTAGACCAATGTTTGTTTTACACTCGTCCCTTTCTTGTATTTTTATGTCACTGATTGCAGGTGCGAGTCTGGAATGAACAATGGAATTAACGAGATCATTTGGACAAGAGCTAAAAAATACTGTGAAGCATGAAAGAGGGTGTCAAAGAGTCAGTGTCTATGAAGTGTTTAACAGAAGTAAGAGGGTGAAAGAAAATATTTGCCCAACCCCATAAAAAAATTGAATTAGGCGAGGGAGAATAGCCTGAGAATTCAGGGAGATAGTTCAAGCTGAAAGTGACTTGTAGCCGATAGAAATATTTTGGTAATTTACGATCATTCAGTTCACAAATCTAGGACAGTTAATTGTTATTCTCTCTTCTGAAATGAATTTAAAATAACCTTTTCTGCGGTATGTTTATTTATAGATTTAATGCAATGCCCACTTAAATTAAATCCAATTGATGCTGTGCACTTGGATTGAGAATAGGTGGAAAGATTTTTTTTGTGAAGCGAAGCAGAATAAGATACAATTCCTAGCAGTGAAAAAAGGTCATTTGGCCCAAGATGCCCATGTTGGCATTTATGCTCTGCACAAGCCTTCCCCCATCCCCTCTTCATCTCAACCTATTAGTGTATCTTTCACTTCTTTTTCTCACTCCTGTTCTTATCTCATTTTTGTCCCTGCCTCAAGCTATCTTTTGTGGTAATGAGCATCTTTAGTCACATTCTCAGGGTAAATACAGCATGACTGAATTCCGTAGCAGATTTATTAGTGGCTGTCTTACAGCTGTGGCCTCCTCACTCTAGTCTTTTATTTTAAATAGCGTTACTTGCCATACTTTTAGGGGTGACCTGCTGCAATACATTTCAAGCCAGTTTAGGGGAGGTTCACCAGGTTAATTCCAGAGATGTAAGAAAACAAATTGAGCAGTTTAGGCCCATAGTCTCTGGAATTTAGGAGAATGAGAGGAGATCTAATTGACATAAATAAGCGGCTAAAGGTGATTGAAAAAGTAGATGGAGAGAGGATGTTTCCTCATGTGGGGCAACCTAAAACAAAAGGTTACAGCTTTAGGATAGGGGCGACAGATTTAAAACCGAGACGAGGAGAAATTACTTCTCTCAAAGGTCATTAATCTGTGGAATTCACTAACCCAGAGTATAGTGGGTGCTGGGACATTTGTGTAAATTTAAGGAGGAGATAGAGAGGTTTTTCATTAGCAATGGGCTAAAGGGTTATGGAGATCGGACAGGGAAGCTGAGCTGAGATCAGCCATGATCGTATTGAATGGCAGTGCAGGCTCAACGGGCTGAATGGCCTATTCCTGTTCCTAGTTCTTATGCCAATTTATACCAGGTGATGGGGGTGTGGTGTTGGAGGGGAATTGTGTGGTACATGGTCTGGCATTGAGATGCACATACTGCATGGAATATAACATGGCTCCCACCCCCAGGAATATTAGGGACAGAGGACAGACAAACCATCCTGTGAATGGCACTGCCCCTGTCCCTGTGCTACTGCCAAATTCCTGCCTGAAAGTGTGGGATAGAAACAAAAGCAATTAAATAAACAGCTGCAATGTTTGAAGTTAAATTCAAGACACCAAGAGATGCCACTATATCTGAATGCAGGAAGGACTTGATTGATAAGAAGAGCAAGAATTGCATTTATATAGTACTTTCCACAACCACCAAATACCTCAACATTTTTAACAGCTAAGGAAGGGTTTTTTTGAAATGTTGCAATGAAGGAAGCACTACTGAAGACTCACAGACAGTAGGGTTTGACAAATAGCAATTTTATAGGAGCCAGATCATCTGTGTTTGTGATATTGATTGAGTGATAAACATCAGGGCGAACTCCCCTGCTGTTCTTGGAAATAATGCCAGGGAAATCAAATACATTCACCCAGGTACACACAAAGGGGTTTGGTTGAACCTCCCTTTTGAGAGGGACCTGGGTTTGATTCCACCCTTGGGAAACTGTCTGCTTAGGGTTAGCACATGCTCCCCATGTCTGCATGAGCTTCCTCCAGGTACTCTGGTTCCCTCCCACAGTCCATAGATGTGCAGGTTAGGTGGTTTAGCCATGCTAAATTGCCCCACAGTGTCCAGGAATGTATAACCTGAGTAGATTAGCCATAGGGAAAGCAGAGGTTACAGAGGTAAGGTTGAGGTGCATCTTGTAGGATGCTCTTCAGTGGGGCAGTGCAAACTCGATGGGCCAAATGCTCTGCTTCCACACTGTGGGGCTTCTATTCTAGCACCACCACAGGTGCATCTCTCCCTCAGAACCACCCTGGAATATTAGCCTGGTTTCACCCTAATCCTAATCCTGACCCTGGCCCTAAACCTAACCCTAAATTTGGACTTGGTTTGCGCCACTTCTTAAAAATCAAACTCACAGGATATAGGTATTGTTGGCTAGACCAGCATTTGTTACCCATCCTTAATTGCCCAAAGTACAGTTAAGACTCAGTCCCATTGCTGTGGGTCTGGAGTCACTTGTAGGCTGGATTGGGTAAGGATGGCTGATTTCCATCCTCAAAGGGCAGTGAACCAGATGGTTTTTAAACAGCAATTGACAACAGTTGCGTACTCACAGTTTCCCAGTTCTTTATTTTACTGAGTTTAAATTTCCCCATCTGCTGCATTGGGATTTGAACTCATTATCCTGGGGTTTCACAGAGTGCTAGATCACACGCAACCTCCCCAGACCTGGGGCAATGTGACCCTTAATTAAGTGTGGCATCCACTGAGCTATGGCTGATACACTTCACAATCGTACGATTGCGATGCTGTTCACCGACATTCACAGATTTCTGAAACTAGGTACTCAGCTTCAGCACTCTACAATCCACGGTCTGACAGCCAGAAAGACTGTTAGGATACAGCGACAATGAGCACTCTAACTTGTCACTGGGAACCCTTGTGAAGATACAGAGCAGGCTTTCACGCAATGCATTCTCCCCTTTAGGAAGCCACATGCGTACTTCTGCTCTGAAATTGAAGACCATGAGATATAAGGGCAGAATTAGGCCTTTTGGCCCACTGAGTCTGCTCTACCATTCTATCATTATCAATATTCTCCTGCTTTCTCCCTGCTGCCTTTGATCCCTTTACCAATCAAGAACCTATCTATCTCTGTCTTAAGTACACTCAGCATGTGATAATACAGGCTATTCTATTCTATTCTATCCTATTCAATGACATGGCCTCCACAGTCCTTTGCAGCACTGAGTTCCACTAATTCACCACCATCTGGCTGAAGACATTGCTCCTCATCACAGTTCTAAGGGACCATCCCCTCACTCTGAGGCTGTGCTCTTTGATTGCAGCCCCTCCTATTCATGGAAACATCTACTCCACGTCCACGCTGTCCAGGGCTCTCCTCATTCTGTAAGTTTCAATCTGATCCCACCTTATCCTTTGAACTCCATCAAGTACTTGATCCAGAGTCCTCAAATGACAAGCCTATATCATACACAACAAAAGAAGTCTCGGGTCATACTGTATACAAAATCAAGGAATTCAGGATGCTGGAAATCATAAACAACAATGGAAATTGCTGGGAAAGCTCCGTAGGTCTGGCAGGATCTGTGGGGAGAATACAGACTTAACACGTCAGGTCTAGCAACCCTTCTTCAGAATGTTAGGCTGATTGTTGTTGCTAGGCTGCTGAAGGACTCCTGCTCGTAATGATTGACAATATGTCTTCTGCTGACCCAGGTCAACCAGAAGAGGGCATTGACAAGCTTTGGAAGTCAATTTTAGTGGCTCAGGGGACAATGCCAAAGTTGCCTGTTTAAGCTGTGGGCCCCAGCAAAAATAACACTGACGGCCAAGTAAAGGGACAGAACACAGCATTGCTCAAATGTGCAGAAATCAAATATTGGTTCCAAATTTGAAGCTTTGGCTTTTAAGCTGGAAATTCAAGGAATTGCAAAGACCAGAATTCCTGCAAAATACTTGCTGCTCTCAAAGATTTGCTAAGAACTCACCCGGAATCTGTTATACTTCCCGAAAAGCTTTGGCAGTGCGACACCAGTTCGTCTGAGGAAATTCAGGTTCAAAAGTGAATCTTGATGCTGTCCATAAATCACTGCTAAAGTTTTGTAAATATTTGTTTTGTAGGGAGGCAGCTCTGCTGTGTAAATGGTTGGGGGGGGCCGACCTACAGCAAACGTTTTCCCTTGTGGGGTTATCTAGAAGGAGAAGTTACAGTTTCAGGAGAAGGTGCAGCAGGTTTAAAGCAATTATTTCTCTCAAAGGGTCATGAATCTGCGGAATTCACTCACCCAGATTGCGGTGGATGCTGGAACATTGAGGTGGTAAACGGGTTTTGAATAGTGATATCAACCCTTACTAATAGAGGTGGTCAGGGTAATAGAGAGTGGTCAGGAAAGTGGAGTTGACACCAAACTGAGATCAAACATCATCATATCAAATGATGGTGCAGATTCGGGCGGCTGGATTACCATCTCCTGCTCCCAGGTCCCATGCTGTTATATGGAAATTTCTGAAAGGAAGAGGACATTATTGCAGGGACGAACCTAGGGCATCTTTCTTGCTTGAGTGCTTCTTTTCAGGTCCAGTGTAATTAGCGTAATATGGGGTAATTCACTATTATGGTCTTCTACCACTGGGCTAATATGTGGAGTCACTCTGTATTGTGTCATAGAGTCATACAACATGGAAACATACCCTTTAGTTCAACTAGTCCACTCCAACCAGGTTCCCAAATCAAACTAGTCCCAATTGCCTGTGTTTGGCCCATATCCCTCCAAACTCTTCCTATTTATGTACTTATCCAAATATCTTTTCAACGTTGTAACTGTACCTGCATCTACCACTTTCTCTGGCAGTTCATTCCATACACGCGCCACTCTCTGTGTAAAACACTTGCCCTTTGTGTCCTTTTTAAATTTTTCTCCTCTCACCTTAAAAATATGTCCCCTTAGGGAGAAGACCCTTGCTATTCACCTTATCTATACCCCTCATGATTTTATAAACGTCTATAAGGTCACCCCTCAACCTCCTATGCTCCAGTGAAAAATGTCCCAGCCTATCCAGCCTCTCCTTATAACTGAAACCCTCCATTCCTGGCAACGTCTTTTTCTGAACCCTCTCCAATTTAATAATACCCTTCCTATAACAAGGCAGCCAGAACTGCCCACAGTATTCCAGAAGAGGCCTCATCAATGTCCTGTACAAACTCAACATGACTCCCGAGCTCCTATACTTAAAGGACTGAGCAAGGACGGCAAGTGTGCTAAACATTTTCTTAGTGTGTCTACATGTGACACAAATTTCCAAGAATTATGTACCTGAGCCTCTAGGGCTCTCTGTTTTACCACACCACCAAGGGCTCTACTATTAATTATATAAGCCCTGAACTTGTTTGTTGGTAGTAGGGAAATATTAGAAAAGGTTCTCAGGGACAAGATCTATATACATTTCAAAGCAAATGGACTCATGAGTGATAAGTAGCATGGTTTTGTGCAGGGGAGGTCACACCTCATTAACACATTTGAGTTTTTTGAGGAGATGACCAAGATAATTGATGAGGGAAAAGTGGTTGATGTTGACCACAGGCACTTCAGTAAAACCTTTGACAAGATCCCTCATGGTAGACTAGTACAAAACATGAAGTCACGTGGTATCAGGTGAGCAGGCATGATGCATACAGAACTGGTTTAGTCATGGGAGAAGGAGGGTAGCGGTGGAAGGATGCTTTTTAGAATGGAGGGCTATGACTAGCGGTGTTCCTCAGGAATCATTGCTGTTCATGATCTACACAAATGATTTGGAGGAAAATGTGGCTGGTCTGTTTAGTCAGTTTGTGGACGAAACAAAGAATGGTGGAGCTGTAGACAGTGACGAGGATTATCAGACGATGCAGCAGGATGTAACTCAGTTGGAGGCATGGGCAGAAAAATGGTAGTTTTTGAGGTGATGCATTTTGGAAGGTCAAGTGCAGATGGAAATTAGACAGTGAATGGCAGAACCCTTATGAGTATTAATTGGCAGAGGCATCTGGGTGTGCAGGTCCACAGATCACTGGAGGTGGCAGCACAAGTAGATAAGGTAGTAAAAAAGGCTTATGGCATGTTTGCCTTCATTAGAAGGGGCATTGAGTGTAAGGATAGGCAGGTTATGCTGCAGCTTTATAGGATTTTGGTTAGACCACACTTGCAATATTGCATATGGTTCTGGTCTCCACACCACCAGAAGGACGTGGATGCTTGGGAGAGTGTACAGAAAAGATTTATCAGGATGTTGCCTGGTATGGGAGATTTTAGCTATGAAGAAACAACAGACTGGGTTTGTTTTCACTGGAAAGCAAGAGGTTGAGGGGCAACCTGGTAGAAGTTTATTAGATTGTGAATGGCATGGATAGAGTGGAAAGTATGAGTATTTTATCAGGGTGGAAGGGTCAATTACTAGGGGCACAGGGTCAAGGTGCGGAGAGTGGGGGCATAGTTAAAAACCGGCGGGCAAGGCACTTTTTTCATTCAAAAGGTGGTGAGGGCCTGGAACATGTTGCCAGAAGCAGACACAACACATTCAGGCATCGACAGATTCAGATTCCTGACAGACCATGCTGATGGTTATTCCAGTTGCTGAATTAGGGCTTACCAGACTTGGGAAGACAAAGACAGAATACAAGCCTTCTGGAAGGAAGAATTACTTTGGGTTGGGTTTCTAGAAAATAAAATGTTCTTTAAGGGTTGCAGCAATATGTAATAGTGGAGTAAGATTTTTGGTCAGTAAAACAATTAATGAGAAACTTCGATTTAAGCTCCATACTGGAACAGTGCTGAGCCAATGTTAACTTTTAGTTAGTTTGTTACAATAAATATTACAAAACATGGATCCGTATGATGTGATCTTTTCAATCAGTCACTGAAAGTTTGAATTTCATTTTATGAAGTTATCAATCTCTACAGGAATCATAATCACTGTCTGTTTTCAGTCAATCAAGCTGAGATCTCCAGTAATCTGTGAAACAATCAGCTGTTTATACTCACACAAATGCTATCTCAGGTACTTAACCAACTACTAATTTCAATTTACAGCTGATTTGGAAGGTAGTTAATGCTTTTTCTTCTCATAGGCTGGCCTGACGTTTGGGAATTACTTCCCCACAATTTAGACCTTAGATTGAAAGCAGCAATTTGTGTGTTAACCAGCAAGAGTACACTCTACCAGATATTTTTCATCATTCAAAGTTCGCCAACAATTATTGCATGAATACAATTTCCAAGCTAATAAAGCTGATTTTCAAACCCAAGCAAGGAGGCACGAGAGGCAGTGTTACATCTGTGTGCAGTTTGGGTCCTGGGCGAGCTATGTCAAAGTGATCTCATTGTGTAACTCAGAGATAATAAAATGTGAGGCTGGATGAACACAGCAGGCCAAGCAGCATCTCAGGACTCTCCTGTTATTAGATTTAAATCAGCTGTCTGTCCCCTTTGAGAAGGAAAAAAAAAGACTTTGTGTGTATGTGAGGGCACGTATTTCACTCATAAAGCCCTGGGACAGAACAGGCAGCGGAGATTCTGCAGAGCGCCATTTCAAGGCTGGTTTGTAGTTTTCCACTGGACTTCCTTTGTATCAGAGATAATGGGAACTGCAGATGATTCATTCACAGGATGTGGGCATCACTGGCTGGCTTGGCATTTGTTACCTTCTCTTAATCGCCCTTGAGAAGGCGGTGCTGAGGCATCAATTTTAAAATAAATTTTAAAGTGATGCTCAAAAGAAGCAAGGGTGATCTGAGGAAGAACATTTTCACGCAGCGATTAGCTGGCATCTGTAATGCAATCTCTGGAAATGTGTTGGAAGCAGATTCAATGGAGGCATTCAAGAGGGGTCTTGGATGATTATTTGAATAGAAATGTTTGTGCAGGAAAATGGAGAAGAGGTGAAAAGTTGGCACTGGAGGAGAGAACCAGTGAAGGCACAATGGGCTGAATGATCTCCTGCACCTTTATGCTCGTGACTCTCATTCAATATAAAAATTAATAGGAAATCTTTCTGTCATTTACTGTTTAAGTTGCATGCTGGAATAAGGTTGAATCAAAGTTAATTTTTTTTTGTGTGTTCTGTTACAGTAAATGTCAAAACACATGGATCCACATGGGATCTTTTCAGTCAGCGGCTGAAAGTTTAAATTTCATCTTATGGAATTATCAGTCTGTTCAGGGATCGTAATCAGCTGTCTGCTTTGAGTCAATCAAGCTCAGATCTCCAGTAATCTGTGAAACAATCAGCTATCTACATTCACACAAATGCTATTTCAGGTACTTAACCAACTACTAATTTCAGCTTAAAGCTGATTTAGAAGGTAGTTAATGCTTTTTGTTCTCATAGGCTGGCCTGACTTGTAGGAATGACTTTCCCATAACTGAATCCATTTGGCATAGGGATACACATAATGTTAAAAAGGGAGTACCAGGATATTGACACAGTAGTGCCAAAGGAATGGTGATATATTTCCAAGTCAGGACTTAGATGGGAACTTGCAGGGGGTGTTATTCCCACCTTGTTCTTCTAGATGGAAAAATTGTTGGTGTCCAAGGTGCCTTCTAAGGAACCTGGCTGCCTTCAGTACGTCATGTAGATGGTATACGCTGCTGACACTGAGTATTGTGAATAGGAAAGGCTTAGAAGGATATGGGCCAATTACAGGGTAATAGGGTTAGCATAGATAGACATTTTGTTCAGTACGGACCAGTTTGGGCCAAAGGGCCTGTCTTCTTGCTGTAGGACTCTGAATCTATCAATGATGGAGGGAGTTAATGCTTCTGAATGTGGTTCCAAACAAGTGGACGCTTTATCCTGGATGGTGTCATGTTTCTTGAGCGTTGTTGAAGCGGCACCCATCCAAACAATTGGGGAGTATTCAATTCTCATCCAGTCTGAAAAGTTTATGGGTGATTTCAGACATCTCTAATTTTGATGAAAATATCATTCTTCTATTTGGTGAGCTTGGCTTTGTATTCATTCTATAATTTAAAAGGTTGAGAATGGGGTCATGGTTTTTATATAACTGAGTTTATAATCTGCAGGCTTTGGGTGTGGATCTGGAGTTAAGAGTACAAATTCTATCTCAGCGTCTGGGGAATTTGTGTTCTATTAATTATATGAACAAAGGGTTTTAATTCCAGATTTATGAGCAATGACAATTGATCACTTTTGAAGAAAGGGAATTTTCTATCCTTACCTGGTTCTGGCCTACACGTGACTCCAGGCCCACGACAATTTGGCTCTTAGCTACAATCTAAAATGGGCCTAGCAAGCTACTGGGCTCACGGACAGTTGGCACATTTTACCAGCAAACATATTTGCCTCCGGACATTCCAATGCTTTAAAGCTGATAATGCACTTTTGAAAAGCAGTTACTGTAATACAATTGGAGATGAATATATTAATGATGATGGGATAAGCCTGTCATCAACTATCACAGCATGGTGCTAAAGAGCGAGCATCGTGATGCTGTTTGTTAGGACTCAATGGGAGTGAGAGGGACTTAATCTTTGATAAGGTATGGTTGGGGCTGTAGCCGACTCTGCGTGGGAACTCAGTACAACTTCAAGAGGGCATTGCCATGAGCCCCTTAGCTAACCAGCATTGGAAGCAACCCAGAGAATGTTCACTAGACTGCTTTATCAGGTATGGAGGGATCTGTCTTGTGAAGTTGAGTAGGTTGGACCTACAAATGTTTTTGGAACGTTAGCCTTCATTTTGATTCTTTCCACACCGCGCCCCCACCCCAACTCCACCCCATTGTGACATTGACTGGCCTTTCAAAAGCGCTTCCTTGGCTAACCAACACTTTAGGACAACTTGAAGTCACAAAAAGTGCTATATGAATACAGGACTGTTGTTCTTTGCTTGCATGGCATTATTTTATTTTTGCATCCTCCGTTTATCTTGATGGTAAGGCTAGGAACCACTTTAAAAATCTCTTGATCATCCATCTTCACTGCTTGCCTTGCCCTGTCCATCCAAATCCTCGTGCTAGTCTGTACTCTGGCATGAAAATGGTGATGTTGGGCAGGCTCGCTACATTTAGCTTGTTGGAGAGGGAGGTACATAAACAGATTATGGAGCACAATCCCGATTAATATCCATCAATAAACGTGCGTGACTTACTCCAAGATGTGCCGTTAACACTGGGCAAAACTCGCTGAGGCAAGTGATGACTTTCAGAAAGAAAGCTCACTAGGACCATCCCCAGTATAGAGGGATTGTCTTATGGCCAAAGGCTAACAGGCTGGGACTCCATTCACTGGAGTCTAGAAGAATGAGAAGTGATCCTATTGAAACATGTAGGATTCTTAAGGGTCTTCACAGGGTCTTCTTAAGGAGCTGAGGGGATGTCTCCCCTCATGGGACAGTCCAGGACCAGAGGGCAAAGACGCAAAATAAAGGGATGCTAATTTAAGACCGAGCTAGAGGAGGAATTTCTTCTCAGAGGGTTGAAAGTCTTTAGAACTCCTTGCCACAGAGAGCTGTGGGGACAAAGTCTTTGTGTATATTTAAAACTGGGAGTGAATGAGAACAATCTATCAGGAAATCAAGGGTTTTGGGGGAAAGTACAGGAAAGTGGACGTAGGAGATGTTGGATCGGCCATAATACTATTGAGTTTCAGTGCAGGTTCGAGGGGCCGAGGGGCCTACTTCCGTTCCCATTTCTTACCTCAAATACAAATGACTTAGACGGTAAGTGTCCTGGAGATATTATGGCCAGAAGGCACTATAAAAATCTTGGCTCTGTCACATGTTGCAGTGTATGAATTTATTACAATGAAAAATATTTGTCTCGTAATACATAGCGTTCTTCAATGCTCCCAGCCCAGAGCTTTATGCTGAAACAGCTAAAAGATATTAAGTCCAGTCCAGAGTGTTTTATATGGATTCGGTGTTCCAGAAAGACCCATTCTCATTGACCTATACAGGTGAAAGGTCACCGAGCAGGCGTGACCAAGTTGAAAAATGATGGGAAAGAGAGGATGAGATAGATAAAGGGGCAGTGTTTAGGCAATGCCTAGCTGAAATGTTTTTAAAGGTTAGTAAATGGCCGGGTTTGTTGTCACAAGGACCATTGTTGCTCTTGTTAGATTAACATTAAATCCAGGTTCAGAAAACTAAGATACTTTCCTCGATGCCACTGTCTCGAGAAAGCTTTCTGAAATGGACTGGTGGATCAGAATACAGGAGTTTAAAGGCTTTCAGGAAGTTTGCGCCACTGCCACAGGCTTTCCATTCCCACTGTGTGGCTTCACTATTTGCTGAATATTATTTAAAATTCTAAATTGTCTCTCTTTCCCGAATGAATTATGCATCATTGTGATGTAGACATTTCTGTATACCATTATATGAATAGTTCCATTAAGGATGTCTTTTTTTGAGAAAATACATTAAGTAAAAGAAAAGAGAGTGTTTGAATTATTTACATCTATTGTTATTATTACATTATCTTTCCAATCCAAATGAATAGAATTCCAAGTCTTATTGAAGAAGACTGTACTGTCTTTTGCCTGTTTAAGTGATCAAAGCTTTTTTAAATCTTGCAACAAAAATTATTCGAGTGCTTCTGTTTAAATTCCCAGCATCTCTCAACACATCTACTCCATATTTGAAATGAAGGTGTGTCATCTCTGTTCTTTATTAATGAGCCCATCCTTAATTGCCCTCAATTGAGGGGCCTTCTTATTTGTTGCCGGAATAGTATAGTTGTAGTCAAAGGATGGAAGGTTGGCTTGTGTGATGGACTGGGCTGTGTTTACAACTCTCTGCACATGCACATCAATGGGATCCTTCGAATATTGAGTTATTTGCAGTCAGTGGAAGGAAAGATATGTCTTGGAGATGAGAGAACTCTGGGATTTGGCTGGTCAGACCTGCTGTCCAACAGAGATACGCTTCTGCATGTCCACGTTGGCAGCACTGAGTGAATTTCAAACAAAAACTCCCACGGGGCTGACTGTGCATCATTTCAGAGAGCAACCAGAATTCTACTATCTCCTGGAGACACCATCCATTTTGATTTGGAGCCCTGGCCGCTCCATGCATCCAGCATTTGCTGCTGCTAGCCTTTCATCCTTCTTCCATCAGCTGGAGTGTGAAGCCAGTCTCGGAACTAGCGTGTGATCCCCCAGGATGAGAGCTTATTGCGTCCTTGGAGTGTTGGGGTCAAACTGCCTGATGGGGGTAATCGTCGGCTAGTTCAGGCAACATGTCAACCTGGGACACTGTGTACTGGTTATTTTGAAATCTCCTAAATGTAACTTACAGCAAAACTTTCCGACCCTCTGAGGTTGATGCAATTTTTTAAAGAAACAATTATTTTTAACAGTTGTCTACAGTGGTAAATCCAATGGGATGAAAGGAAATCTGGCACAATTTTGCGAACATGCAAAATTGCAATCACACTGCCTTTCATTTGGAACAGCTTTTTGTTATTTAGTTCAGTCTGCGTGCATTAACACCCCAAGTGTTAATTCAAATGTATTTCACAATGAGTCACCAGGAGATTGCCTTCAGAATTTCTAGTCATGTTGCTGTATATTTCTAGGTCACTGGGACAGTATAGAACTGCTGGCAGTATATTGCACTTTGTCTCCATTTGTACTGAAAATCCCATGTGTACTTATTGAAAGTTGGCTTTCACTTAACCTCCAGCTCCTGAATAAACAGACGCCTGGCAAGAGAAGGCTTAGCCACACAGTGCTCGGGATCAGTGGCTTATGTTGAAGTTATACAATCAGATCCTACAGAAAGCTTCCGGGTAGCTCTGAGAGGAGTATTAGCAACAAGAAGGTTACCCATTTTTCTAACACTGTGTTTTTCAAACATTAAACTGTCTCAATGATGTAATATTTTTCAATTATTTCATGAGAAGTGAGTATTATTGCTTTTGAGCTAGTGGCTTGTAGTCAGCTGTTTCACTTTGTCGTAGAGGTCTACAACAAAGAAAAAGGCTTTTTTGGCCCGTTGCGTCTACTCTGGTCAGAAACAACCACTTACCTATTCTAACCCTACTTTCCAACACTTGAGACAATGGGAACTGCAGATGCTGGAGAATCCATGATAACAAAGTGTGGAGCTGGATGAACACAGCAGACCAGGCAGCATCTTAGGAGCACAAAAGCTGACGTTTCGGCCCTAGAGCCTTCATCAGACTGCAGTGAATGCATTGTCCCCATCTACTCACTTGGTTACCTCTTCAAAAAGTTCATCAATTTGGTCTGATGTGGCCTCCCTTATCAAATCCACACTGATTGTTTTTGATTAATCACCGTCTCTCCAAGCATAGATCAATTCTTTCCCTTGGAATTGCTTCCAATAGTTCCTCCACTTCTAAGGTTACACTGGCTGGTCTATGGTTTCCTGGTTTGTCTCTTTTTCCTTGCTTGAATGACAGCACCATGTTGGCAGTGCTCTGAGCAAAACTGGAATCAATGGGTATCGGGGGCAAACTGGTTGGAGCCAGACCTGGCACATGGGAAGATGGTCATGGTTGTTGAGGGTCAACCATCTCAGCTCCAGGGCATCACTGTAGGAGTTCCTCAGAGTATGTCCTATGCCCAACCATTTGCAGCTGCTTCATCAATGACATTCCCTTCACCATGAGGTCAGAAGTGGGAATGCTCACTGATGATTGTTTGCACAACATTCAGCACCATTCATCACTCTGTGGATACTGAAGCTGCCACTGTCCAAATGTGACAAGATCTGAACAATATTCATGCTTGGGCTGACAAGTGTCAAGAAACATTCACACCACATAGGTACCAGGCAATGACCATCCTCATTAGGAGACGATCTGGTCGCAAGACCTTAACATTCAATAGTGTTACCGTCTCTGAATCCCCAACTGCCAATGTCCTTGGGGTTACCAATGAACAGAAACTCAACTGGATGAGCCACACAGTGGCTACAAGAGCAGATCAGAGACTAGCAATACTGTGGTGGGTAACTCCTCTCCTCACTCCCCTGACCCTGCCCACCATCTACAAGGCACAAGTCAGGGCAATGATGGAATACTCCCCACTTGCTTGGATGTGGGCAGGTCCAACAACACTCAAGAAACATGACACCATCCAGTACAAAGCAGCTGCTTGATTTGGCACCGCATCTGCAAGCATGCGCTCCCTTCAGCACCAACGCTCAGTAACAGCAGAATGTACTATCTACAAGATGCACTACAGAAATTCACTAAAAATCCTCAGAGAGCTAGAAGGACAAAGGGCATCAGATACATGGGAACACCATTCCCTGAAAATTTCCCTTGAAGCCACTCACCATCCTGACATGGAAATGTCTCACCATTCCTTCAAAATCCTGGAATTCCCTCCCTAAGGACATTGTGGGTCTCCCTACAGCACATGGAGTGTAGCAGTTCAAGAAAACAACTCATCACCACCTTTACAAGGGTTGTTAGGGATGGGAAATAAATGCTGGCTCAGCCAGCAACACCCATATCCCACTAGTGAATAATAAAAAAATTGAAAATTTACTGCCAACACCCCTGATATTTCCTTTGTTGCCTTACTTAACAACTTGAGATAAATTTTATCTGACTATTGAGATTTAGCTACTTTTTAAGCTGGCAAGATAACTCAGACCTTCCTTCCTGTCTGTGCTATTTTATTTATGTATATCACAATCCTTTTACCTGATTTCTACACCCACACTATCCCTCTCTCTAGTGAACACTGGCACACAGTATTCAGTTAGATTTTCCTGAGAGATGAGATTACTCCTGAGCTGGGCCATCTATAGCTGCTGTTCAAAAGAGGTCACCCACGGAATCAAGAGCAATTTAAGGGACAGCAATAATTCAGAAGGAACGAGACTGTAATGTTGGGAAATAATTAAATTTTATCGTATTGATAAAAATTCATTTGTGTCACCTGAATGTACTAGCCTGAATGTTGACTGGTATGTCCAATAGACATCTCCTGGGTAAGGATGACGCTCTCACACACTTATGTAAACTTCAGTCATGAGTCTGAGCACCTTTCTGATATGATTCAACCTCTGGTAAAGCTTGGTAGCCTGCACACACTCTATTATAGATTCCAGATGCTGTTATCCAATATTCTCCATAGTTATGGTGATGCTAATTGTTTTGTTCTGAATTCAGAACCCATGGTATACTGGACAATGGAAATTAGAGACTGCATTACAAAGAACAGAATGCAATGATAATGTAGCATTCAGAGATGAGCAAAATACTGTGGATCTCATTATAATTGTACTCACATCAGGACTTTGTGGTTTTACTGCCATAAGTAGCAATTTATTTGTGCAGGTACATTATGGAAACTCCATCTGGACGCAGTTTAACAGAAAAAGGTTTATAACTGTTTAATGTAAATTGGAAAAATAAGTTTCTTATTTGGCTATCAGTCAGCATTATAGTCATTGTGAAGCAATATACTGTAACTATAAATATGCAACTTTCTGACCCAATTGGTTAAAATGTTTTCCAAAGGACCTTAACATAAGAGAGAAGGTTTGGCTGAGAGCACGGCAGATCTTGGCAGAAAAAGCAAAGACAAATTTGAGGCAACTGCTGACTTAATACAGCTTTAGCAGCCCAACAAATTGGAACCAAGTTTTTCATGGATGGCAGCAAGCCTGTTACTATCTATGTCTGACCAGGGTCTGCCTGTGTTAGTATCATGGCACAGAACAGGTGTAAAAGGACTGGATCACTGGTGACAGTACCTGTTGACATCTAGCATTTCGGGCACAACTTGACTTGTGCAGAAATTTACAGCAAGAGATGCAAGCCATTTGCCTCAGCTGGCCTGTGCTTACTGTTTATGATCCCACCTGAGCTCAATTTCCAAGTTACATTATCTTGCCGTGTTTTCCTATAATTGTCTTATTTTCGTTTTTGCATGTGGAAGTGATCTCAATGTCATTCAGGAACACAGTCCAGCGAGATGAAAGGTGTGTGATTTAGTTATACAGTTGTGTGTATTTTTTGTTAGAATTTCAATTTCAAATTAGCAGCAAATACCATTTGGCTACTTTTGTGAAAGAGTTTCTTTTGAAATACTTCTTTCAATTCTGCTTTCCTTGCTATACGAAGGATATATAACTTGAAAAGGGTTCAGAAAATATTTGCAAGAATGTTGCCAGGTTTGGAGGATTTGAGCTATTGGGAGAGGCTGAATAGACTGGGGTCATTTTCTCTGGACCGTTAAAGGCTGTGAGATGACCTTATAAAGGTTTATAAAATTATGAGGGACATTGATAGGGTAAATAGACAAGGTCTTTTCCCCGGGGTGGGGGAGTTTGTAGGTTTAAGGTGAGAGAAAGAAGATTTAAAAGAGGCCTGAGGGGCAACTTTTTAACACAGAGGGTGGTGCGTGTATGGAATGAGCTGCCGGAGGAGGTGGTGGAGGCTGGTACAATGACAACATTTAAAAGTCATCTGGATGGGTACATGAATAGGAAGGGTTTAGAGGGATATGGGTCATATGCTGGAAAATGAGACTAGATTGATTTAGGATATCTGGTCAGCAGGAATGAGTCGGACCAAAGGGTCTGTTTCCATGCTGTACAGCTCTATGACTCTAACTAAATAGGTCAGTCATTTGGCAACAAAGTGTGGAACTGGAGGAACACAGTAGGCCAAGCAGCATCTTAGCACAAAAGCTTTCATTTCGGGTCTGGACCCTTCACTAGAAAAGGCCCGAAACATCAGCTTTTGTGCTCCTAAGATGCTGCTTGGCCTGCTGTGTTCGTCCAGCCCTACACTTTGTATTCTCGGATTCTCCAGCATCTGCAGTTCCCATTATCTCAGTCATTTGGCAATCATGATTTTAAACCAGTATATGCCTCCTGGAGTATTAATGGAAGTTGATTGATGATTATGTGGTTTCATGACAGGGAAGAGAAAGCATTGAATGACAATAGCTTGTTTTTCAGTTTAAAATAATCACGGATTGATTTTAACCTAGGAAAAAAAAGTTTGGAAAGCCTTTGTGCAGTTGAAGGAGGCCTGATGGAAGTCAGATGTACATATAATTTCTCCTAGGAAAAAGGAAATTATTCAGAGCAGTTAAAGGAAAAAAAAAGAACTGCAGATGCTGGAAATCAAACAGAAACAGAAGCGACTTCAAAAACTCAGGTCTGGCAGCATCTGTGGAGAGAAAGCACTGTTAATATTTTGGGCCCAGTAACCCTTCTGAAGGGAATGAGCTGCTTCAGTAAAATAATATAGTTTGTGAAATTTCCAGACTAAAAGTGTTTGGTTCGAATTCTGCTTTGGCTATTCAAAGCTGAGAAAGTCTAAGGTCTCAGTTGTGTGAGCATTAAAGGAAAATACTTCATTGCTCACGGGAGAGGAGTTGAGAAGAAAGTTATTGAGTCTAACCTACAGAGTGTACAGCAAAGGGACTTTCTCTAGGTTTTAATCAACTGTAGAGTGATGTTGCTGGAGAGTAGACTGAATTATATTTGCCGGTATTTTGGATTTTTGAAATCTGTTACATTTTGATAGCTTGGTTTATTTTAATTTTTATTTATTTTGCGTATTACTCATCTATTTGCTAAATTTGCAATTTTTGTGCTTGTGTTTCACTGAAAGACCAAGATTGTAAATTAGAAACAAAATATAATCTATCACGGCAGATTTCATTCTGAGAACTGACTGCTCCAACTGAGATCATGTCGCTTGTAATGATAGATGTCCTTCATTAGCACAATGCCTTTTATGAGTGTTGAAGGAAATATCAGTTCAATAAAATCGCACGACCTTTTCATTGTGATGACTTACCTTAGAATTATTTTTATGTTAAATTTTAATGCAACTGGATGGGTAGAGGAATAGGAAGGGTTTAGAGGGATATGAGCCAAATACTGGCAAACGGGATTAGACTAATTTAGGATATCTGGTCACAATGGATGAGTTGGACCAAATAGTCTGCTTTTGTGCTGTACACCTGTATGACTCTGCGTTTGTTTTGGAATATCTTCAAATCGTATAAATTGGTCAATAGAGCATGACCTTTGTTGCTTCACCACTATAACCAGAGAGTGGATGAGGTAAGTAGAAATGATACATGTGGACTGATTGCAAACGCAGAAGAGAGAGAAATAGTCAACTGTTGGTTCAAGAGTTAGCTGAAATTAACGTAAGAGAGCAATTGTTGAGGCACCCCATATGAGGTAAGTTGCCTACTTGTTTAACAGCCCCGGAACAATATCTGCAGAACTAAGAGGAATGCCAAGGTTAGAAACAACGTCAACACCCGTATGTAACGCCTGAACAAGTCTTCAGCTGCATAAGTGCTGAGTATACATGCAGTCAAAAAGCATTCAATTGGGACATATACCCCTTCCAAAGGTTTGAGCACTTGCTTGAGATACTCCAATACCAGCTGGTGAATGATTTAGGCTGAATTGCACCTCTTCATTTGGGATAGGACAAGAGATTGGAAGGCAGGTAAGAGGCAGATGGGAAGTTGGCAGCTAGAGTGCCCACAAACTTCTTAGCACCATACCACTTTGCCAGTGGCACAAATGGTGGGAGGAACTGCTTACATCAGGAATCCAATGGAGCCTGTTTATCATCTGATTTGAGGCTGCTCCTTACTTCCACTGGCATTTTCCCAACTTCTGAGTGTTCGTCCAGTGTAGGGGAGATTGCTTGGTGGGCTCTGGAGGACAGAGCTCCCTACTCAGCACCTCTTTTGTCACATGGAGAGGTTCCTGCTGATAATGACTGCCCCTGCAGCAAAGCCGACACCTGCCCCAAACAGCAGCACCCGTCATAGTACCACCACACCCTGGCCCATGCTTGCCCTGATGCACCCAGAACTGGCTCACATGACTTCAAGAATGCGCACCCACAAACTCACTCTCACTCTACAGGTGCAGTCCCAGCAATAGCCACCATTCGCAGTGGCACTGCTGAGGCCACTGGTTGACTGAGCGGAGGATGTGCGACAATCACTTTGGTTTACCATCCCCATACCCACCGAGCACCTGCACCTTTTGGCCATGGTGCTGGGAATCCTGCAGCTTGCGTAGAGGTTTTACAACACTGAAAGGGGCCCATCATCTCTGAGCTCAGTCTTCAAAGATCCACCTATTCTAATCCCATTTCCCAACACTTGGCACATAGCTTCATATGCTCCGGCTTTTCAACTGAACACCTCAATACTACTTAAGTGTCTTGAGAGTTCCTGCCTTCTGTCCTTATCCTAAAATGTGTCCCTTGGTTATTGATCCCTCTAGAGGTGCCAGTGTTGGATTGGGGTGGACAAGGTCAGAAGTCACACAACACCAGGTTATAGTCCAATAGGTTTATTTGAAAACACAGCCTTTCAGTGTCTGAATCCTTCTTCAGGTGTTAGAGAGAGAACTAATATCGGACACAGAATTTATTAGTAAAAATCAGTGTTGCACACTTGATGAGGACATATTAGACAAACCTAAGATGCTGTTAAATCTTTAATCAGTTAGGAGGTTTTATTTGATTAATATGTGTAAATGCCCAAATAATGGAAAAGTTTTCTCCCTATTTACTCTGTCTATGCCATTCAGATTTTTGACCACCTCAATCAGGTCCCTACTCTGCATCCTCTCTAGTCCAGTCACATTCTCCCGTAGTGTGGTGACCTGAACTGCACATAGTACTCCAGTTGTGGTGTAATTAATGTTCTGTGAAGCTCCATCATAGCCCTTTTGCTCTTGTATTCAATGCCTCACCTAATAAAGGCAGATATTCTAAATGCATCTTAACGACTTTATCTAACTGTCCTGCTGCCTTACAGGAACAATGGACATGCACACTGTGGAATCCAGCAATATAAATCACATTGTCTTGAACCAGATTCAAAGGATATGATTAAACTAGAAAGAGTGCAGAAAAGATTTACAAGGATTCTACCAGGACTGGAATTGTTGAGTTACAAGGAGAATTGCTGGGAATTCTTTCCCTGGAACTCGGGAGACTGAGGGGTGGCCCTATAGAGATCTATAAAATTATGAGAGGCATAGATAAGGTAGATAGAGAGCAGGCAGCTTTTCCCCATAATAAGGGGAGTCTAAAACTAGAAGGCATAGGTTTAAGGTGAGAGGGGAGAGATACGAAAGTATCGAGACGGACAATATTTTTCACACAGAGGGTGCTGAGTGTTTGGAACGGGCTGCCAGAGGTAGTGGTGGAAGCGAGTACAATTTTGTCATTTAAGAAGTATTTAGGCAGGTACATGGGTGGGATAGGTACGGGGGTATGTGGGAAAAATGCAGGTAAATGGGGCTAGTTTAAATTGTGAAAACTGGGCAGCACGGGCAAGTTGTGATGAAGGGCCTGTTTCCATGCTGCAGGCCTCTATGACACTAAGACATTGTGCAAACTCCAACAGGTTGTCTTAATTGCTTAACACTGAGTACAATATCCGCAGGATGGTTATACAAACCTGTCCTGTTGGTAGTCACCACCGATTAAAGCTAGTTGGGTTGGACTGAGCATCGAGGCTTATGAGTTGCTGCTGTAACCACAGAGAATTCTGCTAATTGTTAGTAATGCCACAGAACTATGCTTTTTCTTCATAATGGTTCATTTTGACTCATAATTCATCCGACATTGATTAGGAGGGGCCTTGATAAGGTTCACAGGTAGTGACAAGATTCTGTAAGTGTTACATAACTCACAGTGTATTATACATATTCATGTGCACACACAGTCCTAAGTGTGTATTTATGCGCATATATAGATATATATATTCCGAGTGATCAAGCAGCCAAGATTCCATTAGCAAGCTGAGGTGAAGAGATTCCCAACAGGAGAGCTGGAATTTGGGATTGAGCCCAGCACCATCCAAAAATTGCTGGCAGCAAGTCCTCAGTTTCCTGAAATATATATCCTGAAGACACAGAAACAGTTCCTTGCTGCTAGTGCACACGAGGAATAAACGTATACCCTCAGGCCCACTGTCCTTTATCAATCATCCCAATCTGACAGATATAATACAAATATTTGATTAATTGGCCTTCTACATTCTTGCCAGAGAAATTGTGATTCTTACCTCTGGTCCAAATAGTCTAGGTTCAAGTCTCTCCTGTCCTGGGTGTATGTCTGAATAGTTTAATTAAACTTCTTTTTATTTTTGCAAAGAAGAAAAAATATGAGAGAATTTAGATAAATATTTGAAATCCTGAAAATGTCTTTTTTAGTGTTTTTGAAGGGTAGATTTCAAGGAAAGTAATTGCAGGACTAATAATTAACACAGGTTGCTGCTCTTCACATTAAAATAATGTCTACATATGAAGTTTAAAGCTCACACTGTGTATCTTGATCAAGAACTCACTTGCAGTGAACCACTACATTTTGCCAAAACTATGCTTAGATCAGGAATCCAATCAGCTGAAGATAAAAATAGCTAATTTAGCAATCTCTGCACCATAGCCAACTTAATTAGTTGTCAGCAAATTCAACTGAAACACGAACAACAGGAAAACACTTAGCACCAGGAATATTTTTTACACTGCTGATTAGGCTAGTGTGCTATTCAGCTGCGCCGAGTCGAGATTTGGCCGTGAATCAGAATTTCTACAATGCAATGAAAATATTCCGGATGAGGTTCCAAATTGCTTATCAGGGTATTTTTGGTTCTTGAGAGTACACTTCAATTTGCATCTTCCTGCGTTGCAGAGAAACGCAAGGTTTGGCCCATCAGGGGGCGGTGAATAAGCTGGGCCTCCTCTGTCTTGGAGAAATGAGGTTGAGGGGTGACTGATTGAGTAAACGCCTTTCAAACTACGAAGAGGCTTTGACACCGTAGACCTGCAGAAAGACAGTGTTTCTGCTCATAGGAAAGAGAAACATGTGAGGCTGTTAATCTGAGGGATTCACTCAAGGAAGCAAATAAAAAGAACTCTTCATCCAGATATCAGATACATTAGGGACATCCAAGTGGCTCTTGGATAGGCACATGGATGACTGTAAAATGTAGGGAATGCAGGGTAATTTGGTCTTGGAGTAGGATAATAGGTTGGCACAACATTGTGGGCCGAAGGGCCTGTACTGTGCTGGACTATGTTCAGACAATACTGACAGTGGTCCTCAATACAACACAGAGTGGTTGAAATGAACAATATAAACACATTGAAGGGGCAACTGGATAAATCCATACTCTACCTAAGGTCATGCTGCAATGTAACATTAAGATGAATTCCTGCCTTGCCTCAGGGTGTTCATGTTCTCCTATTAATTTTGTTTTGTAATAAGCTTTGAATTTATTGCTCAACCCTTCAGCGGAACCTAGTCTTTGGGTTTGGTTTCAAATCGCCCAGCATCATCTTGAAATGGAGCAATCCGTTTTGTGTTTGCTGGATAGATCCTCCTTTAGAGAACCACTTCCAGACAGCAACTTCCTTGTGAACCGAAAAGCCAGACACGGTCTGTTGCCGAGGAAGTGAGGCACAGACTAGTGGCAAACAGAGATACACTTACCCTAATGATGATACAGAACGTTCAGGACTATTAACATCAGGGAAAAATTTGGAATGATATTTAAGATTATTGAAGGTGACAGACAATGTAAAGAATTCAAACATATGGAGCCACATTTTTTTTGAAGACTGACAAAGAGCAAGCCACGTTTATAACACCACAACAGGGACTGCTGCCCCCATTCAATTAAGATTTTCACACTTTGTGGGTCTCCCTACAACACACAGCTTCCTGCAGCAGCTCAAGAAGCCAGCTCATCCCCATGTGCTCAAGGGCAACTAGGGACAGCTAATCAATAATGGCCCGGACTTTGATGCCCAAATGTCAAGAACAATGTTTTTAAAAAAAATACAACCATTGTACATTAAACTCAGACATCAACACACATCAATAAAACCCAAGTAAACATCCCAAGTTGTACTGCACTCCATCTACAGATTTAATTACATAAAAACATGGAACGCAAAACAGGCCATTTGGCCCTTCAACCCTGCTCCACCATTCAATATGACCATGGCTGAATCAAGCTCAATACCCTAACCGCAGCCCTTATTCTTAAAGTATGATCTGTAATTCTGGACCACCTTACCACAGGGCACATCCTTCCTGCTTTTAACCTATCTGGTCCTGGAAGAATTTTATAGTTTTCTATGAGATTGTCCTTCAATCCCCTAAATACTAGTGAATATAATTCTAACCAATTCAAACCCTCCTCATATGTCAGCCCTGCCATCCCAGGAGCCAGTCTGGTTAACCTTTGTTGCACTCCCTCTGTAGCAAGAGCATCCGTCCTCAAATGAGGAGACCAAAGCTGCACACAGTACTCCAGGTGTGACCTCACCAATGCCCTGTTTAATTGCAACAAGACATCCCTGTTCCTGTACTCGAATCCTCTCACTATGAAGACCAACATACCATTTGCATTCCTTATTGCCTGCTACACCTACTCTCTTACTTTAGCAACCAGAGCACGAGGACACCCAGGTCCTGTTGAGCACTGCCCTCTCTGAATTTAGAGCCATTCAAATAATAATCTGACTTCCTATTCTTGCTCTCAACGTGGATAACTTCACATTTATTCACATTAAACTGCATCTGCCATGGGTTTGCCCATTCATTCAGCCTGTCTACTGCAACATGTCCGCATCCTCATAACAGATCACCCTCCCACCCAGTTTTGTGTGAAATGTTTTCACACAGGAGCTCAATTTGGAAAGATGCCTGGCAACCAGCCTGATGAGAGAAGAAAAAGCAACCATAAACTTTTCTTGTAAAAAAAATGTAAAAGCTCATTTTAAACATTAGAATTGTTAGTGTCTTTCATGTGTTAGTTGTATCTCTCCAGCTACAAATTCTGGTTTGTTAAAAGGGATACACAATACAGATCTCAGTTACAGCTTCGTGTGTAATTCTTGGCTCCACACTAGTGAAAGATATGAACATTTTAGAATGTGCAAGGAGAAGAGTTCCAGTGTTGAGAAGCTTCTGTTTGGTGGTAGATCAGAGAGGTTGGGAATGTTTGCCTTCAAGAGGAGAAAGCTGAGGAGATTTGAGAAAAGGCTTCAGAGTCAGAAGTGGGTGGGGGGGGGGGGGGCGCATGTGGCGGCCTTGATAGAGTAGATAAGGAGAAACTGTTTCCATTCTTAAGACAAGCAAAAAAGCATAGATTTAAAGTAAGTTGGGGGAAAAAAAATTCAAACATGACACACAAATTAACTTTTTAATCAATACATTTTGCCTGCAACGGTAGTAGATTCGCCAACTTTAGATACATTTAAGTCATCATTGGATAAGCATATGAACGTACAATGAATAGTGTAGGTTAGATGGGCTTGAGATCGGTATGACAGGTCGGCACAACATCGAGGGCCGAAGGGCCTGTACTGTGCTGTAATGTTCTATATTCTATGTTCTATACATAGTTGGGAGATGGAATGTACTGCCTTGAAATGTGATGGAGGCAGGTTCAATTGAGGCAATTCCCAAGGGGCACTGCTTTTAATTAAATAAACATCCATCATCATAGGGGTAAAGCAAGGAGACAATAGCACTAAGTCATAATGCTCACTATAAAAGCTAGAACAGACATGATTGGCTGAAAGGCCTCGTTCTGCGCTATAAGAAAGCTGTGACATCCTGAGCTTAGCGAGTGGGGTCACAGTGCACTGAAGGCAACACGAAACACCAACCTAATCGTGGTTTTAAATTCCGAAAAGGACAGTATCTTCCAAATATTGCTGCCCCAAGGTACCCACAGCAGGAATTGTCCACAGTGAGTCAGATGTCCTGTATTTGAACATTTTGAGGGAAAAGAAAATCACAGCCGATCTGTTTGATATCATAGCATGAGCAAGAACTTGCATCATACAACAGTTGAATTCAAATAAGGCAGCATGATACACGTGGTGGAGAAAAACGTTTAAAATTAATGGCTCCACAGATCAAGAGGAAGCATTAATTTAGCAGCTAATTGACTTGTAACTAGTAATTCCTGATTAGCCCATTCCTATAATTGTTGCAGTAATGGCAGACATTGAAATCTCACTGTATCTGATCTCTATTTCTCGACAGAGGTGGGTGAGTATCGTTGGCATTTGTGAGACATTTCCAGCTACACATTAAGTGTGAACACAGCAGGCAGCCCACATTGCTAAAGACACTTATCGCCTCGCAACATTGCAGTTACGCTGAGAAGCCTACTGCTCTTATTCACGATTGCCTGGGAATCTTTCTTTTTCACAAACAAGCAAATTGCTCAGAAAAAAAATAGTCAGAATTGAAGGCAAATCAGTAAAAGGTAAGGGTTGAGTTGGCATAGCCCGACTCTCCCATTAGAAAGAGATGACCAGTGATAGTTTAACCCGATGGTCACCAGGCCTCATGTGGGAGAAGACGTTGAAAAGAAGACTCCTTCATGGTAACCTCGGGATTGAATCCTTGCTGTTGGCCTCATGCTGCAAAGCAAACAGCAACGCAGCCAACTGAAGGCCACACCTCGAGTACTGCGTGCAGTTTTAGTCTCCCAGCCTGAGGAAGGACTTTCTTTCCATAGAGGGAGTCCACTGAAGGTTCACCAGACTGATACCCGGGATGCCAAGACAGACATATGAAGAAAGATTGGATCGACTGGGCTTTACTCACCGGGATTTAGAAGAATGACATGGACGGGGATATCTCCTAGAAACACACAAAATCCTGACCAGGCTGGACAGGCTAGATGCAGGAAGAAGAGCAGAGCCAGGGGTCACAGCCTAAGAATAAGGGGTAAGACATTCCTGATTAAGATGAGGATGAATTTCTTCACTCTGAGAGTTGTTAGCCTGTGGAATTCTCTCCAACAGAAAGCTGCTGGGGCCAAATCATTACAATTATTCAACAGGAAATGGGATGTGGCCCTTGCAGCTAGAGACCAAAGGGCACAAATGGAAAGAGGGACTGGGATGCTGAAATTGCATGATCAGCCATGATCATATTGAATGGTGGTACATGCTTGGAGGGGGCCGAATGGCCTACTCCTACAGCTACTTTGTATGTTTATCCACATTTCTATGTATAGGCACTTCCAGAATTCTTAGCATCTTTCTTGCTCGTGTTGGTTTGTATAAAAGAAAGTTGCATACTAATGAGGTCAGATGTGCAGTTTGTAAAGTCATTAACAAGCAATGATTCTCATTAATATGCAGCTTGCCTCTGCTCAGTGAGAATCTCACCTGGGCAGTGAGACCCGGTTAAACAGCGCAGTGAGGTTGAGGAAGACCTCTCCGATTTCTCACCTGATTCTGGCACATTTATGATCATGGTCCACCTCATTCAGGCCCCTGTAATGATCTGTTGCTGTCCGTTTCGTACCGTTAACAGTACAAAGTAAATTCATACACATGTACCTCTAGGGTTTGATAGGGGACGTTTTGAAGATTATGGTAAATGATAAGACTCGTTGGTGCAAACTAACACAGGTTAAAATTGTACGTTCATGTTAGGCTGATGGTGTTTAATCCAAGCTTTTCCTGTTCATGCACCTGTCCGGATGCCTTTTAAATGTTGTCATTGTACCAGCTTCCGAGTGAAGGATTATCTGAAAACTCCCTCTCTGTTTGTTAAAGAAAAAAGAAGTCCTCTGTAGGATACCTGCCTCAAGTCTCATTGTGATCCAAAACTTTAACAAGGAAACGACTGTTAGTGAGTTACAACAATGAAACATCACCAGTCCATTTTGAGCTGATATTGAGGATGGCTGATTTATATTCTTATTGTGGAAAATCTGTCTCTGAAATGTGTTATGTCAAACCTGGGAGGAAAACAGAAGGAGGAGGTGGTAGGTGGTGAATTACTATAATACTTAGACTATTTACTATCTGTTTTGTACTGTAAACAAAAGTGCCATTATCTTACAAATACGAACAGAGAGATGATGTTAGAAATGTATTGGTCTCTGGTTAAACTCAGCGTTCCTGGGCTCCACACTTTAAGATAGGGCAATGGCTTTGAAAGGCGTCCCGAGGAGGTTTCCCAGAAATTCCCAGGAGTGAGGGGGACTGCAGTTTTGGGAAGAGGATGGAAAAGTTTGGACTATTCTTCAACGTCGTCAAAATATTCAGAGGGTTTGATGACACCTTTGGTGTGTGGGCCAGTAACCAGAGGGTAGATACTGAAAATCACCGGGAAAAAGATCTAGAGGAGGGGCTGAGGAGAAAAATTTTCATTCCAAGAGCCGTCAGGATCTGGAGCACTCGACCTGAAGCCAAGTCCGTGAATGGTTTTTAAGGGTGTTGAATAGGTTCTTGAGGTTGAAGAACTTATGGGGTCACAGACAACAGCAGGGATGCGAGCCTCTCTCAAAGGGCCAGTACTAAGGAGCAATGGGCTAGATGGCATCTTCTGTGGTCAGGCATGCCTAAGTTTCTTTGATTCTACCCTACAAGTTACAGTGTTCAAAAAATAATTGCTAAGACCCTTTTTCCATCCAAGGGTGTTGCTGAATATGATGATGTGTTCTCCCTTTCTAAATACCAATCTGTAAATTGATGCTTGAAGCATTTGATGTATTTATAATTACTTATGTGGAAAGTCATTGGAAAATAAACTAAAAGTGAATGTTTGTTAACAGGGGACTCTTGCAAAACATGACATCTTTCAAATTTCCTTCTCCAGTATTCAGCAGAGATATATCTCTGTATCGAAAACAATTACAAAGAAATTTATCACTCTCTTGTGACGAATGACTACACACAGCTGGTAAAAAGGAATTGTTGGCAGATACACATAGATGTTTGCACACACTATTTATATTGGAAAAGATGTGTATTGCTCATTGAATGTCAGGAAGCTTAAATTACAAAGAGCAACATGATTGTCAGGAATGAGGTGATGTTGCTAATCATTAAAGTGTATTGTTTCTCAACAGTAATGCAAAAAAATCAATCATAACAAATATTGCAGGATCAGTAGATTTATTGAACAAGAAGTCAAGCTCCCATCGAAAATTACAAAACTGTGTTGCAATAGGCAGCGTTGACCAAATGTACAGACTCACCAAGGTCACCCTCAACAATTTCTCCTTCGATTCCTCCCACTTCCAACAGACAAAGGGGGTGGCCATGGGTACCCGCATGGGCCCAAGCTATGCCTGCCTCTTTATTGGAACAATGGAACAATGGAATGTGGAACAATCCCTCTTCCGTACCTAAACTGGCCCTAAACCCCACCTCTTCCTCCATTACATTGATGACTGTATTGGCGCCGCCTCATGCTCCCACATGGAGCTTGAACAGTTCATCCACTTCACCAACACCTTCCACCCCAACCTTAAGTTCACCTGGGCCATCTCCAACACATCCCTCACCTTCCTGGACCTCTCTGTCTCCATTTTGGGCAACCACCTAGAAACCAATACCCATTTCAAACCCGCCGACTCCCACAGCTACCTAGAATACACCTCCACCCACCCACCTTCCTGCAAAAATTCCATCCCCTATTCCCAATTCCTCCGCCTCCGCCGCAACTGCTCCCACGATAAGACATTCCACTCCCTTACATCTCAGATGTCCTCATTTCTCAAGGACTGCAACTCCGCCTCCTCCCCCCAACCCAGCAGTGGTCGAGAACGCCCTTGACCATGTCTCCCGCATTTCCCGCAACTCATCCCTCATGTCCCATCCCCGCAATAACAACCAAAAAAGAATCCCCGTCGTCCTCACATACCGCCCCACCAACCTCCGGATACAATGCATCATCCTCCGAAACTTCCGCCATCTGCAATCCAACCCCACCACCAAAGACATTTTTCCATCCCCACCCTTATCTGCTTTCCGGAGGGGCCACTCTCTCCATGACTCCCTAGTCCGCTCCACACTCCCCCCAACACCACCTCACCCAGCACTTTTCCCTGCAACTGCAGGAAGTGCTACACCTGCCCCCGCATCCCCCCTCAACCCCATCCCAGGCCCCAAGAAGACTTTCCACATCAAACAGATGTTCACCTGCGCATCCACCAATGTGATATACTGCATCCGCTGTACCCATTGTGGCTTCCTCTACATTGGGGAAACCAAGCGGAGGCTTGGGGACTGCTTTGCAACTGCACCTCCCAGTCGCGAACTATTTTAACTCCCCCTCCCATTCTTTACATGTCCATCCTGGGCCTCTTGCAGTGCCACAATGATGCCACCCGAAGGTTGCAGGAACAGCAACTCATATTCCGCTTGGGAACCCTGCAGCCCAGTGGTGGACTTCAATGTGGACTTCACCAGCTTCAAAATCTCCCCTCCCCATACCACATCCCAAAACCAGCCCAGCTCATCCACACCTCCCTAATCTGTTCTTCCTCTCACCTATCCCCTCCTCCCACCTCAAGCCGCACCTCCTTTTCCTACCTGCCAACCTCATCCCGCCCCCTGTGTCCTGTCCATTCTCCCTGGACTGACCTACCCCCTCCCTACCTCCCCACCTACACTCACCTTTACTGGCTCCATCCCTGCCTCTTTGACGTGCCTGACTCCTCTCCACCTATCTTCTCCTCTATCCATCTTCAAGCCGCCTCCCCCTCTCTCCCTATTTATTCCAGAACCCTCTCCACATCCCCCTTTTCTGATGAAGGGTCTAGGCCCGAAACGTCAGCTTTCCTGCTCCTAAGATGCTGCTTGGCCTGCTGTGTTCATCCAGCTCCACACCTTGTTATCTCTATTCAACAATCTATTCCTTTGAATGAAACAAAGAACTGTGGATGTTGGAAGTTTCAAATGGTAGAAATTGCTGGAGAAACTCTATTAGGTTTGGCAGCATCTCTAGTGAGAGAGAGAGAAACAGAAGTATCGGCAAAGATCTGTAGCTCGGGTTGTGGATGAAGTTGTTGACTTGCTTGCCGAGCTGGCTTGTTCTTGTTCAGACATTTTGTCACCATGCTAGGTGACATCATCAGTGGAGCCTCTGATGAAGCGATGTTATTCCACTCTACTTGGAATTTATACTGTTCGGCCCGTTGTGGTGAGTAGGATCATTTACATATGGGGTCCAATTCTATATGCGCTCGTTCATCGAAGTATGGGTGGTGAACCATGCCTCTGGGAATTCCTGTGCATGTCTATGTTTGGCTTGGGCTACTATTGGATTACGACAAACACTTACAAGGATTGAAGACCCCATTCCCACAACATGCAGAATGAACGTGGTTTACAAAATATCATGCAACGACTGCCACAAACATTACATCAGACAGGAAGGAATCTATCCATCTGAATATGTGAACATCAGCTAGCAGCAAAACAGCACGATGAACTCTCCTTAATATCTGTAAATTCAGACAATGAAGGCCATCAGTTTAACTGGGACAAAGTAACCATAGTAGCCCAAGCCAAATATAGACACACATGGGAATTCCTAGAGGCATGGTTCTCTACCCATACTTCAATCAACAACCATATAGAATTGGACCCCATATACAAACCCACACAGAGCAAATCCGGAAATGACAGAACTCACCATAACGAAGTGGACAGTATGAATTCCAAGCAGAATAGAATAATGTCACTTCATTGGACGATCCACTGATGATGTCACTTGCATGGTGATGAAACATGTGGACAAAAACAAGTCAGCTCGAGCAAGTCAACAACCTCAGAGAGAAACAGAGTTAATATTTTGAGTCCAGTGGCCCTTCTTCAGAACATTCCTTTGTTGAGTTTGGTCAACATGCAACTCCAGTACAGCTCTTTCTTATTCATTGATTATACTCCCATGGATACCACTGGTTCACCGCAGGCAAATCACAAGTTTGTTTCCAAAACAAAAGATCATCTGGATAACATGGCGATTGCCTTCAAAATACATTCTGAACCTGATATCCTGTGGGCCGTGCCTGTGTGTACCCACCTCCCATCCTTGCAAGCCCACAATTATTTAAAAGATAGAAGCTGAATTCACTCTCCCTTACAACCTGAAAGTTTCTGTGTTTCCATATTTTAAAGAAGATTTAAGGTTTGCTAAATTAGCAATCAACTCGTTAACACATTTGAACAGGGCAGGGCTAACAATCAGTTATAACAAGTTATTCCTGGTCTGGGATTGAAACAGGAGGTGATTTCACTGCTTACTTGTAGCAGATATGAACTGATGTAATATTGCAGAATTTACATTTTACATTCACTTCTGTGGCCATGTAAACATTATACATTTTTACTTTTCTGTATTTTTGATTGTGGATTAAAGTGGGAAGAAGAAATGATTGATGTCTGAAGAATTGCTGCAAGTTACTGAAACTCATTATTAATGGTGCTAAGACAGTTGCTAATTGATCCACTAGAGGCTCCTTACTGTAGAGTGAACAAAGCATGTGAGCAAAGAGAGTTTCTGCTGGCAACAATGGCTGATTGGTTTTGTTGGTGAAGTTGAGCCCAGTTGTGGATGACAAAGACCATCTGTCTACCAACAGCAAGGTGATTTGCTTCAGAGCACAGGAACAGCTTGTGGGTGTAAGCAACATTGCCGGAAGCCTTTGGACTTCTGAAAGGAGAGGCGATGTGTATCTCTGCAACAGAATATGCCTGAAGGTTATGCAAAGCCAGTTTTCCCCTTCAAATAGTTGATGTAATTTTTGCTTTCAGTCAATAAATCAGAGGCTTTATAATTTGTTAATCAGTTGCTCTGTGCCTTCTGCAAGGATGTTAAAAGTACATGGAGAACAGAGATTGAGGAACAGCAGGTTCTAACAAACAAAAGGATCATCTCTGGGAACTCTGTGACCAGAAGCTCTTGAACAACCTTCCTAGTTCATTCCTCCATCCAAAACACCAATTTGTTTTGTCTAAATGTGTGCAGGAGGCATTTTCGAAGGAACTGAAGAGTTTTAATTAGTAGATATGATCAGCTGTTATGTCAACAGTTCATATGTAACTGGAATCTATTTTTTGGTGATAGGTAGTCATTCTTATTAAGCACACAAAATGGGGCTGTGCTTTCTGTCAGGCTGGGTCTAAGCAGATGGGAAAACACGGGAACACTGTGTACTTTGCTAAAATCTTTAAATTTTGTGAAGACTCAGGAATAATAGGTTTTGATTTGTGTGCACAGCTCCAGTGAGATGTGACAACAGTAAATTAATTAAAGGAGCTTTTTTAGTTCTAGGTTTGGATTTGAAACTGCAAAGACTCCTTAGGGAATATATTCCACAGGATAGAGGTATAGAATAAGGCCATTCGGCCCAATTAGTATACTCTGCCATTCGATCATGACTGATATTCCTCAATATCATTCTCGTGCCTCCTCCCTAAAGCCCTTCAGCCCATTACTAATCAAGAACTAATCTATCTCTGATAATGGGAACTGCAGATGCTGGAGATTCCAAGATAATAAAATGTGAGGCTGGATGAACACAGCGGGCCAAGCAGCATCTCAGGAGCACAAATGCTGACGTTTCGGGCCTAGAAAGGGGTCTAGGCCCGAAACGTCAGCTTTTGTGCTCCTGAGATGCTGCTTGGCCTGCTGTGTTCATCCAGCCTCACATTTTATTATCACTAATCTATCTCTGTCTGGAAGATGCTCATTGACTTGGCCTGCAACAATCTCACTGCTTTAAGTTGGCATGATGGTTTCAAATCAAAAATGTGATATTAACTTTAACTGCAGCAGAGAACAAGTCTCAAATGAAGCAAGTACTTCACTGCATTGTTATAGTGTGCATGATGTGAGGATATGGATTCCAGTTTTAAGGGGAAAAAAAACTGTAGTCGGCTCTCATTACCAGGGCTTTCAGAAGCAGATTTTACTTACTTACAAAATTTGTTTCGTTTTCCAAATACCTGCTTTGAAGTGTGTGTGTGTGGGTAAGCACGTGCTTTAAGATCAAAGATAGATTGAACCTGTTTGACTGTTGAGGCGTTGCAATTTGCTGAAAAGGTAATGCTTTCGCTGGTAAATATTATGGCTGTAATGAAGGCGATATAATTTGTACCAGGATGTGTTGGAAATCAGCCAAAGTATGAGGCACAGCCTGAGTAAGCTGAATATGCTGGAGAGCCCCAACTGTTCATTAATGTAATTAGTTGATACCGTAGTTGTTTAAAGAGTGTTTCCTTTAGCATCAAAGCCCATTTTCTTGGCTGCACTGTTCCTATTTAGTTAAATCTAGGGACGCTATTTGTGAGCCAGTTTTCAACGATATTCCCATAGATTCGCTTCAGACCGCGATGGGCCTTTTACTAAAATAGGCTAAACTCTGTTGCGTTTCCATCTGTCGGCTGCTTTTCACGATATCAAAGAACCGATTCACCTGTTTCATTTGATGGCAGTAAGTAGTTTTTCATGCTGCTCAATGCATATTAATGAGGTCATTTTAAAGTGTGTTTTAGCATCGACGTGCTGTAATTTTCTCGGTGAATCAGAGTTTAAAAATTGCAGAGTCCCCTTGCATCCTAAGGCACTGAGAGTAGGTGAAAACATCGTGTTGATGTAGTCTGACCTGAGGTGGGGGGTACTTTATCAGTTGCACAGTGAAGCAGATGGCAGTCGAATAGATGAAGGAGAGCACAGAACAAAATCTGCACACAGCAAAATAGATTCAGGTTACATGAGGAGGAAAAACTTCCTCCATGCACTGTCTTCCAAAAGGAAAAAGGGGAAGGCTGGCATTGTATAGCACCTTCTACAGCCACTGAACTTACCAAAGTGCTGCCCATCCAATGAAGTGATTTTTTTGAGGTACGGTTATAGTTGTAATGTAGGAAATGCAGAGCCAATTTGCACGTAGGAAGCTCTTATAAACAACAATAGGATGTTGACAGAAGGGTGAATTCACTTCCCCTTTAGTGCCAGGAGACCTGAGTGGCCTGAGCTGAAAGACAAGGCACTATTTTAGTATTTCTTACACAACACTGCGGCCATGACAGATAGCGCTGCCTCAGCCGGGCCCTGCAATGTCAGCCCAAATTGTTACGCTCATGTTCCCGCGAGAGAACTGATCTCAGCAATGACAGTGTTAACCTCTGAGCTTCACAAATAGTACACACTGAGCGAGATCACAAGTGGCAGCGTGGGGAAATATGAAGTCATTCACTTGGTCACAAAGTAGAAAAGCAAGACTTTTGTTTTAAAGGCATGAAACTTGTTGGTGTTGTAGGGGAATGGGATGCGTTCTGATGAGGTTTAGCACGCAGGTACAGCAAGTAATTAGGAAACTATCTAGCACATGGACCTTTATTGCAATGCGCCCGGCATAGAGGAATTAAAATAACCTACTAAAGTTGTACAGGACCTTACTGAGACAACATGTGAAATACCGTATATTTAAGGAAGGATTCACATACTTTGAACACATTGGAACAAATTCTCACTATAGTGTCCTGAAGAGGGTCACCAGACTTGAAACGTTAGTTTTCTTTTCTCGACACGTGCTGCCAAACCCAAAGGGATTCTCCAGCAGTTTCATCCTCTCACCCATCCCTTCCTCGCACCCCCAGCTACCTACTAACCTCATCCCACCTCCTTGACCTGTCCCCTCCCTACCTCCCCACCTACACTCTCTCCACCTATCTTCTTTACTCTCCATCTTCGGTCCGCCTCCCCCTCTCTCCCTATTTATTCCAGTTCCCTCCCCCCATCCCCCTCTCTGATGAAGGGTCTAGGCCCGAAACGTCAGCTTTTGTGCTCCTGAGATGCTGCTTGGCCTGCTGTGTTCATCCAGCCTCACATTTTAATATCACTAGAATGGTTGCCGAAGTGAGACGGATCCTATAATGAGAAGCTGAGAACGTCTGGTCAATATTCTTGGAGTTTCAGCAGAATGAGTGGCGATCCCATTCAAACATTCAGGATTATAAATGTGCTGGACAGGATCAATACTAAGACATTTTCCCCATGACTGGACCATTTAGAGCATCAGGGTACAGATTCAGGATAAGGGGCTCATTGTTTAGGAATGAGGTGACGGAAAGTTAGTTCAAACTGAGGGACATAGGAATAGGCTGGAGGGGCTGAATTCCCCTAGGTGGACATGGGCAGCAGACATATGGGAACACCAGCACCTGCAAGGCTCCCTCAAAGCCACTCATCATCCTGACCTGGAGATGTATCACTGTCCTGTCAATGTCACTGGGTCAATATCCTGGAATTCCCTCCCTAAGGGCATTGTGGGTCTACCTACAGAACATGGACTGCAGCGGTTCAGGAAGGCAGCTTATCCCCGCTTTCTCAAGGGCAACTAGGGACAGACAGTAAATGCTGGCCTGAACAGAGACGCCAAGTTGAGCAAGTGAATGAAATGAAAAGAATGATGGCCACGTTACCACCATCAGTTGCTGTAACTTTCCGTCGTTCTGGGAAAGAAATCTACTGCCCTTACTTGGCCTCACCTACATGGAATTAAGATTCCTTGTTCAGTTGGAACCATGTAATCAGCTTCTTTTTGTCAAATTTTTACATTCACTTGATGCTGTTTTCTCTCGCTAAAGGTCTCAGGAAAAGACATTGAATGAAGTGCTAACACAGCTCACTTATGATTTAATATGGGTTCCTTAAATTCATGTCTTCAGCTGCCTTTGAAGATGTCTTCCTCCTTCTCACATCAACGGCCTTCTGCTTTTAGTGTACTTTTCTTCGTTTGACTTTTAAGCCTCTCAGGAATTCTTCTCAGCACCAGTTGCTTGAAGTGTAGTTTAGAAACAGCACCTCTGCTGTTAGGGCTCTGTTCTCTTTGAATGAGCCCACATACCACCTGTCTTCTTCTGCATTATTCTGACTTACAGTAGTATTAAACTGTGGAGGTGGATAGCTCAATTGGCTGGACAGCTGGTTTTGATGCAGAATGATACCAACAGCATGGGTTCAATTCCCACACTGGCTGAGGTTTCTATGACGGACTGTCCTTCTCAATCTCTGCCCTTACCTGAGGTATGGTGACCCTCTGGTTAAACCACCTCAGTGTCTGTCTTGAGAGCAACCCTTTATTAATGGACTCCCTGTTACAATGCAACAGCAGCTTCTTTTTCTCTTACCTTTTCTTTCCTAATGCATAGAACTATTCACCACAGGATTTAAAGACATGCAAAGAAAACAAATTTTTCACAGAGCCACTCTAAAATTAAACTAAAAACATGTCTTCCCCTAGTTAACTCATAAAGTAAAATATCATTTCAGTGTGACTATCCAGTGTTTTTGCACTGTAGAACCTAAGCCCTCAAATATTACAAAGATATGCTGAACCTTCCACCCTCAACAAATTGCAACTAAGTCTACCTTTCATGCCTTAGGATAAAAAAGGTGGCAAACCAATCCCATCTTTCCTCTGTGAACTCTTTGGTACCCCACGCCTTTGTTCTTCCCTGTGGCCTTGTATTTTCTTTTCTTTAAGTGTTAATTCAATTTTGCTTTGTTATTTAACATTTGGCCTTTTTTTTAAGGGGGTTGAATGGTTCATTTGGCTAGATTATGATGTAGAATGACGCCAACAGCATAAATTCAATCCCTGTACTAGGTGAGGTTACTGTGAAGGACTGTCCCGGACCTGGGGAGTGGTGACCCTCAGTTTAAACCACTGCCAGTCATATCTCTCTCTCTCTCTCTCTCTCTCTCTCCCTCTCTCAGTAGAGCACAGGGAGGAAACATGCAGCCCCTTCCCCATCCCATCATCAACCACCCACCCTTGCAGGCCCTTTCTGGGTCAAACTCCAGCTTAAAATCTACCACACTGACCAAACATTGGCCATTGATCCAAATATCTGTTTATGTAGCTCTGTGTTGAACAGTGCACTCATCGTTCCTTTAAGTTTTTCCCCCATTAAAACTGGCAAATAAATGCAACTATTGCTATTGTTGGTAAAACATTGATTTTTTTTTATCCAGCTGAGATTTTTCGAAGTAAGCTGAAAGGCTAGTGGCAAAGTTGATCAAGTGTGGCCTTTGAGCACAGTTTTGGAGTTTGAACAGCTGAGACAAATGGTACATGACATTGGGTAGAAGAATGCAGTGTGCGATTCGGTGTAGCTACTCTTAGAAACACACAACCATGGCTGATACAGAGCTGAATGTCTTCCTTCTATATTTCTCCACACATTGCCACTGCATAGTAGTCATGCTTATCTTTCCCCCACAACATCCGTGTTGTATATGTGTATGTGCAGGGACTCAGTAAAGTCACCCTGAGCAAGAATCTTCATGAAATATTTCTACCACCAGGAAAACATCCACGTGGCCAGGGAACCAGTAACAAGCAAAACCCAATAAGGGCAATACTTATGTGAAGCAGGGAGGGTAGGGAATAAGTCAAAATAGAGTTGGAGAAGGATAGGTCCCTTTCTATGCTGTACATTTCTATGATTCCACAAATGAAGAACTGCAAATGCCTGTTGGGATTTGGCATAAGGTACAGTGGTTCATGCAAATCTGCCTTTTGCTAAGGTGAAGAATCAAAGTGAGGTGCTCTTTCCAATATAGAACACAAAATAAGCAATCGTTACTGTTCTCAGCTGTTCAGATATTTGTGCAGGTGTTCGTGTTAGCTTTCAACATAAAAAAAAATTCAAAGTCGAATGGTGCTGGAAGCAGAAATAGCCTTCCGGTTCAGGGACAGGATACAGTTCTCCCCCTACTAACTATTTGGAGTTACATTCAGCTGCTTATTCAGATCGCGACAACCTTTCTGGGTGACAGTAAAAGCTTATTGAGAAAGCCTGGCTTCAGCAAGTGTGGCCTTTTTATTGGGGGTTCAACTTGTAGAGTTTTCAGCTTTTAAATCACGCAGCTTTTGCTGGTGTTTGAAGAGCAGGTTTGTTTGAATGAATAGGTTTTAATAGAATTTCTATGAAAGGAAGTATCAGCTGTATGCAGTACATGAAAGACTACTTATGGTTGCCAAGTTTATGCATCACTGATCCAAATCAACACCTTATGCATATGTTTGATCGTTGGAGTTTTGTCAGTCTCAGCTCAGGTGGTAACATGGTAGCCCTGCTACTGCAGAGAAATGCTGGCCTCCAGGTTCAGATCTAGGAAATTGAGCAGGAAAATCTAGGCTGACAGATCTAAGGGAAAGCTACCCAACTGGAGGTGCTTCCACTTCTTTTGAGCAAATCCCATCTGCTTTCCAACATCGGAGTTAAAATCCCACTGCAATATTTAGAGGCAGCATGGTGGCTCAGTGGTTAGCACTGCAGCCTCACAGCATCAGGGACCCGGGTTCAATCCAGCCTCAGGTAACTGCCTGTGTGGGTTTCCTCTGGGTGCTCTGGTTTCCTCCCACAGTCCAAAGATGTGCAGGGTAGGTGGACTGGCTATGCTAAATTACCCGTAGTGTTCAGGGGTGTGTGGGTTATAGAGGGATGGGTCTGGGTGGAATGCTCCAAGGGGTGGTGTGGACTTGTTGGGCCGAAGGGCCTGTTTCTTCTTTGTAGGGAGTGTAATTTCAAGGTAAGATTTATCAGTGTTCTTGCCAACATTTATTCCACAATATGCATAGACAAAAGCAGATTAACTCATTGATAATTGATGCTATTTATTTATTGCCACGTGTATTTTGTTACAAAATACAGTGAAATGTGTTGTACAGTGTCACCACTCTCCAACTCCATCTTAAAACACAGGAAAACAAACCAAAACGTAGCACACAAAGGCAGAAAAATAAAGACATGAAGAAATAGTATTCAACTTCTTGTTCAGTGTTCAATACGTGGTAATTACTGCATGGCCAATTTTGAGATCATGCTGTGTGCAAATTTGTCATCATGTTTCTGACATAATAACAGTGATTGCATTTTGAAACTACTTATAGCTTTGGAACATTCTGATGTCATTAATTTGGCCCAGATGATCAGTGCAGCACTGAGTATTGAACTATTGTACTTCACCAAAATATCATCAGATTCTACCCAATTAAATAATTTGACAGGGTAGACATGGAAATGACATCCTCATGTGGAGAAAACAGGGATCATGAAACTGAAAGGTCCCGACCAAAACGTCAATCTTTCCTGCTCCTGAGATGCTGCTTGGCCTGCTGTGTTCATCCAGCTTCGCACCTTGCTATCATGAAACTTTATCCTGTTATGAGTCTGAAATTTCACGAAGCTGACAAGAAAACTGGAGGCAAACCCGGAGAAACTCAGCAGCTCTGGTAGTGTCTGTAGAGAGAAAAACGCAATTCACGTCTGGAGTCTGGTCTGACTGTTCCTCAGAGTGTCTCCAGCATTCTTACTGTTTGTTTCAGATTTCCAGCACCTGCAGGATTTTGGTTTTAAACCACTTTGCTTTTGACTTGTTAAGTCATGAGTTGTGCAGTAGACCAAGTCACCTCCCACATTGGCTGTTGTGTACAGCCAGCTTGGAGACAACTGTATCTTTGGTGCCAGGGAATTGTACTGTACGTCCATGAAATAGTTTCCCATATGAAGCCCAGCCCTTTACTGTGGTCAGTGGCAGAGCACAGAGAAATTCTGACTGTAAAAACACTCATGCTTTTCCAAAATGATTCCCCTGGAGATTGACCATCTTGGATGTCAACACCTCTTTCTTCTTCTGTCATTATTATTTTTGCATTATTTGCTACAATGTATTGCAAAGTATTGCCATCCATCAGGCCTTGAAATCATTCCATCCAATGGTGGTGTTGCTGCTGCACACAAACCTTGCCCCCTCTGCTAAAACATCCTGTCTTTCTCCCTGAATACTTACCTAACTTGTCCTGACATGTATCAAATCTTACTCCACTGAGTCACATTCCACACTCTCAGCTTTGTGAATATCGAGGTATCCCTGAATTCCTTATTATATATATCTTAACCCTTAGTTCAACACAAGTGTAAAAGTCATCGTTACATTGATCCAATCGAAATAATTATGAAATGATAAGACATCTTTATCAGATCACGCCTCAGATTGTATTTTATTTTTAAGAGCAAGGAGGCCAGTTTATGTCATCTTCCAGATTTAGTAGGAACTGCAGATGCTGGAGAATCTGAGATAACATGGTGTAGAGCTGAATGAACACAGCAGGCCAAGCAGCATCAGAGGAGCAGGAAGACTGATGTTTCAGGCCTAGACCCTTCTTCAGAATATTTTAACCCTACAGTCCTGATACCATAGAAGTTTACAGCTCAGAAAGAGGAGATTCAGCCCATCATATCTGCATTGGTCAGCAAGGATCTGGCAACATCCCAATTTCTAACTCGACCCATAACTGTGCAGGCTATGACAACACAAGACAGTTTCTAAATACTGCTTAAACATTTCAAGAGCGTTTAGACTCAACTACCTTTTCAGGTAGGGAATTTGAGGGTCTGAACATCCTCTGGGTAAATAATAAATTCTTCAGCATTCTCTCTTAGGCTTCTACTTCTTACATTTAAATCCATGCCCCTTGATAATTGACCCCACTACTAATGGAAAAAGTTCCTTAATATCCATTCTATCTATGCTCCTTGTAATCTTGTACATCTCTATCAGGTTCCTGAGGTAACATCTCTCCTGCTTCCTCTCTATTACAATCACATCCTTCCCATAATGTGGTGACCAAAACTATACAAAGTACTCCCGTTGTGCCTAACCAATGTTTTATACAGTTCCAGCATTATCTCCCAGCTCTTGTATTCTACACCTCAGCCAAAAAGCCAAGTACATCATCTTAATCACCTTTATCTACCTGCCCTGCTACGTTCAGGGATTGTGGGTATGGACACCAAGATCCCGCTGATCTTCAGGATTTCCCAGGTTCCTACCATTCAGAGTGCAATCTCTTGCCTTGTTAGCCCTCCCCAAGGACATTACGTCTCACATTTCCTGGTTGAATTCCATTTGCCACTGTCCTGCCCCATTGACCAGTCCATTGATATCCTCCTATAGTTTACATCTGCCCTCTCCAATATTTATCCCCTCACTAATTTTCCTTTCATATGCAACGCTCTCGATCATATTCACTTATTTTTCTGACCAACTCATTAATGCACACCACAAACAACAAGAGCCCCAGCACTGAGCCCTTTGGAAATAGAATTCCAGTCACAGAAACATCCCCGTACCATCACCCTCTGCCTCCTGCCTGTCGGCCAGTTTTGGATCCAATGAACCACTTTGCCTTGGATCTTACTTTCTTCACCAGTCCGCCATGAGGGAGCCTATCAAAAGCTTCGCTACCGTCCAGGGAGACCACCCTCATCAACACTCCTGGTTAGCTCCTCAAAAAATTCCATCAGTTTTGTCAAATGTGACCTACCCTTAACAAATCCATACTGATTGTCCTTGATTAGTCCATGTCTGTCCAAGTGCAGAAATATTCTGTCCCTCTGAATTCTTCTCCAAAATCCAGAGCTGTAATGGCTCCAGCCAGCATCACCTCCTGTACAAGGTCACCCTGACCAGCTGAGGGTTTAGAATTCCCTGCATAGCACAGCGTGTGCAAGTCATGGGCCTGAGCCTCCCGGATCGGCCTTAAAGAATCAAAAATAGACCCTTGCTTTTGTGTTACCCTTACCTAGACATAAGTATAGACTGGAAAAATACTACTCTTGTTTATATAAAAGCAAAATACTAAGGACACTGGAGCTCTGAAACAAACACAGAGAATAATGGAGAAACTCTGCAGGTCTGACAGCATCAGTGGAGACGGAAACAGAGTTAATGTTTTGTGTCCAATATGAATCTTCTACAGAAATTTAATCTTGTTTATGTCAGAGAATCAACCTGCATCAACTCTTAACTTCACCAAGCAAAGCAATTTAGTTTTGAAGTTCTAAAATATTAATGTTGATGCATCATTTTTAAGCTGTACTTACAGTCTTAATTTAAATCAATATCCTGGCATAAGCGACAAGAGATAAATACCCATCAATTACTGACTTCATCTTCTGTGGCATTATACTTTGACTTTGTTGAAGTAGCTCCCCTGCTGGTCTCTCAGTTTCTGGGATGTCTCCACTCTCCTTTTAATCCCACTGTCACCACTCACGAGCCCTGCTCAACTCCTCACTTGGTCTGTCTGCCTTTGGGACATCTCTACCATTGTTGCTCTTTTTAACCTCACTGTCACCACTCCTGAGTCCCACCCAGCTCCTCACCCAGTTTGTCTGCCTGATCCTTAGAAATTGTTTTTTTGTGGACACATTCTTCAATGTCACTGCATCCTTCTCACAGTACAAAAGATATAACTAAGCTTAATCGTTCACGAGTCAGTGTTTTGTTGTTATGAGGAACAACTGTTAGTACTGTACTCGAGTTTCAAAAATGATATTATTTTAAACAGACAAGACCCTTAGCCTGGCAAACCACTCAGTTAAAGGGTAAGTACGTTTGTCCCTGGCAGTGATGTCCAGAGTCCAAGAAAGAAAGACAATCTTATTCCACAGTAGAATGTCAGCCTACAGTATTTAGCAGTTTGCCTTGTTCCATGTTTTCTGAACAGTTGGGTCTTTTCGATACAAATGTCACAGATTGTAAGGTGATTACATATATAGTTTAGAAGGCTCAGGCAATGTCAACAGAAACAGTGATTAACTGATCAAAATTAAGGGACTGTCAAGAATAAATGTAAAAGATTTGATGATTGAGTTGGAACCTCACAAAGGAGAGACATGTAAGTAGCAGGTTAATATTAGGATTCCATGCCCACTGTTCTTGATTCATAAATCATTGCCATTTTAGCCAAACACATTTCAGTTTTGGAAAACGGTCATTTTCCAGACGAATGGTGATTCATTTGATGTTTCTGTCCAATAACATCATTCCAAAAGGCATGTTATTCCATCCAGGCTGAGATAGCTTGGGGAATTAGATGTTTCAGCTTCTTGTTCCTCCCCTCAGAATTAATATTGATCCTTGAGAACACGAGAGTGAGACTTGATCTTGCTAACTCCGTCCATCACCAACACAGCATGACAGCAGCATATGCTATTAGCAAGGTGCAATGCAACAAGTCACTGCAGTATGTTTGACAGCACTTTCCAATTAAACTCATAATGGCTACAATTATGGCTCTCATGGGCACAGTCATGGTGCCCCTGTCTCTGAGCCTGGAAGTCTGGTTTCAAGTCCCACCTGCTCGAAAAGTGTGCACAAACATCTCTGAACAGGTTGATTTAAAAATACCTCTGACCTCTACAATCAGAAGGACAAGGTACGTGGGAACACCACCCCCTGCAAGTTCCCCTCCCAAGTGGAATTGGAAATATGTTGCTGTTCCTTCACTGTCACTGGGCAAAAATCCAGGAATTCCCTCCCTAAGGGCATTGTGAATGTCTCTACATCCCGTGGATTGCTGTGCATCAAGAAGGGAGCTTACTATCATCTTCTTTAAGGATGGGCAATAAATACCAGAGTTTCCCATCTCTGCAAAATTCAGTTTTGGGTTTAGTGATTGAGGCAGAAACTGTGTAAATATTCAAAACATGATTAAAAAGGTGCACAAAGGGATTTCTGAATGCAGCACGTAAATCTGATGAGGGCTAATGTGCAGAGGAAACACAAACTTGGGCTAAACGGCTAGTTTCCATGTCGTGACTTGTCTGTACCTTTCTGACATGTCAAATAAAACCGGCAAGTAAATTAGACTGTTTCAAACGCTGTCATTAAAAAGTAACATTTAACGATTACACAAAAATATTCCTTCAGTTTTGCAGATAACGACATTATTTCATCCAGTGGAAAATTAGTATTTAGTGTGACTGGAAACGTACTTCAAACATTTTATTTTCTATTTTGGCTCAGTTTCTGTTTCAATCAAGCAGTGTATTTTTTTTTGAACACATGGAAACTGGAATGTCTGATGAATGACTAGACTGTCTCAATGCAGTGAAAGTCTTTGCAGTCCTATATATTAACCAATTCAAACCCCGAAAGAGAAAACTGGACAAAGCGAAAGTGCACTATTGTGACAAGAATATTTGACGCATCTAATTACGTGAATTCGTAATTATGTTTTTCTAATCTAACACACAATTCCATCTTCCCATGAAATTTTGTTTTGAAGTGTGACAATTAGTACCTGTTTCAAGAGATATTTTTCCATCTTACAATCAATGCTCCTCTATTATGAAATGAGGGGAATTTGTGAAAACTCCTCTGATGGTGGCATTTTAGGTGTTAATACTAGATGAGCTCATCTCAAAATCAATAATGTAAAATGTTCAGCGCTTTAGCATTCTAAATGCTTTGTTTCCGAGAAACTCCTTCTTCGTGCAGTTTCAATGTTCATTCTTAACGTTCAATGTTCAAGATCAATCTTAACTTTCAATCATCCCAGATGATTCTCCTGTAAGTGGTTGTATCTTCAGATACCAAAGTGTTCCGAATGCCATCTTTTAAGATGTTTCCTAAAAAGGACCACTTTTACCAAGCTTCTATTCACCTAATAATGTGAATCATTAGGTGTTCAGTTTTCTTTATTAAATTGACCTCATAGAAATGTATAAAATCATGCAGAGTGAATAGTCAAGTTATTTTCCAATGATAAAGGAGTCCAAAACTAGAGGGGCATAGGTTTAAGATGAGAGGGGGAAGATTAAAAAGGGACCTAAGGGACATTTTTTTCATGCAGAGGGTGGTGTGTGTATGGAATGAGCTGCCAGAGGAAGGGGTGGAGGCTGGTACAATTACAACATTTAAAAGGCACCTGCATGGGTGTATGAATAGGAAGGGTTTAGAGGGATATGGGCCAAATGCTGGCAAATGGGACTAGATTAATGTAAGACATCTGGTTGGCATGGATGAGTTGGGTTGAAGGGTCTGTTTCCGTTCTGGACAGCTCTGTGACTCCAAATTGCTTGGGTCAAACACCTTCAGATGGTTTATGTCATTAAACCGTTGCCTGTAGGGAGTGTGGGGTGATGGCCTAGTGATATTATTGGTGGACTGTTAATCCAGAGACCCAGATAACTTTCTGGGGACCCAGGTTCAAATTCCATCATGTCAGATGGTAGAATTTGAATTCAACAAATATCTGGAATTAAGGAATTTAATGATGATCATGAATCTATTGTTGATTGTTGGTGGAAAACCCATCTGGTTCACTGATGTCCATTAGGGAAGGAAACTGCCATCCTTATCTGGTCTGGCCTACATGTGACTCCAGACACACAGCAATGTGGTTGGCTCTGAATTGCCCTCTCTGCAATTAGGGATGGGCAATAAATGTTGCCTAGCCAGGGACGCCCTCATCCCATTAATGAATAAAGAATAAAAATGGGAATGAATGTGCTAATGGCAGAGATGTACTTGATGATACAGTTATGGCATCCAAAGCCATATGCTGTCATGACTCAAAATAGACTGAAATAACTCCGTGAAGGCTGGTATCCCATTACCAAGTCACCTTTTATTTACACATGCATAGTGCATGTCATTGACCCAGCTAGATCAAAGCCGACTACTAGAGTGAACAGAACCTCTGACACTGTGATATAGGAAGGATTGTAGATGCTGAAAGTCAGAGTCAATAAAATCTGGAGCTGGAAGCAGGTTAGACAGCATCTGAGGAACAGGGAAGTCAACGTTTTGGGTTGGGACCCTTCATCAGGACTGTGGAGGGGGAGGGGGAACGGAGCTCAGAAATAAATTGAAGGGGGTTGGATCGGGGGAAGGTAGTTGGGTGGTTATAGGTGGATGCAGGTAGTGGCTTATAGAGATAGGTCAATGGGAAGGGTGGGACGGATAGGTGAGAAGAGGGATGGATGGGTTGAGCCAGGTCAAGGAGGTGGGGATGAGAGGGAGGGCGGGACATGGGATGAAACCAGGTGTGGGGAGATTTTGAAACTGGTGAATTCTATGTTGAGGCCATTAGGCTAAAAGCTCCCGAGGCAGAATATAAGGTATTGCTCCTCCAGTTTACATGTGACCTTATTGTGGCAGTGGAGGATGCCCAGGATGGGCATGTCACCGAGAGTGGGAGGGGGAGTTGAAATGGCTGGCAAACTGGTAAGTGTTGTTGAATGGAGCGTACAGAGCGCAGATTCTCTGCGTATCAGTTACCGTGTCTGCATTTGGTCTCTCCAATGTAGAGAAGACCACATTGGAAACATTGAACCAGGTTAGAAAATATACTGGTAAATCTCTATCGGAATTGGAATGATTGTCTGGGGCCTTGGATGGGCGTGAGGGTGGAGGTGTGGGGCAGGTGTAGCACTCCCTGCGGTTGCACGGAAAGGTGCGGGGTGGTGGAGGGGTTGGTAGGGAGTGTGGAGCTAACAAAGGAGTTGTGGAGTGACCGGCCCCTACCAAAAGCAGATAGGATTTATATCTGTCAGCCAGGGCTCCCTGATCACGTCAGATTAACATCGCCAATCAGGGGACTCATATTCTATGAGGTCCACCTGACTGACCTCATTCCATCATGACAGAGACAAGAATCAAACCACTGTTATCAATATTCCATCCATCCGTCTGTAAAATAAAGAGTTCACTGGGATTCCTAAGAGTCAGATAATACTTGCAGTTCATTGGGGTGGTGTGGAGTAATTGTAACGTTGCTAGATTAGCAAACCAAAACCGCAGGTTAATATTCTGGCAAAATGAGTTCAAATCCTGCCATGGCAGATAGTGAAATTTAAATTCAATAAAAATCTGGAACAGAGAGTTGATCTAATGTTGTAACCACTGTAGATTGTTGTACAAAGTAAAAACTCATCTGGTTCATTCATACTCTCTAGGAAAGCAAATATGCCATCCTTACCGTGGTCTGGCTAATATATGACTAACAGCCACGGCAATGTGGTTAATTCTTAACTGCTGCTTCGGCATTTAGGAATGAGCAATAAATGCCAGTCTAGCCAGTGATGCCTATACCTTGAGAATGAATGTAAAGAAAGACTAACATGACAAAGGGCTGAGATTTGGTTGGCTCACAGCAGGAGCAATACGTCAAAGCAGAGCAGTTTCAAAAGTGCAGTTCAATCTCCAAGTGCCCAGACCCTGTGTAGGCAGAATCCACGAGGATCAAACAACGCAGGGTTGGTCCAGGAAAGCAGCACAGCCCTGTTGATGGACACAGATCAGGCAGGTCCTCGGCTCACTCCCTGCTGATATTCACCTTGAGCTGACTCTTGTCAGGAGTGGATTGCTGGCGTGATCCACTGTCTGAGTAGGGACTAGGAGGTCAATCCCAAATCTACCTCAGATGGAAAGGGAATCAGACCCATTGATGTTGGCTGTTGATGTTGTCCTGAACGCCACCATAAACTTTGGCAGCACGGTGTCTCAATGGTTAGCACTGCAGCCTCACAGCGCCAAGAACCTGGGTTTGATTCCACCCTTGGGCTCCTGTCTGTGTGGAGTTTGCACGTTCTCCCTGTGTCTGTGTGGGTTTCCTCCAGGCGCTCCAGTTTCCTCCCACGGTCCAAAATGGGCAGGCTAGGTGGATTGGCCATGCTAAATTACCCATAGTGTTCAGGGGTGTGTAGATTAGGTGGGTTACAGGGGGTTGAGTCAGGGTTTGATGCTGCGAAGGTCAGTGTGGACTTGATGGACCGAAGGGCCTGCTTCCACACTGTAGGAATTCTATTAAAAAAAGTAACTTGTCACCACTATATTAAAAGTATTTTAGAACTGAAAATCATTACTGTTAAATGAAAGATATTTTTATCTTCCTAAGTGCTTGCAAAAGCAAGATATTCGACAATGTAACAGAAAGTGGTGGTCATTAAATTACCAATAATATTTGTTTTGAATATTTTGGAAGAAAAACAATCAGCATCTGTTACTAAATGAACATTCCCAGATGATTTTTTTTTCCAGGAATGGGGCCAACTCATAAACTCTTTGAAAAAGCAACAAAGTTGATGGAACATGGAACTGATCTTTAAGACGTGACACCTTCGGCACTGTCGTCAATTGTCATTGTTTCTTTTGCACATGCCTTTCACTTTTACAATGTTGATTGTTTATTTGTACTGACAGTGCCCCAGGAGGATCTGAAACCATTATGTGGATAGGGATAGTGGCCTTGGAAGGATTTGAACCTGGATGCAGGCAGCAACAATGCTTGTGGGCAGATTGCAAAAGATGATCAAAGCATTGACAAGGTTTGATAAAAATATTTTCCACTTTTGGGAGAGTCCGCAACAAAGTGATATAACCTTAAATGGAGACCTGTCTGCTCAGCGGAAGTTTCAGGAAGCACTCTTTTACATAAAGGGACTGGATGTTTGGAATCTCTCCCCACAAAACTGTTGAGACTGTTAGGAGGATGTCCGTCGAAAACTGTAATTGCTAGATTTCTCTTTACAGCATAAGATGCTAAGGTCAGAAATCACTCGATACCAGGTTATAGTCCAGCAGGTTTACTTGAAAACACAAGCTTTCGGAGCCTCAGTCCTTGTGATTTCAAACAAACCAGTTGGACTATAACCTGGTGTTGTGTGATTTCTGACCTTGTCCACCCCAGTCCAACACTGGCACCTCCACATCATAAGACGACAAAGTATATGAGCAGCGTTAGACCATTCAGCCCGTCAACACTGCTCCACCATTCAATTAGCTCATACCTAATCTGATAATCCTCAACTCCACTTTGCTACCTTTCCCTCATCATCCTTGAATCCCTTCCTGATTAAAAATCGGGCTATCTCAGCCTTGAATACACTGAATGGCTTAACCTCAACACCACTCTGTGGTAAAGAATTCCACAAATTCACTTCCTTCTGAGAGAAGAAATTTCTCCTCATCTCTGTCTTAAATGGGTGACCCCTTACTCTGAGGTGATGCCGTCTGTTCTCGGACTCTCCCATGAGGAGAAACAACCTTTCTGCATCTCCCCCTGTCAAGTCCACCCAGGAATTGTATATGCTTCAATAAGGTCTCCTTCATTCCTCTCAACTCCAATGAGTACAAACACAACTTACGCAACATCTCCTCATAAGACCATCCCTCCATACTCAGGTGCAACCAAATGGAATTTCTTTGCACTGCCCCCAATGCCAATGTGTCTTTCTTTTAGATTAAGAGGCCAAAACTACATGCAGATCAAAAGGTTTTTAAGTAAGAAATGAATTAATTGATATGGAGCCAAGGCTTTAGACAAAGTTGACTTGCAGATCAACCATGATCAAGGTGAAGGGTGGAAGAGGAATTTGGGGCCAGAATGGTATCCGTACGATCCTTCCCAACATTAGATAGTATGTTTAACCTGAAATCTGGTTTATGTCAAATTGTGAAGAATCTCAAACGGTGGCAATACTGTGAGAGTTAGTCTGATTAAATGTGGGTGTCACTGGAGGTGAGAGATTCCTTAAAGTGCACACTGCACGTAATTTGGAGCTGTCTGGAAATGGAGGAAGTCATGCAGGATTCCGTTGAAAATAGTTTGAAATCAGAAGTTTCGGAATGATTTCCTTTGAGACAATGATGTCATTTACTTTAACATAATTGTAGGCTGTTGGAAAATAAGTATCGCTCCCCCCTCCCCACTGCAGTTTGATAAACGTCGAGGAACTCCTGATACAGAAATACATCTGCTCACACAATGGGTGGTTTTTGACTTGTCAAGACACAGAAAAGGCAGGCAACTGTTGGAACCAATTAGAACCCAAATAAAGTGAAAGATTCAACTTTGAAATGATGTAGTTTAAAGGTTCGGGAATAGTTAGATGTGCTGTCAGCCTAAATAATGATCCGAATTGCAGGAAAACTTGATTATGGGCAGTCTGAGTGCAGGAAAGATTCACAGACAGTCTGGATTATGGGAGATTTCTGTCTGAACAGTGAAAAGAAAGTCAGCGTTATCTGTTTTACGCCACATGAAGTGCCAAAATATAGGGGTACAACATGGATTACCTTGGCCATTATTGAGAAACTGAAAGGAGCCTCTTTTTTTTCAGAGTTACACTGCAGTTTGCTGTTGTTGACATCAAAAGTAAATAATCAGAAGGGACTAGTTTGTAGAAAATAAAGCAACACAATTCTTAATGTATAACTAAACTTCTAGTCAAGTATTTCCAGAGGGACTTCCTGCTGTAACTGGAAGAGTTGAGCAAATCATTTTTCAGAGGATTACAACACTGTGCAGGGAACTCTGAGCAACAACAGGTTCAGAATGACAAGGAATTGTATTGAATGTGCAGCACAGATAAATTGCAGTCAGCTGGTCCATTTATCTTTATGGTCCACAGGAGTCACATCCTGGCCTACTTTATCTCATCCAACCAACAGATCCTCCTATCCCTTTCTCCCTCGTGTGTTTAAATGTATCCATGTAACTTGTCTCAACTATTCCCTGCATTAGCAAGTTCCGCCTTCTCACTGTATCTGGTTAAACAAGATCCTCCTAAGTTCCCTATTGGAATTCTTGATGCAAGACCGTTTGAAAGATAAGTATTAAATTAGTATGGGTGTTGTATTTATAGATTAAACGTTAAGCGTTCATTTTTGTGTGAGTCCAAGATAGGCATAACTGAAATTAACTTCAGAAAATAGGAACATATTGAATACAGCGTATTCATTCCTGTCAGCAGTTTTCTACATTTGCCACATTAAAGTTTGTCTGCTTTGTTTCTCCCACTTCAGATACCTGTCTTATTCTATTCTTATTGTGGTCCCTGAGCATTCCCCCACAATGAAATGCAGCTGGTGGCATAATGCTAGTGTCATTGGTCTTGTGAGCTATGTTCCCTGGTCTACAAGCTGCGTCCCAACAGTGTGTATGCAGGACATTTGGCCCATCGAGTCCATACCAACCCTCCAGAGAATGTCCCACCCAGACCCTCTTGCCCACCCTATTCCTGTAGCCTTGCATTTCCCATGGCTAATCCACCTAGCCTGCACATACCTGTACACTATGGGCAATATACCATGGCCAATCCATCTTAACCTGCACATCTTTGGACTGTGGGAGGAAACTGGAGCACGTGGAGGAAACCCCACAGACACGGGGAGAATGTGCAAACTCCACACAGACAGTTGCTTGAGTGAAATTTAATTCATGGACCAAGCCAGACAGTAGTGATGGTGACTATGAAGTTATTATCATAAAAACCTATCTGCTTCATTAATGCCCTACTAGGGAGGGAAATCTGCTGACCTTACCTGGTCTGGCCCAATGTGAGTCCAGACTCACTGCAATGCCCTGTGAAATGGCTGACTAAGCCATGCAGTCCAACAGCAATTAGGAATATGCACCAAATGTTGGCCAGTTCATGGTGTCCTTATCCTGTGAAAGAAGAAAGGAGGAGAAATTTACGATGACTCCTTCTGGTGTCAGGAAACTGACCCCTCTTCTTGTCACTAGACGTAGATTTTTAGAAAATAGAACAGTACAGCACAGGAACAGGCCCTTCAGCCCACAATGTTTGTACTGAACATGATGCCAAATGAAACTAATTCTTCCGCTAGCCCATGGTCTATATTCCTCCATTCCTTGCATATTCATGTGCTTAGCTAAAAATCCCTAAAATGCCCCTATTATATCTGCCTCCACTGCCACCCCTGGGAGTGCATTCCAGACTCTGACCACTCTCTGTGCAGAAGAATTGCTCCTCACATCTCCTTTGAACTTACCCCAACTCACCTTAAACACATGCACCCTAATATTAAACATTTCAACTCTGGGAAACGGATTCTGACCATCAACCCTATCTATGCATCTCATCATTTTATAGGCTTCCATCAAATCACCCTGCAGCCTCCACTACTCAATAGAAAACAACATGAGTTTTTCTAGCCCCTCCTTACAGCTCATACCCTCTAGTCCAGGCAGCATCCTGGTAAACCTCATCTGCACCCACTCTAAAGCCTCCGTAAACTTCCTGTAATGTGGCGGCCGGAATTGAACGCAACGCTCTAAGTGCAGCCGAACCAAAGCCTTACAAAGCTGCAACATGACATCCTGACTCTTGTAGTCAATTCCCCGATCAATAAGGCAAACATGCCGTATGCCTTCTTTACCACCCTATCTACTTGCATTGTCACTGTCACTATCAGGGAGCTATGGACTTGAACCCCAATATCCCTCTGTACATTAATGCTATTCAGGGCCCTGCCATTAACTGCACATTTTCTTAACATTTGATCTCCCAAAGTGCTGCACCTCACACTTGGCCTGGATTAGACTCCATCTGCTATTTTTCTGTCCATATCTGCAACTGACCTTGTATCTCACTGTATACTTTGACAACCTTCTACACTATCCACAACCCCACCTATCTTTGTGTCATCTGCATTTTCAGCCAAGTCATTTGTATATATCATAAACAGTAGAAGTCCCAGCACAGATCCTTGTGGAACACCACCAGTCATTAACCTCCAGCCTGGAAAAATACCTTCCACCATGACCCTCTGCCTTCTGTGGGCAAGCCCATTCTGAATCCACGTGGCCAAATCACCGTGGATCCCACGCATCCTAATCTTTTGGATGAGCCTACTATGAGGGAACTTGTCAAAAGCCTTACTTAAATCCATGTCGGCAACATCCACTGCTCTAACCTCATCGATCACCTTTGTTATGTCCTCAAAAAATTCAATCAAGCTAGTTAGACATGACCTGCCCTGCACAAAGCCATGCTGACTGTCCCTAATTAGGCCATGCTTTTCCAAATGCACATTAATCCCATCCCTAAGAATTCTCTCCAATAGCTTCCCAACCACCAATGTAAGATTCACCAGTCTATAGTTTCCTGGATTACCCCTATTTCCCTTCTTGAAAAGAGGAACAACATTAGCTTCTTCAACCCTCACACCAATGTTTTTACACACTCCAAAATGCTTTGGTGAATTCATGTTGCTTAACTATGTTCTGGCCATGGAGGAACATTATCAGATTCTTCTAGGAAACAAGGCAGATAGTATCATTGGGTACTCTGTAATCCAGTTGGATGTCACTTCATTGGAAAAAGCGAAGAAACTGATCATGAATTAGTGTCCCATTGGTTGTAATTCATTGGATTGGAATCATGCCCATGTGCTCTGGAATTACTTGTGGTAATTGATTCCACTGTTTCCAAGAGTGCTCACATGATGTAGCTGGGTTTTGGCCCCTTTATCACAACCATGTGAAGATTTTCCCATTGGTGGGATGTAGTTTTTACCAACTTTTTGTCTGAAGTGAAGGCCAAAAAACTTTGAGCATTTTGTTTTTCCCTGGCTTGGAATTTTCCTTACAATCAGTAATCTGTGCACAGTCCACTACCTGAATCTCAAAGTGCTCTCAGTTGGCTTGTATCAGATTTATTCTGAAATTCACAAGATTAGCTCACAGGTCGGACTAAAACTAAGTTCTAGATTTGCCTCATCACTTGAATACTAGTTCTGTTTGTAGCAGTAAAACCGATGTTCATGTACCAGCAGTAGTTTTAATTTCCTGACTGTATTCATGTTATATGTGGCAGCAGAAACATTGATGGTGTATGTCTGAGGTACAGCATTACTCACCAATTTCCCTTACTATGCAGAGTAAAGGGTCTATCTAATAGTGGATTGGTCACAATCCTGTCTTAACAAGAATCGGCACATATCTGAGCAATAAGTGTACGTACATCATCTTAGTTTGTTACATGACAGCAAAAGGTACAAGTTACAATGACCAATTAGGCACAATTACATAGACTGCCAGATGCTGCACCATCCAGATTGGGTCGACCTTAAGCAGCTTGAACATTAACTCATTCAGAGCCAACACCTTATATAAAATCTCACAGAGGGAAAGACCATATAAAGCCTTTAGGTCCTCAGCTGAGGTTGATCAGTTCCGCTCATGCCTCATTACCATCCAAAGTATCTTGTTCTGTGTCACTGATTTCCCAATTTTCTTTTGCCTCTGACGTACTCTCCATTTTACTCAGTCACTCCTAACTGTTGGTCTATTTGATGAAATGCTTGCAAAATAAAACACTGACTTGCATTTACGTAGTAATGAGCATGACCTTGGGATGCCCAAAGCACAGACGTGACAGCTAATGAAGTGTGTTTGGCATGCAGAACTGTGGTAATGTAGGAAACCAAGAGGCAACATTACCGAGAGTGTAGCAAACTCTCGATACTGCGGTGGATGGGGTCAACCAAGACTTTTTGTTCTCAGCTATCTGGTGTAGGCCTTGAGTTTGTAAATTTCACATTCAGAGACTACACTTTGAACCATGGCTGAGTAAATAGGATTCAGGTGCAGGAATGACTGCCATCCACCTGCCAAACACTCGTCAGCATTGCAATTCTTTCTTAGCCTTTTAATTATTCCTGCTGCAGTAAATTTCCTTACCTCCCAACAACGGAGAGCAACCATTTAATAGTGCAGTTCAAGTATTTAGCTCATGCTACATTCTTTGTTCAGGTTCTCCAAGGAAAATGTATTCAGGCAGACAGAAGTCTATCTTGTTTCCGACAGTCACTGGAAATGTAAGCCTTTGAATCCAAACATATCCGTATGTTCAGCTCTGTTAACCAGCTTTAACCACACAGTTCCTGATCACTTTCAAACATCTGCAGTGAGGTAGCATTAAGTTGACTATTTTCAATATTTGTGTTCTACATATAATTGCTCTTGCTACTTTCTCTGTCATGTCTTCGAAAGATATAAAAACAAGCTACTAACACTTGGCATTGAAGTTCCTCAGTGAGGGATCAACCCTGCTTAAACATTCTCAGCCAAAGAGCACTGCTCTGGAATTGCACCTTTTAGGCAGTTGGAATATCACAGACCCTGCTTACCTGAGATTTCAGTTGGAATATCACAGACCCTGCTCACCTGAGATTCCAGTTGGAATATCACAGACCCTGCTTACCTGGGATTTCAGTTGGAATATCACAGACCCTGCTTACCTGGGATTTCAGTTGGAATATCACAGACCCCGCTTAGCTGAGATTTCAGTTGGAATATCACACACCCCGCTTACCTGGGATTTCAGTTGGAATATCATAGACCCCGCTTACCTGGGATTTCAGTTGGAATATCACACACCCCGCTTACCTGGGATTTCAGTTGGAATATCATAGACCCCGCTTACCTGGGATTTCAGTTGGAATATCACAGACCCCGCTTACCTGGGATTTCAGTTGGAATATCACAGACCCCGCTCACCTGAGATTCCAGTTGGAATATCACAGACCCTGCTTACCTGGGATTTCAGTTGGAATATCACAGACCCTGCTCACCTGAGATTCCAGTTGGAATATCACAGACCCTGCTTACCTGGGATTTCAGTTGGAATATCACAGACCCTGCTCACCTGAGATTCCAGTTGGAATATCACAGACCCTGCTTACCTGGGATTCCAGTTGGAATATCACAGACGCTGCTCACCTGAGATTCCAGTTGGAATATCACAGTCCCTGCTTACCTGAGATTCCAGTTGGAATATCACAGACCCTGCTTACCTGAGATTCCAAATGGAATATCACAGACCCTGCTCACCTGAGATTTCAGTTGGAATATCACAGACCCCGCTTACCTGAGATTTCAGTTGGAATATCACAGACCCCGCTTACCTGAGATTTCAGTTGGAATATCACAGACCCCGCTCACCTAAGATTCCAGTTGGAATATCACAGACCCTGCTCACCTGAGATTCCAGTTGGAATATCACAGACGCTGCTCACCTGAGATTTCAGTTGGAATATCACAGACCCTGCTCACCTGGGATTTCAGTTGGAATATCTCAGACGCTGCTCACCTGGGATTTCAGTTGGAATATCACAGACCCTGCTTACCTGAGATTTCAGTTGGAATATCACAGACCCTACTCACCTGAGATTCCAGTTGGAATATCACAGATCCTGCTTACCTGGGATTTCAGTTGAAATGACACAGACCCTGCTTACCTGAGATTTCAGTTGGAATATCACAGACCCTGCTCATCTGAGATTTCAGTTGGAATATCACAGACCCTGCTCACCTGGGATTTCAGTTGGAATATCACAGACGCTGCTCACCTGGGATTTCAGTTGAAATGACACAGACCCTGCTTACCTGAGATTTCAGTTGAAATGACACAGACCCTGCTTACCTGAGATTCCAAGATAATAAAATGTGAGGCTGGATGAACACAGCAGGCCAAGCAGCATCTCAGGAGCACAAAAGCTGACGTTTCGGGCCTAGACCCTTCATCAGAGAGGGGGATGGAGAGAGGGAACTGGAATAAATAGGGAGAGAGGGGGAGGCGGACCGAAGATGGAGAGTAAAGAAGATAGGTGGAGAGAGTCGAGCAGTTTCAAAGCCGAAGAGATTACAAGAGAGTTGCAATGGGAGGGAGATTCCCTGAGGTTGTCCGGAGGGAGGAGGGTAACTTCTTCAGGTTAGGCATCCCTGGAAGAGGCTTCGCAGTGAGGTTAAAATAGTATCAGAGATAATGGGAACTGCAGATGCTGGAGAATTCCAAGAAAATAAAATGTGAGGCTGGATGAACACAGCAGGCCAAGCAGCATCTCAGGAGCACAAAAGCTGACGTTTCGGGCCTAGACCCTTCATCAGAGAGGGGGATGGAGAGAGGGAACTAGAATAAATAGGGAGAGAGGGGGAGGCGGACCGAAGATGGAGAGTAAAGAAGATAGGTGGAGAGAGTCGAGCAGTTTCAAAGCCGAAGAGATTACAAGAGAGTTGCAATGGGAGGGAGATTCCCTGAGGTTGTCCGGAGGGAGGAGGGTAACTTCTTCAGGTTAGGCATCCCTGGAAGAGGCTTCGCAGTGAGGTTAAAATAGTATCAGAGATAATGGGAACTGCAGATGCTGGAGAATTCCAAGAAAATAAAATGTGAGGCTGGATGAACACAGCAGGCCAAGCAGCATCTCAGGAGCACAAAAGATTCCAGTTGGAATATCACAGACGCTGCTCACCTGGGATTTCAGTTGGAATATCACAGACCCTGCTTACCTGAGATTTCAGTTGGAATATCACAGACCCTGCTCACCTGAGATTCCAGTTGGAATATCACAGACGCTGCTCACCTGGGATTTCAGTTGGAATATCACAGACCCTGCTTACCTGGGATTTCAGTTGAAATGACACAGACCCTGCTTACCTGAGATTTCATTTGGAATATCACAGACCCTGTTTACCTGGGATTTCAGTTGGAATGACACAGGCCCTGCTTACCTGAGATTTCAGTTGGAACGACACAGACTGTGCTTATCTGAGATTTCAGTTGGAATGACACAGACCCTGCTTACCTGGGATTTCAGTTAGAATGACAGGGAAAGCAGTATCCATCTTCTGCTTTCCGCTTGCCAAGTTCAATTCTTAACCGAAGCAAGTTGTCAGTTTTATGTTGGATTTGAACGGTTGAGCGTGATTTAATATGACACATTGCAAGAGCCTTGAGATTTTACCATTTATCATTGATAATATTTCAGTGATGTGATAATGGTATCATTAATAAACCATCTAGAAAAAAGCCTGGTTCATTCTGTTGTATCAATACATTGGTGAGTGCACACAGCTCATTTGGGGCATGATGATGCAGACAAGACGCGGATTTCCAAAGCTTTTAAATGTGTAAAAGCCATAACACCAAACGAGAGCTATGATGTTGGGCAACAAATCTATGGTTGCATGAGTGGAATGTTTGCACCATTTGTGGTTCTGAGGAATGGTCACTGGACCTGAAACGTTAACTCTGATTTCTCTACACAGATGCTGCCAGCTGAGTTTTTCCAGCAATTTTTGTTTTTGTTTGTGTCGTAATTCTGACTAGCTGAGCTGTGATCTGCATCTAGTAAACTGAATGTCTTAAAATAGGGACTTGCTTCATTTATTTTGCCTCACATAAAGCTCAACCTTAATATAACCACCATCTTCCAAAATAGACAAATACTCCAGATAAAATGTTCCCTGTGTAATCACGTTGCAACAACATGTTTTTTTAGCCTTACCCTGGTCCAGCTAGCTCAGTCGGTAGAGCATGGGACTTGGAATCCAAGGATTGTGTCTTCACACCTCATGTTGGGCTTTCGGGGTCATGAGGCACAATGATAATTTTCCTACCTCCTGGCCTTTGAAGGTCTGGGTTCAAGTGCCTTCTGCTCCAGAGGTGTAGTGGATGTGAAAATGTATTAAATCAGTCCTAAGAGTGTTTTAGTTGTACAGGGCATTGGCTAGATTGTAGCCGGAACACTGCATACAGCACCCATAAACATACTTGAAAAAGGGTATTAATGTGTGGGAAGCCATTCAGAGAACATCTACTAGGCTAATACCTGGAATGAGCAGATTACCTTATGAGGTTAGGCCTGTATCCTGTGGAGTTTAGAAGTGTCAGAGGTGTCTTAATTGAAACATAAAAAGTCCTGAGGGGACTTGACTGGCCGGATATGGAAAAGATGTTTTCTTTTGTGGGAGAATCTAGAACTAGGGCTTACAGTTTGTTTTCTTACTCAGAAGATTGTGAGTCTTTCGAATTCCTTTCCTCAAAAGTCAGTGGATGCAAAATCTTTAAATATCTTTAAGGCATAGGTCGGTAGATTTTTGATTGCCAAGAGGTTTGAAGCTTGGAGATGGAGTTCAATGTAAGCAAGTGTGAGGTTATCCATTTTAGACTGAAAAGGAATAGATCAGGGAACTTTCTAGATGGTGTGAAGTTAAATACAATGGATAGCCAAACAGACTTGGGGGTTCAGGTGCATACCTCTTTAAAATGCCATGAATAGAAACAGAAAATAATCAAAAAGATTAATGGAATGCTGGCATTTATATTGAGAGGACTGGAGGATAGGTTATGCTGCAGTCATACAAAACGCGGGTTAGACCCCACTTGGGGTACTGGGCACCACACTTAGGAAGGAGATATTGACCCTGGAGCCATACAATGTAGGTTTACAAGAATGATGTGGAGATGCTGGTGTTGGACAAGGGTGGACAAGGTCAGAAATCAGATGACACCAGGTTATAGTCCAACAGATGTATTTGAAAACACAAGCTTTCGAAGCATAGCCCCTTCATCAGTTGAAGTGAGAAGGAAGCACACAGAACACAGAATTTATAAGAAAAAGATTAAAGGGTCACACAACTGATGAGGATGCTCTTACAAAACTAATATGCTGTTAAATCTTAAATCAGTTGGAAGGTTTTAATTGATTTTTACGTATATGTAAATCTCCAAAATGTCTTTCAAGTCACTGCACTGAGAGAACTAAAGGTTTTATGTGAAGAAGAGGTGACATTTTAGGTCAGACAATGCATGTTAGGTGTGAGACCTTGTTTAGAATCTGTTTATGTTTTGGTTTGGAGTCAGACTGGTTTTATTTCTAAAGCAGGAATTTATAAAATGCCACATTGACTGACTGTCTATAAATTGTGTGCTTTTTGAACAAAATACAACGTGACTGCAAGTGCGGAGTCACCCCATACAGGTTGTGTGTGTGTGCGTGTGTGTGTGTGTGTTGGGGGGTTGGTGGTGCTGTGGGGAGAAGATAGAGTGTGAGTGAGTGAGTGAGTGAGTGAGTGAGTGTGTGTGTGTGTGTGTGTGTGTGTGTGTGTGTGTGTGTGTGTGTGTGTGTGTGTGTTTGGGGGGTGCTGTGGAGATTGAGTGAGTGAGTGAGTGTGTGTGTGTGTGTGTGTGTGTGTGTGTGTGTGTGTGTGTGTGTGTGTGTGTGTGTGTGTGTGTGTGTGTGTGTTTGGGGGGTGCTGTGGAGATTGAGTGTGTGAGTGTGTGTGTGTGAGTGTGCGTGCGTCTGAGTCTGCAACAGCCTCAGTATCAATACCACCAAGTGCCAATTTCCAGGCACCATTGTACAACTCATCTGCTTCATCCTCAAACACAATATCTTCAGCTTTGACAACCAGTTCTTCATCCAGACACATGGAACAGCCAAGGGGACCAGATTCCCTCCCCAGTACGCCAACATTTTCATGCACAGGTTTGAACAAGACTTCTTTGCTGCACAGAACCTCCAACCAATGCTATACACCAGTTACATTGATGGCATTTTCTTCCTTTGGACTCATGACAAGGAATCAGTGAGATAACTACATAGTGATATCAACAAGTTTCCTCCCACCATCAGACTTACCATAGACTACCCTTTAGAATCAGTCTCATTTTGGACACACACATCTCCATCAGGGATGGACACCTCAGTACTTCACTCTAGCCTATGTAAAACCTCACAATGCTGCACTTCTCTAGCTTCCACCCAAAACATATTAAAACAGCCATTCCCTTTGGACAAGCCCTATGCATACACAGGATCCATTCAGATGAGGAGGAATGTGATGGAGACCTGAAGGTGTTAAAGGACGCCCTCTTTGGAATAGGATATGATGTTTAATTTATCGATCGCCAGTTCCAAAGTGCCAATCATAAAGACCTCCTCAGAAGACTCTCTGTTGGCCTAAAACCTAGCCTTGTGATTTCTGACCATTTACAAGAACACCTAGAACTCAGGAGTTAAATTATGAGGGGAAATTATACAAATTGGGCCTGTTTTCTCTACAATTTAGATGGTTAAGGAATAATGGCCTTGATGTGTTCAAAATATTAACTGGGAAGGTCGGGGGCGGGGTGGTAAAGATAAACTATTTCCATTAGTTGGGAATTCTAGAACAAGAGGCATGGTCTGAGAATCAGGGCCTGTCTGTTCGGGAGCGATATTGGGAAGCACTTGTACACACAAAGTGGAGTAGTGATTTGGAACTCTCTTCTACAAACGGCAATAGATGCCATATCGGTTGTTACTTATAAATCTGAGATAGATAAATTTTTGTTAAGTAGAGGTATTAAGGGAAAGGGGCCAAAAGCAGATATTTGAAGTTAGGGAACAGATCAACCATGGACTGAAAGAATGGTGGGACAGACTTGGGGAAATGACTAGTCTACTCTTGTTCCTTGTTCATCTCATATAAGGTCAAAGGAATACAACATATTAGGGTGATGTAGTGTTCCTACCTCTGGAATCAGAGGTCCAGGTTCAAGAGGCCCCCTTGAGTTCTGTTGGCAATGGAGGTGTGATATGCCATCTAAATGTGCTATTAGAAAATGCTTTCTTCGTACCTCTGTTTATTACATCAGAGCTATCATTCATTCATAATCCCATAGAACGATTGTGATCATCCATATTGTGGCAAAGATTCAGTGGGTTTCGATGTTGTTTTATAATAATTCATGCTCCCGTATTGAAGCTGAGGTCACCATGAAAATCCTTTTTCTCAACCTCTCTCCTCATCTAAGGTATAGTGACCCTCAGGCAACCCTGAGGTCAAACCATTACCAGTTGTCTCTCTCAAATGAGTTTCTCTGTAAAGAATCTCTCTTGCATGAGTCTGTGTATGATCCAGTACAATGATGGCAACTTAACTTCTACCATCATTGCAGTGTTCTTTAAAACAACTGGGTTTATATGTTCCCATAGTAAAATGCTGAATTTAAGTCTGCTACTCCGCCAGATTTCATTCGAATTTGAAACACCGAAAAGAGGTCATTGGTATTTCAAGGTTGATGACCGATACGTGCTCTGTCTGCCACACGTCACCTGCTCCAAACTGTCTTTTCTGTTATGAAGGACTACAAAGAATAAAGGAAGTTGGGTCACTTTAATCAGTTTGGTAACTGCTGCTGTTAACACTCAAGTGAGACTGGGTTAGGGCTATGATCGTGAAGTTTAATTTTAAGTATCAAACCCTTAGAAAGCCGAGATGCTGATTTGCTGGCTGCAGCATGTTCTCTGTCTCTGTGTAATTCTGCGGAGTTGGTTACTTTTATACCAAGAGCTGAATAATTATCTTGTTTACTCATACCTTGCAGGAACAGGTCTGACATCCACAACATTGTCACAATGCAGAAAGGTAGATGCTAACATGCTCAACCTATCTGAGAGGACTATGTCTTGCATCCTGGCTCTTTATCCGAGCACGATAGGTACCTATGTTCCTGAGCAATTAGAATTAGCATTAGGTTTATTGTCACATGTACTCACATGAGGACAGTGAAAAGTTTACAAGTCACTGCTTAAGGCTCCATCTGAGTTTCCAACGTACCCAGGTATAGATTCTTCAGTGTAAATATGGAGTGACCCAGCTGCCTCCTATCCCCTTCCAAATTGAAAATGTGCAATGGAAATGAAACATAGCTGCCACCACACTCCGAATGGACGGACTGAGTGGTCTCAGTCCTCTGGGGGAGCGGGCTGTGTTGTGAGAAATGTGAGGCCCTCTGCGATGCGGTTGGATTAATCAGGTACACCGAGTGCGTGGGTTAGGGACATCTCTGTGAGACAATTATGGAATGGAACCTTCTGTGCTGATTGCGTCCACTACAAATACTGGTCACAAATAACAATGACCAAGTATCAAACGAATCCTAGAAATAGCTGTGAAGCAAAAGTACTGGCGGGCAAGGGATAAAGTTTGACATAACTTCCACGATTCACACAGCCCGAGGTCTTTTTAAAAATTGTCCTTTCCTTGCCGTTTCGTATACCTCTTAAAGCCGAGGTAATATTGGCTTATTCGATGTTCAGCATTTTGCTACAGTCAATTAGATGAGGTGACAGCTCCAAATTTTCATGCTTCCTGTTCTCCGCTGTAACCGATAAGGGTAGGCCATGAACTGCAAATTCTGTGCCTGAGAAATGACGAATCCAAATGTTTAGTTCCTCCAGTGAGGTAGCTTCATCTGATAGGTGATCAATGCAAGGTTCACAGGAGGCAGAGGTTTTAGCAGGAAATGATGAAATAAGATAAAAGGCACAAATGGGGATGACAGCATTGTATCCTCCAAGTCACTCACCATCCTGACTCGGAAATCTACTACCGTTCCTTCAGTTTTGCCGGTCAAAATCTGGGAATTCCCTCCCTCAGGACGTTGTGAATCAAACCACAGCACACCACCACTTTCCGAAGGGCAACCAGGGATGGGGTAATAAATGTTGACCCAGGCAGCAACATCTCAAATACAAATAAAGGGCACCAAATTCATCACTTACACTGTGTTGGTTCCAGTAATGATCTATTTATCTTTAAACTGTAACTTTTAAAACAGGAAGGTGTTATTTATGAAATGAATGATGAGGGGTTCTGAAGTATATTTCTGCTTGCCTCTACCCTACACATGGCTTTCCACCTCTGGAGCTCTCATTGTTTGCTTGGGGAGGCCTGATGCCCTTATCAATCACAGAGGCCAGCAGCTCTCTATTGGCAGCAGTGCCCATGCCCGTCGCAGCAGAAGTGTGAGACCTTACCAGACAGAGAGATGTGAGTCATACATTAGAAGTCGCAGTGGGTGTGGGGATGGTTAGCCTTCAGTGGCCTTCTTCCCAAAGCCAAGCTCCTGGATGCAACACTGTGTACCTGCCAATCTCACACACACACACGCACACACACATTTATGCTGACACACACACATGCATATATGCTGACGCATACACACACACACACACACACACGCATATACACACGCATACACACACACACAAACCACACAGACACGCATATACACACACGCACGCACGCGTATACACTGACTCACACACACATAGGTATACACTGACACACACACACACACGCGCGCGAATACACACATACCGACACACACAGACACATACACACACATACATGCGTATACACCGACACACACACACACACACACACACACACGTGCATTTACACTGACACACACACATGCATATACGCTGACACATACACCCACACGCATATACACTGACACACACACACAGACATAGACACACAGACAGGCACATACAGACACACAGACACGGACGCGGACGCAGACAGGGTGGGTTTCAGGAGCTATGGGAGACCAGGATAAGTTGAATTTGAAGTAGGTCTTTTTAAATTGACCTGTTCAGAGACGTTATGACACAACTCTGGAGCAGGTGGAACTTGAACCCGGGGTGGCCTAACTCAGAGGTAGGGACACTGCACAGTGCCACCAGAGCCCTCAAACCACGGAATTGCAATGCGCTCAGGGACAAATAGTGTCGAACAGCGCTGTGAAGAGTCCAATTGACATCGCACATCAGCGAATGGGATCTCTCTGCCATTCCCTACCAATATCATGGAAGATTGTTTTTCTGACACTGGGAACCCAGTGCTGATTCTCATGGCCTCTCCTTTCCTCACTCACCATCATGTGCACTCCAGCGGGTCTGATTAAATTCCACCCACAGAACTCCGCAGTACAGATGGAAACCATTCTGCCTATTGTACCCTGCTAGCTCTCTATGAAATACCTGTACAAATAGCCCACCCCTCTTTTTACTAACTTGTTGAACATAATGTCCTGATCCTAAACTTGAAAACTTGTTACAGTTAATTGCTAATTTGTTACAATCCTTAGTCCTGGAGGACATCTGACTGACACTGCCCTGATCAAATTTAAATCAGAGGAAATATTACAATAATATGCACATTGCCATTTTGTCCCTGACATTTTTAAAGAGGGGTTTGGAATAGTTAGGTTTGTTTTGACAGGTACAGGCTCAATGGGCCAAATGGCTTTTATCTATCATGTAGATCTACGACTCTGTAATTTCCGATGCTTTAGCCTGGAGTTTAATTTTCCAACTTTAAATTAGCCAATTTAATTAATCTAGTTTAATTAGTGAAAGAGTTAAATTATGACCACCTGGGATACAAATATTGCTTCAGCAACTCAGGTACACAGACTCAGCTGCTTCACATTGTCAGAAGGTCTGGCCTGACTTTATCCTGATGATGCCTCCAGCTGCTGTTCAAAGAAGGATGTTCCTAAAATCAACCTAATTTTAGTTTCTGAACAAAATGTTTAACAATGGCAAACTTTCAAAAGTTCAACTCAGTTGAATGTACTTGAATGATATTTTATGGATTGGATGGACTGATCTGTCGAAACATAATGACATTTAGGCAGTATAGTTCCTTTGGAAGCTTTGTATAAAGAGATGCATCAGCCAAGGCGTCAGAACTATTGTTTGACTACGATTGGGAATATCGACTCACTGCTTGCGTTAATCTTAAGCTTGTATAACAGTAATGTGTTTGATTCATTTTTCTTCCAAATTACTTTTCAGCCCTATGCATTCCATAGTTTTCTTTCTGTAATTTCAAAGCAGTGTGGCTTTAAGAAGTGTTGTCACAGCCCTTTGCAAATTATCCTTAACCAAACATGTTCTTTCCTCTGACTATAGATGTCATTAGGGGATGGTTATAGCCTAAGGCTGTGCATGAACTTTTCCTTCCAACAGTACACTTTATCTATAATTTAGTTTGCATTCCTAAATTATTCAAACTGACAGTCGGTGAAAATAATGGAATTCACTGAATCCCTCCTTTAGGTTTTTGAAGTAAAACAGTTTTTATGTTGATTTGAATTTTTAAGTTTTTTCCCACCTTTAATCAGAACTCAGAAATGGAAAATACGTGTTCCATTTGATTCTTTCTTGTCTGTATCGAGAGTGCCTTTTATTCTAATCATGTGAAAGAAGATTTGACTCATGGTGAATGAGTGTGAGCACACTGTACAGTTAATAAAAATTACTTCAAAGGCTAATGAGGGTGAATGATGCTAAACATGTTGATTTCAGATTCCAAAGGCCCAACAGCTATTTATAATGTTATTGCAATTAATTGCCTTGTTTCTTCAGGAATGCCAGAAAACCCATCTGTCAAGTGACTTGAATGTTGTGGTAGTTTGATATCCTCAATGAACATTCCAAACTATATTCTCTACTTTCCAGAACAGACGGCTAAGAATCCAACCGGATGCTGAATCTTTCAACAACAAAGAATCTTGCTGACAGTTTGCATGTAAATTCTAATGATTTCAAGCAACCAATTCATAAATAAGTTATGATATTCTCTTCATTTGTGAAACTGACTATCAATAATGAGATAACCTTTCATTTCTCCCCCTAATGATTGTGAACCAGCTCAGTCATTTTATCTCACACTAGCTCTTCACATTCCTCTGTCGCCATCCATCAGTCTTGATTTGAAATAGGTCAGAGGCAGCTCGGTCCCCAATCTCGGTCCTTATACAGTGCAGAACACCCATCATTAGTTTGATTTTCTATCCCAGTCTAAGGATCGCGCCTAACCTGTTCAGTAGCTCTCCTATGGACTGTCCTAAGCTAACTGATCATACAGAGAACTTCAACCACAGTGGCCCAGATGGAAATCCAATATTTTCATTAGCATCCAATGTTTTCTATAAGGAACCATCTCACAACAGAGCAAAAAAAATGCCTTTTCACACTTCAAGTCTGCATTGCTGACTGCCTTCATATTTTCACAACTTTCCTGCACACTTTCCATTTATATAATTACCCATAGTAATAGCATAAGCCAAACGCCCTAGCACCGGGATTAGAGAAAGCCTCATGTTTCCCACCCTTGTCGCTGCTTGATGGATAGAGGTTTGTTCAATCCCTACGTATGTTAATGTTTGGGGAAGCAGTGGTTAGCACTGCAGCCTCACGGCACCAGGGACCCAGGTTCGATTCCAGTCTCGGCTGACTGTGTGGAGTTTGCACATTCTCCCCGTGTCTGTGTGGGTTTCCTCCGGGTGCTCCAGTTTCCTCCCACAGCCCAGAGATGTGCAGGTTAGGGTGGACTGGTCATGGGAAATTGTCCCACAGTGTTCAGGGACGTGTAGGCTAGATGGGTTAGCCATGGGGAATGCAGGGTCACAGGGATAGGGGTCTGGGTGGGATGCTTTTCAGAGGGTGGGACTTGGGCTGTATGGCCTGTTCCACACCATAGGGGCTCTATAATTCTTGAGAATGATTTGCCATTCACTTGGGCCGTGTGTTATGGACCAGGCCAAATGTCCTGCAAATTATCAAGACCAATCAAGATGATGCCAGAGCTTGGTTACTCTTTGTAAACTGTCTACAGCTGATTTTTATTCTTACATATCTTATAGTCATTCTGCTCTTCTAAACCTCAATTCTATGTCTATTAGAATTATTAAGAATGTCCTCTTAAATCGACTTTCATGTTTGAAGAGCCTCCGACCAATGAGACCCAATCACCGAGGCCTGACCAGCAAAGGAAGGAGACCTGACCCCACCGTGACCTGACATTGAGGAAGCCCAACCAGACCGGCTGCAAGATGCGTGCCCCCTCCTCCCCCCCCCCCGCAACACAACCCCACCTCCCACTGAGCGCGACTAGTGGCCATGACCCCATTGGACACACCCACTTACCTTACCGATGCTGGAACCACAAGCCCAGAAGAATCAGGAGCCTCCCAGCATCTCGCAGGCTCGACCTTGCGGAACCGAGACCCGGCCAGCGTGGGATCAAGACCTGACCCCATGGTGACCTGGAGTCAAAGAGGCCCAACCAAATCAGCCACAAGACCTTACCGCATCAGCAGACTCAACCCAAACCCATGCAGCCTGAAGTCTTCATTTAGGCTCCAGGTATGGCAAGCCAGAATAGCTGTGTGCACTTCAAAACCATGTTGTGAGAGGTGACCGTAAACTCCCGAGACCCCAAAGTTCTGACCTAGCCAGGAGGGAGGGGAAGGCAGGTGGTGTCAGCGCATTTTGTAGGAAGTCTGATAAAGCATCTGAAATTTAACACTTGTGTTTTTTCCCGTGTGTCGGTGGGATAATGTTCTAATAGTGTTAATCTTGATAACAGTGTACCTTTAGTGCTACTGTTCCCCTGTATTTAATTGTCTTAATTTCCTTCATTTTTTGCATGACTGATTTTCTTGTGTTACAATTACCTTTTATACCTTAAATAAACACAGAGATTCTTTTGTCTTTAAATACCTGTCTGCTGCCACTTCATTTGGCATCGCCATAAATAAGTCCAATGTCTGGAACCAGGATACAAGCTGCTTAAAGATCAGGAAAGTAACTGGTTACAAACCAGAATCTCACACAAGATGAGAATATTGTTGGTTACACCAGCACTTCTTGTGCATTCCTATTTGCCCAGAGAGTCAGTCACATTACCATAGGCCATTCCAGGTAAGGATGGCAGTTTTCTTCTCTAAAGGATATTCGTGAACCAGATGGGTTTTCCTGACAATGGTTTCATAGTCGTCATTAGACCCTAATTCCAGATATTTGCAGATTTTAAGTTCCACTATCTGTTATGGTGGGATTTGAACCCCAGTTCATGGAACATTATCAACTCTCTGGGTTAACAGTCCAGCAATAATACCACAAGATTATTACCTTCCCTGAATAATGCAAATGATGTATGTTGATTTAGTAGCTACTTCTTTCAAACTCAGTTGTCATATTTCAGTTGTTTAATGTCAAGCAAAGTCAGAATGTAATGCCAGTAAGGTTCGCTGTTATAATCTCCATAGTAACTGGGTCAAGCTGCATCCTGATACAAGCTTTACAATTGTACCCAGACAGTGTGATTGGTTCATTTTGCATTTTAGTGGTGGTTTGAGGGATCTGATGACCAAGATCCAGGCATCCTAACAACCCTTTCTCCAGGACATATAAAAAGAGTCTTTGATTTGACAAAGTGCAATGGAGAATTATTTGTAAAATGCAATGTGCAAAAGTTCAAAGAAGGTAACAGGCTGTCTGAAGACAACAAGGCACACAAGGGATCAACATCCACAAGGTTCACTGTAGGAAATCTCAAAGGCTTCCTAAACCCTTTATCTCAGCCATTTAGAAAGAGAAGGGCAGCGTGTGTATCACAACAACATCACCCGTACTTACTCTTCCAAGTCACACACCATCCTAACTTGGAAACCCATTGGATGTCCCTTTGCCGTCAGCGGGTCAAAGCCATGACCTTCATCCCTAAAGGACTACAGCAATTGGGTAATGGCTCTCCATCACCTTCACAAAGGCAACAAGAGATGGACAATAAATACTGGCCATGCTCACAACTCAGAAACAGTTAAGGGTATTAAACCACTGGCTGATTGTTTCCTTTACTCATTCATGGGATGAGGGTGTCGCTGGCCAGGCAGCATTTATTGCCCATCCCTGATTGCCCAGAGGGCAGTTAAGAGTCAACCACATTGTTGTGGGTCTGGAATCACATGTAGGCCCGACCAGGTAAGAATGGCAGTTTCCTTCCCTAAAGGGCATTAGTGAACCGGAGGGGTTTTCCCACCAACAATCAATGATGGATTCATGATCATCGTTAATTCCAGGTATTTGTTGAATTCAAATTCCACCAACTGCCGTGGCAGGATTCAAACCTGGGTCCCCAGAACAACATCTGCTTCCCTGGATTAACAGTCCAGTGATAATGCCACTGGGCCATTGCTTCCCCATTTGCTTGTATATTTAATATATTTGTTTCAGATTGTCAACTCAAAACAACATCTCATACAATGCTTGACTGTTTTTGAAAACTGAAGTGAGAATTTGGACAAGGGAATTGAGGTCATTCAGGAACTGCAAGAAGTTGCCAATCAGATTTGGTTAACATTTATTCAGTGTCCTGTCTATTGAAGACAGGCATGATGGGGATTAATGTAATAGACAAAAGCCGAAAGAACTGCCGATGCTGTAAATCAGGAACAAAAACAAAGTTGCTGGAAATGCTCAATGGGTCTGGCAGCATCTGTGAAGGGAAAAACAGAGTTAACGTTTCGGGTCCAGTGACCCTTCCTCAGAACGGACACTTGGGCCAGTATGTTATTCGCTTTGTCAGTGGCTATTTCAATAAACGTGTGTGTTAAGGTTATGACAATAATTTTGAAAAGATCTCTTTCATTGTTTTCCATCCCTTTGTGTTTCACTTTCTTTCAGTATGGCACAATTCTGTGCAGTATTGCTGATGCCCCGTGGTACGCAGAAGACTGGCTCTTCCAGGATCTTCTCAGTAGTGTCTAAAGCTGGATGTGGAAATAGTGCTGTAGCTTCTCTGGGCCACCCTTCTGTCCCTTTTCAATTCCCATTTTCCCATCCCAAAGCCAGAACCTCCCTGATGAGTGGTTTAAAGAATTGCTACAAAGTGTTCAGCGGGAATGAGCAGAGATATGTAAAGCCTTTTCAACTCACCGGACTGTGTGGTTGCTCTGCTTTCCAACTTTAAAGAAGATAAGCCCATATAGTATGTAATATAGTGTCACTACAGGCAGCCCCAGTTATGAATAGTTTCCATTCTATGGAAGGGTCACCAGAGCCGAAACGTTAACTCTGATTTTTTCTTCACAGGTGCTGCCAGACCTGCTGAACTTTTCCAGCAACTTCTGTTTTTGTTCCATTCTGGAGTCTGTTTACAAGTCGAAACTCAATGCAGACAAAATGAAGGACCCGGTTGTAAAAACAGGAAATGTTCTTAGATCACATCTTTCAAATTACACACTATAAAGGATCATATACTCCATTCCTAAATTGGGCATTTATAAATCAGAGACCCTCTGTAATTATAGTTGAAGAGCATTGTGATTTGACTGTTGCTAACAAAAAAATCATATTATTGCAAACATTCTGTATAAATCTTACATTTCATTTATGGGAGCTTTAATTTGTCTATTCAACTATCCTATAATTCAATTGTCATTTTTAATTAATTCAAATCTTGCCTCTATTAGTTTTACTGGTTCTTGTTCGGGATTAGTACAAGGATTGCATATTTTCTGAGTTAATTCCATGGCATCACATTTAGCTTCCACTTTATTCCTTTTGGACATGTTAACTTTACGTTGGTGATTTAATGATGGTTAAATGCATAATGTATTCTTAATTGCATCCATCACAATTTCATCCACCTCAATCCATTCATGTTTTAATCAGATGGTAATCTTGTAAATGACATGTCTTTACACTTGTATCAGAGATAGTGGGAACTGCAGATGCTGGAGAATCTGAGATAACAAGGTGTAGAGCTGGATGAACACAGCAGGCCAAGCAGCATCATAGGAGCAGGAAGTCTGAGAAGGATCTAGGCCCAAAACGTCAGCATTCCTGCTCCTATGATGCTGCTTGGCCTGCTGTGTCTTTACACTTATTCACAGAATGTAGAGTCTCGACTGAAACTCAGGGGTGTTGAGGTGGACCTCAAACAATTTGAAATAGATGTCACATTACAGAGACGGAATATTTGATACAATTGAAAGTACTATCTACTGTTCCTGCAAGCCTATCTATTGAATAAATAGTAATTTATTGTCACTTGTATTTTTTACAAAACAAATACAGTGAAAAGTGTTTAAGTCACCATACCACAGCATCTTTATTAACAACAGGAGGCGTAGATAAGAACAAACAGTTAAGCCAGAGTCCTTCTCAGTTCAATTCAAGTTTCCTGAGTTCAGAAAAAGATATTGCTGCTGCAGAAAGCAAGCAAAGCCACCACCAAGAAAGACAGTAAATCATTGCTAGTGTTGAAGAATTCTGTCAGTACGTGAAGCTATTTTTTCCTTATCCTGGAAATTTACAAACAAGTGAAAAGAAAAAAGAAATCCCCTGTTAATTTTGCCTATGACTGTGGAGGTGTGTATCCACAAAATAGTTCCCAAACTTTGGGAGTTGAGACAAAAAGAGTACCTAAACTCTTTTTAAAAAATCTTGGTTACACTGAAATATGGACTTTGTTACGCTGTGCCTGTCTTGAAATAATATTTCACCTTGAAATCGGAATTAATTTAGATCCTATTCCACTGGTATATTACAGAAATAATTTTATTTTTCTTTTATTTCTTCTGTGTAATTTAAATTGGCTACTATTTAAATGTTCTGCTAAACCGAGTGAAACTGAAGATTTCATTTGGAAGCAAGTCAAGCAAGGTTAAAATTCGCTCTGCCATGTATTTTTGGCATACTTACTCAGCTCATTTCTAGAAAAATCATATACTATCTACATGTATAGTACGAGAAGTCACTGTTCAATATTACCCTGTTTACTATTGTTTCAATATTATCCTGTTTACCATTGTTTCACTTCAACATTTATATTGGAGCCCAAAGTCTTTGCTGAGTGCAAAATCCATATTAACATCATTTTGCTGGACCTGAACGGTTTGGTGACATTTTCACATGAAGTCTCCCACTCTCTGATTGAGCCTGCCACCACCTCCCTCCCCAACTCCCCCATCCAGCCAGTCTCCACAACCATCATTACCAACCACCAGCCCTTGGGTCCTGCCTTCTGACCTCTCCTTGTGCTACACAATCTGCCCATGGTCTAGGTGAAGGGGTCTTCTCTCAACAGGTTCCAACTTGTCTGTCCTTGGTCACTATGTAGCTGTTGCCTGATCTTTTTGAGAGGCTCCTGAAACCACCCCACACACCCCCTTCCCCAACCGCTGCCCCCCCCCCGCCACTTCTTGACAACCGTCACTGCCTCAGGCGCAATGAAGTTCCTCTTTCCAGCCAGCTGTGGGACCTTGGCCAACCAATCCCTCCTCCTTCCTGTTGGGTGTCGGGCATGTAGCTTTTTCCACCACAGCCCACTGTGTCTCTTCTATAAACCTGGAACAGGGTGGGAGCTGTGGGGGGTGATTATGGCTCCGAGCTGTTGGAACAATGCTGGGGAGGTGCTACATTTGATCTGGACTGAAGAATAAAGTGTAATAACCACTCCATAGTCAGAGACCAGTGTGGGGAACATCCATCTCACCTACTAAGAGGAGCTGGGTGCTCACAGGGTAAAGGTTTTATGCTTTCATGTTTCTTTTCTACCACAAAATGCCCAATGGAACCTACCTCCAATTTTAGCATTGATCCTTTAGGGAAATCAAAGCTTCACTTAAAGTTGTTCCACTCGAAGTTGTGATTTTCAGCAACATGCCACAGGTTTAAGTGAGAGCTCGCTGCATACATATTCAGGAAGTCAAAATGGAATTAAGAGAGGGGATAATTAAATTTCTAATTCTTAATGTCCATATTTAACTTTTGGATGTTTAATGATAGATTCCCAAAGATATAAAATGAGGAATTAAGCTCCTCAGAAGGAAATGTACATGAGGGTGTCTCCTGGTACAGCATCAGACCATGTTGATAGCCTGCTGCCTATAGTGAGTCAGTCTCAGATGAAGCACTTTTTTGGTTTGCTGTGTACTTCATGAGATCATAAGTAATAGGAGTAGGGCTAAGCCGCTCAGCCGATAGGGATTTCTCCGCCATTCAGTGAAGTAATGGCTGATCTGATCATCTTCAACTCCACTTTCCTGCCTTTCCCCATAACCCTTGACTCCCTTGTCAACCAAAATGCTATTGAACTCTGCCCCGAGTATATTCATTGACCCAACCTCCACAGCCATCTGGGAAAGTGAAGTCCACAGGCTCACAACCATCTGACAGAAGAAATTCCTCCTTGACTCCAATTTAAATGGGAAACACTTTGTTTTTAAACTCCTCCCCTTTGTTCTAGTATCTCTGAGAGGAAACATCCACTTCGAATCTTTAACTTCCTATCTAGGAAAGAAAACTTCACCCCAGTTTCCATGCTCTTGGTTACAGTCCAAGATCCCGAGTGGAATAACATGTGTTTGTGAGGAGGATGAGATTAAACTGAATGAGTGACTCACTCCATCATCCAATGACCTACGAGTGTACAGTATTGATGCCAACAGAGAGATATCCATCATCACAGAGCAGTTGGGATTTTGACCTTGTGACTTTGCAGCAATCTGCACTTTCATGAAAGAAGCCTTTAAAAAGGAAAAAAATTGGAGGAAAACATAAAACCAACAACAAAGGCAATTCTTGTAAGCAGTGGAATGACAGCATATAAACCTGGAATTCACAGCATCCATTCAGGAAACTTGAAATGTCCATTAGGAAATTTGAGAGGAAACACGGGACATCAAAGAGGGAAGCTGAGTGTGGGGAGTGGAGCGCAGTGGAGGGGATCTCTTTGTTTGCCTCCCTGCAATAATCTCAAACAAGGCCTGAGAATGCAGTAAATGTCCTGAGAGTTTGCAGACAGCAGCCTAATCCTGCCCTGTCCAAAGAAGGGAGTAATCTCCTTTTAATCTGATTATGGGGCTTTCCTTCTCAATCTCTCTGAGTTAGCCCTTTGCTTTAATGTTTCTGCAGCATAACTTTGAAAGGAACATTGATGTCACATTGCTAAAGCTGACCTCAGAAGTAACATTAGAACTCTGTGTTTGTTCACTGGACAAAGTAAAATGCTATTTTAAATACAGAGTACCTCTATGGTCCTTGGTGGAGGTGAGAGAGAGATATGAGAAGGCAATTAATTGGGCAGGTTGACCCTATGGAGATGTTCACCCCCTTCCCATCACCTGATCAATTAAGTGCTGAGAGAGAAAGTCCCATGGGTGACCTTCTTGACCTTTCGTCGATTATGGTGCTCAAGTGGACAATTATGGCCATTTAATTGCCTTGAACTGCCCCCAACCCAATTCCATGCCAAGTGGTAGGAGGTCAGGGAAAACCAGATTAACCCACAGGTATTTGGACTGGTGTGGGGGTGGGCGGGAAAGGGAAAGGGTGGGAGGGGGGCGGGCAGGGAAGGGATGGCCTCTGGAAGGACACTATCCTTGTCTCCAATCTCACCCACCTCCATCAACCTCACCCCATGAACCCCACGTAAGATCCGAAAGAAAGAGACTTCACATCTTGGCATTGCATTCTCTGAAGATAAGACCTGCAGTGATCTCTGACCATTTTCAGTCAAGTTCCAACAGTGTGGCCTTTCACCAATACTACATTGATGACAAGATAACAAAGTGTGTAGCTGGATGAACATAACAGGCTAAGCAGCATCTCAGGAGCACAAAAGCTGACGTTTCGGGCCTAGACCCTTCATCAGAGAGGGGCATGGGGTGAGAGTTCTGGAATAAATAGGGAGAGAGGAGGAGGTGCACTGAAGATGGATAGAGGAGAAGATAGGTGGAGGGGAGAGTATAGATGGGGAGGGGATAGGTCAGTCCAGGGAGGACGGACAGGTCAAGGAGGCGGGATGAGGTTGGTAGGTGGGAAATGGAGGTGCAGCTTGAGGTGGGAGGAGGGGATAGGTGAGAGAAAGAACAGGTTAGGGAGGCGGGGACGAGCTGGGCTGGTTTGGTGATGCAGTGGGGGGAGGGGACAAGTTGGACTGGTTTTGGGATGCAGTGGGGGAGGGGCAGATTTTGAAGCTGGTGAAGTCCACATTGATACCATTGGGCTGCAGGGTTCCCAAGCGGAATATGAGTTGCTGTTCCTGCAACCTTCGGGTGGCATCATTGTGGCACTGCAGGAGGCCCATGATGGACATGTCGTCCAAGGAATGGGAGGGGGAGTTAAAATGGTTCATGACTGGGAGGTGCAGTTGTTTATTGCGAACCGAGCGGAGGTGTTCTGCAAATCGGTCCCCAAGCCTCCGCTTGGTTTCCCCAATGTAGAGGAAGCCACACCGGGTACAGTGGATACAGTATACTACATTGGCAGATGTGCAGGTGAACATCTGCTTAATATGGAAAGTCATCTTGGGGCCTGGGATGGGGGTGAGGGAGGAGGTGTGTGGGGGCAAGTGTAGCACTTCCTGCGGTTGCAGGGGAAGGTGCCGGGTGTAGTGGGGTTGGAGGGAGTGTGGAGCGGATAAGGGAGTCACGGAGAGCGTGGTCTCTACGGAAGGCAGACAAGGGTGGGGATGGAAAAATGTCTTTGGTGGTGGGGTCAGATCACAGGTAGTGGAAGTGTCGGAGGATGATGCGTTGACAGTCAGGTTTTCAATCAAATTGCTCTATCAGCATTAACATTCGTCTGCACATTGTCAAAAGGAGAGGCTGCATACACTGGGGTTATTTTCCCTGGAGCGTAGGCAGCTGAGGGGTGACCTGATAGAGGTTGATAAAGTCATGAGGGGAATGGATAGTGTGAAAAGACAAGGTCTTTTCCCTGGTGTGGAGGCATCCTAAACTAAACTTTTAAGATGAAAAGGGGAAGCTTTAAAAGGGACCTGAGGGGTGAGTTTTTCACACAAAGAGTGGTGCAAATGTAGAATGGGTTGCCAGACAAAGTGATGATTGTGGGACAGTTACAACATTGAAAAGACATTCGGACAGGTACATGAATAGGAAAGGTTTAGAGGAATATTGGCCAAACACAGGCAAATGAGACTAGTTTAGTTTGGGAAATCTGGACGGCAAGGATGAGTTGAACCAGAGGATCTACTTCTGAGCTGATAGGATCTATGACTCTAATTGTCTCTAATTGGCGGCACGGTGGCTCAGTGGTTAGCACTGCAGCCTCACAGCACCAGGGACACGGGTTCGAATCCAGCCTCAGTTAACTATCTGTGTGGAGTTTGTACATTCTCCCCGTGTCAGCGTGGGTTTCCTCCAGGTGCTCCGGTTTCCTCCCACAGTCCAAAGATGTGCAGGCTCGGTGCATCGGCCATGCTAAATTGCCCGTAGTGTTCAGGGGTGTGTGGGTTATAGGGGGACGGGTTTGGGTGGGATGCTTCAAAGGGCGGTGTGGACTTGCTGGGCCAAAGGGCCTGTTTCCACACTGTAGGGAATCTAATCTAATCTAATCTAACTGGGGGTCCCTGGTGCCCACTTCTCTTGCCAATCTCAATGGGTTCTATTGCTCCCTATGTGTGCATGTGGCAGGTAGCAGGATTCTCCCCTGGATCACTGCCATTCATCATAGCTGGCCCTAGGATCTCAGCCTCAGCAGCACAGAGTCCCCCATTCCCCCCGCACCCCCATTCCTCCCCTTCCCATTGTCCCTTTCACTCAGCCCCTGCACTCCCTCTGACACCTGGGGCCTCCTGAGCAGGATCCCCTCTCCATCTCTGTCCTAGCCTTTCATGGAAACAAAGAAAGGTTTACGGCACTGAAGGATGTCCTGGAGTTCATGGTGTTTGCACTGGCCATCTCAGCATTCTGAAGTCTAATTCGCAATCCCACTTCATGGCCTATAACCCTGAAGGTTACAGAACCTCACATTCCCCTCCAATAAGGGAGAACCAGCTCACTCATCCTCTCAGACAGATACAGCAAACGTGAACAGAGAGACTGAAGAGTGGGAGAATTGGAGGAGATATTTACAACCCCTTAGGGGCAAATTGTGTTGAGACAGGTCAGTATCTGAGCTGGCCAAAATGGGGCCTTGAGTTAGAATGTTGATTCCAACAGCATTTTATGCAGGATGCCAACTAGTAGCGTCTGCCCAGAGAATCGATAAGAGACTGATTTGACACTACAATTGACCTGGTGGGATGATTGGTAATGCTGTACTGAGAGGACAGCCCTCTCCTATCACCCTCTCTTCACAGCCATCAATAACCTGGCAGCAACCTCCTCAAGGCTGAGGACTGTAAGCACTGTGTGAAGGTTTATGACTTTCTGTTAGCAGTTTGAAGAGGATTGTGAGCCACCGAGAGACAGGGGAGAGATTGGGCAACAGTATCTTGCTCAGGCCCACCCTCTGCAGGCCAAATGGGAGGAGAGGGATAGGTGCCAGGCAAAATAATTTCAGGTGTTTTTTGGTTTGTTTGTGGTATGTCGGTGTCGCTGGCTGAGCCAGCATTTATTTCCCTTCCCTAGCTGTCTTGGTGAAAGAGCTGCTTTCTCGAACCACTGCAGACCCACAATGCTCTTAGGGCGGGAATTCCAGGATTTTGACCCAGTGACAGTGAAGGAACGGCGATCTATTTCAAAGTCAGGATAGTGAGCCGCTTTCAGAGGAACTTGCAGGGGGTGGAGTTCCCCTGTAACTGCTGCCCTTATCCTTCTGGATGGTAGACATGATGTAGAAGTGCTGGTGTTGGACTGGGGTGGACAAGGTCAGAAGTCACACAACACCCTGTCATTGTCCAACAGGTTTATTTGAAAACACAGGCTTTCGGAGTATCACTCCTTCTTCAGGTGTTAGTGAGAGAGATGGTATTGGACACAGAATTTATAAGTAAAAGATCACAGGGTCACGCCACAGATGAGGATGTATTAAACAACCCTAAGGTGCTGTTAAATCTTTAATCAGTTAGATAGTTTTAATTGATTAATATGCATATATAAATTCCTAATTTCCTTTCAAGTCACAATCCTGAGAGTTTTATCAGCGTAAAGAAGAAGTTACAAAGCAGAGTTGCTGAACATGGGCTGATAGCCACGTTCAGTCCCCATGAGGATGACATCAGCCAGGATCTTGGGTTCATGTCGCACTACAAGTGACCCCACCCCACTATACACTCTCTCCCACACACTATACACTCCCTCACACACGATACACTTTCTCTCTCTCTCTTGCCTGCTCCCTCTCACACACACACACACACACACACACACACACACACACACACACACACACACACACACACACACACACACACACGCACACACACAAATCTATGGGGTGAATTTGTATTTGCAGACGCATTATATTTTGTTCAAAAAGCACAAAATGTAGAGACAGTCTGTCAATATGGCATTTTATAAACTTCTACTTTAGAAATAAAACCAGTCTAACTCCAAACTAAAACACAAACAGATTCTCCAGCATCTGCAGTTCCCATTATCTCTAAACAAGGTCTCACACCTAACATTTATCGTCTGACCTAAACTGTCACCTCTTCTTTACACTGCTAAAACTTTTAGTTTTCTCAGGACAGTGACTTGAGAGGAATTTAGGGATTTACATTGCATATTAATCAATTAAAACCACCTAACTGATTAAAGATTTAACAATATCCCAGGTTTGTTAAGTATATCGTCGTCAATGATATGATCATTTACTTATAAATTCTGTGTCTGATGCCGCCTCTCTCACGAACACATGAAGAAGGAGAGAGGATCCGAAAGCCTGTGCTTTCAAAGAAACCTGTTGGATTATAACCTGGTGTTGTGTGATTTCTGATGTGGATGGCAGAGGTTATGGAGTTGGAAGATCTGGAGGTTATGGAGTTGGAAGGTGCTAGAGGTTATGCAGTTGGAAGGTGCTGGAGGTAATGGATTTGGAAGGTCTGGAGGTTATGGAGTTGGAAGGTGCTGGAGGTTATGGAGTTGGAAGGTCGGGACGTTATGGAATTAGAAGGTGCTGGAGGTTATGGAATTGGAAGGTCTGGAGGTTATGGAGTTGGAAGGTCTGGAGGTTATGGAGTTGGAAGGTGCTGGAGGTTATGGAATTGGAAGGTGCTGGAGGTTATGGAGTTGGAAGATGCTGGAGGTTATGGAATTGGAAGGTGCTGGAGGTTGTGAAGTTGGAAGGTGCTGGAGTTTATGGAATTGAAAGGTGCTGGAGGTTATGGAGTTGGAAGGTCTGGAGGTTATGGAGTTGGAAGGTCTGGAGGTTATGGAATTGGAAGGTCTGGAGGTTATGGAATTGGAAGGTGCTGAGGGTTTTGGAATTGGAAGGTGCTGGAGGTTATGGAATTGGAAGGTGCTGGAGGTTATGGAATTGGAAGGTGCTGGAGGTAATGGATTTGGAAGGCCAGGAGGTTATGGAGTTGGAAGGTGCTGGAGGTTGTGGAGTTGGAAGGTCTGGAGGTTATGGAATTGGAAGGTGCTGGAGGTTATGGAGTTGGAAGGTGCTGGAGGTTATGGAATTGGAAGGTCTGGAGGTTATGGAATTGGAAGGTGCTAGAGGTTATGGAATTGGAAGGTGCTGGAGGTTATGGAATTGGAAGGTGCTAGAGGTTATGGAGTTGGAAGGTGCTGGAGGTTATGCAGTTGGAAGGTGCTGGAGGTTATGGAATTGGAAGGTGCTGGAGGTTGTGGAGTTGGAAGGTGCTGGAGGTTATGGAATTGGAAGGTGCTGGAGGTTGTGGAATTGGAAGGTGCTGGAGGTTGTGGAGTTGGAAGGTGCTGGAGGTTATGGAATTGGAAGGTGCTGGAGGTTATGGAATCGGAAGGTGCTGGAGGTTATGCAGTTGGAAGGTGCTGTGGAAGGTGCTGGAGGTTATGGAATTGGAAGGTGCTGGAGGTTATGGAACTGGAAGGTGCTGGAGGTTATGGAATTGGAAGGTGCTAGAGGTTATGGAATTGGAAGGTGCTGGAGGTTGTGGAATTGGAAGGTGCTGGAGGTTATGGAATTGGAAGGTCTGGAGGTTATGGTTTTGGAAGGTGCTGGAGGTTATGGAGTTGGAAGGTTCTGGAGGTTATGGAATTGGAAGTTCTGGAGGTTATGCAGTCGGAGGGTGCTGTTGAGGTTGCCTTGGTAAGGAGTTGCAGTCGTGAGGGTAAGGGGATTCTTGTACCTACCATCTCCAAGTGTGCAGACCAATCCTTCTCCTCCTGCAAGGGCTTCAAGGCAGAGTCAGTGAACCTCGAGCCGCAAACCCCTCCTCAGTCCCTGACCTAATCAGAACTTGCTGCAGCCAGCCTAAAGGACTCCTCCACGTGTTCACTTCTAATCACATTTTGGAGAGCTAAACCTGCTGCTCCTATAAGTCAGGTCCACATTTTGAGCATCAATGATTGGAACCAAAATCGTGTGTTAAATCCCAACTTTGAAACAGATGACTTTCAGTAACGCAGCTCACATTTAGTCTCTGCCCATTCTCCTCCGCAGTGACAGTCCATCTCTTTGGGACATACCTTCGACACGTGTTGCAATATTAATGGTTGGATGTCTGACGCAGCCAGCCAATACAAATATACAAACACATGAATTATGAGCAAGGATAGGCCATTCAGTCCCTCCATCCTGCTCCTCCTTTCAATAAGATCACAACTGATCTGATTGTGACCTCAGATCCACATTCTTGCCCTCACCTGTACGCTTTGGCTCTCTAGTTGTTCAAGAATTGTGCTACTTCCCACTTAAAAACATTCAGTGGCTCCATTCACACTGCTCTCTGGGTTCCAAAGACTCATGGCTCTCCTCGAAATATTTCCTCTCCATCTCAAATTGGAGATCCTTCTTTTCAAATGGCTCTTCCTGTCTCCAGTCTCTCTCACCTGGGAATCATCCTTTCAGTAACTGGCCTGTCCAGTCCGTTCTGGATCCTGAATGTCTCAATAAGATCACCTCTCATTTCTCTAAATTCCAAAAGTTTCCAATCTGTCCAACTATTTCATCCCAGCTTTCAGTTGGGTGAACCTTCTCTGAACTGCTTCTAGCACGTCTACATCCTTTCTTAAATTCAGAAACCAAAATTGTACACAGTACTCCAGATGTGACTTCATCCAACATTCTATACAATTATGTGTTTGGACAGTTTATAATCTGATGGGAAAACTAAATGAAAAGATGCAATGCAAGTGTAAACTAATCAAAAAAAATGCCCATGAGCATTACATATTGGTTAAGCCTCAATGTCAATACTTTAACAAAGCTTTTCAAAGTAAAACTACGCACATCCTTCATATATGCAGCTTCTGACCCGTATACCCTTCAGTTGCCAAAGCTAACAACAGCAGTTAGTATTCCTGCTTCTGCTGCTGCTGCTGAACGCAAGAATGTCCCTGGCTGTTTTCAAAATATGTTTTACAGTGGAGCGTGACGGTGTCTCTACAGCTTGGTTTAAATTTGGGGTTTTACTTTCAGTTTGATCTAGGCCAATTGCCCATCAGCCCTGAAGACCGTGTGGAACAGATGCCTCACAAAGCCAGCAGTATGAAGGGAAAATTGGCATTTCCCTCCAAAGCCCATAGTCAGATTTGTCGCCATTTGTTGAAGGCCCAACCTCTTCTGTCTGGATCCTGAGAGTTGCTTTTCGGTACTAGCCTATTCTGTTTTGGATTATTTCAGGATGGTATTCCCTTGTCCATGATATCGAGTTCCCTCATTCCAATAGGAGGATACCTGGAGTCAATTGCTTGCTTACAGTGTCTCCACTGAAAGCCGCTTCGCGAAGCCTGGTGCTCTGAAACCAGCACCACCATCAAACATTCTTTTTTATTCATTCTTGGGACGTGGGCTTCACTGGCTGGGTCACCATTTATTGTCCACATTTACCCTTGAGAAGGTGGCAGTGAACTGCTGTCTTCTTGAACCGCTGCAGGCTTTAGGTGTAGTGATGCCCACAATGCTCTTAGGGAGGGAATTCCAGGATTTTGACCCAGCAATACTGAAGGAACGGTGATGCATTTCCAAGTCGGGATGGTAAGTGGCTCAGAGTGGAATTTTGATGAGCTCAGACCATACAATGCAGGAGCAGTAGTAGGCCATTCAGCCCAAAGACCCTACTCCACTTACGTTTATGCATCACCTCGAATGTGATTAAAAGCCCCATGGCACTTTTACAGAGGTATTATAAAGCAAACATTTCACTCCAAGCCACATAAAGAGTTACTGGGTTAGATGGCCAGCAGCCATCTTTTAAATTGGTAAATTTTAAGGAGTATCTTTAAAGAGAAAAATAAAATACAAAGGTTTAGACATTTAGGAAAGGAATTCCAGGGCTTGTGGCCTAGACTGCTGAAGGTGTGGTCCCCAGTAATGGAGCAATTAAAACCTGGAATGGTCAAGAGGCCAGAATTGGAAGAACACAGAGACCTCAGGGAGATGTGGAGTTAGAGAGGTTACAGAGGTCGGACAGGCTGAGGTCATGCGGGGTTTGAAAACCAGAATTTTTAAATCAAGATGTTGTTTGACCCGTAGCCAATGTAGGTCAGCGAGCACAGGAATAATAAATGAAGAAGGCGCGTTGTGATAAAGAATGTGGGAGGCAGAGCATTGGAGGAGCTGAGATTTATGAAGGGTAGAATATGGGAGGCTGCCCACATCTGTATTGGAATGTCCAGGTCTAGAGGTAACTAAGGCATGTGGGAAGGTTTCAGAGCAGAAAGGCTGAGGTGAGGACAAAGTTAGGTAAAGGTGAGGGAGGCAATGGGCTATCAGGATTATCACTCGACCTATTCAACCAAAGACCCAGGTAAAGTTCTGGGGACCTGGTTTCAAATCCTACCTTGGTGGCTATTGGATTTTGAACCCTATAAATGTCTGGAATTAAGAATCTAATGATAACTATGAATCTACTGATGATTGCTGCGAAAACTCAACTACTTCTTGAATGTCCTTTAGGGAAAGAAAAGGACCATAGACACTGTAAAAGCAGGCCAGTCCACCCATCAAGTCTACACTGGCCCTCTAAATGGCATCCCATCCAGACCCTATTGCCCTATACATTATGGGCAATTTAACACAGCCAAGCCACCTCACCTGCACATGTTTGGACTGTGAGAGGGAACCCATGCAGACACAGACAGAATGTGCAAATGTCACACAGGCAGTCACTCAAGGCCGGGATCAAACCCGGGTCTCTGGTGCTGTGAGGCAGCAGGGCTGGCCACTGAACCAACATACCATCCTCTTGCATCATTTGTCTTTACCTGGTCTGGCCTACACATGGCTCCGGACTCTCAGCAATGCGGTTGACTCTTCATTGCCCTCTGGGTAATTAGGGGTGGATAATAAATGCCAGCCTGGCCAACGATGCCCACATGCTGTGAACATCTAAACTATTTTTGAAAACGATCAGAGAGGTTAAAATAGAGGGTCGGGCTTAGTGATGGCTCTGAGATGTGATTAGGTCCCCATGTCACTCCAAACCAAAACAGAGCAAACAGTAATCAATAATGGAATCTGACCATAATCCAGTTTAGCATGCTTTGCAAGCAGGTCTAAGATTCCGGCTCTGTGCAACAGACAAGCAGCGATAGTCTGCAACAATACTCCCATTTAGATCAACTCCTTCATTCAGACATTTTTAGAACTCATACCCCACATTTACCATCCCAACACCAATCACGCAGCCAGCCACTTCAGTTAATATCTGGCAAGTGACTATTTCTGCTAAATGAACACAGCCTTAAAAAAAAATCTGTGCTGTTTCTGTCCACCCCATTTGTAGCCATCCTATTAACGTCCTGTTTGCAAAAGTAAACTTTCTGTTAAGTGAATTTTTTTTTCTTTATGCCCAGATGACACACTTTGATTTAAACCCTGCCAAAACAAGTTTTACTGTAACTTAAACAAAAATGTCTGACAGTTCTGTGAGACATAACATCATGCTTCTGTGACATTTAAAGCAAGAAGCATCCGTTTGCAAATGTGACAGTCTCCCAGCAGGACAATGGATAGTAAAGTACAGTGATTTTTTTTGGCACAGTCACATGGATAAGATTGATAGGTGATTAAAACATTTCTACACCGTTGGATGTGTTTTAATGCAGAGTTATTGCATAAAGCCTGTACTGTGTTCTGAGTGTATAGTTGGTGTTATGAATTACAGTAATTGTTTGGTTTAGTCTTCCTTTATGTCCTTGCCAGCTGGCAACACCAGCCTCTGTGACACATGACACTACAGCTGTGTCCACATGTTTCTGGGCAGTAGTATCAAGTTATATAATGTACGCCTTTGATCAGCGGTAGGAGTAGTCAATTGCATTTTGGAGGGGAAAAAGATGTGTTTTCTGTGTAATCTGAATCACAATGTCTTCTGCTATTTAAAAATAATTGTTTGACTCAGCAGAATTAAATTTTTTGACAGCCGCAACGCTTTGAAAAATCGACTGAAACATTGAAAGATTATTCTTTTTAAAAAAAGCTATTAATCATCCCATGTTGAAATAAAATTGCAAGCACTCCAAGAGAGTTTAGACATTCAAAGAGTGTTATTTTCCTCTATTTTATCGTGATGTACAGTCTTACTGATGCTCTTAAAGTGTCACAGAGAACCAACCTACTCTCATCTTCTAAGAGTCCTATGGAAGGGTTGGAATTTTAAACCAGCATCTGTAGACCCTGCACCCTTACACTATGCAGAGATTGGTGTTATAAGAGCCCATCCCAGCAGGACTCAAGAGAATTTCCTTCACCTGAGATCTTGGACAAGCCCACTGTAAGGTCAGTAAAATCACGCCATGCAAATATCACCATCAACAATGGACTTGGGTGTCCACTGGGGGTTCTGAGGCAGGTTGGGCGTGAGGGGTGTGAGTGGCAGCCAACGCTCTGTGGGTAACTTCTGAGTCAAAACACTGGGGGTTTCACTCCCATTCCAGAGCCTTGACCACAAACTCTGGACTCTCAATCCCAGCCCAGTGCTGATGGAATATTGCACTGTCAGTGGCACCACCGTTTGGATGAGATGCTAAATCAAGAGTCCATCCTTTCTCTCAGCTAGACAGAAGGGATCCATGACACTGTTTTGATTTCTTTTCCCTTGAAATTCATTCACCGGACATGAGTGCTGATGGCTAGGTCAGGAATTACTGCCCACATCTAATTGTCCAGAGGTCAGTCAACAGTCAGCCACATTGCTATGGGACTGAACAAGAACAAAGAACAAAGAAAATTACAGCACAGGAACAGGCCCTTTGGTCCTCTACGTCTGCGCTGATCCAGATCCTCTATCTAAACCTGTAAAGAACAAATGAAATTACAGCTGGTGTCACATGTAGGCCTGACCAGGTAATGCTGGCTGATTTTCTTCCCTGAAGCACATAGATGGACCAGATGTGATTTTCTTCACAACAAGCAACAATGACTCCATGCTCACCATTAGCCTTGCTTTTCATTAAATTCAAATTTCACTGCGTACCGTGGATGGGATTTGAACCCATGCCTCAGGAAAATTGGCTTGGTACTCAGAGATTGCTGATCCAGTGAGATAAACACTCTGAATACTAATGAGCAAGGGGATTCCTCTCAATGTCCCAGCAATAAACGTGCCATAAAAACAGATTATTGCTTTGCTGTTTGTAGGAGCTTGCTGTGTACTGACTGGCTGGTACATTTCCAACAATGGTGATTATATTTCCAAAGTTCTTCTTTGGCTGTAAGATACTTTGTGATATAAGAACATGGTGAATAATCCAGCAGAAATATAAGTGCACCACCGCTGCTGACTTCCAATCCCACTGAAGAACATGGTACATTTTGTTGCCAAAACTTATCCAGTGCATTGTCCTCTGAAACCAAGCTGAAAGCAGTGTCCTAAGAGCAGTTCACCTCAGTTTCTGTGCTGGCACACATCACACCTCCCAAAACCCATCCCCCCCACCCCTGCCAAAATAGTCCATTGCACACCAGCAATCTCAAGATTTTAATCACCCCTGCATTGGTAGATATGGGTTCAGTTGACTGGGACCAAGCTGTGGAGTATCCTCCCTCAAACATCACCATCTATCCAACTCTTCAACTTTAAAATGCTCCTTAAAACTGTCCTTCTTGGCAATCTTTTGGTCACATGTTCTGATACCATTCTCCATGACTCATCATCAAATCGGTCTGGATGATGGTCTCAACAAGCACCTTGGGACATGTTGATCTGCTGAAGGTTCTATATGAATGCAGGTTGTTGTTGACTTGTCATTATTGATATGAAATCCTTTACCCAACCCTCCCACGGGGTTTTCAACCCTTTGTTTTATTGTATACATTAGATTGGAGCAAAAAAGCCACATACTTCTCCATCAGAGATAGTAGGAACTGCAGACACTGGAGAATCTGAGATAACAAGGTGTGGAGCTGGATGAACACAGCAGGCCAAGCAGCATCAGAGGAGCAGGAAAGCTGAAATTTCTGAAGAAGGGGCTAGGCCTGAAACGATCCTCTGGTGCTGTTTGGCCTGCTGTGTTCATCCAGCTCTACACCTCGTTACCTCACACTTCTCCATCACATCCTTTCATTTTTATTCTTTGACGGGATCTGGACCTCAGTGATAAAGGCAGTAATTGTGGTCCCCAATCTCCGTTTTACTCAGTGCCTTTCCCGGTCAATGTCATTGCTGTGGGTCTGGAGCCACATGTAGGCCAGACCAGGTAAGGATGGCAGATTTCTTTCCCCAGAGGACGTCAGTCAACCAAATGGATTTTTAAAACCATTGATAATAGATTCACGGTCACTCACACTGAGAGTAGCTTTAGGTTCCAGATTTATTCATTAACGTTAAACACGCCTTAGATGGGATTCAAAGTGCTCAGACCACTAGCCTGGGACCTCCTGGTCTAATAGTCCAGTGATAATACCACTGCATTGCCAATGGTTCCAATCTGCATCATGCAAGACAGCTGTGAAATGGATTTAAAAGTGTAATTTTTTTATTTAGAAAGTTTTAATTGCTATTATACTCAGCTTTGTCCAACCTGAATAAACATTTCCATGATTTAAATGCAATTAGAGTGGGAACATCTACAATTTTTTCTGCAGTAAATTGGATATGATTCAGTCTCCCTAAACCAATCCTCAGCAATGCATTCCGAGCAAAACAGATTTTATTTTCCGGCTGTCTTTTCTTCACCATTATCAATAGATTACATTTCACAGTCGTCAAAACTCATTGCCAAGAAAACGTTCCTTCTATTCTCACGAAGAAGGCGATGCTACAAATGTGGACAAATGGGTTATGCGTTCTCTGGTATCATCGACAGATGTCTTTATGGCTGGGCCTGTAAATAATTTGCAGCTTGCTAAGTGAATTATACAGAAAAGGCAGCATTCTCTTCCACTTAAACAGTGAGCCCGGCTGAGAATAGCCCCTCTTTGGAAATGAACGTTTGTTATTTTTATTTCTGCTTTCTTGAAGAATGCTCGCCAGTCACTCCCATTTTCAATCACACCAAGATTGTGAAGCTGAAGTCTAATTTTGAACTGATGTATTTGAAAACAAAGGGAAAAATTATGGGGAAAATTTACATGTTAACACAGAAGGTAGATTACACTATTTGTGACTTTGAATTATTAATCTGATACTAATGACCAAAAGCATATTGATTGTGAATTCCTAGCAACAATCTTACTTCACTATTACTTTGACCATGAAGGGAAAATGAGTGATTATCTTAATCCTGCAAAACATTATTCATGAATAATGCACAACTTGCACATAATCCTGCACAATGATGGTTACAACAATTGACTTCAAATCAACCATTTCTTGCATTTTAAAAGATTGCAACAATGATCATTTCCGTAATAAACAGCTGTCAGAATTGCTGATTAATTACTTGAGACATGAATAAGATAGTGATATGTTCGTGTGTCCTGCATTGAATCAAATCACAATGGTGAACTGGTTTTGGTTTATTTATTATCGGTTTTGCTTATTCTACACGATAGGCATCTGAAAGCCTCATCAATTCTGAAAGTGAGCATCACACACACCTGGAGGGATTCATGCCAGAATACAAACTTAGCAATGCCAGTTCCTAAACTAAGAAATGATAAGTCAACTGTAACTGCTACCAATGAGCTGTAAAAGTTCCAACAAAACTGGCAGCGAAACAGAACTGAATTTATAAATATTTCACACTTAGCCTAAACAAAAAACACAATGCAATAGATGAAACCAATGGCTTCTGTGACATAGTTGACTGGATTCAACTGTGAAGCTCTGAGATCAAATCCACTCTTAATTGGTCCTGCACATCATGGTGTCAATTTAAAGGTTACAGTTCTGTGCACCAATGCAACATTCCTCCTGCTGGACATTGTAATATTTGCTGTGACATGTAGCTAGTGTGCTCTTTACCCAGCTCACAAAAATTATGCATATTGCTCAACATACATCCACTCTGCTGTATTCCAATTTGCTGAGCCACTTCAATCTGAATTTCTTTAGTTTCTTTAACACGTCTCATAGCTATGCTTGGTGGCTGTCAGCAGTTAGCAGAGTCTGGCATCAACTTCTTTTTTTTCCCGTTGGCTCGATGTCTAATTTTAAAAATGGAATATTCGATACTTGTCAAAGTCGAGTTGGCGTACATTGCCTTTTCACTGGATGGTACAAAGCTTTATTGGCTGTCTGAACAGCACCCACCACAATGAATATAAGCAACTGTAATTTCCAGGTTCAGTCTATAAGGCCATAAGAAATAAGAGCAGGAGGAGGCCCTTCAGCCCCTCAAGCCTGCTCTGCCATTCAATAGGATCATGGCTGATCCTCACAAACAAAAAACCAAAATTACTGGAAAAGCTCAGCAGGTCAGGCAGCATCTATGGAGAGAAATCAGAGTCCAGTGTCCTTTCTACAGAATGCACATCCACTTTCCTGCCATTTCTCTTGATTCCCTGACTGAATGAGAATCTATCTCTCTCAGCCTTAAACATACACAAGGACTCTGAACTTAGAGCTGTCTGTGGCAAGGACTTCCAAACACTCACAACCGTCTGAGAGAAGAAATTCCTCATCTCAGCCTTAAATTGGTGCCCCCTTATTCTGAAACTTTGCCTCTGGTCCTACAGTCTCCCATGAGGGGAAACATCCTCTCAGCATTTACCCTGTAAGCCCCCTAAGAATACTAAATGTTTCAATTAGAACACCTCTCATTCTTTTAAACTCCAGTGAGTAGAGTCCCAACCTTTGTTCATAACAGAATCCCTCCATACCAGGGGTCATCCTGGTGAACCTTCTCTGAACAGCTGCCATGAAATGAACATTTTTCCTGAATAATTCTTTCCTTAAGAATTAAACAAAAATAGTAAAAGATGCTCCTTAATTGTATTCGAAATGTCGGAATTCCTTTAGCAATAGATATGCATTCCATCCACTGGTTGGAAGCTCAATGGTCACATTTCATGCGCTACAGTAAACTCAGCAGGAGAGCTTGTCATCTATCACAATAGGAAAGGACAGAGATGATCAGCTTTACTGCAGAGCAATTGCCAGATCACTGCCAAGCAGCTCAGCTATCAAACCTACTGCTCTGAAAACCACTTGACAGATGAAATATATTGACAGTAGCCTCAACACTTGTCAATTTACCCACAATCAAGTGTTACATTCTCTAAATCAAATGCTGCATTTCAATTCCGAGGGAATAAGAGCTTTATGATACCAAATATGTCAAATTATCTCTTTGAAACAGTTGTGAAGAAATTGGATGAAAAGAGCATTTGACACATTGACTAGGGAAAGGGTTGAAAGGTTGTCATTCCTTGCTTGAGAGGCTCAGTCCAACAGTGAACACATGCTTCCTCCCTTCACTCAATCTTACTGGTAGCCCCCAACCTGCTTGCTTTCTGCCTAGAATGTCAAAAGAGATTTAAGTCAGAGGAAATGAATGATTAAAAGGAATTATATACAGTTTTTGTGCTGTATGTTGCATAGTCCCAGAGAGAATAGGTAGTATTGTGATATACAAGTGCATTAGATTGCATTGCTCCTGTATAAATAAATTGCCTGCAATTACATTAAATCTACAGCTTGGAAGCAGCCAACTAATTTGTGTTTGTGTTTGTACTCCACACAACTTTCCTCCGATCCATCTCCTTCATCTCAGCCTTTCAGCCTGTCTTTCTATCCCCCTTTCTCTTGTTTACTTTCCTGTTTTTGCTTTGAAATTGCATAAATCACTTCCAACAGTAGCAAGTTCCAACATCGAACTACTCTCTGCGTAAGGAAATCTCTCTTTTCTATCTACTGGATTGTAAATCTACTTGCAACCATAAATGGGAATGTTCTCTCCCCACCAATGCTATCCAACCCATTCAGACCTATAAGATTGCCACAAGTCACCTCTGAGCCCTCCCTTCTGTGTAGATGTAAGCACCTAACCTTCTTGAATACCATCTCAGGATTTTATAATCAACATTCCCTTTGAAACAGTGAATAAGCCGTTTAGCCTTTATGGAAGTGGTTGGAATTCTACGCTGGTCACCAGGCTGAATTCAGTTGTAATATCCAATGGGATGTTGGCTACCATCAAGAGTTGAGATTCCTCCAATTCCTTAAGGTCACCAGGCTGCAGGTCCATCTATTATCTCCAGCTGATGATGAGAGTAGATAAACACATGCAAGATGGTGCTCTAGACAGGAGCCAAACTCACTCTGTCAGTGACCACAAAGAAACACTGATGGGGGCTTTTTTGGAAATGTTCATCATCTACTTAAAGGGGCAATATGGGAACAGACAGCAAGGTCACAGGGTGGACTTGTGAGGGATGATTTTTCTTGATATTGTGTATGTCTCCTATTTTAGTTTATGTGAGGAAGAGAGTTAGAAGTTATTGTGCAATTCAGTGGCTGAAAATCAGATAAATGACAATAAGGAAAGAAACTGTTACACAGAAGTATTTTTTTTCAAACTTGAGTGAGACACAGAATCCATTCATCTTATGGAATTGTATACAGACTTCAAAGCAATTGATTGAAGTGTTGGTAAATAACAGGGCCAGATTTTCTACTGACATGCTTGTGGTGACATCATCAATTCACTAGTTTTGCAATGATTAATGACCAATGGATTGTGTATTCATCCTGAACAACAAATTAGAATCATAGAGTCATAGAGATGTATGGCATGGAAGCAGACGCTTTGGTCCAACTCATCCATGCTAACCAGATATCCTCAATTAATCTAGTCCCATTTACCAGTCATGGCCCATATCGTCCTGAACCCTTCCTCTTCATATACACATCTAGATGCCTTTTAAATGTTAAAAAATCACATGGTACCAGGTTATAGCCCAATGGGTTTATTTGAAAACACTAACTTTTGGAGCATTGCTCCTGCCTCAGGTGTAGTGGGAGAGGAGGTATTGAGACACGGACTTATATGTAATGGATCAAAGGATCGTACAACTGATGTGAATGTATTGAATAAGCCTAAAGTGGTTGACTGACACCCTCCTGTTAAATCTTTAGAAAGGAGATACAGGTTTCGATTAATTAAAATGCAAATCGCAGAATTTATTTCTCAAATCACTGCCCTGAGATAACTAAAAGTTCTATCAGTGTATTCAAGAGGTGATGTTTCAGGTCAGACAATGCATTTTAGGTGTGAGGCTTTGTTTAGAATCTGTCTGTGTTTTAAAGAACAAAGAACAGAACATAGAACAGTACAGTGCAGTACAGGCACTTCGGCCCATGATATTGTACTGACCTATTATCCTACTAAGATCAAACTGTCCTGCATATCCAATGTTATACTATCATTATAATAACGAGAAATCATTTCCAGAGTAGGAATTTTAAAAATGCCTTTTGATGGACTGTGTCTACAAAATGTGTACTTTTTGAACAAAATAGAATTATCTACAAATGCAAATCTGCAAATGCAAATTCACTCCATAGATTTATATGTACGTCTGCGTATGTGTACTTGTGTGTGTGCACACGTGTGTATGTGTGTGCATATGTATGTGTCTGTTTGTGCGTGGGCATGTGTATGTGTCTGTATGTGTGTGTGTGTGTGTGTGTGTGTGTGTGTGTGTGTGTGTGTGTGTATGGCGTGGTGAGGTCACCTGTAGAGTGACATGAACCCAACGTCCCTGTTAAGGCCGACCTCATGGATACGAAACTTGGCTATCAGCTTCCGCTCGGCATTATTATGTATCCCAAAGTCCGTCTCAGAGGACATTGTAAATGTCATTGTACCAGCCTCCGCCACATTCTCTAGCAGCTTGTTCCATAGATGCAGCACCCACTGTGTGAAAAAGTCCTTTAGGGCCCCTTTTAAATCTTTCTCCTCTCATCTTAAACCCACGCCCTCTAGTTTTAGACTTCCCTACCCCAGGCAAAAAACTTTGACTGTTCACCCTATCCATGCCCCTCATAATTTTATAAACCTCTACAAATGAGCTTTGCATGGTATTTACCTTTCGTTTGTATTGGTAATGATTTCACAGTATGAAGGAGGTGATGGCAATGTCATTGAGTCAGAGAGGCCTACAGCGCAGAAAAAGGCCCTTCAGCCCATCGAGTCTGTGTCAGACAAAAGCAACCACCTCACGATTCTAAGCCTATTTTCCAGATATTGGCATCTTGGCATCGCAAGCACACACCTAAGCATTCATTCAATGTGGCCAAAGTTTCTCTACCACCCTCACAGGTGGTGAGTTTCAGATACCCCAACACCCTCACCATGGCTGAAAAAGTTTTTCCTCACATCTCCTCTAAAACTCCTCCCTCTTACTGGAAATCTATGCCCCCGGTTATTGATCCCTCCAATAGAGAGTAATGTTTGTTCCTGGCCACCCCTGTCTTTGGGCCAGTAATCCAGAGGCTCACGGTGTTGCTCTGGGACAAGTGTTCAAATCGCACCAGCCCACTGCTGAAATTTAAACTCAAGTGATGGTGACCATGAAATTGCCAATGATTGGCAAAATAATCCATTGGGCTCATCTTGGACTCCATGCGGCTGACTCTTGGAAACGGCCCACTCAGTTTGCGGGCAATTAGGGATGGGCAACCTGCTCTCATCCTGTCAATGAATTAGTGCAAAAAAGAATTCCATTGCACAGTCAATTCAAACCACCAGAGCAACTGCAGAGTTTGATCCAAGTCTCAACTAGAAAGCTTTAATCTGAGTGTCTGTCTGATTTCTCCATTTACATTTAGTTTCTGCAGCCTTAGGGCTCAATTCTGGGACTCGGAATTAGTGCGCCCAGCTACTGAGAGTCACTGCACTTTTTCTTTAAGGTAACATTTCCTTGCATTTTAATCAGACATTTTGGTAGGAACTTTCCAACAATGCTTTTCAAAGAAGGAATTAGCTGCAGGTCAAGTTGCCAGCCCTGGATTAGCTAATCATGCAAGGGCAAATGAATAAACCGGGCATTGACTTCAACCATCAGCAATGTGCTGTGAAAATATTGGAGGATAATTTTCCCTTCTGAAAATGCTATTTTGCCGATGACAGTTTTGAAAACTATAATACTTGAGTACGTTCTGGTTTCTACATCTTGGGATTTAAGCACGGCCTGGGAAAAATGCAGAAAGGAAAGTCTGACAAGCAGCATTTCTGAACGTTCCATGCTTTGTGATTAAAGGAAGGGAATTTCAGCTGCTGTCTGACATACAGAGCTGAAGCTCGCGGCCAGATTCACCTCCTGGTGCTTTGCTCAGAAAAGGTTTGTGTCCAAGTCGGCATGGACTAAAAAGCAGCAACTTTTGTTTATGTAGCATCCTGAGCATTGTAAAATGCCACCAGGGGGCAGAATTTGACAGATTCCCCCTGCTGGTTTTCCCACTGCCCTCCTACACCTTCCCTCCCCCATCCTACCCACACTTTTACTGGGAGGTGGGGGTGAAGCAAGTTTCAGCTCGCCCACTCTCGGGGACCCCAATAACCAGACAGTCACAATTCTGAAGCTGGTGGGACGTGGTCTGGACGGGGCGGGGTGTGGGGGGGGTGGGGGGGGTTCAGTTGTTCAGGAGGACACCCTGCCCAAGTCTCAGTCAGGACTCAGAGCACCACTGCCCAAGGCCCACCGCTTGCATGTGATTCCCCCTACATCCACTACCCACACTGACCACCTCCCTCAAGAGCCCAGCACCACAGCGACTGAAAGTACGTCTTTCTCTTAACAGCTGGACAACCAGGTAAATAACAGGAAGGACAGGTTGGTTGAAGGGAAGTGTACATTTGTTTTGTCCAGTCACAGGATGTGGGCATCACTGGCCAGGCCGGCACTTATCGCACACCTTAGTGTCAAACACATTGCAGCGGGCCTGGAGTCACACAGAAGCCAGGCCGGGTAAAGACAGCAGATTTCCTTCCCTTAAGGTCATGAGTGAACCAGATCAACTTCCCAACAATCAAAAATGGATTAGTCTCTTAATTGCAGATCGTTTTTAAAAGAAAAGGCTTTGAACCCAGGTCCCCAGACATTATCTCGCTGGCCAATTAGTACGGTGACAATACCACTGGATCATTACGTATGCATATGTGAGTGTGAAATACAGCACGTTGGACAGGGGTTTTCAAAATTGTGAGTGGGGTCTGGATGGAATGGGTGTGGAAAAGCTGCTCTCACTCGTGAAAGGAGCATAAACAGGGGACACACATTTAAAGTGGTATGCAAACAAAGCAAGGGGGATGTGAGAAAGAATTTCACCCAGCGAGTAGTTGGAGTCTGGGAATGCACTGCCTGGAAGTGTGATTAGATTAGATTCCCTACAGTGTGGAAACAGGCCCTTTGGCCCAACAAGTCCACACCGTCCCTTGCAGCATCCCACCCAAACCCTTCCCCCTATAACCCACACACCCCTGAACACTACGGGCAATTTAGCATGGCCAATCCACCCTAGCCTGCACATCTTTGGACTGTGGGAGGAAACCGGAGCACCCGGAGGAAACTCACGCAGACACGGGGAGAACGTGCAAACTCTGCACATACAGTCACCCAAGGCTGGAATCGAACCTGGGTCCCTGGCGCTGTGAGGCTGCAGTGCTAACCACTGAGCCACCGTGCCACCTGTGGTGAAGGCAATTTGACTGAGGCATTCAAGAGGGTATTGGATGGTTATTTGGTTAGAAATACAGTGCAGGGATATGGGGAAAAGGCAGGAAATTGGCACTGGGGATAGAACCAGTGCAGGCACTATGGGCCAAATGGCCTCCTCATATATGGTAACAATTTTGTGTTTTTCTTAATTATTTTATAAAATTGCATATTAACTCTACACCAATTGATTGACATGCTGATAATTCTCATATACAGTTCTTCCAGTAAGATGCAACATTATCAAGTTCACTCCCCACTCCTCACACACAGCCCCCACACCCCACCTTGACCTCAGCTCCCCTCACAGTGACCTTGCCCTGAACTCTCAGTCTTGGAAAATGCAGGCTGCCTGCAGTCCTACTGCTGAGACTATGGATTTACCAGCCAATCAGATCATTAGTCTCCTCTCCCAGGAGGGTCTCCCACCTAATTACAGGTGGAATCCTGCTTTCAGCTGATCAACACTCCTCTGAGTCAACCTTGGGGCGGAGAAAAACCTCATTCATGGTGCATTGAAGGAACAATCAAGAAAAGAAATCTGACCGAGTGACGTAAGGAGTTGCTAGAATGCAAAACCAAATGGGACTCTGGACTTGTTCAAAGAGGTAGGTGTTGAGGAGAAGGAGAGAGACTGAAGGAGGGAATTTCAGAGCAATGAGGAGGTGCTATCAATGTGGTAATGTCACTCGGTTAGTCACCCAAAACATGCCCCCCAGCACCAAAAGTGGCATTTCCCTGAACTTCTACTTCTCTCTCCTTCCAGTAACAAAGCAGCCCCAAGTACAAGAGGCAGAGCTAAGGTGGGTGGAAGTGGCCGAGACTGGACTGTATCAGGGGCTGTCCTTAATTCTCTGCATTGGGACCACCACCCTACCCTCTTGCCCCCATCCCACGTGCCCCCCCACCCCCACAGCTGAGGGTTATGTCCCTTGATTTGACAGAGGCTTGCTGACAATGATGACAAGCTTCCTGGCTTTGTGACTGCTAAGTGACAAGGCAAGATAACAGTAATACGAACCTGGTGTCTTCGGCTGAGGGGTAAAGTCCAATAAGGCAAAGCAAGGTTGAATAGCACAAGCCACAACCGCCCCAAAAGGATCCCCCTCGTTCTCACACACCACCCCACCAACCTCCGGATACAACACATCATCCTCCGACACTTCCGCCATCTACAATCCGACCCTACCACCCAAGACATTTTTCCATCCCCACCCCTGTCTGCTTTCCGGAGAGACCACTCTCTCCGTGACTCCCTTGTTCGCTCCACACTGCCCTCCAACCCCACCACACCCGGCACCTTCCCCTGCAACCGCAGGAAATGCTACACTTGCCCCCACACCTCCTCCCTCACTCCTATCCCAGGCCCCAAGATGACATTCCACATTAAGCAGAGGTTCACCTGCACATCTGTCAATGTGGTATACTGCATCCATTGTACCCGTTGTGGCTTCCTCTACATTGGGGAAACCAAGCGGAGGCTTGGGGACCGCTTTGCAGAACACCTCCGCTCGGGTCACAAAAAACAACTGCACCCCCCAGTCGCGAACCATTTCAACTCCCCCTCCCATTCTTTAGATGACATGTCCATCATGGGCCTCCTGCAGTGCCACAATGATGCCACCCGAAGGTTGCAGGAACAGCAACTCATATTCTGCTTGGGAACCCTGCAGCCCAATGGTATCAATGTGGACTTCACCAGCTTCAAAATCTCCCCTTCCCCCACCGCATCCCAAAACCACCCCAGTTCGTCCCCTCCCCCCACTGCACCACACAACCAGCCCAGCTCTTCCCCTCCACCCACTGCATCCCAAAACCAGTCCAGCCTGTCTCTGCCTCCCTAACCTGTTCTTCCTCTCACCCATCCCTTCCTCCCACCCCAAGCTGCACCTCCATCTCCTACCTACTAACCTCATCCCACCTCCTTGACCTGTCCATCTTCCCTGGACTGACCTATCCCCTCCCTACCTCCCCACCTATACTCTCCTCTCCACCTATCTTCTTTTCTCTCCATCTTCAGTCTGCCTCCCCCTCTCTCCCTATTTATTCCAGTTCCCTCCCCCCATCCCCCTCTCTGATGAAAGGTCTAGGCCCGAAACGTCAGCTTTTGTGCTCCTGAGATGCTGCTTGGCCTGCTGTGTTCATCCAGCTTCACACTTTATTATCTTGAATAGCACAAGCATCCAGGTTGGCTCAGACTGAGTGACTGTGTGCTGTGACAGTGAGTGAAGACCCTGGAGATCCAGCCTTGTCCACGAGCTGAGGGATGTGTCCCTGACCACACAGCATTGCTTGCAGCGTTATGATGAGAGTTACCAGGGCAGCAGCATTGAAGGGCAGAGTGCCTTGTAAGTGGATCAGAAATGTGTGTGTGTGTGTGTGTGTGTGTGTGTGTGTGTGTGTGTGTGTGTGCGCGCGTGCGCGCGCGTGCATGTGTGGGGGGCTGCGGTGGTGGGGGGTGGTGGTTCCTGCAGGCTGGTACATGTCAGATGCCAATCTCCGTGGATTTGGGATGCATGTGGCTGGAGGGTGCCCTGAAATCTTCATGCATGGTGTCCAACATGGAGGCCGTTTGGAGCAGGCAGTGAGCTGAGCTGAAGTCACCATGTGCAGAATTCTCAACACCTATGTTTGCTAAGATATGAAGCTGAATATTAATGAGGTGAGTTACAGGGCTAATAAGCTGTTTAACAAGCAATAATCCTCTTTTAGTGACAACTTGTTGTCGCTGAGTAGGAACTCACCTCACTGCTTTGGGAAAAGGCTATAAAATGCAGGGAGATGCTCCTGGCGTTGGGATGGGCCACATCAGAATTGTCCGCCTCAGCCCGCACCTCTCCAACTCCTCTTAGATTCTGCCTGAGGCAGCCACTTATTGAGAGGATGTGCCTGCAAGTTGAGTGCATTGACAACCACCTCCTACCTCCATCAGTGAAGCTTACATCTCAAATGACTACAGGGGAAATGAGCCCTACAGGCCAATAAACCAACCAGCCTTTGGTGCCAAATGTTAATTACCATCTGTTCTTGCAGCTCTTTATATCTTGGCCAGCTATCTGAACTAAGCCATGCATTGTCACCATGTACATTTAGGCAATGGATAAATAAGTGACTGAGTTAGTTGTTGCAAGCCAATGATTTAAACACAATTAAAGTCAATAAGCCCTTTTCAAATTGAAGTGCACTGCACTCTAATGAAATGTGGTAATGGAATCCGTGTGTGCCTTTTTCCTCAGCAGGGAGCAGATTATGATAAGTGTCATATTCCGTCAACATGCTTGTTATCGCGTCTCTGAGTCTGTGCACTTGGAGTGTTCTCAAATGCTCAGTGTGAGCTTTACCTGCATGCTCACAAAACAAAATCTCTGCCTGATTAACCTCAAGTGAACCTAGCGTAGAAATGATCTTTTTAAAAGTAAACTTACTGTGTTACAATTCAGTAGCTTATGATCTGTGACCAAACTAATTTGAATGAAGTCCTTATGCAGAGTTCAAGATAGAATTAGCTACAGAGCCCTCAACCAGTTAATTTCTCTTTACCAAAGAATAATTAATCTTAAATAGCATTTGCTCTTCATGCACCTTGCTATTGATTTTCAGTAACTCACCCTGGATACATATTGTTATATATTGGAAAAATTGACTGGGGGTCAAAGGATATTCCATACTCTTATCTACATTTTACCTCATAGCTCAAATACAATGGCTAACAAAAATTATCTGTCACTAATGTGATCCTGGATTTTCACAGTCCATTCTAATTTTCTGTTGACCTGGAAAATATTGGCAAGATTCTTAATTATAAGCCCAAAAAAAGTGATGAAGAGGTTCCGAAACAAGTCTGCAGAAAAAGAGTTTGAACTATTGTTCTCTAAACTAAGAGAATGAGGCTTGACCATGATGAAGAATTCACTACATTTCCCATGACAGGGCAAGGATCAGTTCTATTCCTTATCTGAAGTGAACTGCAGTAATATAATGACTGGGCTAGCAAATGTAGTGATTGGAACAAGGTTGGACAGGTGGATCTCATTGAGTATGAGTTCTCTCATTGGGGGTCAATCAGGGATCCCTGGCTGACAGGTATAAACAGGAGTCTCAGGGGTTCTCCTCACTCTCGATACTGGCTCTGAACTGCCTGGTCAGAGTCCATGTACTGTGCACGTGCAAGTAAAAAGTGAGTTGGTGATGGGTTACCAGTCTCTGTGGAGTTACATCACTAGCAAACAGGGGAGGGTCCTATCCAGATGACATGAGTCAAATCCCATCATTGACTTTTAAAAACTCAATATATAAATCCAAACAAGATTTGGAACGGCAGCAAGATTTGTTCATAAGGTCACAAATCCATGTTATTTTTATGTGAAAGTGTATCTGGTTGATTAACATCCCATGAGGAAGGAAATCTGCCATCATTATCTGGCCTGGTCTACATGTGCCTCCAGAACCAAAGCAATGCGATTGACTTTTCATTACACTTAAAGAGCAATGAGGATGGGGGGCAAATACTGGTTATTAGCAACAAGACTCACACCCTATGAAATAATAAATTAAATAAAAGCTTAACTATAGATCAATGATGAGAAAGACTCTGCATTACTTATACTAACTTATTATGTTGTGAGTGATGCCAATTTTGTCATACAATATGAAGAAAATGTTTTACTTTCATTGTTGTTAATAACATTTCACGTATTGTATTGGAGATGAATAGTTAAGATGTTTAACTGCATGAAGTTTCAGGAAATTTGGATGCAAGGCAACGGGTTGGGTTGCAGATATACCACAGGAAATTTGGATGCAAGGCAACAGGTTGGGTTGCAGATATACCACAGGAAATTTGGCCAATTTTTGATCAAGTAAGCTGCTTATCTCTGACTTTGAATGGCTCTTTCCAGTAAAAAACTGAAAGAACTGCAGATGCTGTAAATAAGGAACAAAAACATAAGTTGCTGGAAGCTCAGCAGGTTTGGCAGCACCTATGAAGAAGAAAATCAGAGTAAACATTTTGGGTCCGCTGACTGCTCCTCAGAACTTTACTTCTGAGGAATGGTCACCGGACCCGAAATGTTAACTCTGGTTTTTTTCTTCACAGATATTGCCAGACCTGCTGACTCTTTCTAGTGTTAGTTTATGAATTATTTCCTGCCTCCCACTGTTCACTGTCAACAATTCAACAACGACAACAGAGGCTGGCAATGATTTTGCACATAGAAATATGTTATGAGCCCTGTGGGAGGACGGCGAACCAAAATATAACCAAATTTACTGAGAAACCCCCAAAGGAACAAATTACTGACAAAATTCCACCTTTGTAACTTAAACAGGAATCAGAATCATCACAAATTACATGTGAAATTACAAGCAAGTGATAAAAAGGCAAATTTCACTTTCAATCAATACAACTGATTTTTTGTTATACAACCACAGCCACTTGTATCACTTTCTCCTACACAGCAAAGCCATTGCGCAACATGCTGTTTCTTTATTTTTGCCGGATGACTCAGGAGTATTCTGTGATAACAGTTTTGTATTTCAAAGTTTCACAGGTGTGACTATTGTCACACTTCTGGGGTCACCCTGATCCTGATGGCCACTTTCCAAAGTTCCCTTTCAACATCCAACAGGTAACAGTCCAATTTCCAGCTGAGCAACTTCTCAGAAAATGCCCACTTCTGAAGCACCTCCAAATTCTCAAGACATGATACCACGAGATGTAGGAGCAGAACTAGGCCATTCGGGCCATCGAGTCTACACCACCATTCAATGAGATCATGACTGATCTGCTAATCCTCAACTGAACTTTCCCTATAGCCAATAATTTCTTTCTGATTAAAAATTTGTCTATCTCAGTTTTGCATATATTTAATGATTCAGCCTTTACAGCCCTCTGGAATTCCACTGATACATGATCTGCTGAAAGAAGAAATTTTTCCTTATTTCTGTCTTAAATGGATGACTTCAGTCAAAGTTTATGCCGTTTGTTCCTTGATTGTGCCAGAAGGGGAAGTGACCTCTCTGCATCTACCCTGCCAAGGCCCCTAAGAATCTTGTATGTTTTAATAATATTGACAGGTTTTCACCTTTTAGACCTTACTGTTGTATCTGTGTGCTGGCTGATGATACCCTCCAGCTCTACTGCTTGTAGCATCTCCTTTGTGTCCACCAGCCACTCAATGGTCAATGCCTATAACTTGACCTATTGGTTTCTGGTCACCAACTTTCTTGTTGGCAATGCTTCCAGGTCAAGAGGTGCCAAATTACCACGACAGATATCACTTCATATCCAAACAATTGAAAATGATGCCTTTAAAACTGAAGCAATTTCTAATAACTTTTTAAAAAATTTCTTTAAAACAATTACACACTACCTATACATTTCAAAAAAAAAGTTTTCCTTAGTTTATGGTGTCAGGTCAAATGTTATTACAAATAGATTATCTGAAGTGGGGTTAAACCCATGCAAATTTAGTGCCACGGAAACGAAACATTGGGGCTTTTTTACTTATTTTTGTCTTAAACCTTCACTGATTTTTGTCAATGCCCTTAATTTTTTTTTGATTTGTAGGTAAGATAAACTGATCCGTGTAAAGAGACAAGAAGTGGTTTCTGTTCACAGACTGAGAGCATTTTATCTATTTCAATGCAACTATTTAATTAACAGCTCAGCAGTTGGAATCCAAATGCTGAAAAGCGTCAGGTCCATGCACAGAGCATGTTATCTATTTACAGGAAGAGATGGAGTTTGACTCAGGCTTTAGATGCTTAACAAGCTATGATGATTGGATAGAATCAAATGAGTGAAAGGACATTCTTCTTCTGAGGGTACAATTGCATGTAATAGCCAGATTGAATGGAGCCTGCACATCTCTGACAGCATTTCAGAAACCAGTGCACCTGCATTCTAAACCATTGGCATTAAATATTTACCATGGTTAAAAAATATAAACCAGCATAACACACAAAGTCATCTAAAACGTAACACCCATTTCTGACAAATAAGTGCTGACCAAAGGCTTTTGAAGCAAGGTGGACCAATAATGATAAGACAAAAATACTGTGGATGCTGGAGATTTGTTTTATTTGTTCATCATGTGATGTGAGTGTCACTGGCTGGGTCAGCATTTATCACCTATCCCCAGTTGTCCTTGAGTTGGTGGAGGTGAGATAACTTCTGGAAACACTGCTGTCCATGTGCTACACATAGACCCACAATGCCGTTAGGGAGGGAATTCCAGGATTTTGACCCAGTGACAGAGAAGGGCTTACAGGGGAGCTACCCAGATCTGAAATAAAGACAGAAATGACTGGAGGATCTTGACAGATCAGACAGCATGTGTGGAGAAACAAAACAGAGTGAAATGATTCAAAATATTGGTCTTATTCAGAAAAGCTCACTGACTGCTCTCCCTGCTACAGACTTGGTGCTGTTGCTAAAACATGTGGAAGTGTCTTTTGATTAGGCCCTTTACAATGTTTCGAACTCAGCATTGACTTCAATAAGTTCCAGCCATAACAGCTGCTACTACATTCTCTCATATCAGATAATGGCAATGGAAGAAATTCCTTCTCAACTCTGTCTTAAATAGGCTACCTCAGTCAAAGTTTATGCCCTTAGGACCTTGACTCTCACACAAGGGGATTTATCATGTGAGTTTAAGGACATCTTGATGCAAGGGGCAAACATTGTAACTGAGCCCACATCCGTCACTTCCTCAGGAAGTCCATTCCACACATGAGCCACCCTCTGTGTAAAATATTTGCTTCTCATATCTTTTTTTAAATCTCTCTCCTCTCACCTTAAAAGTGTGTCCCCGAGTCATGACATCCTCTATCTTCAGGAAAAGGCAACTACCATCAAATCCAGCTATACTTCTCATGATTTTATAAATTTTTAACAGGTCGCCCCCTTGTTCCAATCCTATTCCCGCCCCACCTACAACACTTTCTCCAGTACACTGATGACATCATTGGCGCTGTTTCCCTGTCTCATCCAGAGTTGAAGAAGTTTATCAATTTTACTTCCAATTTCCACCTCACTCTCACCTTCACCTGGTCCAACTATGCCTCCTCCCTTCCCTTCCTCGACATCTCTATTTTCGGTTCTGGGAATAGGCTGGTCACCGATATCCACTACAAACCTACTTTCTCCCATATTTACCCAGCTTATACATTGTCACACCCTGCTTCCTGTAAGGGCTCTCATCCCATTCTTCCAGTTTCTCCATCTCTGTTGCATTTGTCCTGATAATGTCAGTGTTTCTGCAACTGCACAAAGCATTAGTGAGTCCACACCTGGAATATTCCATACAAATTTAGTCCCCTTATTTGGGGAAGGATGTTGTTGTGTTGGAGGCAGTTGAGAAGAGGTTCACTTGATGGATTCCAGAGACAAGAGGTTCGTCTTCTAAAGAGCGATTGAGAAGCTTAGGCCCATAATCACTGGAGTTTAGAAAAATGAAAGAGGATCTAATTGAGAGCTATAAAATGCTAAAAGGGATTGATCGAGTAGAAGTAGAGAGGATGCTTCCTCATGTGGGGCAATCTATAATGAGAGGCTATAGTTTTAGGATAAAAGCGGTAGACAATTTTAAGCAGAGATGGGGAGAAATTACTTCTCTCAAAGAGTCATGAATGTGTGGAATTCACTTCCCCAGAGTGCAGTGGATGCTGGAACATTGAGTACATTTACAGAGGAGACAGACAGAGTTTGAATGAGTAATGGGTTGAAGAGTTAAGAAGAGTGGTCAGGAAAGTAGAGTTGAGGCCGTGGTGAGATCAGCCATGATGGTATGGAATGGTGGAATGGGCTCGAGGGGCTGAATGGCCTACTCCTGCTCCTAGCTGTTATGTTCTTACTTCTTCCAGCTCCTGTTCCTTACCTTTTTATTCTTAAAACCCGTGGGAGTGTAATATGGAGACATCCATGCCAGGAATATACATCTGGTACAAGAACTTGTGGGTAGAGATTGCTACATGTTTAACACTCGAAAAACAGGCATAGGGCAAAGTGAGTTCTCCCGAAGAATGAAATATTTCAATGATTTCAAGTTTGGCAGCATATGAAAAAGTCATTTATTAACTTAAGCCATTTGTGAAGAAGCTTGAATTTTGCAATGTTGGTCCTTTTGACTTGGCTCCATACCAAGCACGTCGGGGAAAGGAAAGCACTTTTGATCGGCACTGATGCCTTGTTGTATTTTTATTGTGGTTTCGAAGCTGAACTTGTGAACTAAAAGTATTTATTGAACATGTTATTACAACAAGGACCCAACTCTGTTTTAGGAAACGTGTTTTTGTTGATCCGCTACAGAAAGGGCACAACATTTGAGAGCAAACGATTAACAGTAGGATAAGGCCATTCAGCCCTCTGAGATTGCTCTGCTGTTCTATAAGATCATGGACAATCGGGTTGTGGGTCTCATCTCCAACTTCCTGTCTGGCACCTTCCAAAAGCTCAACTCCTTATTCAAAAATGGATCGAATATAGGTGAAGGGAGTTCCATTGACTAACAAAATACTTCTTATTCTTTAATAGTGTACCCTGAGATTTACAAGGGGGAACATCTTCCCAGTATCGTCCCTTTCAAGCCCCCTCTGGATCTCATATGTTTCAACAGCAGTACCTCTTCCTTTTCTAAAATCCACTGGTACAGGTCCAACCTCTGCAAGCTTTCCCCTGTCAATAATTCTCTCATCTCCAATGAACTGTTCTGAATGAAATTATATATTTTTCCAAATAAGGAAATCAAAACTGCACACAGTTGAAATAATTGCACAGAGGCAGGTATCCCATCACCACGTCATCCTGTATTTACGTGTACACAATACATGAACTATGACCAGCCAGCTCAGACCCAATCCCTAAACTGAAGAGACCTTCTGAATCTCCGGTTTATATCTGTCAGCCAGGGCTCCCTGATTGGCCCAGGTTAACAGCCCCCAATCAAGGATCTCGTAGTCAATGGATCCACCTCGCGGTGGTTCCGATCACTGCAACAGTACTCCAGATGAGATCTCACTGACATCACATGCTGTTGTAGTAAAGCATCCCAACTTTACTGTCCACTCCCCTTGCAATAACTGGCAATATTTCATTCTCTTTCCTAATCACTTGCTGCATGTGCCTCTCTGTGGAATCGAATCTTGTTGATGGATTCACCGCGGGAGCAGGATGGGTGAAATGGTTGATCATGTTGCAATGTTTAAATTCATTACACAGGAATGATTCCCAACATCCAAGTGATAAATTGTTAGCTCTGCACATTGTGCTTACAGCATGAGTTAAGAACATAAGAATCAGGAGTAGGAGCAGGCTGTTCAGTCCTTTGACCTGGGTTCCACGATTCAAGACAATTGTGGCTGATGTTCGGCCTTATGGGTAAAATGCCGGAGTCAATTATAAAAGATGAAATTACAACTCATTTGGATAGTAGTAACAGAATAGGTCAGAGTCAGCATGGGTTTACGAAGGGGAAATCGTGCTTGACTAATCTTCTAGAATTTTTTGAGGATGTAACTATGAAGATGGATAAGGGAGAGCCAGTGGATGCAGTGTACCTGAACTTTCAGAAAGCTTTTGATAAAGTCCCGCATAGGAGATTGGTGAACAAAATTAGGGCACATGGTACTGGGGGCAAAATACTGAGTTGGATTGAAAATTGGCTGGCTGACAGGAAGCAAATAGTAGTGATAAACGGGTCCCTTTCGGAATGGCAGGCAGTGACCAGTGGGGTACCACAAGGTTCAATGCTGGGACCGCAGCTGTTTACGATATATATTAATGATATAGACGAAGGCATTAAAAGTAATATTAGCAAATTTGCTGATGACACGAAGTTGGGTGCCAGTGTGAAATGTGAGGAGGATGTTATTAGAATACAGGGTGACTTGGACAGGCTAGGTGAGTGGACGGATGCATGGCAGATGCAGTTTAATGTGGATAAATGTGTGGTTATACACTTTGGTGGCAAAAACAGGAAGGCAGGTTACTCTCTCAATGGAGTCAAGTTAGGTAAAGGGGAAGCACAACGAGATCTAGGTGTTCTTGTATATCAGTCAATGAAAGCAAGCATGCAGGTACAGCAGGCAGTGAAGAAAGCTAATAGAATGCTGGCCTTCATCACAAGAGGAATTGAGTATAGGAGCAAAGAGGTCCTTCTGCAGCTGTACAGGGCCCTGGTGAGACCGCACCTGGAGTATTGTATGCAGTTTTGGTCTCCAAATTTGAGGAAGGACATTCTTGCTATTGAGGGAGTGCAGCGTAGGTTCACAAGGTCAATTCCCAGAATGGCAGGACTATCATATGTTGAAAGATTGGAGCGACTGGGCTTGTATACACTTGAGTTTAGAAGGATGAGAGGGGATCTGATTGAGGCGTATAAGATTATTAAGGGATTGGACACTCTGGAGGCAGGAAGCATGTTTCCACTGATGGGTGAGTCCAGGACCAGAGGACACCATTTAAAAATAAGGAGTAGGCCATTTAGAACAGAGTTGAGGAAAACTTCTTCACCCAGAGAGTGGTGGGTATATGGAATGCTGTGCCCCAGAAGGCAGTGGAGGCCAAGTCTCTGGATACTTTCAAGAAAGAGATAGATAGAGCTCTTAAAGATAGTGGAATCAAGGGTTATGGGGATAAGGCAGGAACAGGAAACTGATTGTGGATGATCAGCCATGATCATAATGAATGGTGGTGCTGGCTCAAAGGGCCGAATGGCCTACTCCTGCACCTATTGTCTATTGTCTATAAATTTCTCTCGTTACCCATTTTCCTTGAGTTGTGTTTATAGCTGGGAATCTACCACAGCCCTGTGAGAATCTACCCCTCCATTTTTCCCCATTCTAGGATTAATGAAAGCTAAGAGTGAAGTTTGCAAGTAGCTACTTTTGCAAGTAGAACAGCAGTCACAATGATGCAAAACATTTGACTCATTTGGCAAGTTCCAAATAACAAGCATTTTGAGGGAGTTTTTTCTCTCAGAGGTCTGGAAAATCTCAGATAATGTGAATGCCCACAACAAGGATATGTAGCAATAAGAACATAAGAACTAACAGCAAGAATGGGCCTTTCAATCCCACAAACCTGTTCCACTATTCATTATGATTACGCCTGACCTCATCTCAGTGCAAACTCAATTTTTCTGCACACTCTGTATAACCCCTTAACCCATTACGCATTAAAAATCTGTCTATCTCCTCCTTAACTTTACTCAATGTCTCAGCATCCACTGCACTATGGGGGAGTGAATTCTGCAGATTCATAACCCTCCTAATTTCTGTTTTAAATCAACTATCCCTTATCTTAAAGCTACGACCTCTCATTCTAGTTTTCTCTGCTAGAAAGCATGCTTTCTATGTTTACTTTGTCAAACCTCCTTAGCAGCTTATATTGCTCCATTTGATCTCCTCTCATTCTTCTGATCTCCAAAGATTTTAGGTCTAGACTGATCAATCTTGCTTCATAAGACAAGCAACAATAGTTGCTGAACAAGCGATTTTCTCCAATAAAAATGGTGAGATGTAGTGATGAGTGCTTCCTAATTCATCCTGCATTATACTCTTGACATTTTCTGACCAAATTTCCTTTTGCAATCTGCTTATGATTGTCTAAAATGAAGACCAAGATCCCAGATTTCATTATTGTTGTGACCTGTGATTATTTTGTAACTGGATACCAGAACAGTTTTCCATCAGAAATGTAATGATTCAATGAACGTTAGAATGGAAAGTGCTGCCAGGGGTTTGGGGGGCAGTAACTGTAGGGGGCTCACTATGAATCTATCGAGAGTTGGCAATTTGAGTTGTCGCTCTGAATTGGTGCTCTGAGGATGCAAACAACACCTCGGGAAAGTACCAAGCCTTTATTCTTGCTTCAAGTCCACAGTTTCAGATGAAACAGTCACTCTGCACCTGCATTGCCGATCACAATGAAATTCCTCTAACTCGAGCTAATGGTTACTTCATGACAGCTTCTAAGAACTAGCTGGGGAATTCTAAAATTCCTGGTATCTAGATTACAGTTACAAGTGAGAAGCCACTAACAACTTCAACTGAAAGAAATTTTCCAACATTAGCTAAATGACAATAACAGTGAAATGGAGAAGGAAAATATGAGATCAGAGAAACTCCAAAGGGCTAAAGAAAGTCTTGGGGATTAAAAGTAGAATAAAAACAAAGTAAAAGCCCTGTAGAAAGGTGTAAATCCCCTCAATCCATCCGTCACACCACAGCTGGTGCCTAGCGGGTGAGTACAGGAGATGTGTGAACAGTCCCAGATGACAGCCAGGCAGTGGTTCAGTTCTGAATCTAAAGATAACAATCAGCAAAACCATGAGTGAGCTACTAATGAAAAAAAATTGATGGGCAGGTTGTAATTAGTAATATTCCAAATCATAATGTCCATCGGATCATGTGTAGCTTGATATTTTTAACAATTTGTATTTTTATAATGCCTTAGAATGCACAAATTTTCTCAACTAGACGTTGTCACTGAGGCACTGGAGAAGATCTTTAGAGGAGCTGACCAAAAGGTCTGAGAAAGTGGCAGGAAATAGTGAGCTGTGGAGGTTTAGGGAGGGAATTCCAGAGCTTATGGCCAAACCAGCTGAAGGCACAAACACCAACAGTGCTGCACTGCAAACAGTGGATGCTCAATAGACCAGTATGTGGGATTAGTTTAGAATAGCATCATGGTGCTAGACATGGTGGTGCAAAAAGCCTGCACCTGTGCAGTACTGTTCGACATTCTACGTGTGTAGAGATCTCAGTGAGCTGTAGGGTTGAAACAGATCACAGAAGTAGGGCAGGATAATAGTTTTGGAAACATGGATGAGGAGTTTATAAGACTGAGGCATTGCTGTGTCGGGAGCTAATGAGGATCAGTGAGTTCAGGGTGTGATGGATCACTGAGATTCAGTATAATTTGGGATACAAGTTTTGGATGAGCTGAAGTTTGTGAATGGTGAAGGACAGGAGCTCAGCCAAGAGAGTCAAGAAATCTTATCACTGATATTGGTACAGCATTCGACAAAAAAGTCAAACATTTGCTACATTATGCCATTTTAAAATTGGCATGCAACACCCGTCTTATGGGATCTCTACAGTAGTCCCTGTTGTACACTGTGCTCACCAACTTCATCAAGTGGCAAGCAAAACATTTTGCATTTCTTTAGCACTGATTCCTGGGCAGTAATTTCCCAGTAACATGTTCCCATTTAAGCTGTGAGAAATATGAATCTGAAGCGATAGTGTGCATTTTGCTGCATATCAAATTCTAGCATCCTGCAACAATTAGAAACCTCTGAATTTCTTGGCATCTATGGGTGACTTTACTGGCTTTTTTGTTTGTTTTAATCAAGTAGGAGAGCCATAGATGGTCACACTAGGGCAGTTTAATCCTATACTGCAGACTGTGTTGTCAGTCAATTACATTACATCTCCTTCACTGTTTGTTGAGATTAATAAATATAAATTCAGTGAATGAAGAGGAAGGTGTAACAAAGGCTGGTAATTTGTTACCATTCATGGAATTACCCTGAAAACTATGACAAGTTTATCTTCAGCTTTTTCACAGAATACTTGGAAGGAAAAGCCACTATGTGTGGACAAACTGCACCCTGACATAATACAGGCCAACTGGAGATCTTGAGATTGTACAGAACTAGATGCTGCTGTGGTGAGGTATCAGCAAAGAGGACCAGAATGGATTGAACGGTCTGCTTCCCTGTTGCATCTGCTCTGTGTTTGCATGTTACCCTGAGAAACACAGTGATACAATGCAGAGTGCAGTGTGTAGGGGCAGAGGGCCCTGGGGATGCATGTGCATTGCCCTTTAATGGTGGTGGGACATACTGAGAATACAGTGAGCAGAGCTTCACAAACAAAGACAGTTTGAGAACCACCTCTGTAAGCATATGGTGCAACTTTCTAAAATTCTCGGCCAGACTCCAGCTGGAGAATTAAATCCAGTTCTGGACACCACACTTTGGGAAAGATATGAAAGGGTCCTTCGAGGGAGTGCGGGAGAGATTTACATGAATGGTACCAGGGAATGGAGGGTTTCAGCATTGAGGTTAGGTTGGAGAAACCAGAGTTGAGTAAAGGAGATTGAGGGGAGAATTGGTCAAGGTATGCCTGAAGATACCAGTATAGAAGAAAACTATCAGGATTAACCGATGTCATTAGCGAATGAGACAAAGACTGGAGGTAATGACTGGTAACATGCTCACATAAGATGTTTGGAATGGAGCCAATCAATGAGTTCAGATGGAAAATAGATATTTATATATAAACTCGAAAGGTAATGAAGATAGAGCAGGTCTATGAGACTGGCAATTCCAATAGAGTGGGTCTATGAGACTGGCGAGACAGGGAGAGTGGGTCAACGAGACTGGCTATACAGGTAGAGTGGGTCTATGAGACGGGCTATACGGATAGAGTGGGTCCATGAGACTGGCTATAAGGATACAGGGGGTCTATGAGACTGGCTACATGGAAAGAGCAGGTCTATGAGACCGGCTGTATGGATAGAGTGGATTAATGAGACTGGGTACACAGATAGAGTGGGTATATGAGACTGGCGAGACAGGAAAAATGGGTCTATGAGACGGGCTATACGGATAGGGTGGGTCTATGAGACTGGCTATACAGATAGAGTGGGTCAATGAGACCGGCTATACAGATAAAGGGAGTCGATGAGACTGGCTATATGGATAGAGCAGGTCAATGAGACTGGGTTTACAGATAGAGTGGGTCTATGAGACTGGTTATATGGATAGAGCAGATCTATGAGACTGGCTATATGTAGAGAGTGGGTCTATGAGAATGGCTATTCGGATAGAGTGGGTCTACGAGACTGGTTATACGGATAGAGTGGGTCTATGAAACTGGTTATATGGATAGAGCGGGTCTATGAGACTGGCGAGACAGGTAGAGTGGTCTGTGAGACGGGCTATACAGATAGAGTGGGTCTATGCGACTGGCTATACAGATAGAGTGGGTCAATGAGACTGGCTATACGGATACGGGGATCTATGAGACTGGCTACATGGATAGAGCAGGTCTATGAGACCGGCTATATGGATAGAGCAGGTCAATGAGACTGGGTATACGGACAGAGCGGGTCGATGAGACTGACTATGCAGACAGAGTGGGTCTATGAGACTGGCTATATGGATAGAGTGGGTCTATGAGACTGGCTCTCCAGATAAGGTGGGTCTATGAGACTGGATATAAAGATAGAGCGGGTCTATGAGTCTGGCTATATGGAGACAGCAGTTCTATGAGTCTGGCTATATGGATAGAGCAGGTCTACAACACGTGCTATGCAGATACAGTGGGTTTATGAGACTGGCAATGCGGATAGAGTGGGTCTATGACACTGGCTATATGGAGAGCACGGGTCAATGAGACTGGCTCTCCAGATAAGGTGGGTCTATGAGACTGGCTATACAGATAGAGCAGGTCTATGAGACTTGCTGTGCAGATAGAGTGGGTCTATGAGACTGGTTATACGGATAGAGAGGGTCTATGAGACTGGCAACACAGATAGAGTGGGTCTATGAGACTGGCTATACAGACAGAGCAGGTCTATGGGACTGGCTATAGGGATAGAGTGGGTCTATGAGATTGGCTATATGGATAGAATGGGTCTATGAGATTGGCGATACAGACAGAGCAGGTCTGTGGTACTGGCTATAGGGATAGAGTGGGTCTATGAGATTGTCTATACGAATCGAGTGCATCTATGAGACTGGTTATACGGATAGAGTGGGTCTATGAGACTGGCTATACAGATAGAGTGGGTCTATGAGACTGGCTGTACGGATAGAGTGGGTCTATGAGATTGGCTATACAAATTGAGTGCGTCTATGAGACTGGTTATACAGACAGAGTGGGTCTATGAGTCTGGCTATATGGATAGAGTGGGTCTATGAGACTGGCTATACAGATAGAGTGGGTCTATGAGACTGGTTATACAGATAGAGTGGGTCCAAGAGACTGGCTATACGGATAGAGAGGGACTATGAAACTGGCTGTACGGATAGAGTGGGTCAATGAGACTGGCTATTCGGATAGAGTGGGTCTATGAGACTGGCTATACAGATCGATTGGGTCTATGAGACTGGCTGTACAGATAGAGTGGGTCTATGAAACTGGTTATACAGATAGAGTGGGTCTATGAAACTGGTTATACAGATAGAGAGGGTCTATGAGACTGGCTACACAGATAGAGTGGGTCTATGAGACTGGCTATACAGACAGAGCAGGTCTATCGGACTGGCTATATGGATAGAGTGGGTCTATGAGACTGGCTATATGGATAGAGTGGGTCCATGAAACTGGCTGTACAGATAGAGTGGGTCTATGAGACTGGTTATACGAATAGAGAGGATCTATGAGACTGGTTATGCGGATAGAGTGGGTCTATGAGACTGGCTATACGGATAGAGTGGGTCTATGAGACTGGCTATTCGGATAGAGTGGGACTATGAAACTGGTTATACAGATAGAGTGGGTCTATGAAACTGGTTATACAGATAGAGAGGGTCTATGAGACTGGCTACACAGATGGAGTGGGTCTATGAGACTGGCTATACAGACAGAGCAGGTCTATGGGACTGGCTATATGGATAGAGTAGGTCTATGAGACTGGCTATACGGATAGAGTAGGTCTATGAAACTGAATATACGGATAGAGTGGGATTACAAGACTGGCTATATGGAGAGAGCCGGTCTATGAGACTGACTATACGGGTAGAGCAAGTCTATGAGACTGGCTATGCAGATAGAGTGGGTCTATGAGACTGTTTATACAGATAGAGTGGGTCTATGAGACTGGTTATATGGACAGAGTGGGTCTATGAAATTGGTTATATGGATAGAGTGGGTCTATGAGACTGGTGAGACAGGTAGAGTGGGTCTATGAGACTGGTTATACAGATAGAGTGGGTCTATGACACTGGCTATAGGGATAGAGTGGGTCTATGAGACTGGTTATACAGAGAGAGCAGGTCTATGAGACTGACTATACAGGTAGAGCAAGTCTATGAGACTTGCTATACAGATAGAGTGGATCTATGAGAGTGTTTATACGGATAGAGTGGGTCTATGAAACTGGTTATATGGATAGAGTGGGTCTATGAGACTGGCTATACGGATAGTGAGCATCTATGAGACTGGCTATACAGATAGATTGGGCCTATGAAACTGGTTATACGGATAGAGTGGGTCTATGAGACTGGTTATACGGATAGAGTGGGATTACGAGACTGGCAATATGGAGAGAGCCGGTCTATGAGACTGACTATACAGGTAGAGCAAGCCTATGAGACTGGCTATACAGATAGAGTGGGTCTATGAGACTGGTTATATGAACAGAGTGGGTCTATGAAATTGGTTATATGGATAGAGTGGGTCTATGAGACTGGTGAGACAGGTAGAGTGGGTCTATGAGACGGGCTATATGGATAGAGTGGGTCTATGCGACTGGCTATAAGAGTGGGTCAATGAGACTGGCTCTACGGATACAGGGGGTCTATGAGACTGGCTACATGGATAGAGCAGGCCTATGAGACTGGGTATACGGATACAGCGGGCCTACGAGACTGGTTATATGGATCGAGCAGGTCTATGTGACCTGTTATACAGAGAGAGCAGGTCTATGAGATTTTCAACACAGAGAGAGTGGGTCAATGAGACTGGCTATACGGACAGAGTAGGTCTCTGAGAATGGCTATACAGATAGAGCTGGTGTATGGGACTGGTATACAGATAGAGTGGGACTATGAGACTTGTTATACGGACAGAGCAGGTCTTTGAGACTGGTTATGCAGATAGAGTGGGTCCATGAGACTGGCTATACGGACAGAGCAGGTCTATGAGAATGGCTGAACAGATAGAGCGGGTGTATGAGACTGGTTATACGGATAGAGTGGGTCTATGAGACTGGTTGTATGGATAGAGTGGGTCTATGAGACTGGGTGTATGGATAGAGTGGGTCTATGAGACTGGTTATACAGATAGAGTGGGTCTATGACACTGGCTACACAGATAGAGCAAGTCTATGAGACTTGCTATACAGATAGAGTGGGTCTATGAGACTGTTTATACGGATAAAGTGGGTCTATGAAACTGGTTATACGGATAGAGTGGGTCTATGAGATTGGTTATACGGACAGAGTGGGCCTATGAGACTGGCTGTACAGATAGAGTGGGTCTATGAAACTGGTTATACGGATAGAGTGGGTCTATGAAACTGGTTATACGGATAGAGTGGGATTACGAGACTGGCTATATGGAGAGAGCCGGTCTATGAGACTGACTATACAGGTAGAGCAAGTCTATGAGACTGGCTATACAGATGGAGTGGGTCTATGAGACTGTTTATACGGATAGAGTGGGTCTATGAGACTGGTTATATCGACAGAGTGGGTCTATGAAATTGGTTATATGGATAGAGTGGGTCTATGAGACTGGTGAGACAGGTAGAGTGGGTCTATGAGACTGGTTATACAGATAGAGTGGGTCTATGACACTGGCTATAGGGATAGAGTGGGTCTATGAGACTGGTTATACAGAGAGAGCAGGTCTATGAGACTGACTATACAGGTAGAGCAAGTCTATGAGACTTGCTATACAGAGAGGGTGGGTCTATGAGACTGGTTATACAGATAGAGTGGGTCAATGAGACTGGCTATACGGATAGAGTGGATCTATGAGACTGGTTATATGGATAGATTGGGTCTATGAGACTGGCTATATAGATAAAGAGGGTCTATGAGACTGACTATATGGATAGAGCAGGTCTACGAGACTTGCTATGCAGATAGAGTGGATCTATGAGACTGGTTATACATATAGAGCGGGTCTATGAGACTGACTATACAGGTAGAGCAAGTCTATGAGACTTGCTATACAGATAGAGTGGGTCTATGAGACTGTTTATACGGATAAAGTGGGTCTATGAAACTGGTTATACGGATAGATTGGGTCTATGAGACTGGTTATACGGACAGAGTGGGTCTATGAGACTGGCTGTACAGATAGAGTGGGTCTATGAAACTGGTTACACGGATAGAGTGGGTCTATGAAACTGGTTGTACGGATAGAGTGGGATTACGAGACTGGCTATACGGAGAGAGCCGGTCTATGAGACTGACTATACAGGTAGAGCAAGTCTATGAGACTGGCTATACAGATGGAGTGGGTCTATGAGACTGTTTATACGGATAGAGTGGGTCTATGAGACTGGTTATATGGACAGAGTGAGTCTATGAAATTGGTTATATGGATAGAGTGGGTCTATGAGACTGGTGAGACAGGTAGAGTGGGTCTATGAGACTGGCTATAGGGATAGAGTGGGTCTATGAGACTGGTTATACAGAGAGAGCAGGTCTATGAGACTGACTATACAGGTAGAGCAAGTCTATGAGACTTGCTATACAGAGAGGGTGGGTCTATGAGACTGGTTATACAGATAGAGTGGGTCAATGAGACTGGCTATACGGATAGAGCAGGTCTATGAGACTGGCTATATGGATAGAGTGGGTCTATGAGACTGGCTATACGGATAGAGTGGGTCTATGAGACTGGCTATACGGATAGAGTGTGATAATAAGACTGTGACTATGAGACGATGGGAATAGAGTGGGGCTGGCTGTCATCTTAGGCTGTATGGCTCCTTCAATCTACCAAATGTCTCTCTAATTCGAAGATATTGTTGGAACATCTTCAACCTTTGCAATTTGTTGAGAACTGATAAAACATCCCTTCGACTGCCACTATATCTTATCTGGTATAAAAATGATAGTCAACATAAGTCAGAATATTTGTCAAACTCAATACAATATCAGTGCTCCACTCATTTGAACTGGGAGGACTTTGGTTTAGATTTAACTAACTGAATGCTCCCTTTATACACCATCCGGAGGCTTTTCATTTGTTCATCAGATGTGTGTATCGCTGGCTCTGTCTGCATTCATCTTTAGTTGGCCCTTGAGAAGGTCGTTGTAAGCTGCCTTCATGGACCACTGCAGTCTGTTTGGTTCAGGTAGACAGGCAACGTTGATAGCGAGGGAGTTCCAGGAGTTTGACACAGCAACAGTGAAGGAACGGTGACATTTTCCAAGTCAGGACGGTGATTTCCTTGGAGGGAACTAGCAGGGATGGTGCTCTAATGTATCTGTTGCCCTTGTCGCTTGTACAGTGGAGATACCAGTTGGAAGGTGCAGAAATCTCTTCAGAAGGTAAAAAGAAACTTTTGTTTGTGTAATGAAAACTGAAAATTGCCCAGGGTGAAAAATCTTTCACTGAGAAGTTGAGGGGTATAAATGTCATCCAAAACGTCTTTCATATGGTGGCACTTGAATTATTCCACTGTGTCATTTTGCCCATTTTATGAATAGAGGGAGAAGGGATCGCAATGTTGTCTTGTACTGGGTTCAGGCAAATACGATTGAAGAATTGGTGCATGCTTACCAATGGATAAACCTTCTGTGACCCTAGCTATTGACCTAATTCAACTGAATTTTCACAGTAACCTTTGCTGAGGCTGACACCTTCCAAACTCAATATTGGACTGAGGAGTCATTGGAAATTGAATGACTGTGCTTTGTAAGAGGCTTTTGATCTCCTGGAATCTGACAATAGGACATTGACTTAAGGAAAAGGGCACTTCGTATCTAAACTTCTATGTTACATCAAGGAGACACGATTGGCCTCGGCAACAATCAAAAGGATAGCCTTAAATGAATTGCGATTTATTGGAACATACCCTCACAATGAAACCACAAACTTTAATAAACATATGTGAACAGGTATACAGGACAAACATGAAGGTCCCATCTTCTCAAACTCTTGCATCACGTTAAACCGCCACCAGTCACCTCTCTGTAAGGAGACAGCAGCCTGTGGGCCTCTGGAACAATGGCGACTTTGCCTTTACATACCCACATACGCAGATGCACAGAAAGAGACAAACACAAACAGGCATATCAGGGCAGAACAAGCACCAGTATCATTTCAATATCGCAGTCAAAAACGAAATAATTTCGGGTTAAATGATGGATGCACTCATTAGCGGTGTGTCAATCAGCCGACTAAGGAGACAAGTTAAGTAGATATATGATATTCATCTGAGGTCATTACAAGAAAACAGATGGAAATTAATTCAGTCATTTAAGATCGTTACAAAGAACTGAATGTGTCACAAGGCAATCGGGCAGTCACAATTTTCTAAGTCTCTCACCCTCAGAGTTATCGCAGACATGAAAGGATGCATTGAATAAGTGAACAGCATTCCTTAAGAAAGAGAGAGAAATTGGCTATTTACTTCCTGAGGCAACCCAATGACGTTTTGTAAAATTTTATGAGGTGTATCCGTTGGCTCCTACAGTTCTCTCCTGGGTAATTTTCGCTGAACAAGAATTCCCACCCACCCTTAACAGTAACTGACCAATAGTAACAGATCCATCTCTCTCATTTAGCATGGAACGTAATCCCTGGTGGGACAGGATTGAGGAATTGAGCTTCATTGAGAGCCACATCAATGTTTCGATCAGCCTAGGATTTCCCAGAACTCATCTTCGCCAGACAAATCATTCTGGTCTCCAGTTGTTAAAGATGACCACTTCATCCCTCGGTCTCCATGATAACTTTAGTGGTTATTAATTCTCCTAACTTGCTGGCTTCCTTCATCCTTCTGTGTTTGTATTTCTGCTTTCGACCTCCCATTCATACCCTCCACTTTATCATTAGTGGCTGTATTCGCAACCAGTGCTGTCATCTCTACCTGGCCACTCTCTTCCTTCCACTCAAGATCCAACTCCGAGCCTTATTCTACAATCCCACTTTGTCTCCTTTCCTCTCCTCTCCGGCTTGTTCTTGCCACCCGGCCCATTATTTTCCGTCCTCTCTACAGAATACGTTCGGATATCTTCCTCGATACAGGCATAAAGGAAATGTTAACTTACACTGACGTCCCGCTGAAAGTTGCATAGGGAATCTCAAACCCACCCGAGACGCCTTGATGGATTTTTTAACCTAAATGACCCATTTTTCAGTGTTAGTTCCAAGCCGTGTATGTCTTTTATGAAGAAACCATTATTGGGAAAGGCAGCGGTAATGTGGGGACATCAATAGGCTAGTAATCTAAAACCCCCAGGCTGATGGGCTCAGCGAGGATGATGTGAGAAAAGCCTTTTTCTCGCAGCCAACACTTAAGAGTGTTGGGTAAGTAGCAGATGGAAGCAAGTTCAATTGCAGCATTGAAGAGAACATTGGATGATTTTTTTTGGATAGTGATGATGTGCAGGGATATGGGCACGAAGCAGGGCACTGGCAAGAGGCCATGCTGCTCGTTTGAAAAGCCAGTGCAGGCTCCCCGGAATGAATGGCCTCCTTCCGCACCGTCACAATTGTCTCCTAAAGACCCTGGACATATTTAAATGCAGAAGTCATTCCATACCTTTAGAGTTTTTTTATGCTGTTACTGCTGAAATTAATTTTAACACAATCATTTTTTGTAGTATTGTCCAAAACGGTATATTATTAATCATTGAACCTAGGTGCCGCTGTCTTATATAAATATCTGGCAATGACTGTTATTACTTACACATATTCCCCTTGCTAACTAGCTATCTTTGGGCATTCGCTTAATGACTAATTACTCACAGGAACAGCATCCAGTCCGTCCTAACATTGTTCTTTTAAGGATTTTTGCCTTCGCCTTGTTGCTATACATGGTAATTCCTCAATGACTTGCCCGATGAACAGCAAGATAAAAATGCTACCTTGGTATCTGATTATTTTCCCTTCCCACATAGCCGCCGCCACACTCCCCCCCCAGACACCACCGTTTCTATCTGTCACCAAATAGTGTGAAAAGCGAAGGACGGCAGCTGACGCTGGCTGTGGTCAGTTTGACCACGAGGAAAGAATGAAAGCTGTGGAACTCCTGGAGAGAAGAGGCAGCTGCTTTGTTCCTTTGCCTTCCACACCCACAGGAGTTGATTCTTCGACAACACGACAGAGCTCATTAAATCAAATCCCACTGACGGGGCGAAGGAATGTAAATGAGTCCCTCTTACTGAAGTACATGTACACACCAGTAGGCTCACTGTATGTGGCTTTTAAAGCTGGGTGGTAAATGTATTTGTGACCTTAAGAAGCAGGGCTGTTAAATTGACCTTGGTTACTTAACTGAAACTGTATACGTGTAAATCCAGTGTAAATCCCTTTCCTTTTACAACTTCTCTCCCACTGGAGTTTAGATCACAAGAAGGTTTACAAGAAACCATGATTTATTTTTGGATAAAGAGCACTGACACCAGAAACATATTTCTATTTGAGATTTTGGTAATTTAAGCTTTGGAAAATATGCTTGAAGTGACTTAACAAGGGTGATGTAATCAAGCATGAGCAAACAATGGTAATATCTCAGTGTGACTCAATAGTCGAGTCCAATAATAAATGTAAGTGCTTTGATAGTTCAAGCTCTTGACTGAAATGTTTGGAACCTGGAGGGAATGACATATTAAACAAATATTTATTTGAAATTTGGAGGGTTCTATTTCATTAAAGCATTGATTTGCTAACTCAGTACACCAGCCACTGATCTCGCAGAGCATTGACAACTTGGATATAGTTCGGGAGATGTGGGTAGAGGTAACATCTAATTTGGTTTTCAAAGCCCATCCACTCAGTTTCCCTACGCCAGCAACAGTGAAGAAAACTTTACCCTCCTTTTTCAGGATACCATCCGTTAACTGGGATGGTTTTCTGTTGTTTATTCAGTTGTGAGATGTGGGTGTCACTGCCGGGGACAGTATTTATTACCTGTCCCTAGCTGCCCTTGAGAAAGTGGTGGTGTCTCCTTGAACTGCTGCAGTTCATGTGTTGTAGGGTGACCCACAATGCTGTTAGGGAGGGAATTCCAGGATTTTGATCCAGCGACACTGAAGGAACAGCAGTATTTCCAAGTCAGGATGGTGAGCAACTTGGAGGAAACTTCCAGGGGGTGGTGCTCCCTTAGGCTGCCCTTGTCCTTCTGGGTGGAATGGTCGTGGGTTTGGAAGGTGCTGTCTAAGGAGACAGGGTGTATTTCTGCAACGCATCTCGTAGTACACACTGCTGCTACTGAGCATCAATGGTGGAAGGAGTGAAGTTTGTGGATGTGGTGGCAAACAAGTGGGCTGCTTTGTCCTGGACAGTGTCAAGCTTCTTGAATGTTATTGGATCTGCACTCATCCAGGCAAGTGGGGAGTATTCCACCACACTCCTGACTTATGCCTTGTAGATGGTAGATAGCCTTTGGGGAGTCAGGAGGGGAGTTACTCACGGCAGGATTCTCAGCCCCTGTCCTGCTCTTGTAGCCACTGTATTTATGTGGTGATTCCAGTTCAAATTCTGGTCAATGGTAATTGGGAGAAGGATAGCCTGATGAAAACATCAACTCTGCATTTCATGATTTGGAGCACCTGCAAAGTGTTTTAAGGAGTATTTTCATCCGTTCGATACTTCTATTGCTGGCTCTCTGCTACTTACCAGCTTTGGTTACCAAAAAATATATGACCCATTCCCCCTACCCCTGCACTTCATTGCAACTCCCCTCACCATAAAACCCTGCACCCCACCCCCACCACCATCCCTATGCTTTGCATTCTCCCTACACTGTTGATATTGCAGTACACAGTAACAAGTTCCCTGCCCACTTGTGCAGAATGAGTCCTGGCAAAGGAGGAATCCGTTGCTTCCCAATTTCCCAGAATGCTTTCTTTAGTCACCAGGAGATTGGAGGAGATTCCAGCAGTCTCTCAGCTATTCTGGGAAGATTGGCAACCAACTACGCAGAATAGTTTATCTTTTTAGGACTAATCTGTGAACCTTGTTCAGAAAACAAAGATTTAGCTGAACAATCAAATTATGCACTGTTGTTAAAATGCTCCTCTTTTGTTTTGAAGTGACTCCAGAAAATTGAGCTACTTCTTGATAAAGCAGATTGAGAAATTATTTCCTCTGTTGAAGAATGATCAGAAAACTCCATTAAGTGGACATAACTTTAAAAAAGAACGCTCTTCATGCACTGCTTTCAATTATTTTCTGTTCTTTTCTGCTCCCCTCTCCTCCACTGCTTCTAATACCCAAAACCGGATGATGAGAATTTACCCTGTTCACAAACTCCCCATCTCAAGAACTTCTCAAGTTGAATGGGAACTTGAGGCTGGATTTCCAAAGCATTTGGGCTACAAGCAGGGGTGGTGTCATGTAAATTGAAGATAACGGTCCCAGAGGGGATCTCTGAGAAATTTTATGACATTAAAGGTGCTCTATGAATGCAAGTTGCCACTGATGTAAAGGCAAAAGACTCTGTTCCAGGGTCTTGTGGCAATATTTATTGTCCAACCAACATCATTAGATTATCCAGTCATTTACTGATTGCAGTTTGCAGGAGCTTGCTGCAGATAAATTGGCTGTCACATTTCTACATCGCAACAGTGGTCTTCAATATTTGGCATATCTGAAGTCCAGGTATTGAGCTGTTAGAAAGGAAGAAACAGATAAATATTCAACTTAAAGGGTCAAACATAAGGGATAGCCACTATCGTCCTAGTCCCTCATTTAAGAGCTACAACTGGCAGTAGTTTAACCTGAGAGTCACCATATCTCAGGCAAGGGGAGAATTTGAGAAGGAGGGTCCTTCATTGCAACTTCAGCTGGTATGGGAATTGAACCCATATTGTTGGCATCACTCTGCATTACAGACCAGACATCTAGGTAACTGAGCTAATGTATTGTGCACTGGGTGACTTGTTTACACAGTTTTGCAATGTAATTTCCAATGTGAATGCTTGACTGAGCTCCAAGCTCCATTAATAGATTTAGCACAGGAGATGTTGCTTAGTCAGCTGGGATGGGGGTTGTTGCTATTTTTGATTGACAGTTTTCTGGGCAGTCAATAGAAATAAATTGTTTTGAAACAGATTTTGAAAAGCCTTGTTTTTCTTCATAGATTTATGACGACTTAAGATAAGCTAGTACTTCTTAATCAATTTCGGATTGTAGTTAATAGGTGAAGAGATATGAGGACATTCTCAGGGTAGATGCAGACTTCATAATCTGATGGCCTGAGCATTCATGTATCGCCTTTAGATCTCTTTGGTTGCCTTAGAGAGATCCTATCAGGGAGATCCTGACTTCTGTCCAAATCCATTCTCCTGGGAAAATAAAATGTTTGTCCTGGTTCATTCATCATGATGTTGAGAAACGTCCCAACCTCATGAAAATCCAGCCCGTGATTAAAACTGAATGCCTAATCTGAAACATAGTAACCACACGACTGTAGCACAGTAACTCAAACAGTACAACACTCCCGCAACACTGCACTGCAGCAGCTGCCCTAATCATCGTCCTTAAGCTTTAGTGCACAGCGGCTCTATGTATGTTTTTGAGACAATGCACTCTCACCACAAGAAACCCTACAAGAAAATGAGAGAATAACATTGTCCCAGTGATTTTTTACAATTGGAACAGAGATTGTTCCTGTATTGGTCATAAACTGAAGGTTATGAAGGTTTCAGAGGTAGCAAGGGGAGTAACAGGACATGAAATCATTCGAAATGTAATAGAATGAGAGCATTAAAGTTGGATATTGAGCATACTGGTGGAATTCAGTGGATGAATCAATATTGCCATAGTAGAGAAAGTGAGAGTGCAGGCTTGTGTTTTAGCGTGACAGAATTGATCTTACATTTATTTGGTGCCTTTCATATTCACAGGCTGTCCCAAAACATTTCACAACTAATGAGGTACATTTTTACATGCACCTCTTGCTGCAATGTAGGAAATGTTATAGCCAATTTGCACACAGCTAACTCCCACAAGGATGACCAGATGTTGTGACGTTAGTTGAGGGATATATAATAGTCAAGAACAGTGGCATGAACTCAACTACCCAGTTCCAAAGTCCATTTTATGACCACTTGAAGCACTGACAGATTTCATTGAGGACATTGGGGTGATTCCCATAGCATGGATAAAGCACTGGCTTGCTAACAGGAAACAGAAAGTTGGGACAAATGGTGCATATTTGGGTTGACACATAGTAACTAGTGGGTTGCCACAGGGATCAGTGCTGGAACCATAAATATTTACTCTCTATCTTGATGACACGCTTGAAGGAACTGACTACACTGTAGCCAAATTTGCTGATGGCACAGAGATAGGAAAGAGAGTAGGTTGTGAGAAGGGTACAAAGAATCTGTAAAGAGATATAAAAAGGTTAACTCATGAGGAATAAATTGACAGATGGAGTATAGTGTGGGAAAATGAGAGGTTAGACAGATTTTTGATTGACAGGGTTACCAGCAGGAGAGTGGGCTTGAGACCACAATCAGATCATCCATGATCTTATTGAGAAGCACAGCCAGTCGAAAGGATGAAAGGATCTTATAACCTTATACCTTCTCAACTGAAAAATAGCATCTACAACGGGGGAGAATTCCCTTAGCATTGCACTGGAATGCTAGCCTAGATTTTTGTGCCCGAGTCCTGGAGAAGGACCTCAAACTCTGGCTCAGAGAAGCGAAACCACAGCTGGCAGCAAGGGGGTGTGTGGCCGAGTCGGGAGGTTGATGAAGCAAAGACACTGTGTAACAAAAGGGAGATAAGGTAACAGCCTAAGTCAGTTCTAGTGAAGACAGGTATCTCAGAGGTGTCAATTTCACCACGAGAACCATTGATGATCTCCAGAGCTGGAGCCATCATATTACACCCAAAAGGAAAAGAGAAGGAAGCTGAAGAGGAGAAAAGAGAAATAAAATAGAGACATTCAAAAGAGAGAAGAGAAGAGAAGAGAGAGTCAGTAACACAAAGATATTACTAGAAACTAGGAACAATTCTATTCTGAGATTTACTGCTGATGGAAGCAGATTAAGAGCCTGTGCACTTTCCCGACTTTGTCACTTACGTGAACCATAGTTGGGAAATCTAAGTTCTAATAGTTTAAGGACTTCTCACATTCTTGAGGGAAATGTCCATTTTCTTGTGAGTTTTCAGTACAGTGTTGTATTCACTAGTAGCTGAATTTTAGCTCTTGAGAAAGGTGGCACATTGCTGCCTCACTGCACCAGGGACCCAGGTTGGATTCCAGCCTTGCATGGAGTTTGCTTGTTCTCCCTGTGCCTGCATGGGTTTCTGCTGGGTGCTCTGGTTTCCTACCACAGCTCAAAGATGTGCAGGTTTAGTGGATTGGCCACGCTGGGTTGCCCCGTGGTGTTCAGGGATGTGCAGGCTAGGCAGGTTAGCCATAGGAAATGCATGGTTACAGGGATGGGATGGGGGGCTGGGTCTATGTGGATTCAGAGGGTTGGTGTAGATTTGATGGGCCAAAAGGCCTGTTTCCATACTGTAAGGATTCTGTGCAATGACTTTTACCCACTGATGCCAATGGCTTGCTTTGTTCATTAGACCCTATTAACCCACTGTAATCCATCTACTTCAGTGCTGGTTCATTCACACACAGTCACCTCACTCATTTTCATTTTATTTCAAGTACTGCTTAGGGCTCATTGACTGCTGTTCAGGGCAAAATTAACTTATAGTGGATTTTGTCATTAACTGAAAATGAACTCGATTTACTGCAAGCAAACCTGTTAAGAATAAATGGGAAACAAAAAACGTACTACAATGCAACTTAAGCTATACCGCTTTAAAAGCCCAAAAACATACACATTAATTCATGAATAGGTCAGCTAAAAACAGATAATTTGATACAAATACTGTGGGTGGAAAAATACTGATGAGAGGAAGTAATTCCGTAGTTTTAGAGTCCAGACCACAAGGGTAGTTATGTCGTTCCTTAAGGTTCTCTGGTCGATTATTTTATTCATTGGCTGCTGGATGGACCTGAGTCTTTTTGTGTATTAGGACTCCTTCTTTCCCCAGTCTTGACATTTTGTCTTTTTTGCTCACAGAAAAAGATGGTGAGAGATGTTCCTCTATTGTAGCCTTCTGGTTATCCCTGCACGAACTGGACTCACAGGTCTAAAACAAACTGCAGCTTGACCCATCCAAAGGCTGTCATTAGACAGTATTTCCTTAATTCAAAGATTCCTAGTAACACTTTGTCTCATTATGCCTACCTCACTGCTTCAAAAATGTACAACTAAAGTGTAACCATATACATGTTATTTTCAAGTTGTAATAACGCTCCTAGTACTCTTAACTATTTCCCATTTATAGACCATAAGGAAAGCCAAATACATGGCCTCTTGCAGTCAAAAAAAATTAGAATGGTTACTTTTCCCACAGTAAGGCAGAGAAAATTCTCCAGCATTGAGGTCAGTCAACCAATTGAGAAAAAGAAATGAAACTCCGACACGTAATATTTGGAGATGAACGTCTACCATTATTTATTGTTGAAATCATCATAGTGCAAAGCAAATTCTGTGCTTCATGAGTGCTCCGCAATCCCTGATCAGATGCTAACACTAATATATTCCTGTTCTGTAACTTATAACATAAGATTCAAATGGATTTTAAAAGACATGGTAAAAATTAGTAGTGATAAAAATTTTGTGACCTAAATAGCTTTCTTTGGAAGTTATCAGAAATCCTTTACATTTTAAAAAAGTGACACATTTTACTGAAATAGAAGCAGAACATGTTGGTGAAATTCAGCAGGTCTAACGGCATTTGTGAAGAGGGATTGAGAGTCAACATTTTTAGTCCAATCTGGCTCTAAACATTAGCTCTGTTCCTCTTACCACAGGCGCTGCCAGACCTGCTGAGTTTCTCCAGCACTGTCTGCTTTTAGTTCAAATCTCCAGCATCCACAGTACTTTTACTGATTTGATCATCTCATATTCGTTCGTTTTTCCTGCCGATCTCCTTTCTAAGGAAGTTTAACGATTCTGTTCCTACAGTGTTCATTTCCCACAGGTTATGTAGGCTGTGCCACTCCCTGAGTTCCTTTCCATTGTAGAAGGGTCCAAACCTTGTGCCTTCCAGCTCACTTGAGGAGCAAGGCACAACCAATCTGTTGATCCCGCATTCACGATCAAACTTTCAAAGCAAATTTGGGAGGGGTTCAAACATGCATCCTGAATTAATCGCTCTGTTACGGGCTTTTATTGTGCAGCTGGTACTGTCCTTACATCTGAATCAGGCCGATGCAGGAAAGGTCCAATCAGTCTCCTAGCCTTTAAGCCCTTGGAAACATTTTTTCTTGATAATCTGGCCAGTATGAATGTGGATTTCAAAATGAATGCAGCAGCATTTGATCTGAAGCGTTAAACATTACATTGGGATGCAGTAATGTCAGGTTGTGAGCTGTCTAAATTCTGGAATGAGGAATTGGAAAGTCAAAAAAACTACAGTATCCCCTGTTGTTTTCTATATGGATCATCTACAAGTCATACTTTAGAGTCTAGGCTTGACAATGATCCATGACACTTAACGATCTTCAATGTCTTCCTGGTCGAGTGATTGGAACAAGCCTGGCTTTCTAAAGAGTGTTGATGTTGTAGGTTAAATGAGCTGGTGGGCTGTGTGGTGATTGTTAACAACACAACTCACATAATTCTTCAAGACTTGGATTCATTATTTGCATATACTTTCTTCCCTTGTAGAACGGTGCTCTGAACTGAACACTGTGCATGCCCCATTGACAGTGTCAGATGTTCCACTCCCATTCTCAAACCACGGTTCCTGTCCAAGGATCAAATGTTCGTTTTTTTTACGAAAGCTAAGGTTTGATGTGGCTGAACGGCTGCCTATAAAACACTTTAATCCCTAACCCTGTAATGTATTTAATTTCACACTGAGTGATGGCAATACCCCTGAACGGATTACAGCAGGGGACTACCATTTTCACATTTGTCCTAGAAAGAGTCAAATATAGTTGAGGCTTCAAATCTAAACAGAAGCCAGTGAGGGAAAATAGCTATGCCATTGAGCAGGGAAAAAAAAGCAAATTGTCTCAGATTTTGAAGGGTTTGTTTTTAAAAAATAAATTAATCATTTCTTTCTTTTAATGTGTCCAAAGGCAAATGTTTTGGTTTCAAGACCTTTCACTAAATGCTCCCAAAGAAACTTCTGGCTGAATTTTTAATTCAGGGATTCAATCATTGTTTCTCTTAGGAGTAGGCCATTCAGCCCCTCAGCCTGTTCCACCGTTCAATGAGATCGCGGCTGATCTGTGGCCCAGCTCTGTATACCTGCCTCTGGCTCATATCCCTTAATGTCGTTGCTTAAGAAAAAGATTCATCTATCTCAGATTTAAAATCAGAATCACAGGGCAGCAGGTTATAATCCAACAGGCTTATGTGAAATCACAAGCTTTCGGAGTACTGCTCCTTTGTCAGGTGAAGTGATGGAGGTGAGGGGTCTGGGCCCGAGGAGTCAGCTTTTGTGCTCCTGGGATGCTGCTTGGCCTGCTGTGTTCATCCAGCCTCACATTTTATTATCTTGGAGTTCTCCAAAAGCCTTGTGATTTTAAATAAACCTGTTGGACTACAACCTGGTGTGCTGTAACTTCTGATTTTGTCCCACCCCAGCCCTACACTGGCACCTCCACATCAGATTTAAAATTAACAATTAGCAATCTTATCCTCTTGAGAGCTCCTTTGGATTCACTTGCTTTTCTGTATCTCTCAGAAATATGTACAGGTAGAATAACTTACTTCAGTCATGCCATAAAGGCAAAAAACACAGACAGGTTTTCCAAGCATGCAATACCTGAAGGTTGAATGACCTCGGATGCCCTGAGAGATCAACTTGCACACTGGCTAACATTTTCTCAGCAATGTGTGCTTGCTAATGAGGGAACTATTAATATGACTTTCTTCCTTTCTGAAGGGAGGGAGAAAGTCAGCACATTTAGCTTGGCTTGTTTTTCATTGTGGTTTGTTTTGGTGTAGGCTCACGTTCCTGAGGGGTTGCAATATTAGGGTAACTTTGCTTCAAATCACATTACAGTGCCTCACATTACAGGGTCAGCAGAGTACTGCCAGTCACACAGAATGAACAGTAGCTTGTTTTGTTTTGAATCACTGTATTCTCTCATTTTCTACAAACAAACCGGAGCCTGCTCATCTCCCTGTCTTGTTTTCTTTTTCTTTAAACAACACAAAATGGTTTTTTCTTATTGACCTGTCCCCAGCAGAAAATTCAGGCAAAAAATAATACATGGGATAATTCAAGTGAGCAAGAGTTTTATGCTCTTTTCTTTGCTTTTCAAACAAAAATAATAGTTTATTCTTTGAACTTTAGTTTCAGCAAGAGCTGAGAATGTTAGAAGTCATCAAAGATATGCTTGGGATAGACAGTGTTAATTCTTCCATATCTAAGCCTCTTTGCAGTATAACTCCCTTTGTCTCCTGCCTCTAGTCATTAAACACTAATCCTATCACCCTTCGTAATCCTCAGCAGTGGAGACAGAGTTTAGTTTGCTAAACTGTCTTTGTTCCTTTCCTAATAGACAGACTGACATTTCTGTCAGAAGAAGTCACATTCACTGCACTCTATGCAGCTTTCTAATGAAGTGCCGTTAATGAATCTTTTCCACCCTTCACACGGGGTGAACGGATTTCAATCGGTTTAGCGCTAAGAAGGGAGATGCATTGTAATTTTATTGGTCTCTGCAAAGAATTGTCAAGACCCCAGCAACAAGCCCACTGCAGCCTGTAGTCATTAAGACACTCCTCAGTTTTAATTACACAGAGTTTGCTGAAGAAAAGGCTCTGTTCAAATTGACAGAGCTTCATAAACTACGGGAAGATCTGAAGAATTTTAGCCAAAATCAAAGAAATGAATGAATCTTTTAATAGCTTGTGTTGAAATTCTGTTGGACAGTCTGAATTTCAGTGGTTTAAATTATAGGATGGAATTTAATTGAAGTGTACATGTAACCATTGAAAACGTTTTTCAATTATAACTTAACTTTTTGCATGTCTAAAATCTCATGACAGGTCCAATGGCTGATTATAACCAGTTAAGTTATCTGATAGTTTGGAAAACAGTTGTCTCCTGATTTGGTGCTAATAAAGTTTGACAGATGGAAATTTAAATCATATCCAAATTTTCTATAATGGATTCACCAGCTCATTATTAACTCACCCTCTTCGACACTGAGGTTAGACAACTGCTGCCACTAAAAAGATATTTTTATTTCAAATATATACTTTATTCATAAAAAAAATTACTGCTACTCTCTAAGGGCAGCTCATCTCAGCCTTATGGACTGTGGTGTTGAACAGTTAATTTTTTTTTCTTTGTTTTTCTACTTTTCAGTAAGAAGGACTGTCATGTTTCACTCTTTAACTGTTTTTTCCTTTATTTTTCTGCTTTGTACCAAGATTCTGTACCTAGATACTTTTGTACCTAAAATAGCACCATAAGTGATGACTTGTAAACTTTTCACTGTCCTCACGTGAATTCACATGACAATAAAGCTCATTCAGACTCACCGCATCTTTCCTCCTGCTGACTGCTGCTGCCTGTCGTGCAGGTGAGTGATTTCATTTGCCACACACTTTCCCAAGACCCATCTTGAGAGCTACCATTCTACTTCTTGAAAAGAGCTCTGCTTCCCAAACACAATTCCTAAGACTGCCAAAATCCTCTTCAAGCTCCACTTCTGCCCTTCCAAATTTCATCTTCCCCTAACTTACTCTAAATGTACCAACAACACTGCAAAACTTATGTAGCAGCCATAATTCAGAGTTCCCAGGGACTTCATGGTGATGATCAAGTGCTTAGTCAAAGAGGGAGGTTCTAATAAACATCTAAAAGGAGGCAGTTGAGATATTTAAGAAGGAACTTTTGTGGGTTTACTGGAGAGCTTACCAGAGTGGAGGTCAGAACTCCAGGTGGGGTCATGAGTTGAAATATTAAGGTCACAATATCCATGGCAGCAATGGCCAGCCCATGTGGAGCCCTGCTTCAGTTAATCCTGTGCTAACAGGCAGCCCCCTCAACTTATACAGGAACAGTGTTAGAACCTGTTAAAACAGGTCTCCCCCCACCCTCAGCCCCCATCCCCACCCAAGTCCTCACTTGGGGACATTTCTCACTGTCAACATATCTTTGGTTGATCTCAAATTTCCGGACACTATGACTTGGGACATCAGCCAGAATGGCATTGATTGAGTGAAAAAAGTCTGAAGAGCCTGAAAATCAAACAGCAGATAAACTGAGGCGAGGGTACAGCGCCAGCAACAGCATGGGTACACTAGGGTCTAGTACCCAGTGCTCAGAGCTCCCTGTGGCCTCCTATCGCAGTGCGTGGGGGAGGGCCCCACGTGCTGGGTTTGAGCCTGTTGAGAGAGTGAGGGGGTGAGAGTTTGGGTCAGGATCGGGGCAGCTGGGCTTGGTTCAGAGCAGGAGATATTGTGCTTGGATCAGCAGTGGGTTAATGACTCGGGCTAGCTCTGTGATTCCTTTTTCCATCCCTAGTAGGGGGCTATGGAAATGGGAACAAGTGGTCTTAGTGATTGCATTGATTGATAGGGACCAGGTACAGTTCCAAGGACACAAAAGATTTGATTCAAGAGCGGAGGCAATGGCCTAGTGGTATTATCACTGGACTGTTAATCCAGAGACCCAGATAATGGTCAGCAGATGGTGGAATTTGAATTCAATAAAAATATCTAGAATTAACATTCTAATGATGACAGTGAATCCATTGTTGATTGTCGGAAAAACCCATCTGGTTCACTGATGTCCATTAGGGAAGGAAACTGCCATCCTTACCTGGTCTGGCCTACATGTGACTCCAGCCCCACAGCAATGTGGTGGATCCTTAACAGCCCTCTGGGGAATTAGGGTTGGGCAATAAATGCTGAATGAGCCAGCGATGCCCTCATCCCGTGAATGAATAAAGAATAAAGAAATCAACATCAGTGATAATGGGAACTGCAGATGCTGGAGAATTCCAAGATAATAAAATGTGAGGCTGGATGAACACAGCAGACCCAGCAGCATCTCAGGAGCACAAAAGCTGACGTTTCGGGCCTAGACCCTTCATCAGAGAGGGGGATGGGGTGAGGGTTCTGGAATAAATAGGGAGAGAGGGGGAGGCGGACCGAAGATGGAGAGTAAAGAAGATAGGTGGAGAGAGTATAGGTGGGGAGGTAGGGAGGGGATAGGTCAGTCCAGGGAAGACGGACAGGTCAAGGAGGTGGGATGAGGTTAGTAGGTAGATGGAGGTGCGGTTTGGGGTGGGAGGAAGGGATGGGTGAGAGGAAGAACCGGTTAGGGAGGCAGAGACAGGTTGGACTGGTTTTGGGATGCAGTGGGTGGAGGGGAAGAGCTGGGCTGGTTGTGTGGTGCAGTGGGGGGAGGGGACGAACTGGGCTGGTTTAGGGATGCATTTGGGGAAGGAGGGATTTTGAAACTGGTGAAGTCCACATTGATACCATTAGGCTGCAGGGTTCCCAGGCGGAATATGAGTTGCTGTTCCTGCAACCTTCGGGTGGCATCATTGTGGCACTGCAGGAGGCCCTGCACCTCCCAGTCGCAAACCATTTCCACTCCCCCTCCCATTCTCTAGATGACATGTCCATCATGGGCCTCCTGCAGTGCCACAATGATGCCACCTGAAGGTTGCAGGAACAGCAACTCATATTCCGCCTGGGAACCCTGCAGCCTAATGGTATCAATGTGGACTTCACCAGTTTCAAAATCCCCCCTTCCCCTACTGCATCCCTAAACCAGCTCAGTTCGTCCCCTCCCCCCACTGCACCACACAACCAGCCCAGCTCTTCCCCCCCACCCACTGCATCCCAAAACCAGTCCAACCTGTCTCTGCCTCCCTAACCGATTCTTCCTCTCACCCATCCCTTCCTCCCACCCCAAGCCGCACCTCCATCTACCTACTAACCTCATCCCACCTCCTTGACCTGTCTGTCTTCCCTGGACTGACCTATCCCCTCCCTACCTCCCCACCTATACTCTCTCCACCTATCTTCTTTACTCTCCATCTTTAGTCTGCCTCCCCCTCTCTCCCTATTTATTCCAGTTCCCTCTCCCCATCCCCCTCTCTGATGAAGGGTCTAGGCCCGAAACGTCAGCTTTTGTGCTCCTGAGATGCTGCTTGGCCTGCTGTGTTCATCCAGCCTCACATTTTATTATCTAAGAAATCAACATCAGACAGTTTGCAGATTGGGTGATGGTATCAGCAGCTCACAATAAAGACTTAGTCTCGGGGACCACAATATTTTGGTCTTTGGGTCTTCATGGTATTTAATGACCGTGGTCTTGTAGAATGGAGTATAATTTCAGAGCTCAGTGCATCATCTGGTCAATTGGGAATTTAGGCAGCTCAGAGTGATGTATTTAGCCTTGACATTCTTGGACTAGCGAGGAGTTTCTGATTGCTATTCAGAGGGCAGGGTGAGTGACAAGGTGGTTTGGGATGGGATCGAATACTCGGCCGGTTATAAACAGTGTCAGGCTCACCCATGAAGAATGTACACGGTGTTGCCTCCCAACTTCAAAGCTGCACAAGTCATTGCTGTTGTGAGTGATGGAGCTGAGGCGGGAAAATTGGCGCGAAAATTGGAAAATGATTAAAGATAAAAGTCTGATCTTGCAATTACTGTTCAAATATGACATACAGGAAACTGCTGAAGGCATTCTAACTTGCTCTTGTAAAAGGCCATACACAAATCAATAACACCATAAATGGGGAATGTTACCTGTCCAAGCATCAAGCAGGCAGCAACTGTTCAAATGTATAAAGCGAACAGCTAATTAGGCCATTGATATAGCTTCTCAGTTTGGCAAAGTAGGAAGAGGATATCCAACTGCTGAGCAGTGAGCCAGTGGAATAAAACATAAGATCTAGGAGCAGAAATAGGCCATTCAGCCCCTCGAGCCAACTCAGTCATTTAATACAATTGTGACCGACCTCATAGCATCATAGAGTTATAGGGATGCATAGCTTGGAAACAGACCCTTCAGTCCAACTCTTCCCTGCTGACCAGATTTCTTAAATTAATTAGTGCCATTTGCCAGTGTTTGGCCCATATCCCTGTAGACACTTCCTATTCATATACCTATCCAGATGCCTTTTAAATGTTGTAATTGTACCAGCCTCCACCACTTCCTCTGGCAGCTCATTCCATACATGCACCAGCCTCTGTGTGAAAACATTGCCCCTTAGGACCCTTTTAAATCTTTCCCCTCTCAACTTAAATCCATGCCCCTCTAGTTTTGGACTCTCCCACCCTTGGCTATTCACCCTATCCAGGCCCCTCATGATTTTATAAACCTCTATAAGGTCACCGCTCAGCCTCCAATGCTCCAGGGAAAATAGCCCCAGCATATCCAGCCTCTTCCTGCAGCTCAAACCCTCTAACCCCAACAACATCCTTTCAAGAATTTCTGCATTTTTTAAGCACTTCTGAACATGGGACCAAAACATCAGCCTTCCTGCTCTTCTGATGCTACTTGGCCAGCTGTGTTCATCCAGCTCCACACCTTGTTATCACAGATTCTCCAGCATCTGCAGTTCCTACTATCTCCTTTATCTTCCTATAGGAGGGAGACCAGAATTGAATGCAATGGTCCAAAAACTTCTCATCTCAGCCTCATCTCCACTATCTCATCTAGTTTCCATAGCCCTTCAACCCATTATCAATTGAAAATCTGTCTTTCTCCACCTTAAATTTACTACATGTCTCAGCATCCACCACTCTCTGGGGGAGTGAATTCCACAGGTTCACGAGCCTTTGAGGGAACTGATTTCTCCTCATCTCTGTTTGAAATCTGCTACCCCTTATCCTAAAACTATAACCTCTTGTTCTAGATTGTCCCACATGAGGAATCATCCTCTCTACGTCTACTTCGTCAATCCCCTTTAGCAGCTTATGTCTCTCAATTAGACCTCCCCTCATTCTGCTAAACTCCAGGCAGTATAGGCCTAGACTGCTCAATCTTTCTTCATAAGACAAATCCCTCCAGATCTGGACCTGCCCCTGAACTGCCTCCAATCAACGCCATCCCTCTTCAAGTAAAGACACCAAAATTACTCCAGGTAAGTGAACTTCCAATATCTAAAGTTGCAATGTGGAGGCACAGTCGATTTTGGCCTATGCTAACCTTCTTCTGTCTTCAACCTCCTTAAACAAATAAGTGGGCACTATCAGCTAGCAGGCGCTGGATAGGCACTCACCCACCATCATCTCTGGGCCTGCTGACTTTCATTGGATCCAGTCAAGAAAGGTCTCACTTTTAAAATACTCAGCATTGTTTGGAAATCCCTCTAAGGTTTCTTCCTCCCCTTATCTGTAATCCGGCCCTTCAAATCTTATCTCTATTTACCACCTCTGGGATATGTGGGCTCAACCAATTCTACTTTCTTCACAGATGGCGATGCCCACTACCCCTAGACATCTTTTCCCTCTCCTTTTAGGACATTCCTCAACACCTTTCTTTTTGAACAAACTCTCCTAATATTCATCTATTTGTGGGTGATGTCAGGTTTTGTTTGATAATCCCTTGCTGAAAGCACCATCCAGAGTGTCATTACTTGAAAAGGGGCTACAAAAATGCACATCGTTGTTGTTGACTCGAGACGGTGTGCCCTATTTGATCTCTTGTGCATTTTTAAACCTTATGAACGATATTTAAAGTCCACCGTATGAAGGAAGCAGTTTGCTAAATTGCAGAAACAATATTGACAAAGTTTGGTATCTAGAGCGAGTTCCACCTCCCCCCTTTAGCTGTTGTGTTTTCTGTGAAGCTGATGCTAGAGATGACAGAATGATCACAAATCTGATGACCAGCTTTCTTTCTTCTTGAAGTCTATGTAAGAATGCAAGAATGTTAAAATGTTAAAAGCATCTCTCAAAACTGCTGTTCAAATCGTGAACGGGCGGGAGCTGTGTAGAGGTTAAGAATTGTATTGCGGGAGGTGGCTTTTGGCACAATGGAGGTAACTGAGCTTCTTGAAGGCAGTTTTAGCAAATTGAAAAATGTGTAAATTTCATTTGGGGGTCAGTGAGAAAGATGAGAAGAATGTCAACAGATGACCCTGTTGATGTATGCATAGGCTTTCTTTGAAGGTCTCTCAATTTCATAGCCATCCACATTTCTCTTTTCAAACACTGTTTGGCTGTACTATCTGTGACTTGCAATATACCCATTCCATGTACCTTCCTCAGTGAACAGCACTGGTTCATCCATTCCACTTTCCTATTCATTTTCAAGAGGTATTACCAATGTTGTTGGTGCACTGCAATTGCTTGAAGCATGAAGGGCCTGCAAAGTAGCAAATTAATGTGTAACAGGCCCACAGAATTTCAGAACAGAAGGCCCAACTTGACAAAGTACTTTGGCTTCTTCAAGAAAAGAGCATCCCTAATGTATCAATTAACACAGTAATGATAAACTTAAAACAAAATCAGTCTTCCAAACCCGTGATCACTTCCACCTGGGAGGACAAGGGCAGCAGATACATGGGGACACCATCCCCTGCAAGTTCCCCTCCAAGCCGCTCACCACCCTGACTTGGAAATACTTCGCCATTCCTTCAATGTCGCTGGATCAAAATCCTGGAATTCCCTCCCTAAGGGCATTTTAGGTCTACCTACAGAACATGGACTGTAGCAATTCAAGAAGGCAGCTCGTCACCACCTTCTGAAGGGCAACCAGGGGTGAGCAATAAAAACTGGCTGAGCCAGTGACACCCAAATCCCAAGACTGAATTAAAAAAATGTCTGGAAGGTACAGAACAGAAATTCAGAGCATTACAAGATGGTTACGTTCATGATGAACCTTGGGAATAGATAGAATCCAGATGAATAGTAACACAAACTTATATTTATGGAATGCCTTTAGCGTAGCAAAATGTTGTGAGTGATTTCACGGGAGAGCTATGAAACAACTAGTTGGCACTCTGTTACCAAGCTACCATACGACATGATAATTCTAATGCTCTGCTGACAACAATACATCCTTTGTAAACTTGAACTCATCCAAATCTCTGCTGTCCATTTTGTAACTTGCATCAGGTTATACACACCCAATTCCAACTCAAAGGAGAGGTGATCTGTAGCAGACAGTCTGTTCTGTATCCGTCACTCATCATTGCCCCATGCTCATTGATGCATATTGACTCCTTTACCAGCAATGCCTTGTTTAAAATTCCCATCTTCGTTTTTAAATTCCTCCTTGGTGATCTTTTTAATCATTTGCAGGATTTGGGCATCGCTGACCAGGCCAGCATTTATTGCCCAGAGGGCAGTGACAAGTCAACCATTGGGGTCACATGTATGCTGGACTGGAGTCTCCTTCCCTAAATGGTGCTCATCAACCAGATGGTTTTTTCCAACCATCAGCAACAGTTTCATGCTCATCATTTGACTCTTAATTCATCATTTTTTAACTGAATTCAAACTCCGCCATCTGCCATGATGAGATTCGAACCCAGACCCACAGAACATTGCCTGGGTCTCTGGACTAACATTCCAGCAATAATATCTCTCAGCCATTTCTTCAGTCTTACAGCCCTCAAAGACCTCAAGGAGGAGATAGTGTCATTGTGATAATGTCACTGGGCGAGTAATCCAGAGGCTTTGACTAATGGACTCAGGATATGAGCTCTGGTGAAATTAGAATTCAATCCATACATCTGGGGTAAAAGGCCAGTCTTAATAATGGTGACCTTGAAGCTATCATCTATTGTTGTAAAATCCCATCTGGTCTAGTGATGTCCTTTAGGGAAGGAAATCTGCCATTCTTATCTGGTCTGTGCTACATGTAACTCCAGACCCACAGTAATATGGTTTCCTTTTAACTGCCCTCTGGGAAGCAGGACCTTCAGTTCAAAGGACAATTAATGAGGAGCAACAAATGCTGGTTTTGTCTGTGATGCCCACACCCCATGAAAGAATAAAGAAAGTAAAACTCTAATTCCACTCTGTTGCACAGCCCAAATTTAATTACCATTGGTGCCCGGGTCCTAATCTCTGGAACTTCATCCCAAAACATCTCCATTTCTTTCTCCTCTTTTAAGTCCATCCCTCAAAACTTACCTCTTTGGCCAATCGTTTGGTCCCCTGCACCCCCTTGAAGCTTGGTATCAAATCCTGTTTGATAACCGATGCTGTGAAGCTCTGGTGGCATCTCACTAGTTTTACTATGCCATACAAATGCAAGCTGTGGTTGTCATGGACAATGGCAGTTGTATATGGCTGGACCAATCTGTAAACTGATATGTTTTCAGAGTAGATACAGGATGCACTTTGCAAACCATTGCCAAGTACGGGGACATCTTGGCTTTGTCCATCAAGTGTAAAACAAAGGATGCTTCATTGCTCAGCAGCCAGCTTTGCATTTCAATGGTTTCAAACAGAAGTGAAATTCAGGCGAGGTGCAGAATGGGATGTAACTCACCACCACCCAGTAAAGAACAGGTCTAATCTCCCTATTGTTTACAGACACTATGTCCTTAATTTCAAGCTGATGGTCATCCAATGTCCATTTTATGAGCCATTGCCTAATGGCCGTTTCAAGCAATTATTTATGGCACCTTTCATTTCTGGAGGCCAATGTTGGGTTCTACTATACAGACCGCTATCAGAAAGCATTACTTCCTATGAGCATTTCTTGCAAACATCATTAAAGAAAAATCAATATGAAAGGGAAAGTCTTGTCTATACAATGTATTACTAGCCATAGAAATCGCTAATACAATGATTGAACTATTAAGAGGAATAATGTCCTGAAGTAAAAGCATTGAGTTCACATGAAACAAGATAATAATTCTCTACTTCTTTCGCTGGACTCGCCTTTTGAAGCTACGCTGCTCCACACACAGAAGTGCTCTGCATTTCAGTTTCCTGCAGTCTAATCAAGACAGCCTGTGGAACAGCGATGGGTACAATGCCAAAGTAGGATGAATGAAGACACACAGACACACACACACACGCACACGCACACGCACACACACACACACACACACACATGCACACACACACACACACGCACACGCGCACACACACACATGCACACACACGCACATGCACACACACACACACACGCACACGCGCACACACACACACACGCGCGCACGCGCACACACATGCACACACACACACACACGCACATGCACACACGCACACGCACACACATGCACACACACACATGCACACACACACACACGCACACACACACACACACACACCCACACACACACACATGCACACACACACGCACACGCACACACGCACATGCACACACATGCACACACACACAGACACACGCACACGCACACGCACGCACACACACACACACACACACACACACACACACACACACACACACAACACATACACACACACACAGACAGGTTCAGTTGAAATACATGCTCAAAGAATCATAAAATGGACAGTGAAAACTTAACTACACAGTCCTGAGTAAATCTGAAATGTTAAAGGCATTGGATGGAATTGTCCTGGGCTTTAGGTGACATGGGTAAAAGTGGGAAATGGGGAAAAATACAATGAAAATTACAAATCTGCTTTCTACCAATGAGAAAAAACTTTCCAAATTCCCCCTTAAAGTGAGTTCAGAATCTCACTGAAAAGCAGCAAAGAACTTAGCTCAAAGTATTTGTATCTCATTACTACCTAACCCATCCTCTACACGCAGCTTGTAATTTCCCCTCCTGTCCTGAGAAACTAGACAGTGACAATTTCCAACTTGGAAGTAAGACTCAACACATAGTTCTGAGGAAGGGTCACTGGACCCAAAACGTTAACTCTGCTTTTTTCCTTCACAGATGCTGCCAGACCTGCTGAGCTTTTCCAGCAACTTTGTTTTTGTTCCTGATTTACAGTATCTGCAGTTTTGTTGGTTTTTATTTGGAAGTAAGAGTGGTTGCCTGGTGGATGCAGCTTGTCCTTTGTTTGCCCAGGCTCCCATTCCAATGCCCCTTCACCCAAAGGACATCAAATGTTCCACAGACAATGTCGTCCTCCACACTTCAACCAATGAAGTTGGTATCAGCAAACCACCAGTTTCACCATCAATGATCTTGGAACAACCCAGAATCCACTTCAAGACATCATTTTGGAACTCAGGGACACCTTTGACCTGCACGTTCCATCCAGGATGCACTGCACACAAGGACACAGTCATCATATGCACCCATCCAGGATGAAATCTTATGGCTTTCAGCTTCATTTCCAAACATTCAATCCCTTGGATTCTGATGTTGTGTGTGAATTGCGCAGCTTTTTATCCAGGTGACAGGAAGGGATAGCAGTTGTAGAAGAGGAGATGTATCAGAACATTGAGTGGAGGTACTACATGCAGTAGTACAGTAGCTGATGAATGTTGGTGAGGTTTGTGTGGCTGGGTTACAATGAGTCTGAGGTGGCAGAGAGAAGGTGATGCACTTGCCTTGGAGGAATGCCAAGATCATTGACTTTCTCTCCCCATCCCCCCACCCCACAATTGCTGCACATTCCATCTGACCCTGGAGGCAGCACCAACCAAGACCACTCCCTGTGTCCAGACTGGCTGTGTTTGATGCCTTGGACCCCTCTGCTGTTCCATCCCCCAGTTCATCCAAGTCTCTAACTGGAAAGTGGGTGTCTACCACCCTTTCTGGAACATTTTGGTTTCCAGTGTGAGAGGTGGTTCCTGGCCTACAACATCCATAGTGGTGAGAAGCTGGGTGTTAAACATGGTGCCAATGGCTTGCACATTGGAAGATCCAAACAGCAGTTGGAATTTTGCTATAGAACTCCTTGAAAATAACACTTTACCTTAAACTGGGCAAATTCAGCCCAATATCCAAAGTATGATTGGAGACTAGTGTTTTACTGAAATTACCTGGACAACGCCTACATAATCATGCTATTAAATGGCTGCTAATCAATCTCCTGTGCCATTTAACATAAGTTGCCAAGTAACATTTAATGAACAATAGTCAGACATGGAGAATGACTGGAACTAATTTAGGAAGGATAGGAGAATGAAGGGACGGTAGAGAGGAAGATATATCATGTGATACTGAAATGCATGATCAGATATGATCATATTGAATGGTAGTACAAGCTCAAGAGCTGAACGGCCTATTCCTGCTCCTATTTCCTGAGTTTCTATCTTGTGGCAGGTGGACTGACAGCGAATGCTGAGAACAGGGAAGGCAAGCAAAGAGGAAAAATGAACAGAATGTGAAAAAGAAGGAGGATTGATGGCAAGAAGGGAAGTTAGGGCTGGTGAGAATCTATCTTCTTCAAACTGGAGTGGGTAGACAGGAAAGGAGGAGGGGACGGGAAGAGGAAAGGGGCATGAGTGGAAGAGACTGGACAATGAAAGAGAGAGAGAGATGAGTGAAATTGAGTCATAAAGTCAGAGAGGTCGACAGCACAGAAAAAGGCCCTTCAGCCCATTGAGGTCTGCGCTGGTAGAAAAGAGCCACCTAACTACTATAATCCTATTTTCCAACACTTGGCCCATAGCTCTGTCTGCTTCAACATTGCAAGTGCGTCCAAATCAATTTTGTCTTCTGTGGAAAGAATGGTATGTTGCCTATCAGCTTTTGTCAGAGCAAGCAGTATAGGTACAGTTTACATTTCTACGATGGAGTTGGAGAATTGGTGGACAGACCCTCCCTGTTCCTTTTCACTGAAGTGGGATGGAGTGCACTCAATACAGAAAAGCTAACTTCGCGGTGGAAGAGCTTGAAGTGTCTTTGAAAGAAACGTTTCTTGCGCATTTACCACAACCGCAAGATGTCAATAGACAATAGACAATGGACAATAGGTGCAGCAGTAGGCCATTCGGCCCTTCGAGCCAGCACCACCATTCATTATGATAATGGCTGATCATCCACAATCAGTATCCTGTTCCTGCCTTATCCCCATAACCCTTGATTCCACTATCTTTAAGAGCTCTATCCATCTCTTTCTTGAAAGTATCCAGAGAGTTGGCCTCCACTGCCTTCTGGGGCACAGCATTCCATATATCCACCACTCTGGGTGAAGAAGTTTTTCCTCAACTCGGTTCTAAATGGCCTACCCCTTATTTTTAAACAGTGTCCTCAAGCATATTGCAGCCAATGAAATGCTTTTAAGTGTAGCCACTGTTATGATGCAAGAAAGGTGCAGCCAATTTACACACAGCAAGCTCCCACAATCAGTAACATGTGTATGATGGAGTGATCTGATTCCTGATATTGGAATTTTGGCCAGAGCACCATGGATTGCTCTCTTGCTCATTTTTGAGATGGCAGGTGAGGCCTCAATGTCGCATCTTGTATGAAAAACAGTACCTTCTCCTGTGTAGCATTGCATAGGCTAGCAGTGGATTTATTGAACTTTTTATTCCAACATTTGTTATGATCCAGACCAGGCCCTCAAAATATATTGAGAAGGTAGCCTAGATCCTAACATTTTCTTATTTTAAAGGTGAATGTAAGATGCTATGTTCCAGATGCAATATGGTTGGTCAAACTACTCAACATTAAGCAAATCACAATTTATTCATACACTATAGTCAATGTACAACCAAAGAAAAAAATAAGGAATTGGCTTATCTGCAGCAGTATTAGAGAATAATTGATACAGCAGCTATTACTAGTTAACCGTTCCAAAGTTGTAACATCCCATAAACACTCACTTGGCAAAAAGCAAATTCAGACACAGATTGTCTCACATATAATTGCCAATGCGGGTAGAGAACCTCCAGTTTTTGGCTGTTACCGAGAGAGGGACAAAAAAATGGCTTCCACCTCTACGAGACCCCATCAGCAACTGCTGAAAGTTAAACTAAAGATCCTGGTTCTATGGGAGCTTGACCCCACCCGTTCAGGATTGTTTCTCTGTTCCAACTTTAAAATAAGTACCCGCGACCTCACAAGCTGTTTATTCTATTCGCTTTCTGACCAGACAGCCCTAAGCCTGTCTCCCAGACTCAAAAAGGACAAAAGCCACCTCTTAGAGGCACAGTAATGTCACAACATGTTTTTTCAAAAGAGGACTGCTACAACCAAAATATGACTGTGCATATAAACTCAGTGACTGCCAGCAGAGTCCTGTGCAGATTTATAGAATATCACACCTGGACTGGCAAAGAACTACCTTCTGCAAATATGATTGTACTTTTCCAGGGATATCCAAAGAAAGGGATTAGTAGCTGACTGAAATGCTAGGCCTATGTCTGTTGGGGGCCTGATGTTCTAATATGTGAGTTACTATACTTTGAAGGTCACAGGGCAAAAACAACAATTAAATACCCTTGAAGTACAGGTGTGTATATTTTATATCATTCTGAACATAACCAAACAACCAATATCAAAAGGAACTGGAACAAAAAATTTTCAATCAATCTGCCAAATATCTCAAAATCAGCAGTTTAGCAGCCAACACCACCGGTACCAGTATTACCCAGTATAGTGGAGACAATGTTCTACATTGCAAATAACTCAGAGATGGGTCGGCTTTCTTCTTAAACTTTTATCTTTTTTGGCCTCAATTATTCTTCTTCTAATCTATGCCTCATGTAATTATTAATTCTTGGTGTTTAGTAACCAATAAAGTCACTCTTTTGTTAACTCAAGAAAGCTTAGCTCCTCATAAAAGAGAAATTCATTTGTTTGAGAAGCTAGTATCAACAAGGAATTTGAAAATTTGAAATTGAACCTTGCTGCGATCACCAAAAGGGTTGTGTGACTAAGGTCCTCACCCAGCAGCTTAAAAAACTTGGGTATCCTGTAGATCCTTAAAAGTTTGGGGAAACTGGGAACTGCACGTAACACAGCCTCAGTTTTATTGCTGGGATCCTAAGCACTAGTGAAACAAGAGGGAAGGTTGAGGCTGGTACAGAAGTTAAAGAAAGGAAAGTAAACAGACAAGGCAGGTGAGAGCATGGCGGAGAATAAGGTCAGACTGATGGATTAAACTGTATTTATTTCAATGCAAGAGACTTGACAGGTGAAGCAGATGAGTTCAGAGCATGGTTGGGAGCATGGGACTGGGATACCACAGCTATTATAGAAACAGGCTGATGGAAGGACAGGACCAGCAGCTCAATGTTCCAGATTATAGAAGCTATAGGAAGGATATGAGGGTAGGCAAGAGAGGAGGAGGAGTGGCGTTTTTGATTTGGGAAAATATCGTGGCAGTGCATACAGAAGATATTTCTGGGTGATTGCCCATTGAAACATGGTATGAACTGAGAAATAAGAAAGTGATGAACACTTGGATGGGATTGTACTATTGGCTCCCCAACAGCCAGTGGGAAATTGAGAAGCAAATATGTAGGGCGTTCACAGACAGCTGTGAGAATAATAGGGTTGTAATAGTCGGGGATTTTAACTTTCCAAACATAGACTTGGAGTGACACAATGTTAAGGGCTTCAGTTGGGAGTAATTTGTTAAGTGCATTCAAAAAAACTTTCTCTATCAATGTGTAGGTGGCCGTGCTAGATACAGAGAAAACTTGACCTCCCCTTGGGAAATAAGACAGGGCAAGTGATTGGGGTGTTAATGGGCAAGCACTTTGGGGACAGTGACCATAATTTTTATTCAATTTTAGAACAGTTACAGGTTAAAGTTCTAAATTGGGGCAAGGCCAATTTTGGTGGCATTACAAACGAACTTACAAAAGTTTAATGGTGCAAGGGCAAGGCTGGCAGGAATAGAGAACACTGGATGACTAGAGATACTGAGGCTCTGGTCAAGAAAAAGGAGACACATGTCAGGAAGAGACAACTGGGTCAAGTGAATTGCTTGAGGAGTATAGGGTAGTGTGGGAGTACATTGGTACGATGACTAGGTTCTGGAGGGGAACCTGTATTTTTAGAGATGAGTGCGTTTTCAAGGGAACAATAGCTGGAGTCTTTGAAAGAGGCAGAAGTTGCTTTTCAATGAAGGAGGACAAGATTTTGGAGATTTTAGAGATTTCCATAGGTCTATGCTAAGAAGTCTATCTTACCACTGAGTGGAAGTATGACCCAGGTCACTTTTCACTGGGTGAAGGGTCAAGTGTCCTTTATTAAAGGCTTTGTGGTTAATTATCAACACATTATAAAGCCATAGAGTCATGGAGACGTACAGCACAAAAACAGACCCTCTGGTCCAACCTGCCCACACTGACCAGATATCCGAAACCAATCTTGACCCATTTGCCAGCATTTGGCCCACATGCCTCTAAACCCTTCCTATTCATGCATTCATCCGGATGCCTTTTAAATGTTGTAACTGTACCAGCCTCCACTATGTCCTCTCGCAGCTCATTCCACACATGCACCACTCTGCCTGAGAAAATTGCTCCTCATGTCAGTTTTAAGTCTTTCCCCTCTCACCTTAAACCTATGCCTTCTAGTTTTGGACTCCCCTACAGCGTGGCTCTTCACCTTATCCACACCTCTCATGATTTTATAAACCTTTGTAAGGTCACTCCTCAGTCCCCAACATTCCAGGGGAAAAGTCGCCTGCCTATTCAGTCTCTCCTTACTGCTCAAACCTTCCAATCCTGGCAATAGCCTTGTAAGTCTTTCCTGACGCCTTTCAAGTTTAACAACATCTCTCTTATAGCGGGGAGACCAGAATTGAATGCAGTGTTCCAAAAGTGATCTAACCAATGTTCTTTATAGCTGCAACATAGCCTCCCAACTTCTGCACTCAATGCACTGACCAATGACAGCAAGTGTGCCAAATGCCTTCTTCACCACCCTGTACAACCACAACACTCCATCTTCAAGGAGCTATGCACATGCACCCCCAGATCTCTCTGTCTGGCAACATTCGCCAGGACCCTACCATTAAGTGTATAAGCCCTGCTCTGATTCATCTTACCAAAATGCAACACCCCGCATTTATCTAAATTAAACTCCTTTGCCCATTGGCCCATCTGATCACAGTCCCATTGTTCTCTGAAATAACCTTCTTCACTGTCCACTACATCTACAAGTTTGGTGTCATCTGCAAACTCACTAACCATCCCTCCTACATTCATGCCCAAGTGCTATCGGAAGATATTGTAGTTGATATATGTAGTTTGGCTGGATGTAGGTTTTTGAGACAGTTTTAGTTGAGCAGTTCCCTGTTCCCTTAGCCTAAAGTTTATTACTGTACAATGCAGCCTCTGGTTCCAACTCCAACTCCTCTGACAAAAATATTAAAATTCTCCTTGAAAATTTGTAGGACAGTCATATTCCAAAAGACAGATGTTTTGCTTATTTCCTTTTTCCTTTAGATCCATTTTTTAGTGTACATTTAAGTAGGAATGTTGATTGATTATTTAAACCTCCTGAGGCTGGGCAGCAAAGTCAGGAGTTTATGCGAGACTCCAAGTGATTAAGGATGTTGGATATGGTGCAATCATCACTTTCACTCCAAGCTTGTTCGCATTCTCCGCTGCAACTGTGCCTGAGCTATAGTTATTCTCCAGCTTGTTACACACTGATGTTCCTCATTATGCCTTCAAATAATTTACTGTTGAACAAACAGGGCCAGACAAGGGGAATTTCTTTTATGCGGTGAGTTGCTGTGATATGAAATGCGCTGACTGAAGGAGGGCTGGGATCAGATTCTTTTGATCCCAACTGATTTCACTACTGGACAAGTCAGATCCCAGAATGAAATTTGGCTTGATAGATTGTATTTTATCTATTTATCCTGCTAGACTTCCACTGAAATACGAGCTTGAAATACTACAGGTTTGGTTTTAATAATAAAGCAAATGTTTATTACATAAAAGAAATTAATATAAAATAGAACAAACTAAGCTATTTACATATAAGACAATTTGAAATTTCAAAACACACAGAAGTATACCATCCCATCTGTCCTCAACATCATAACTTAATGGAGTTCAAATACCAGTGACAGTTTCCTTCTTCATCATTTCTACGGGTTTGACTTTATCTTTTCTTTCAATTCCCAATCTTGAGATTTTGAAAATTTTTTCCTTCATTATTCACACAATTGAGCTTGAATTTTCTTTACATCAAATAACCATTTCAGCATTCTAACCATTCTTCTGGTCTGGAATTTTCAAACCAAAATCCTTCCACTGAGATTATCTATTTTCTAAAAGTTCTGAACTAACTCCTTCCTCCAGGAGAAACTCTTCTTATATCTAACCTCAGCCAGGTCTTCTATGAACTCCCACCAAAGCTTTCTAACCAGTTTTTCTTTTTAATTTGAAGTCACTTCTTGAAAGCAAGCTGCTGCCTTTCAATGCTAGCTCTTTCTGATCGTAAATTTCAAAATAGAAACAAATGCCCATTATCAGTCTAGGAGAGCCCCAGTCATCTGTTCTAACAGATACTGGTTTACAATCCAGGCTCCTGAGAGTTTGACAAGTTCAGCATTAAACTCCATTATACAGATAGACCAAAATTCACATGCCACCAGTTCAAAATCCAAACTCTGAAATCAACACTATTAACATATATATCACACACCTTACATTACAAGATTCAAAAGGAGCATTTGAAAGAGATTTGGAGGAATGCAAAAAGGGAGAAAGAATTGCAGGGCAATAGGGAAAGGGAGTGGAAAGTATTCACTAGTTTACCAAAGAGTCAACAACAGATGATGGCCTAATTTGTTGCTATTTCATTCCATGGCCATGCCATAACAGCACAACAAATCAATTGGGTCTTTGGAGAGAAATAGCAGCTGCTGCCAAGGCACAGTGGGGAAAGGCCAGTGTCTGAGGTCTTCATTCTGAAGTTAAATTGGGGTCCTTTCGGTAACTGAACCCTCCTAGTGCCTCAATGCATGTAAATATAGTCTTGAATGTACAAGAGATGTTTTTGACTTGTTTGGATAGGGTAAAATTCCAATGTCTATTTCCTTGATATGCTACTGTACAGAACCAAACTGCATTTGTGACTGTGTATAAATGCAAAAAATTTTTATGAATGAAATATATTTCTGAAACAAAGAAAAGAAGTTGCAGCATGTGAACCACTATTATACATGCACTATATTATGCATTGTGTATATACATGCCCACCTTCTCTTAACATGCGCTTCCATAGCCATTCTGCATCATAGTAATGGAGCAGCAATCTTCACCCACTCACGTGTCACCAATTCATCATTTCCCCTGCTCCTTGGCCATTTCACCAACTACACAACAAGGTGCCAAACCTTACCACTGTACATGCTTCTGTTAGCAGGTTATCAGTTGTAATGTATTCACAATGGTGGGGGATCAGATGCAGGATAGTTACAGTAACATTAGGTGACACAGCCGATCCAATTTCAATTCCATAAATGTGTTCAAAGGGTTTTGAATGAGGTAAAACTTCACCTGGCATGACGTGCCACCTAGAGGCATACAGTGCAACTTTGGTCTCAACAAATACGTAGCAATTTCAAAATAATGAACAGTACAAAAATCTACTAGGGAGATAGGCAGGGAAATATCCACTCTTGCTCGATAGATTGGAGAGTTAGAACTGATTTCCTGAGAGAAAAAGCAGAAAGGAATAATGATAAAGGAATTTTAAATCCTGAGGGGCCTGGACTTTGTGAATAAGGAGTAATTGGTCCCATTCATAAAAGGATCAGAAATGAGAGGCAACAGATTTAGAGCAATTTGTTCATGTTAAAGAGGCATGAGTTGAATTTCAAACTGCATCAGTGAAATGAATTATCCCCCACAAATTCACAACACTCTCTTTGATATACCCAAAGCCCTACTAAATCTGGAAGATTGGTTTCATCAGAAGAGACAACAGAATTTGAAGAATCAGCTGAGCTCTTAAACATTTTTGAATAAACTTTGTCAGAATAATCAAAACTGAGTGTCTAATATTAGACAACTTTTCCAGAATTTGTAACTTGTTTTAGTTGAAAAAAAAGGACCTGATTAGAGTTGCAGCCAGCTGACTGTTGCGCATTTATAGGAATTTGCTGCTTCCTGTTAAGCAACAGGAGCCTGGAGAAACAACGAGAAACTACCTTTCAATATGTTGACTTAACTCTTGTTGATCCCTCCCAGTTTGAAGTGGTTACTATGGAGTCAGCTGCAATGAGTTTTAGCACAATTCGTTGCTCTACTGTTATCCTTTTATATGATATTGCATACGCCCCAAAATCAAATGCCAAAGCAGCAACTACTCAGAAGATTATCAGAGCCCTTGTGCACTGGTGGTGGAGGAAGTGAATTTTGAGGGTACTTAACAACCAGGCAGTATTATCCTGGATGGTATCAAGTTTCTTGAGTGTTGTTGAGTTGCACCCATCCAAGCAAGCAGAGAATATCCCATCAAACTCCTGACTTGCGCCTTACACGTGGTGGATAGGTTTTGGGAAGTCAGTGGGTCATTCACCCTCTGCTGGATTCCCAGCCTCTAGCCTGCTCTTGAGGCAAATATTTATGTGGCTAGTCCAATTGAGAATCTGGTCAATGGTAACCCCCCCACCCCCTCCGCCAACCCCCTGGAACTTGACAATGGGGGATTTAACAGTGGTAACACAATTGAATGTCAAGAGATGCTGGTTAATTTCTCTCTGGTTGAAGATTTTCATTGCTGGGCACTTGTGTGGTAGTAAATGTCACTTGTCACTTGTCAACCCAATTTGGATGATGTCCAGGTCTTGCTGTATTTGGACATGGACTGCTTCAGTATTTGAGGAATCACAAGTAATGCTGAATGTCATAAACAGCAAAGAAACAGGGAGTATATTGATTATGAAAGTAAATTGACAAGAAATATAACAGGAAACAGCAAGATATTCTGGGAGTATATAAAGAGAAAGAGAATAGCTACAGTAATTGTGGAACCCTGGGAGGAAGCAACTGGGGAATTAGGGTTAGGGCAGCACGGTGGCTCAGCGGTTAGCACTGCAGTCTCACAGCACCAGGGACCTGGGTTCAACTCCAGTCTCTTGCGACTGTCTGTGTGGAATTTGCACGTTCTCCCTGTGTCTGCGTGGGTTTCCTTCAGGTGCTCCGGTTTACTCCCACAGTCCAAAGATGTGCAGTTCAGGGTGGATTGGCCATGGGAAATCACCCATAGTGTTCAGGGATGTGTAGGTTAGGGGGATGGGTCTGGGTGGGAAGCTCTGAGGGTTAGTGTGGACTTGTTGGGCCAGAGGTCCTGTTTCCACAGTGTAGGGAATGTGTGGATGAGGGAAACAACATGTAATTTAAAAAAAATTATAATGGTCTTCATGGTGGAGAACATTCTAAGCATCCCAAGGAAATCACACTGACAAGGTGTTAACTGGAAGAAAGATCTTGAAACTGTCTCCACCATAAGGGAAAGTAGTTTGACGAACTAATGAGACTTTTCTAAGTGATGGCCTTATTCATGAAGGGAGATAGAAAGTAGGAAACTGTAGACCAGTTAGTTTAAGATCTACTATTAGGAAGATGCTAGATTCCATCATTCAGGAAAATATGTCAGGAGCATATTGAAAAGATGAACACATACATTGCATTGGAGGAGGTTCAAAGGTGATTTGCTAAGCTGACTCCTGGGGTAAAGCAGATAGCTTATTGAGAGTAGCTAACAGGTTAGGCCTTTATTCATTACAGTTTGGAAGAATGGGAAATTATCTTATTGAAATATACAAGATTCTGAGATGGCTTTACAGGTTAAATGTTGAGAAGATGTTTCTACTTTTGGGAGAATTTTGAAAGAAGGAACACAATAACAGAATAAGGAGGCACTTATTTAAAACTGAGATACAAAGAGATTTCTTCTCCCACAGGGTAGTGAATGTCTGGAATTCACTACCTCAGAGATCTGTGGGGGCTAAATCACTGAAAATATTTAATGGTTAGATGATTTTTGCAACGTACAAGAGTGAGGGCTATACTGAGTCCTGCGGCAAAACAAACAACAAAGAAGTGTACAGCTCAGGAACAGGACCTTTGGCCCACCAAGACTTCTCAGATACATGATTCCCTTCTAAACTAAACTCCTTTGTCTCTAAGCAGTCAATATCCCTCTATTTGTTGCCTATTCATACATTTGTCAAGATGCCTCCTAAGTTTTGTTTATTGTAGCCGCCTCCACCACCTCCGTTGGCAGCATATTCCAGGCACTTTACCACCCTCTGTGTAAACAAAAATTGTCCCTCACATCTCTTTAAAATTTCCCCCTTTTACTTTAAACCTATGTTCCCTCGTATTTGACATTTCTAATCTGTGTAAAAGACGCCAGCTATCTATCCCTAACACTAACCCTAACCCTAGCCATGCTTCTCATAAAGTTGTAAGCTTCTAAAGAGCAAAGAACAGTGCAAATCAAACATGATCATGTTGAATGGCAGGGCAGGCTTCAGAGTCCAAATGGCCCACTCCTGCTCCTATTTCTTCTGTTCTCAGGAAAACTTATCTCCTGTTGAGGATAAGACTTTGACAAAGTCAGTCACTTTGGTGGCGTTAGCAGCCCAAGTTAAATGTTGTCTAAGTTCAGTTGTGACCAGGCACAAACCGTTTCATTATGAGTGAAGATGGTGCATATTAACGCTTAAGGCAGCCCTACAACATGCCTACCTCCTACATTTTACTGGGAAGCTTTACACCATCTGAAATAAATGGGCCAAATCTCTATTAAAACAAGAGAACAGAATGTTATACCAGTGGGATGGATGTACAAACACTAATATAATAACATATATTAAAAATAAGATAATATCCAGACTCAATTCTTGTATTTTAACCGTGCCAATAACTGAACATGTTCGAGATCTGTTATAATAAATTCCAAAAGTAGCTACATGATTGCTGCAGTTTAAAAACTAATCATACAATAATGTTTAAAATGATGTCACTCATGACTATCAGCATACTATAAATTAATGAAGTGATGAAGCAGTTTAAGAGCAGAAAAGATTTATAGAAATGCTTTTAGCTAATGCACTATTTAACATAAGAATATATTATCCTGTTGAGAAATTAATGAAAGATAATTTGTCCCTAGTTAAATGTGACAAGATGAACATTTTCAGTGTCTTTACTGAGTGGCACTTGTAAAACAATGTTCCAAGACTTTTTTTTTTCATTTTCAACAAATATTAATAATATATGTAAGGTCAGGAGATTCATGTTAATTTTATAACTCTTTTGGAAAAGCGACTACGTAATGGACGTTAAATAATGATGAATTATGCAGTGCATTTCAGCAAGATAAAAATGATGGATAGGTTGTTATGAAGTAGCAGTGTGAAGATGCAGATAGAAAAACCCAAACTGATATGTTTGTGCAAATGGACAGCACAGTGTGGCACCATGCCATGCAAACCAGGATAATCTTGTATTTGATGCCTGGACTTTGCTGATTTCAATTGGGCTCCCGTTAGAATTGACTCTAAGTTGCAGGTAAAAGTTGCATTGTTGAACAGGTTGATAATATCCACTTGTAGGAAACTGCTACACACAGGCAGTGCTAACTGATTCAGATATTTAAGAGCTATATATGTTGCTGGATCTGCAGCCTGACGAAAAAAAAATCACTGTTTTAAAGAGTGGGGTAATTGTGCCAGAAATTAAAGGGGAAATTGATGGTAAATCTTAATGGAGAGACAACATTTAACAATCTCCATTAAAAGGTTAATGTTTGGCCTAAATGCAATGTTGTGCATCATATACCTGGGCTAAGAGCTGAAAAGTGGATCTTGTGTCGATAGAGATTCTTTGCCAGTATGGACTCAATTGTTCAAAGGACCTCTTATGTACTGTGTGATTCATTGAATCCACAAAACCTTGTACCAAATTCTCCTCTACTATGTATATTATTTAAAGTATAATTTTATGGAAGGAATGATATTATGTCATTTTAGTAACTTCATTTTGCACACTTTTAGGATCTTCATTGCATTTGAATTCTGAGGCAACCTTCTGCAAGAACTGACACACATTGGGTCATGGTGGAGCAACGCTTTCATTTTAAAATTCTCAAGCTTGAGATGAAATACCACCAAGACCCCACTTCTCCACGATCTCCTCCGGCCACTAAAACCTTCCAAGTGATATCTGCAGTCCTCTAAGTCTGACATATTGTTTGTAATTACCTCCCATCATTGGTTGCCAAACCTTCAGCTATCTGGATCACAAGCTCTGGAACATCCCCATTCCACACCAACTCCCACCCCACCCCTACTAAACCTCTCCATCCGTCTATCTACATAAAGACGCGCCTTAAATCCATCTCTTTGTCCAAGCTTTTGACCATCTGACACAATATCTCAATGTGGATCAGTGTCAGACCTTAATTTATCATTCTCCTCAAAAGCAACTTAGATCATTTTGCCGTGCGGATAAGTTACATAAATACAAGTCATTTTCCTCAACCACATCAATTTATATGAGTAGAGAAATCATTTCTGATGAACGTTTCAATGTAGCCCCTGTGTGTTTGTGGGTGCCACATTATAGGAAAGACACGTAGATGTTGAAGAGAGAGCAAAAATGATTTACAAGAATGGTTCCAGGAATAAGAAACTTTAGTGATGAGGAGTGATTGGAGAAGTTGAGACTGTTCTCCGTGTGGAAGAGAAGACTGAGAGGAGAGCTGGTAGAGGCTTTTGAAATCATGAGTGGTCTATACAGAATCGTTGAGATGAAGCTGTTCCATCTTGTAAAATAAACAAGAACAGGAGGGTGTGGGTTTAAAATGACGTGCAAAAGAAGCAAGGGTGAGAAAAAAATCTTTTTAACAGTTTGTAGTTAGGGTCCAGAATGCACTTCCTGGAAATGTGGCGGAGACAGGTTTAGTTGATGCATTCACGAGGGACCTTGGATGATAATTTGGATAGAAAGAGTGTGCCGGGTTATGGGGTAAAGGCAGGTAATGTTGCTCGCTTGAAGGTTCAGTGCAGATATAATGGGCTGAATGGCTTCCTTCTGCATTGTAACAAATCTGTGATTCTGTGAACTCCAATAAAGTAGCAATATTCTGGATGCAAAACTATTTTTTTTGTCTTAGTTGTTGAATGCTGTAGGGTTACTGCTTTGAATCTAACTGACATTACTGTACATTCAGACCACCACCCACGACAGACATAAACTCCAAAAGAACATTTGTCCCAATCGATTTTCAATCCCTGCACAAAAAATAAAGATAGAATCACATATTTATTGTAGGGAAGTTATAGTCTGGTACATCATTCAAAGTTAGGAAGAAACTCAAGGGTGCTTTTAAAGTAGTACTCGGGTTATACTACACTGTTGAGAGTAATAATCACACTCCCAAAAGTGCCATATAGAGATTCTGGCTGCGTTCAGTTTGATTTGAAATGAGACCACCTTTATGAATGTGTCACATGGTGGATTAGAACCTCTTTCCTTTCTTTCCCTTAGGTGGTCCCTTGGGATCAAGGATGACAGCGTTGGTGTGACACTTGGCATCCCCTATCAGCTTTCACATTACAAAGATATCCAGTTTTATTCAAAGGCAGTACAGAACATTTTCCTCACATTTGAAGCTGTAACTTTGTGAATCTTTAGGACCCAGGGTAATTTTGTGTACCATTGTGGTATTAAACAGGCACTATTAAAAAAAAACTGACATCCACTTTGCTTTTTTAAATTTATTCTTCCAATGGGGCTTGGGCATTAGGCCACTATTTAGTACACATCCCTAATTGCCCCTAAACTGCATGGTTTGCTGGGGCAGTACAGAATCAACCCCATTGCTATGGGTCTGGAGTCACATGTAGACTGCACTGGGTAAGGATGGCAGATTTCCTTCATTCGTGAACTGGGCAGGTTGATATTTTAACAGCGGTCATCGTCACTGACACTAGCTTTCAATTCCAGCTTGATGCAATGAGAATTAAACCCATGCCCCTCAAGTATTAGCCTGAGGCCTCCCAACTACTCGCCCAGTAGCATGACACAGCACCATCACTGCCTGCCTCTGATAAAGCTCCCATCACCCAGTTCACTCTTGAGAACGGTCAAAATTAGCTCCAATTTGTATAAATTGGAATCCTGCATTCATGAGACTAGAATTTGAGATAGGAAAAAGTCAGTTCAAAGTGTGAAACAAATATACTTTCAGTAGATTAAAACTTTGCTAACCGAACACTTTAAGTCACAGTTAAGTCCCAGAGAAAGCATGAGTCACCCAAACAACCCATAGCAACTAAGAACTTCCAGCAATTCTGATAAGGGGCCTCAATTTAATCTCTTACACTTTCAATGAGTGATTTTCCCTTTGCACATCTCTTTGGTTCCATGCAGACACTCATGTACCAAACAGCACTGGCCGTGGTGAGATTTGAGTCCACAATTCTGTTTTAGTGGCTCAATGACCATTACCACTGTACAACCTTCTCTTGCCAGATTGTGAAACATGAATGTACCAGATTGACTTCAAACCCCAGCTGCCTCATGAATGATCTTCAGAGAAGGAAATCTGCCGAACTTATCCAGCCTGGCCTATGTTTGACTCCAGACCTACAGAAATGTGGTGGACCCTAAAATGAGCTCTGAAATGACCCAAGCAAGTCACACGTGATTTACAACGGAACTGCAATAGCTCAAGAAAGTATCTTCTTAAGGGTATTTAGGGATGGAATACAATTGCTGCCACTGATGCCTGCATTCCATGAATGAATGAAAAGGTCACAAACATGGACAGGTGTTGGATGAGGGAAGGGCCAGGCTAGAACCATGTTGACTTTTCCTGTGAATTCTCTCAATAATTGACAATCCCAACACTCCTCGATATAAAGGATCATTCACAAAGCCTAGCCAGCTGGGAGCTGTCAAAGTAACGACTGATAAGAGCGGACCCCAGTACGATACTGCAGGTCGGAAATTACATTGGGTCGCTAACACAAAGCGTTTGATATTACGTCCACTGCCTGTTACAAGCCTCTGTTGTTGTTCTGCAGAGGGCAGTGAAATTGAATGTCAGGCTTGGTGTACACTGATGTTAAGTACAAACACATTGCATTCCCACCCAAGAGAAATCCCAGCTCTGCACATTAAGGCATGAAATGGTGCAAAAATGGAAGAAAAACTTAAGTATCAGTTCCAATACGGAATGAGCTGAGCAAGTAATTAACTCTATCTGTCACTTCCACCCTGTCTAAGCCACTATGGTCCTCAGACTGATTCATGGACCAATGAATGGGAGTAGGGATAGGGAGACAAAGATGCTTAATCAATGCCATATTAATGGAATGAGACTGTATCTTCTCCACTGGGATAATTGTCACCAGAAATGCTGAATATTGTAAAAGAGGGTATTCTGGTGACAGTAAAAGCGTAAAGTAGATTAATTAGAATTAAGATGGGACCAAAATGAAGAAACTTACATAAATTTTTTAAAAATTCTTAAAAGGACAATGTAGCTCCAATCCATTAACCAGATAACATTCTTAACTTGATGGCACAGCTATATATTTTTTGTGGTTTAAATCAAACATTCCATTTTAAGGGACAAGGAGCTGTTCCAAATAAGTTAACAATGTGATGTTATAGCAAAGTCAAGCTTCAGAGTCATGGTCATTCATATGGAATGAGAAGTGGATGAATTTTGCCTCTTATGTCACTGACAGAAATGAGCTAACGAACAGGCAAGAGTGAGTCTCAGCTCCCACCTCCACAGACTTGTTCAGATTTTTGAGGTGAAGAAATGGTCAGGATAGCAGAGCCCACAGTTATTAAAGGATAAATTGAGCAGTAATTCTGGTAATCACACTTGCTCAGTTCAGCACAGAAATCCAAATAATGCTGTGTGAGGCAACACAGTGTGGAGCTGGAGGAACGCAGCAGGCCAGAATATCAGAGAAACAGGAAAGTCACCATTTCAGGCCGGGGCCCTTCATCAGAACTGGCTTTGCAGTATGGATTTACAAGTTCTGATAAAGTGTTCTGATCAAAACATCAACTCTGACGCTGCCTGGCCTGCTGTGTTCCTCCAGCTCCACACTGTGTTGGCTCTGACTCCAGCATCTACAGTTCTTGCTGTCTCTGAATGATTTGCGAGGTGTACAGTATCACTGAATCCCACTTGGTGCAAAAAAGCAAGGAAGTTCTAAAGTTGTATCAGTTACTCAACTCACAGGCACCAGAAAAGGTTAAAGCTCATTTCTAACCTGTCAAGAACAAGTGGGGTTGAACAATCAGTATTGGTCCTACCAGCAGAGTTCACAACCCATATGTGACAGCAAGGGGTCACATGCTGACCTTCTGTCCACACATGATCAAGCCATCATGGCATAAGTTCTCTTTTTGTCAGGGTTAAGGATCTATTTCCAGGAGAATTCTGATCAAAGAAGATGTGAGGTTGGTTGATCACAAACCGACTTGAGGAGACTGTGACATCTCCTCAGTGTTGACACTGTCCCGTCTGCTTCCTACGTCACAGTCCACAGTTCACACTCAGTGCTTAGGAGCGAGCGAATCCACAAGCAATGGAGCCAGGGATGAGAGAAACAGGGAGAACATGGATCAGGGAGACCCCCAGTCAGTGACAGTCCGGGTCAGAGAGAGTCTGGGTCAGGGAGAGTCCGGGTCAGAGAAAGTCCGGGTCAGGGAGAGTCCGGGTCAGTGAGACTGGATCAGTGAGAGACTGTGTCAGTGAGAGTCTGGATCAGGGAGAGTCCGGGTCAAGGAATGTCTGTATCAGTCAGGGTCTGGGTCAGGGAGAGTCCGGATCAGTGAGAGTCCAGGTCAGGGAGAGTCCGGGTCAGTGAGACTGGATCAGTGAGAGTCCGGGTCAGTGAGAGTCCGGGCCAGGGAGAGTCCGGGTCAGGGAGAGGCCGGATCAGTGAGAGTCCAGGTCAGGGAGAGGCCGGATCAGTGAGAGTCTGGGTCAGTGAGAGTCCGGATCAGTGAGGGTCTGGGTCAGGGAGAGTCTGGGTCAGTGAAAGTCCGGATCAGGGAGAGCCCGGGTCAGTGAGAGCCCGGGTCAGTGAGAGTCTGGGTCAGGGAGAGTCCGGGTCAGTGAGAGTCCGGATCAAGGAGAGTCCAGTTCACTGAGGGAGTGAGTGTGGGTGCGTGAGGGGGCAGATGTCAGAGGGTGGTTACTGGAAGGGTGGTTCAGGGAGGGATAGAGGTTGCTGCAAAGTGCCCCTACCTCAGGGAGCAGAAAGCAATATCCGACCCTTTGTGTGAAAAACATGCCTCGCACATCTCTTTTAAATTTCACCCCTCTCACCCTGAACCTGTGTCCCCTGCTAATTGGCCTCTCCTCCCTGGGAGAAAGCCTCATACCTCCCACTCTATCTATGCCATTCACAATCTTACAAACTTCCATCAGGAAAGTAAGGAAGCCCCTCATCTCTGTGCGATCGCTGGTTAACAATGGGAGAAAATAGGAGTCCGGTGTTTTCACTTTTTAGTAAATATGTACAAGGCTGAGATAAAGAGATTTTTATTTAGGGGCATCAAGGATTATGGGAAAAGGATAGGGAAGTGGGAAGTGGGAAGTCGGCCATGATCCTCACTGTATGGCAGAGTCAACACAATAGGCTGAATGGCCTAGTTCTGCTCCTAGGTTTTATGGTTTTCTCTGTTCAGTAATGGACTTCCACTGTAGGCTCTACAATAATTACCAGGACAAAGAAAAGTGCCGAATTAATGATGAGTGCCTGGAACACACTGCCAGAGGAGTTGGTGGAAGCAGTCACATTGGCAGCACCTGGACAAATACATGAACAGGAAGGGTATAGAAGGATATGGATCCTGTAAGTGAAGACTGTTTTAGTGTGGAAGGGCAAAGCGGAGTCAGCACAGGCTTGGAGGGCCGAAGGGCCTGTTCCCGTGCTGTATTGCTCTTTGTTCTGTTGAGGATTTTAAAAGAAGTTATTTAGTCTGGGAGCCATAAGATTCCCTTGCTTTGAATGATTTCACAGTCACAGGTTGTCCTCTGGTTACAAGCAGGTTCTGTTCCTGACCACGTTTGTAAGTTGATTTATCCACAAGTGGGAACACCGAGTGGTATGATATAAAATATCCATCGCTTTGTAGAAGAAAACACTCACATGTCTGATCCTTAAAGTTAACATTAAAATGGGATCTTGTTCATCGGCACATGTTTGTAAGTTGGACACTTACATTTCAGGGATCCCTGTAGATTGAACCACGTTTAAATGGATGGTCACTGTATTTTAAAAATGTTAAAGACTTGAACCTGAATTCTGTACGTTCTTGTAGATTTTGCTGTGAAGGAAGGAAAGAGATATAGCTTGCTGAAGTGCAAAATCCAAGAAGACTATTTTTTCAACAATCAAAAGATAAACAGAAAACTCTGTAGTTAGATGGTGATTTTTGGTTCAGTACAGAACCTGCACAGCTCTTACAGGTAAATTATGTTATTAGGGTCAGCCAGGATTTTCAAATGAAGCTCATGTTGTTAACTGATATTCTGTTAATTTAGAGCAAATCTAACATTCAGAAATAACGAATGGCTTTCTGCAATTGCAAAAACATGGCAAAGCATTAGGAGGGCAATTTGGTATTGGGACTTTACTCCACATTGCTGTTATTGCAGCCCTCACAACTCTCTCATCAGAAAATCACCTTTATACTGTGCATTTCGGGGTCAGTTAGCTCAGCTTCCTGTAACTTTGGTCTACAGTGTAGAATAATGACAGGGTTCAATTCCCACATCAGCTGAGATTACCACAAAGGACTCTCCCTCTCAAACTCTACCTTGCCTGAGACCTGAGGCAAGGTGACACTCAGGCTCAACCACCACCAGGCTGAAATAGCTCCACAAAGCTGGTCTCCCATCAGCAAGTCACCCTTTATTTACATGTGCATAGTACATGACACTGACCCAGCTAGCTCAGAGCTGACTCTGACAGTGAACAGAACTGCTGGCACTCTTGTTTATATCTGTCAGCCAGGGCTCCCTGATTGGACCAGCTTAACAGCCACAATCAGGGAACTCATATTTTGTAAGATTCACCTGGCTGACTTCATTATAATCATTACACAGTTGTCTTTTTTCTCCTGAGAGAGCAGCCCTATGGTCTGGTAAGGATGATGTAATTTTAGTAGCTTTTGTGTGAAATCCAATCCCAATGAACAATGTAAAAGTGGCTCACTGCACCGGGTGATAGAGTAATGGAGAAGGATTTAGAGGGAGATATTTTTCTAATCAACCTCTTCAGAGATGTTCCTACCCACCACTGGAGATGTTGGGACTTGAGCCAGATAGAAAGGGAATTCCAGAGTTCAGGAACAAGGGAATTGTCAAAGGTACATTGAATCATTCTATTCTGGGTAAATATAAGAGGGAGGGGACTTGTGGTGCATTGGCTAACATCCCAACCCCTGCTTCAAAACGTCGAGGTACAAGTCCCACTCCAGGACTTGTTCATCATGGAAAATCATACAGAACAGAGAAGGCCTTTGGGCCCATGAAATCTGTCCCAAAAAAGAGACTAAATGTACATGAGCCCTGCTTTCCAGCATTTCCTCCATAGCCTTCAATGTTATGACTTTTGAAGTGCTCATCTGAATAGGTTTTAAAGATTGTGAGGTTTTTTGCCACAATTACACCCCCAGGGGTGGGGTGGGGGGAAGAGCTGTGTTTATAATGTGGCTAAACAATTTGACAGGCTTGTAAATTCTTCCAATTTTCCTAACACTAGGCATTAAGAACAGGAGAGTCTCCTGGTCAGTTGTCCTACCAAAGGTCATGACAAACCACGCCCGAGCTTTTTCCAGAAGCATGGATTAATCCAAAAGAAGCCCGTCTCCCAGTCATTCAGAAACAAGAACAGGAGATAGCTGGGCAACAGCAACATGAGGTCGAAATTAAAGAAGCACTAATATCCCAGAGGGGCATAAGACTGCAGGAGCTTACAGAGATGAGGGACAAATTCCTGGATAAATTTGAAAAGAAAAGTAAGAAGTGTAAAATTGTGCAGTTCGTTTGCCTAATATGCTCAGTGGAGTTCAATCTAGCTTCCTTTTTAATCAAAATCAAGTCATTTCATTTTTTTTCTTTAATTGCAGCTGCTCTTAATTTTTTTCCCCAAAAGTATGTGTTGGCTATCATATAACATTATGTAAATCCATGACAATGCATTGTTCAGTTAAAATATTACTGCTTCTTCATTCTCATGAGGGCCTCTTGTTTTTGTTTCAATCGCTCTTTTAATTTCAGTGTATTATGTGTCATTATTTTAAATTTTCTAAACTTTTGTTTATATCTGGCAAGCCCCAACAAATAAATCTGTGCACAGAACAAAGGTTGGGGGTTAAATGGAACTTCCTTCAAAATAAATGACAAAATGCTGAAAGTGACAAATTTAGAGGGGCCTATGGAGATAACACTGTAGAATGAGACTAGCTGGTGAGCTCTTTTAGAAGCTTGCATAGGCGTGAGGGGCTGAATGGACTCCTTCTGTAATGTAAAATTCTATGATTCTACTTCAGACATTCATCACATTGAAAAATGGTTGACACTTAAGAAATATTGCATCCTTGGCTATTGGTAATTTTTTAAAATGTCTGTTCACAGGATGTGGATGTACATGGCTGGCATGGCACTTATTGTCCATCAGCAATTGCCCAGGAGAATGTAGTGGAGAGCTGCCTTCTTAGAAGACTGCAGTTCTTGAGGAGTAGAGCACCCACAATGCCGATAGGGAAGGAGTTCTAGGATTTGATGCAAAGGAACAGAGATAGAATTCCAGTACCCAGCCGGGCAAGTGGGGAGTATTCCATCACACTCCTGACATGTGCCTTATAGATGGTGGACAGGCTTTGGAGAGCCTGGAGGTGAGTTACTTGCTGCAGTATAGCTAACTTCTGGCCTGCTCTTATAGCCAGTTCAGTTTCTGTCAATGGTAGACCCCACAGTGGTGATTGCAATAATGAAGTTGCAAGTGTGAGTACAACAAATGTGTTTCCAACTTTGCTTAGCTAACAAAAGCAATGGAAACATTGCAGCAGTCACTGCATTTTCCTGGGCAATTGCTGATGGACAATAAGTGCCATGCCAGCCATGTACACCCACATCCTGTGAACAGACATTTTAAAAAATTACAAGTATTCAAGGATGCAATATTTCTTAAGTGTCAACCATTTCTCCAAGGGAGAATCTTGGAAATAAAAGCATCTGCTTCCTCTGCATCTCATTGGGGACAGTGGCTTGTGGTTTGACCAAATAAACCACAAACTGATCTTTACTCACTTCCCTCAGCTCCACTTGATCATTCAATAATGGATGTGCAAGGGTTAAAACCTGGTACCACTGTGCGTGTGCTAAGGAGAAAAATGCAGATTGATGCATAATGAGTCAAACAGGAAAGCACAAGTTCTACGTAAGACTCAGAGGGGAAAGGATCAATCTCACTGTGATGCCTTTTGCAATTCTATGAATGAATCCACCAGTTGATTTACCACTGATTGTCAACTTCAGTGAGAAGGTGCATACCATCTGTGGCACCAAGGATCTTGCACATGCCAGTGTGTTACACACTTAAACATTCGGCTGATCCCCTCCAAACCCAGTTCCCCGAAAATGAGCATTGGAATTCCCTCCGTAAACCTCTTTCATTTAAGTGTCTGCTTGACACCTACCCCGTTTGATCAAACTTTTGCTGACTTGCCTTAAGAACTCGTTGTGTAGCTTGGTCCCAAATTGTGTTTGATAATTAATGGGACCATGCTAACATTCTGCTGTGCTAAAAGTGTTGTGTAAATGCACATCTTTGCTGCTGCTCTGAGATTTTTTTAAAAATGGAAAATTAAGCTAGAACCTCTAATTTAGAAGCAATGCAATGGATATCACAGGGCTTTAGTGATGTGCTTGCCGAGGCTATTGGCAGTTGTCCAATCTGAAGTTATCACTGCATCAGGAAAGCATTCTTGTCAGGCTGGCAGAAGACTATTAAAAGAATATGCAGATATCTGATGGTTCTACCTGCCTTGCAGAATTGTCAGTGCATTCTTGGTTATAGTACGTACCTCTGCCATACTTGTCCACCTTTCGCACTATCAGATTCACTAAACTCCTTAAAGACAACTTGTAATTCAAAAATCTGCCACTTGCCTCTTACAGCAAAAGTCTTCAGCAACAAGAGTGAAGCAAGCTAAAATGAACAGCAAATCTTTGTATCAGAGATAATGGGAACTGCAGATGCTGGAGATTCCAAGGTAATAAAATGTGAGGCTGGATGAACACAGCAGGCCAAGCAGCATCTCAGGAGCACAAAAGCTGACGTTTCGGGCCTAGACCCTTCATCAGAGAGGGGGATGGGGGGAGGGAACTGGAATAAATAGGGAGAGAGGGGGAGGTGGACCGAAGATGGAGAGTAAAGAAGATAGGTGGAGAGAGTGTAGGTGGGGAGGTAGGGAGGGGATAGGTCAGTCCAGGGAAGACGGACAGGTCAAGGAGGTGGGATGAGGTTAGTAGGTAGCTGGGGGTGCGGCTTGGGGTGGGAGGAAGGGATGGGTGAGAGGAAGAACCGGTTAGGGAGGCAGAGACAAGTTGGACTGGTTTTGGGATGCAGTGGGTGGGGGGGAAGAGCTGGGCTGGTTGTGTGGTGCAGTGGAGGGAGGGGATGAACTGGGCTGGTTTAGGGATGCTGTAGGGGAAGGGGAGATTTTGAAACTGGTGAAGTCCACATTGATACCATATGGCTGCAGGGTTCCCAGGCGGAATATGAGTTGCTGTTCCTGCAACCTTCGGGTGGCATCATTGTGGCAGTGCAGGAGGCCCATGATGGACATGTCATCAAGAGAATGGGAGGGGGAGTGGAAATGGTTTGCGACTGGGAAGTGCAGTTGTTTGTTGCGAACTGAGCGGAGGTGTTCTGCAAAGCGGTCCCCAAGCCTCCGCTTGGTTTCCCCAATGTAGAGGAAGCCGCACCGGGTACAGTGGATGCAGTATACCACATTGGCAGATGTGCAGGTGAACCTCTGCTTGATGTGGAATGTCATCTTGGGGCCTGGGATGAGGGTGAGGGAGGAGGTGTGGGGACAAGTGTAGCATTTCCTGCGGTTGCAGGGGAAGGTGCCGGGTGTGGTGGGGTTGGAGGGCAGTGTGGAGCGAACAAGGGAGTCACGGAGAGAGTGGTCTCTCTGGAAAGCAGACAGGGGAGGGGATGGAAAAATGTCTTGGGTGGTGGGGTCGGATTGTAAATGGCGGAAGTGTCGGAGGATAATGCGTTGTATCCGGAGGTTGGTAGGGTGGTGTGTGAGAACGAGGGGGATCCTCTTGGGGCGGTTGTGGCGGGGGCGGGGTGTGAGGGATGTGTCACGGGAAATGCGGGAGACGCGGTCAAGGGCGTTCTCGATCACCGTGGAGGGAAAGTTGCGATCCTTAAAGAACTTGGACATCTGGGATGTGCGGGAGTGGAATGTCTTATCGTGGGAGCAGATGCGGCGGAGGCGGAGGAATTGGGAATGGGGGATGGAATTTTTGCAGGAGGATGGGTGGGAGGAGGTGTATTCTAGGTAGCTGTGGGAGTCGGTGGGCTTGAAATGGACATCAGTTACAAGCTGGTTGCCTGAGATGGAGACTGAGAGGTCCAGGAAGGTGAGGGATGTGCTGGAGCTCACCTTTGTCGCCCTACAACCACACATCAACGAATACCAGTCACGGTCGGACATAGAGCAGTTTTTCCGCCGTCTTCGCCTCCATGCCTACTTCTTCAACCGGGAACCCAACCCTCCTTCCACTGACCCCTTCACCCGCTTCCAACAAAAATCCCACTTCCTACAGACTAAGGGGGTGGCCATGGGCACCCGCATGGGCCCCAGCTATGCCTGCCTCTTTGTAGGTTACGTGGAACAGTCCCTCTACCGACACAGGCCCCAAACCCCACCTCTTCCTCCGGTACATTGATGACTGTATCGGCGCCGCCTCTTGCTCCCCAGAGGAGCTCGAACAGTTCATCCACTTCACCAACACCTTCCACCCCAACCTTCAGTTCACCTGGGCCATCTCCAGCACATCCCTCACCTTCCTGGACCTCTCAGTCTCCATCTCAGGCAACCAGCTTGTAACTGATGACCATTTCAAGCCCACCGACTCCCACAGCTACCTCGAATACACCTCCTCCCACCCACCCTCCTGCAAAAATTCCATCCCCTATTCCCAATTCCTCTGCCTCCGCCGCATCTGCTCCCACGATAAGACATTCCACTCCCGCACATCCCAGATGTCCAAGTTCTTTAAGGGCCGCAATTTTCCCCCCACGGTGATCGAGAACGCCCTTGACCGCATCTCCCGCATTTCCCGCGACACATCCCTCACACCCCGCCCCCGCCACAACCGCCCCAAGAGGATCCCCCTCGTTCTCACACACCACCCTACCAACCTCCGGATACAACGCATTATCCTCCGACACATCCGCCATTTACAATCCGAGCCCACCACCCAAGACATTTTTCCATCCCCTCCCCTGTCTGCTTTCCGGAGAGACCACTCTCTCCGTGACTCCCTTGTTCGCTCCACACTGCCCTCCAACCCCACCACACCCGGCACCTTCCCCTGCAACCGCAGGAAATGCTACACTTGTCCCCACACCTCCTCCCTCACCCCCATCCCAGGCCCCAAGATGACATTCCACATCAAGCAGAGGTTCACCTGCACATCTACCAATGTGGTATACTGCATCCACTGTACCCGGTGCGGCTTCCTCTACATTGGGGAAACCAAGCGGAGGCTTGGGGACCGCTTTGCAGAACACCTCCGCTCAGTTCGCAACAAACAACTGCACCTCCCAGTCGCAAACCATTTCCACTCCCCCTCCCATTCTCTTGATGACATGTCCATCATGGGCCTCCTGCACTGCCACAATGATGCCACCCGAAGGTTGCAGGAACAGCAACTCATATTCTGCCTGGGAACCCTGCAGCCATATGGTATCAATGTGGACTTCACCAGTTTCAAAATCTCCCCTTCCCCTACAGCATCCCTAAACCAGCCCAGTTCATCCCCTCCCCCCACTGCACCACACAACCAGCCCAGCTCTTCCCCCCCCACCCACTGCATCCCAAACCAGTCCAACCTGTCTCTGCCTCCCTAACCGGTTCTTCCTCTCACCCATCCCTTCCTCCCACCCCAAGCCGCACCCCCAGCTACCTACTAACCTCATCCCACCTCCTTGACCTGTCCATCTTCCCTGGACTGACCTATCCCCTCCCTACCTCCCCACCTACACTCTCTCCACCTATCTTCTTTACTCTCCATCTTCGATCCGCCTCCCCCTCTCTCCCTATTTATTCCAGTTCCCTCCCCCCATCCCCCTCTCTGATGAAGGGTCTCGGCCTGAAACGTCAGCTTTTGTGCTCCTGAGATGCTGCTTGGCCTGCTGTGTTCATCCAGCCTCACATTTTATTATCAGCAAATCTTTGTAGCTGGTCTTAGGAAGGTGAAATTTTACATTCCTTTTATTCAAATGATTTCCCCTATTGTGGATGAAGGAATGAATGGAATCATTATTTTCCTCCACATCAATTCTTTTTGACAAATTCAGTTACCTTGAAGAATGCCTCACAACTATTAAAGTGAGGTTATATCCTTTGGGAAGTTAGTACTTAATCAGTTAAATAGGGGTATTAAAGTCCCATTTACACAGCAGCGACTAATTCAGTTTTTGTATCGAGTTTGCAGCTGTTCCTCATTAAAATGCACTGTGTAAATGCCATAAGTTTGTTTACTCTTGCTGCATTAAAAGGGACACCTCATGCTACCAGTTTTAAAGCAGCTGCAAATCACAGTGATCTAAATCAGACTCAGAAAGAAACTAATGCATATTCCCTCACTAGTTCCCAGCCTCACGGGCGCAGCAGACTGTGCACTAGGCAGTAACCCTATATGGTTTCAGAGATTGTAGGAACTGCAGATGCTGGAGAATTCTGAAGAAGGGTCTAGGCCCGAAACATCAGCTTTCCTGCTCCTCTGATGCTGCTTGGCCTGCTGAGTTCATCCAGCTCTACACCTTGTTACCTCTTACCCTATATTGTTGTTGGTTGTGTTCTCGTTAAGAGTATATCTGTGAATAGGACAAACAACAGCTCCCAGCTGGACTGAAACATTTGAAACTAATTTTGTTGATGTGCGGAAACAGTAATTTTACCAAGAAGAATGAATTTGAAAGAAGTGTGCATCAGCTTGCAGGGTTTAGTTCAGGTAAGCAAGGACTGGGTTTAGGAGCTCCTGGTGCTAACTCTCGTCAGCGATTTAAATATACCCAGCCTTGTTTCTAAATTGAGGACTGAGTGTCATAAATATGGTTACTGGGTCACTTGAACTGCAACAACAACCTGTATTTGTATATCACCTTTAACACAGTGAAAGATCCCAAGGCACTTGAGAGTAGTGATCATCAGACAAAATTTGACAATGAGCTTCTTAAGCAGATATTGGGAGCAGATGTATTGGAGTATTTAAAACAGTATCTTAAAGGAGGGAGAAGGGCTTTGGGAGGGAATTCCTGAAGCTTAGGGCCCAGACAATCAAAACATGTGGCCGGAATGTACAATTCAGAGGCACACAAGAGTTCAGGATTGCAGGGACAAAACAATGTTGGAGAGTTGTGGAGCTGGAGGAGGTTACAGAGGTGGGGAGGATGAGGATATGGAAAGGTTAGAATCTTCAAATGGAGCCATTGCTGGACTGGGAGCCAATGTCGGTCAGTAAGCACAATGGGGAGTAACAGACCAATGTGAAACAATGCCATGTAGGTACCAAGAGTTTTCTATGCAATCTCAAATTTACTGAGGCCTACTGGTATTGTTGCTGCTCTGTTAATCCAGAGACATAGGCAATATTCTGGGGTCCTGTGTTCGAATCCCCCAATGGCAGGCAGTAAAATTTGAATTTTCAAACAAGATCTGAGATTAAGAGTTCAATGATGACCATGAACCCATTTCCAATTGTCAGGAAAACCCAACTGGTTCACTAATATCCTTTATTGAAGGAAACTGCCATCCTTACCTGGTCTGTGACTCCACACCCACCGCAATGTGGTTGATGCATAACTGTCCCCTGGGCAATTAGTGATGGGCAATAAATGCTGTCTGGCAAGATCGAGCGTTCTTACGTGCTGGGGCTTGGCCTCGGTGACGGCGATGTCAGGGATTGCTTTTGGCAGTCTCAGTGTGGAGGCAAAACCTGCGAAAAACCATGATTTTTTTTTAAGAAGAATGGGAGATGGGAGGCTAGGGAGGAGAGAAGGTGTCAGGCGCAAGAGCGGTAGGTTCAGCCGCAGATGAACCGAGATGGGAGTAGAATCGAGAGATTGTACGGAATCTTGATGTTTGTACAGCCCTTGGAAATCAGAAACAGAGACAAGAGTTGTTCATGCAGTACCTGCGACTAGATATAAGTCAATAAACTCATGTTTTAGATGAGATGGAATTCATTTTTAGTTGCTAAATGGAGATGTTTTTGAAAAAGAAAATGCATGTTGCCTGGAGCCTGAGGGAGGTAAAACCCCTAATCTTAGCTCGCGTGTTTGAAAAGAGTACCTGAGACTTGGTTCAAAGCAAACCTGTAAATGCAAAGACCGGCTGTGATTATATTTGATTGCATGTGAAAAAGTGTCATCGTTGCTTACGTCCCCGTTATCTCATCTTGGTAGCAAGTACATTTTTTTCACACCCACACACATGCTCCTTTTTCTCGCTCTGTATTTCGCTCTCTCTCTGCCTCTTCTGTGATGATCAATTAACAGGACGTCCGAAGGTGTGAGACTTGCCCCTGCCTTTCACCATTGGCCTGCCTGTGACACACACACTCTCTCTCTCTCTCTCTCCTGCTTGCCGGCAGCTCTGCTCCCAATGCATTACAATCGCGACATTCAGTTTTCACCTCTAGGCCACTTTCGTGCGTTGCAGGCAACAGATGCTGCTGGTAACTGAAGGATAGAATCACACTAATCCTTGGATTTTTCACACTGCTTTAATCCCATTAACACACCTGAAATAATAGTTCCTGGGGCAATACCCTCTTGCACCCCCCCCCCTCGCCTGTTGTGATTCGATCGGAGGTTGTAAATACTCCGCACTTTCTTGTTTTCTGAGCAGATCAAAGGAACCGGTGTCTTAAAACAACGCGCAAAAGCACGGATTCTCAGCTATTGTCAAAGTGGCAAACTTCTTTGGCAGCAAAGTGAGAATTGACTCAAGGACACGTTGTGCAGGAAAGGTTAAGTCACAGGATCGGTACAGCAGAGGAGTATTTCTCCCTCTCTATGATTCAATCATAGAATCCCTACAGCATGAAGACAGGCCGAAGGGTCCACATCGACTCTCGAAGCATCCCACCCAGACCCATCACCCTATAATGTACATGATCTCAGGATGCTGCTTGGCCTGCTGTGTTCATCCAGCTTCACACTTTATTATCTTGCACTCTCCAGCATCTGCAGCTCCCATTAACCCTATAGTGTACACGTTCCTGAACACTATGGGACAATTTCCCATGGCCAATCCAACCCAATCTGCACATGTTCGGACTGTGGGAGGAAACCGGAGCACCCGGAGGAAACCCACGCAGACGCGGGGAGAATGTGCAAACTCCACACAGACAGTCGCCCGAGGCTGGAATTGAACCCGGTCCCTGTCTCTCCCTCCCTACTCTATCCAGACGTCTCATGATTTTGAACACCTCCATGCGATCTCCCCTTAGCCTGAAAACCACAAAAGCTGGAGATCACAGCGAGTCACGCAGCATCCGTGGAGAGAGAGCAAGCTAATGTTTCGAGTCTCGATATGTTAGCTCGCTCTCTCTTCACGGATACTGTTATGATTTCCAGCATGTTTTGTTTTCAGTACAGATTCCAGCATTGCAGTAATTTGCTCCCCTTAGCCTTCTCTGCTCCCAACTTCTCCATTCTTTTCTCCTCTGAAATTCCTCATCCATTTTTGTAAATCTTTTCTGAACTTCCCCTCCAATCCCTTCACATGCATCCCGAAGAGCGGGGCGCAGCACTGGGGAAAATCCTCCGGCTGAGGCAAACTAATATCTTACGCAAGATTTTTTTAACCAAACGATCTCTATTAGTGAGGAAGGGTCCTGATTTACAGCATCCGCAGTTCTTTCGGTTTTGATCTCTGTTAGTGGTTAAATCTTTGTGAAGTAGCGCTCACAGTTCTGTGCGGGCTAGCAGTATATGAGCTCACACACAACTGAGAGAGTGCCAAGGCGATAGCTGGAACTGCCGATGCTGGAGTCTGAGATAACAAGGTGTGAAGCTGGATGAACACAGCAGGCCAAGCAGCATCAAAGGAGCAGGAAGGCTGACGTTTCGGGTCCAGACCCTTCTTCAGAAATACCAAGGCAGGCAAGCGGCAAATAAGGACCATGGTATCCTGAAGTTCATACACACACGGAGGTAGGCTGAAGACGTCAGTGAAGGAGGGTTCAGTGCGAGGAAGGGGAGTGAACTTGGGGTCAGGTGTACCGTGGAACCCCCTTCTCCCCGGCCCCAGCTCCCTTCTCCCTCACAACAGCCTGCCCCACATTTCTTCCAGACGACCCTTCACCCCCACCGCGACGGTAAAATAGCGATTGGAGGTGAGGGGTCGGATGAGGCACTTAAGCGACCGTTAATTGGCCGCCTCTGATCCAAAGGCGGGGCGTGGGGGATTGGAGGACCTTGGGACCTCCATCACGCACCCATCAAATTATTGAGACAGATTGAGAGAGGGTGGGACAGCAGTGGACAGACTACACACTGCATTCTCTTGCCCTACACCAACCCGCGCCCCAACCTTCAAACCCACTGACAGAGGGGCTTGCAACACCCATCCATATCTGGTAGTGTCCCTAACTCTGAGCCTGAAGATCTAGTATCAAATCCCAACTACCCCGGAGCTGTGCTCTGAACAGGTTAAAAAAAACCCTTCGCGGTTTTCTCTTCTCTATGTGCATAATATTGATTACAAACATTGTACTTGAAACAATGCTAAACACAAGGTAAGGTTGTAGTTAATAATCTTTAAAACAAAAGTCAATATTTACTCTGAAGTCTTTAGGAACCCAGAAACAGGTTGAAATGTTGAATCACTTGATCTGGATTCGCGTTCTGTGAATTATCCCTTAAAAGCTTTGTTTCATAAAAATCAATCAATGTCAAGTTTAAAGTTAACCATCAGCCACAAGTATGAGCCGTGCATTGCAAACATTCGACTTCAGCATCAGTGTGTGGAGCTGGTTCCTAGTTACGCTCCTGGAAAGCCTGTTTCAGATGGCAGTAAATTTTCAGCTACTTGTGTGCTCACCTGTCACAGATTCACTTATTCACACAGCATTGCCTGTACACCTTTCACTGACTGTGCGCGTACAGTTCGCTTACCTGCGGACTTAAAGGAAAAATGAAGAATGGAACTTACTTTCCGGAGTAAACGTGTGCTCTGCACTGCGCGTGTACTGCCGGTGGCCTACATGCCATGTCCACCGTTTGGGAAAATCATTGATCGCAACGTTCTTCAGGAACGCACCCCTTAGCAATGGCTCGACTTCACCATTTGTCCCTTCGCCCTAGACCTCCCCCAGCGAGCGGAAATACTTCCCGTCTGTCTTGAAAACTTTGACCAACTCCTTTCATTCCTGGAGGAATACAAGCCTAGTTCATGGAATCTCTCCTTGTAGTTTAATTGAGGTCCAGGTATCAGCCTGGTATATGTACTCCCTCGGAGATCAACACCTCCTTCCCAACAAGTAGAGCACAGAACTGCAAATGCAGAACTCCACGTTTTCAGCGAAATGATGGCTGTTATCATTTATGTGAATTCATAGTTACTGACAGTAAATACAGATCACTCTTCATGTAGCATTCAGTCAATAAAATGTTATCATTGCAATCCAAGTTACAGGCAATGCTCTTCCATTCATTGTAGTGGCCAGTAACGTATTTAATTCAGTGCAACAATCATTACAATTTGGAAATTGCCTCAGTGGTTGTAAAATGCTTTGGGATATCCTGGGATAGTGAAAGAGGCTATATAAATGCACATTTTTTTCTCAATATCATTGTAATATGATGCTACATTAATTTGTCCTTTGGGCTTTCATAGCTGCATCTGGCAATGTATATTGCTGCTATAATTATTTTTCTCAAAAAGAGGGAAGGGATTTATCCATTTATACGTAAGTAGTAATTAACAGCAGCAATTTAATAGCTTAAATTCAAAACATTAATCTGTATCCAGATTCACTTAACATTGATGAAATTCTTGTGCTTTGTTCTTGTATTTCGGTAACTTTGGATCTTGCCTTTTAACATATTACTTTGCTTTGTCAATGTGGAGGTTGTTTTCACAGGAAAATAAGGAAAATTCATTGAAGTCAAACAGTTGTTCCTTTTCTTCAAAATACAGACCATATAATTGAAGAGTGTAGACGTTAAGTAAATACTGTTTACTGTTCTTACCAGCAGCTTTCACCTACAATCAAGATAAGTAGCAAATAAATGTTTTGGGAAAGAAAGCATGATTTTTCACTACACCAATGGCTCCCACAGAAAGTGACAATTAATCAGGAGAATGAAAATGCCTTTTTGCTTTCAATGGTGGGAAGCCTCTCCACTCTTTTATGGATTCTGTGAGGTGGATGAATAAAAGATAGAAATAAAGAAGATAGGAACAGGAGCAGGCCATTCAATCCCTCAAACTCTGCCATTCACCATGATCATAGCTGATGATTGATCTCCTTCCCTATCCCTTGATCCCTTTAACTACAAGAGTTATATCTATCTTCTTCATGAAAACACATAATGTTTAATCTTCAATCACTTGCAATGGTATTGAATTCCATAGCCTCACCACTTTCTGGGTGAAGGAAGTTCTCACCTCAGATCTGAAAGGTTATTATCCTTAAACTATGATCACAGATTCTGCACGACCCCGCCATCAGGAACATCCTTCCTACATCAAACCTGCTGGAGTCCTAGGTTGGATACTGCCCAGTGGAATCAAATGTCATTGTTGTACAGCAATAATTTGACAATCACTGCTGCATTCGGTTTCCTTGTTCATTTTCAGGCTTAAGCCAGCAAAAGTAAAACAGAATTCTTGACCAATCTGGTTGCCCTATGAAGATACTGATAGTACATTTCCCGGAACTGATGACTCTCTGAGCTGATAGTATTCCCTGATGGCATGAAATGTTTTGAGCACTCATATCTGCTTCTCACCTTCACCTCCCTAAATCATTGACTGTACAGAATTTAACCCTCTTTGACTTTCCATCTGTTTCTCCTTCTTTAATCATCTTCTTAAAACTAACTTTGTAATAAAGTTTTCTTGTAACTTGTTCCAATGTTCCCTTCTTTGACAGGGTGTTAATTATTTCTTGATTTTGCTCTTTTGGGTGGAAAGGTTTGCTATTGTAAAGGGAGAATACCAATGTAAGTAGCAGATTGCAAATGCTAGAATATGGGTCCCATGAAAATGTAAGAGCAGTGATAGATTCCAGTTCCGGTGTGTGCATTGGAAGGCACAGATTTGCTATGTTTGTCCTTCTCCCAGTGGTTCAGATTGCAATGTAATGAGTTGCTTTTGAAGTAACTTTGACAAAACTCTGCAGTGTATCCTGTGTCTCACAAATGCTGCAGTGATCTTCAGTGGTCTGGATGGTGTCAGGCTTCCTGAACATGTTAGCTGTACCCCACACCAGATGGATGTGCTTTCTAAGACATTACTGCAATGACCTTTACAGATTGTGATTAACCTTAAAGGGTCGGGGAGTGGTGGTGGATCTTTTTTCACAGTGGATCTAAACTGTGCCCTGTCGTTGAAGACACAAGCCTGCTGTGATTGGTCAAAATACTGTCTTCATTTTTTAAAAAAATCTTGCGTAAGATGTGAGCACTGCTGACCAGACCAGCAGTTATTGCTCACTCCCAATTTCCCTTGGAAGCTGGTGGTGAATTCAGTTGAATTCTGTCCATGTGCTGTTACAGAGGGAGGTCCAGGATTCTGCCCCTGCAAATGTGAAGGAATGGTGCTCTATTTTCAAGTCAGGATTGTGAGTAGCTGTGGCTTTCCAATGTATCTGCTGCTCTTGTCCTTCTAGATTGTAATGATAATCAGTTTTAAATGTACTGTTGAAGGATGATTGGTGAGTTGCTGCAGTACATCTTGGAGATGGTGGTGGAGTGGTTTTGAGGTGGTAAATGGGCTGCTTTGTCCTGGACGGTGCTAACAATCTTGAGTGTTATTGGATTAACAATCATCTAAGCAAGTGAAAGACTTGATTCCTGACTCTGCTTCAAACCATTCTTTCTTCATTCTTTCAAGAGATGTGAACATCGCTAGCAACTCCAGCATTTGTTGCCCATTCCTAATTATCCTTGCACTGAATGGCTTTCTCTGCAGTTCAGAGGGCCGTTATCAGTCAATCACATTGCTGTAGGTGTGGAGTCACATGTAGGCCAGGCCAGGTAAGAATGGTAGATTACTTTTCCCTAAAGAGTAATAGTGAACCAGATGGGCTTTTACTATGATTGATGATAGTTTAACGGTCACATGACTGATTCTAACTTTCAATTCCATATTTATTAACTGAATGAATTTTCATTCCAACAGTTGCCCTGGTGGGATTGAAATGAGGACAGTGACATTACCACAATGCATTAACTCCCACTACCTTGTAAACATAGCATTTATCAAGAGGGTTTGGTTAAGTTGTTGTTGAACCACAGGATGTCGATAATGGGTTATACAGTGGTAATAATGCTATTGAGTGTTAAGGGATATGATTAGATTTTCTGATGATGGATATGGTCATTGACCAACAATTGTGTGGTGCACTTTTTATGGTTTTTCAGCCCAAGCCTGAATATTGCCCAGGTCTCAATGCGTTGGACTCATTCCTGTGCTATATTGTGCCACATGTTTATACTCCAGTGTACTTGCTTTTTATTTTGACTGCTTTGGACTTTTGAAACAGCCTTGGCCAATTAAAATATTTTGTCCATGGTTTTTGCCACCGCCATTTAACAATCGATTGGCAGGTTTTATAATTCTCTGTCTCTAAAAAGGACAACAGAATGTAAGACGTAAATCATGATTTCTATTGGGCTCATTTAATGTTTGTATTGTAATGTATGTATGTGACAAATGACCATGTTACAGTATATATAATGAATGTCAGGATCTTGTGTAATCATTTTCAGATTATCTCACTGTAAACCTGCAATAATTACACTACAAATGCCTTTGATGTTCTTCTATAAATATCACACTATTGTGAGTGACTGTGAGCTGCTAAGTTACTGTAGAAATTCAGTGAGTTCTTAACAGAACTCGATACTTCAAAACAGCATTCCAATTTCACTGCAGCTTCCAATGAGTTTCCTTTTCTCACTGTTCCTGACAACACAGAAATGTTCGAATCAACCAGTGATACAAGAGCTAAACATTAACAAGAAAATTGCTACTGACAGCAAAATGCAACTTTTCTTTATGCCCCCTCCAGATGTAGGGCTTTGGCTGAAAATCGCAATATTTATACCATTAGTTATATAAACTAAAGGTACAATGTGAATTACAAGTAGTAACACTGACAGAAAGGGGAGTCATTGTTCAATCCTGGGTTTCAGACGACACTCATAAATGAGTTGAGCTTCACTCTTATTGCTTCATTGGTGTCTGCTGTATCACACAATAGCTTTCATTTTATATCTTGCCAATCATTATTATGAATAATATAAAAAATGCGATGAACTTAACAATAAACACCTCAAACATCTGTTTCTATCCTTGATTGTAATTTTCAATGTTTTTTGAAAATTTTCCTTCAGAGTCCCACTCTCTGCAAGTTTGGTGATGTATTTAATATAAGTTTGCATCTGAGTCTGCAAATCTTCACATTTGATGATACATAACATATTTTGTTGAAACATAAGCTGTACTGAAATGTTACTGCAATGAACACTTTTATTCCTAACCCTATCATACCTTAATCAAAGATTAATATTTCACGTGTTAGAGGTTGAAGTTGAAATAAGATTTTTTGACTATCTATTTCTTTGGTTGTAGTTACATGAATTTGTTTTCTAAAATGAAAGATAAAAGTTTAATGGATTCAATTTTCTTCCAAAAGCAAGCATAAAATCTATTCAAAGATTCTAAGATTTCTTTAAATGCTGCAAGGTTAGAATTTTACTGTAATTATTTTTATTTTCACCTTATAACCAGGGAAATTAGTCTTTAATCATCAAACAAGACAATACAAAGTAATCCAAAATGTGTTTTGAGAACAGATTTTAATGCTGTATAGTATAAAGATGACCAAGCTTGGCATGGATTTCATTTTGACTTTTACAAGACTTGTTTTAAACATAACATCTTGTTAGTATTTTGCTCAGCAATTGCTTCATAGTCCAGACCTCCAGTCCAAAGAAAATATTCCAACAGTTTACGAAAGCCTAAATTCTTCTTATAAAGTAGAAAAGTGCGCTTTTCAACATTGAACATTGTGAGTTTTCATACTTATAAATGTCAGGGACAGCTGTAATACATGTTGGTTGATTGACAGCACAATTCCAGGAATGAAGTACACATTTTCAGCTTTTAATTGTTTGTGTTTATCTACCTTATTATCTTTTGACGTGCATTTGAAATGTTTTATGCAAGTAAGTTTGAGTGCAGAAATATTTGTAAATATGTATTCATGTTTACAAATGATTTGGATGACCTCAACTTGAATATGTTAACTTAAAACATTTAATGCTGGGATTCAATTAATTTGTGACAGTTTTAATTATTTTATTGAGTAAGAGAAAAATGAATATATTTGAGAGTAACATTCAACACGCGAATGTTGTATGCGTAAATTAATGTACTTTACTATATAAATATATTTGTACAACTGTTGATTGTGAAAAATTAGAATCTTTTCACTATTCTGAAATGAATCATTTTAACAAGATACAAATAACCAGACACCTAAAAGATTAAGTATATAATAACTCATGTGCATGCATTTGAAAACATCGGGCGTGTTTATACCGTGCAAATTCACACTTTGGTATAAATTCTTCTAAGTCTCTTTATTACTAACCCTAAAGGAGTTAAGTATCACTATCACTTTGGAGACACGAGCATATAATCTATTAAACATTCAACAGCCCAGTTACACTCCCAGGTTCTCGTTTTTCTTTCAGTGTAGATGTTGGAAGAGCTAAACAAAAACTTCTAAACAATTTATATTTCGGCGACTGGTTTAGATTTATTGTTAGAGATCACACAGGGTTCTAAACAAAAATCTTTACGATTATAATGCACAATGCAGAGCAAATAAACAGCGAAGGAGTTTCGCCGATTAGCGTATACTCGATTACCATTTGCACAGGATTTTACACTAACAGGTCCGTTTGGGGGAAAAAAACTGACGCTAGGAGCTTTTAACAAATGTTAAAAAGGGGTTGGGTGATTAGGTTACCTCACCGCAATAAATACCATTCCCGAGTACATGCAAAAGACAACTGTTCCACAAGAGAGACCCGTTTTTTTAAAAACAAAATCACTAATGTTGCATATGGTTTGGATGCGACGTTCAAACTTCTGTGGAAACGTCTCAGTGTGAGGCAGGGAGACAGCCGCCTGCACGTGAACAGCATGGATCGGGAGAAAAGTCTGAGAGAATACGATGCCTCCTGCAGAACTTGTTACTCACCCTTTGCAACTTGTACCCAAGGAGCCCCTTAGGACGAGTTTAACAAATATCCCACTGAAACAGATCGGCGGGCCGTGGCAAATCCCTGAAATAAATGCGAAATAAATGTTGCAGCTGCATATATAACGTCCGGCCATCGAAAAGCTCGCAAATACTTTTCGAAAAATGACATAACTTGGAAGAATTTTTAAATAAGTGCATGCCTTACAGAACCGAAACCGCGACCACGTAAATTAAACACGAGAGAGCGTGGAAGTAAAATGAACCAGTTTTACATTTGCCCTTTTATGAGAGGAGAGACTGGGAAAGTGGAAATAGAGAGTTAATTGTGAATATAACTGATTGACCTCAAATATCCCAAAGTATTTGTAAGGCAAAAGTATACGAGAAAGTGTTGGCAAACTACGGTGCTGTGCGAATTTCTTCCAGCAATTCAAACTCTGGTACTTTTAAATTAGCATCAATCACGGAAATATTGCTTAATTTAGACTCCCAATTATTCTTTGATCTACAATGCTTCAGAAATGCGTCAATTAATTAATTTAAAAGATTACAGATTAAAGCACCATTTACAATGAATCTCTGGCAGCGACACCTGTACAAAAACATGAAAAGTTTCGTAAACTCGCTAAAAGAACAGCAAGACGGGGTCCCGCGGATAACGAACGCCTTATTATATAGGGCCCAATATTTATAGTGACTGTTGAAACGTAATGATGACAGTTACTCTAAAATTTATGTAGGATAGATTATGTCTGATTGAGACCCTAATATATACTTCCAATTCAAGGACTGGACATTCTCTAAATTATGCATTTATAACAGCCAATGAATCGTAATATAGTTCATATGTGAAGACGAGGGATTTCCACTTAAATTACAAGAGGAAAGCATTGTTTTGATGTCGCTTTTGTTTAGTTTCTGCCGTTTGTACAATTTGACTTTCCAAACGCCACTGCCTCGATTCAAGTGTATATTTTCCATCTTAAAAATTGTACAGACCGTCTCTCATTGTGACATCGGTGATAACGGTCGACCTGTTTCTGCCCAAGTTTTAATATGTTGTCCGAAACGGCTGTTCCTACAGCCGCATATCTTGTGACTTTATACAGAGCGCCGGGGAGATTTACAGAGGGACCGTGTGACAGTTGCAGGGACACGGCCTATTCCTGTGAATTAACATGATCGCCCCCTCCCTTAACTCAGTCAGCAGTTGACGTGGGTTGCAAGTGGGGAACAGAATGTACGATTCGGTCATTTATGTTTTAATTGCAAAAAGTTCCATGCGTCGCGTGAGATTCTGTAAATACAAGATCTCTGTGTTTAACCCCAGATATTCAGTAAACTTTTCTTTTTAAAAAAATAAACTTGAGAAAGACGCTAAATTAAGCGTAACAATCCTAAATCGCCACCCCTCACCGTTTTGCTTATGCTGTAAAATATTTGCGTTAGTCGGGGTTTGCTGTTGCTGCGCCGATGGCCTGTAGACGGCGCCAGTGAGAAGGCACATTGAGACTGGCGTAAATCCCCAGTCAGTCCTCCCTGACCGTTTCTGAACAGGTCATTCTATAGAAATTCCCGCGGGTTCAAGTCCTTCTGGCGACATTCCCTCAAGCTTAAACTGGTCGTTCCATGGTACTTAACAAGCCCCGCTCAGTTTAATTCGTTGTGTTCGCAAGTTACTCACGGTTAATGAGGGAGGGTAAAATAACTGGGGGAGGTCGGGGCGGAGAAGTTGTCTGATGCGTTTCGTAAAAGGAGCTTTTTAAAAGAGAGAGAGAGAAAAAAATCAGCAATGCTCCCACAGTGAGACACAACAAGCGCATTGGGCTTTGCAAAATATTAACGTGTTACAGGGTAAAATATTGTTCTGCAGAGACTGTGATGACTTTTAATACGTTCAGCGTGTGCCACATTCTACAGAGATCTCTCAGTGCTGAAAATATTGCTTCATTAACTATCTTGCTCAGACAATCTCCCCTCACGTCTTGCGTTGCTTTTTAGCTTGTCTCCGTCCATTTACGTTTACTTCGAAATGAAGCAGGGAATTTCAATAACAAAAGTTCTCGCTGTGCTCACGGACGTATTATAAATATCATTCACGCCTCAATGTCACTTAATTACGTTCACAACTTTGCGAGGATAAATTCACCCAGGGCTAGCTAGCGCCTCGCAGCCAAAGGGGAGCTCAAACCGGATCCAAATGTAAACTGGCGTTTTCTTTTCTCTTATTATATAGTGGCCTTTCTCTCCCCTTTTGCTTTGATTCCTTGATTACGGAGTCTCGATTTATTTTATTGTTCTGAAACAAAAGCGTTTGGATTAATTTCCCTGTCTCTTCTCTCCCCCCTCGATGCTCACTGTGCAGGGAATCTATCTCGCTGCCGAGTTGCTGGAAGTATTTTTTGGCTAGGAGTGTGGAATTGTGCTAGCGCCTTGTTACCCAGGACGACCTCTGGATGACACAGGGAGTGGACAAGGCAGCCCACTGTTTCATAGAGGCATTTCACCTCTCCCCTACCCCCCACTCAATTCCCCCCCCCCCCCCGAACCCATCAATAAACATCTAGAGCACTCACTCGTCTCTCGAAAAAGCAACTCGCAAATAGACAAATAACGAGGGAAGGATCTTGCAAACAGCTCTCACATCCAAAACAAAATAGACTGTGGTGGGTTTGTGCCGTCATTTCGCGAGGCGTGTGATTGTCAATTTATTTAGAAGAGCATTTACGGTGAATCTAACTTTGTGGCGATGATTTTTTGATGGCTACGAGGGAGGGTACAATTAGGTCAGTGTTTTAAACTGATCAGGAAGAAAGCGATCCTTTATGGATTTGTACTTTGGCCATATATGTTAAAAAAAGGGTGAAATGTTTAAGAATTGGCCGATTATTCCTGAACTAATGACTTTGATCATCTTTACTCCTTCTGTAGCTGTCTCCCCCTTTCCTCCTAATGGTCAGATTCCTGCCACCCCCATCCCTCCCCAGCTCCCTTTTCCTGGATAGTCAGCAACAGCCTCAGATTGCAGATTGACCCCAGGGTGGAGAGAACCTGTGGTGGTACATCAAAGAGCAGAAGAACGGTGGGACGGAGAAGCGAGTGGACATCTGCCCTACTGTTCATTGCTCGGAGTCAAGGATGACTCCCCCAACCCCCAACCCCATTGCAGTTCGCCGTGTGGGGAGACAGGCAGCACACTGCATCTTAAAACAACAACTCAACCAACTCCCAGTATCCCGAAGATACAATTAGACAAGGAGAATAAAAACTCCTAATACTCAACTGTCCGCCTGTTTGGAACTCCAAACACCAAATGAAAACTCAGCATTTGGCGATGATTTTTATTTAGCACAGGCGATTCATAATTAAATTCCCAAACTGCCCATTCCCGAATTCATAGTTCTTCTTTTTCATCGCCTGGGTGATGACTTCCACCAAAGATCTTTTTGTTTTAGATTGTATGTGTTCTGAAGAGAAAGCGATTTTAAGAAAATAAAACGCTGTTTGCTATTCTACATTTAGGTCAACAAAAACAAGTTAAGTTTTAACGACCTAAACATACACAAACATAAAATACAAACATGTGCAAATAGGCAGTGATAGAATTGATAACGATACGACTATCTGCTAAATGCTGAAGACACGTTACGAATGGACATTAAAGACAAATTAAATATTGTACACATCTTAACTGAAGTCTCCGTGTTCAGAAGCTATGCTAGATCGGAAAGAGGTGCATTTAAACGTGCTCCTTAATTTCCTCTACTTTTCAGTTGTGGTTTAATTGGCTGGCCTCTGTTCCCGTGGTTGCAATTGTATAAATGGAGGAGTATTTTGAACAATGTGCACTCCGCGTTTCCAGCTCTCGGCGGCTTCTCTCCAAGTTACAGTTCGATTTTGACGATTAAAAAGACAGGAATGATTCTCCAATTAAAAGTTTGTGGACTGGTCTGGCAGATAATGTATAACAGAGATGGGACTTTGAAAATGACTTGAGTTAAAATTTTAGTCGCAGAATCTTTTATTTCGCCTTTTTAATAGGCTTCTCCTTTAATAAGAGCAGGTTTTTGTTTCGCCTACTCGGTCGGAGCAGATCGGAGCCCGTTCTGCTCCTCAAGTTCTGATCTTAATGACTGTTTACTGACTCTAAAAGCAAACGGTGTCCAAATGAGGCTTGGCTAAACAAAATCATATCGTTTAAATTTGGCCTGTAAAATTGGATATATACCAATATCTGGAGGAAGTGTTAGGAGACTGGTCACCATTCGAATGAGATTTGTAAATTTAAAATACAACGTTTTGAAATTTTTCATTCGCATTCAATTACTTTAAGTCTCCTTAAGAACCGCAAGAAAATAAAACAGTTTCTTACCTGAAACACTGGATTTTTAATGTGTGTATATATATACCTGTGGGTGCCCAGCTTGAGATCTGAAATCATTTTCCGATGTCTGAGAGGGTGTCCGTCGGAGCTGTGTCGTTGGCAGGAATCAGATTTTGATTCTGTGATTTTAGTTTTTAAAACAAATAGTGTCTTTTTCTGATTTTCTAACTCAAAAGTAGCCACGGCTAGATGTTTCAATGTCCCAGAGCGGATTGTTTACGGGCGAAACATTTAGAAGCTGAAAACAGAAAGGGAAATTAACCCTTGCAACTTGAAGCGAGGACTCTGGGTCTGATAAAGATATGTTATTGTATTTATGAGCGGGGTTTCCCCTCCTCCCTCCCAAAATAAGCAGCTTTTTGGACAAAGTCTAAAAGACATTTTAAGAAATTCAACGTGTAACACTTTCAAAGAACAATGAGAAGCCCTTTTTTAACATTAAGTTATTCTCATGGATTTAGTGAGGGGTCGGGGGAGGGATTTTACTCTGAAGACCCTGAGAGGGTTATTTTTTTTGGACAGTGTGAACCTGGTGGCACTCACTCACTGCTCCACTGTGGATCCACCTCCCCATGCATCAGGCTGAGCCAATCCGCTCGGAGAGCCGTGCAGCCTGCTCTAATTGATCACCTGGGCAGCCAATCAGAGCGGGGACTTCCCACGGCACGTTCTGATTGGGCGCTGGTTCCAGGTCCAGAGCCCACAGAGCTCCGGGCTGTCCCATTTTCCCGAGAAAACAGGGGAGCGGGAGAGTGAAAAACAATAAGCGACCACAACTTTATACAGCTTGGGGGTTCACCTTTTATAAAAAGTAACAGCTAACAACAGCAGGGCATGTGTTAAATTGTGAAATTCACTTTGACTTCCAGGAGTAATAATTCCTAATGGGAAGTGACAAAAGCGAGAAACGTGAACTAAGATCACAGATTTGAGCAAGTGAATTGAAGATGTTATTCTTTACAAAAATCTCAAGTCATCCCCATCATTGATCGAATGAGAATTCTGCAAAAATAAACCAGGGCGAATATTATAAGGTGTGGACAGTAAACAAAGTGTGATTACCGGGAGAATCTGGACAAACGTGAATGACAAAGGTGGAATTTGAAGTGAACTTAGTCTGGCCACATTCATTCAGCAAACACCACTGAATATAACATTTCATTCCTCGGCGTGGTTTAACTACACAAGGGTCCAGGCAGCAATCTCAGCCTGCACCCGCCGCTGGGAGAGATATTACCGCACGAAATGACAAAGTCAATGTTTTGGAATGTTTTTTTTCAAGCTGAGGAAGTTGCAAAAGGGACAGAGAGAGTGGAGAGAATGATAAGGAGTCACAATAATGACAAAGCAGCTTTGTCCCGGGCAGTCTGAAGAGTTCACCACAAAGTGTGCGCGCAATTGATACATTGTCTTCAATTGTCAACACAGAATCTAAGCCCGGCATTTGGAGGGGGCTGTTGTTGTGGGGTGGATTGTGAATGTAAAATGTGCAGCTTCTGGGCTTTGCGTGTTTGCGAGCCGTACCTGCCTCCTGTTAAGCTTTACATTTGCTGGAGCTGGCATCTCCCCCCCCTCTCCCTGTGCCTGTGCCACCCCTCCTGTGCGAGAGAGATGAGGTAGTCCAGTGCGCCTTGTGTAAGACGCGACCTGTTATGGCCACCACTGCTTCCGGGTTCTAGCATTCTCTCCCAAATCCACCTCTGCCCTTGCAACACGGGGGCAGCAGCAGCGGCGCCGGGCCCTTTTAAACAGCTCCAAACTCCGGAGAGAGTGAGATTGGTCTTCCCCACCCCACCAACCACCATCCAACAACCACCTCCACCACCCCCCTCTCCCTGGCCCCCCCTCCCCCCTCCCCACCTCCCTCCAGCTCCCCCCAGCCCCAGCACCGGTCTCTCCCAGGCGCTGGTGCTGCTTCATTTACACACGAGTAGAGGCGATCGAGAGAGCTGGAGCTCCTGCGGGGGAGATCTTGCTGCCGTTACCAAGGGTGCCCTCCATCTCCCCTCCCCAAATCCCATTCCACTTACTCCCCCCCCCCCCACAACCAACATCCGCCCCCCCTCCCCGCCCCACATACACCCAGTGGAAGTGCACGGCGGATAATTCATTCACAACCTTGACAGCGTTGGTGTGATTGACAGCTGGAGTGGCAGACAGCCATGAGGCTCAGCAGTTCGGTTTGAGGGGTGCTTTCTCTCTCTCTCTCTCTCTGGCTTGGAGGGTGGGGGGGGGCGTGGAGGGGGGGCGGTGTGTGTGTTGGGGGTGGCGGGCGACTTGGGGAGTGTGTGCTGGGGGGGGGGCTGGGGGGGAGGGAACGAGATATCCCTCTATCCTCCCAGGTGTTGCACTGGCTACGAGTAATATTTCCACATCGCTTCTTTCTCGGTTTGCAAGCCAGAAGATCAGCAGTATCTTTCCGGGAGGTGCATCCAAGTTAACCTGAAGACTTTTGTGGGGAGGGGGGGTGGGTGGGGAGGGAGGGGGGGAGTGTGTGTGTGTGTGTGTGAGAGAGAGAGAGAGAGAGAGAGACAGAGAGAGAGAGACTCACAGCGAAAGAGAGAGCTGGTCATCTGCATAAGGCACTTTGAGGGATCTTGATCTGGCTTTGGACTGTGTGTTTTTGCGTGGCACTGGCCTTTTCCAGACTCGAACAGAAGCTGCTACAGAGAGACCGAGGCCGATGGCGCAAAGGGTGAGTACTTTTTGAACTGGTCTGTCTTCTGGTACGAGTGCTAAACGCGACGCTTTTGTAGACAGCGCGGTACTTTCAGGTGCCTGTGAAAACTTTTTTCTTAAATTTTGTGTTTGTGCGGTTATATTTTCTCTCGCCTGTGTTCTGTCAGGAACTTTGTCGAATTGCAAATGTGCGCTTTGTGCCTGTAACTTTGTTGACGCACGGATTTCTTCCCCGTTTGCTTCATGGTGCTCTCTCTGTCTCTCTCTTTTTTGTGTGTGTTGGGCAGTATGACGAAATCTCACATTACGGGGGTATGGACGGAGTCGGAATGCCGACAACAATGTACGGTGACCCTCACGCCCCCAGGTCTCTCCAACCTGTACACCATCTAAACCACGGGCCATCGTTACACAGCCACCAATATCCGCACACTAACCACGCTAATACCATGCCCCCGAACATGGGCTCCTCGGTAAACGATGCATTGAAGAGAGATAAGGACTCGATTTACGGGTATGTTTTGACCATGAGTTGCTCAACGATATTCTGTGATCTGCGGCAGGGACGGTACACGTGACACGTTAGTTTTTTCATTGAAATTCTCAAACAAAATGACAAACACACGGAAACAGTAAAGCACCAAAGTTTCGCCTCGGCTTGTGATTGAAATTGACATTCTGTGGAAGCGGTCTTGGAGCGAGTTACATTTCATTCGCTATTGTAAATAACATGAGAACTCGGGAGCGCACGCATGATGTTGCCGGATGTTTTTTAATAAATATTATTTTCTAAAAAAAAAGAAAAATTGCCGTCCAAAATGGCTGCTTAAAAGGTTATTTCAGGGCCATTTCGCTCTTAAATTCTGGCTTGCTCGGTCGGGAGAGAGGATTGTTGAGATTTCATGTCGTTAGAAGCGACCGCGATGTTTTACCAGTGAGTACAGTACGTTTACGACCAGTAATTTATGTAGAGCCCGCAGTCAACAAGTAGATTTTAAAGAAGTTCAAACTGTAGCGGCTGTATCAATCAAAAGAGAATCTCCCTTTCGTTTGTGTGTGTGTGTGTGTTTTTGACATTCGCTCCTTTCTTGCAGACATCCGCTGTTCCCACTTCTAGCACTGATTTTTGAGAAATGTGAATTAGCAACTTGTACTCCTCGTGAACCGGGGGTAGCTGGTGGTGATGTCTGTTCGTCTGAATCTTTCAATGAAGACATTGCAGTTTTCGCAAAGCAGGTCAGAAATCACGTCATCGCCACCTTCAATCTTAAAAAACCTTGGTTTTAATTTTGAAAGTTGCAATAGTTTCAGTGACCGGACTCGGGTTTTCCTTGGTCTGCAGCAGAGTTTAGCACAAATTAACACAGAGCGCTTGTTGTGCCGATAAACCGAATTGAAAATGTTAATAGCAGCAAAATTGAAATGGTATCAAAATGTTTTTCAACGAATTGGGGTAATTGTATAAAGCGATCACAATCGGAGCATTTTATTTATGGATCACGTTGGTGCTACCAGTGAAAACGCAGTCAGTTTAATTGTGGATTTTTTTAATTTTTAACTTGTTTGAAAGAAGTTGTCATTGCCTTATAAAGTGTTCCTTTTGAAATTAAGTAATGTGCTATCTGTTGGGCTAATACTGAGGAGAGAGTTTCCTTGTCGCTAATGTGTGATGTTAAAGCAGATTTTTGGAAGTTTGCGAATCAAGTTGGATGTATCGACTGTGAAGAGCGGGAGCGGGGGGAGAAGTGACCATTTGTATTTCTCTTTTCACTCTAGGTCCGAGCAGAAAAACCTCTATTTTCCTCCAATCCTGAGCTGGATAATTTGGTAAGCCTGACCGCCTGTTCAGTAGAGGGAAGGCGCTGTAGAGAAACTCGTAAAAGCGTTTCCACTGAACCAAAGCAAATATATATTTATTGTGGCAAATTGTCAGGACTTCTTGGGAGATGGGTCGGCATCTACTGTCAGTTTAGCGTAGCCGCATATTTGGGGGAAAGCAATGAGAGAGAGAGAAAGGAGAGAAAAAAAAAACGATCGTTACAATCCGTTGCAAATCTGCGTTTTTTTTTGATTTTCTGATAGCAGTGACTGTCAGGAGCGATAACCATCACAATTCAGTTCCTGTATGGCTGTCACTCCAGTGAAGACGATGCGTGATTCTTATATTATATATTTCATTTAATTTTCGCTTTTTGGCCTGGGCAGTGAAATTTTGGGTCGTGGCGGCGGTGCGTTAAGGTTCGGAGTTCTGTTCTGTGTCCCAAGTTGCCTGGGGTGAACGGAGAGGGACGAGGGAAGGAAGATACAAGGGTTGGTGGGTGTGTGTGGGGAGGGGAGTGCGGGTTCTGGTGGCTGGGAGTAATCCGGCCCTAATGAATTTAAGGAGGCGCTCTAATTTTTAAAAAAATGCTAGGTCTTTTTGACTCCCTTCCCCTCGCCACCCCCTCCTCCACAACTGATTTCTTTCTACTTCTCTTTTAATATAAACGGTTGGAAAGAAGTTTACAGCATTTCTAGGCGGTCTCAAAGAAAGGGAAGTGTTTGCGTGCATTTGTCGGCCGAGTTCCATGCCTGTGCGGTTCACGTAGACTTGGCCTTGCTCTCAGTAGGCTGGAGAGAGCTGGGGGTGGGGGAGTGGGGCACGAGGAACGGTATGGGGGGGGGGAGGTTGGCGTGGGTTTAGGAGCAAACAGGAACGATTTTTGCCTATTTTTGCAGTCCCCCCAACTTCCAGCGCGCCTCCCACCTCTCTCCCAGACACACACCCGTACACATGTAAGAAATGCTAAAGATGCTGCCTTCGGGACTATTTGTAAAAAATGGGGAGCAGGCCCCCTCCCCCAGGCCCGTGCGTTTCCGGCTGCTAAGAGATGTTTACCTGTTTCCTTTCAGATGATTCAAGCCATACAAGTGTTAAGATTTCACCTTTTGGAGTTAGAGAAGGTAACTACCTCCTGTTCTGGTCCGTGGATGGTATTAGACGTTCGTACTCGGTGCGACCAGGATTTGCAATTACTGTCAAAGCCAATCCTGCCTCACATTTCTCTTGCTCTTTCATTACAATTCATTCCACTAAAACCCCTGACCACAAACGCCCCGCCGTTTTGTTCATTTTAATCTCGCTGTGGGATTTAATTTTGATCAGCTCCATTTTTAAAACAAAAACATAAATCCTCTTTCTCGCCCCCCCGCACCCTTCCCCCCATCGAGCCCACACGTTATAAATGATCTAAAATGTCAACAATCTGCCGAATCTGACTCTTTAGACGGGAAATCATAATATTTTGTCCTGGTAGTCTGCGAGGAATATTTTAATCAAATCTAAAAGACAAGTCGAGCTAGTATTTCTGAGGGGGGGGGGGTGGTGGTGGGGTGTGAAAGGAAGTGTGAGCATTTTAGTTTACCATGCCTGGAATCTCCCAAGACATATTTACTTGTTGAAGATCTGAGCAGTGTTTATCTGTGTCTCACTCGAATCCTACATATCCCCCTTTTTTCTCGGAATTGTTCAGAGTTTGTAATGAAATAACGAGACGAAATTAAACTGTTTACCTTAAATGTCATTCATGCGGGTCGGACATCTAATGGGCACAGCCCCGGGAGCAGGCAAATTTAACACGGGTGTTGAATGCGTTGTAGCTGTGAATCATCTTGTCACTGTCAATTTTGTACCGATATCTCTATTTTGTTGGTTATTCCAAATTCTTGATGCGTGTGTCTCTGGGGGGGGACATTCACAAGTGCTTCCAACTATTGGGAACCTCGCGTCACGCAGACCTGAGCTGGACTTGTCGCTTCTGCTTGAGTGTTATAATTTATTTTTTGCTTTTGAAAAAAATGTATTTTTTAGCGTATTGTACTTCATTATTTTCTCATCGTCGTCCAACTGTAGGTGCACGAATTATGTGACAATTTTTGCCACCGGTACATCAGCTGCTTGAAAGGAAAAATGCCCATTGACCTAGTTATTGATGAGAGAGAAGGCGGTTCCAAATCGGACAACGAGGAGATCACCAGGTCGTCGTCGGTTAATATCACAGATCAGGTACGGACAGAGTTCAGCAGTGCTTGGGGGAGCACGGAATACCTACTGTAGCTGTGTGCCTGCTGGTTATTCGCATATTGTCAAGAGCGCTTTGAATCTCAGTCAGAAAGAATATGACATTATGTATTGTTGCTTACAGAATGTATGGTAGTTTTTCTGTCGTGTGTATGTTCGTATGTGCGTGTTTGTGCGTGTGTCTGTCTGTGTGTGTGTCTGTGTGTGTCTGTGTGTGTGTCTGTGTGTGTGTGTGTGTGTGTGTGTGTGTGTGTGTGTGTGTGTGGACTGATGGTTGTAATGTTGACCCAGTTTATTTTTCTCACACCTTCTCGTGCTCGTTTTATATCTTGTTTCCTTCAGGACATTGCTGTAGACGAGGCTTCATTTTTAACAAACTAAATAATACAAGTGGTTGCCGCTGCTAAATGGTATTTGAGACGGTGGTGTTTGTAATATAAGGGTGTCCAGAGAGAGACAGAGAAAGGGTTGAATTTTGCCTTTCGCTTGGTTAAGACTGAAGCTAGCAACTCTGGTCGCTGTGGGGCCGATTCTGTCTGAACTTCGGCAGATAAAGCATTTTTCTCAGTTCCGCGTCTATCTCGCTGAACACTTTTAACTGAAAAACGAGGTGGAATTTGGCAATTGGTAATTTTCTTTTTGGATTTGCATTTTGTTAAATGAAGTGTAGACTCCTGGGGGTGGGGTGAGTGAGTTGTTCTCAGACTCTATCTGTAGCAGCGGCTCGGTTTAAAGATGAAGAAGGGAGGGCGGGAACGTGTCGCGCCGACGGCCGGCCAGAGCGCACTCGATTCGGGCAGACGCTGCAGAAAGGAGCCGGCGCCTTGGGAACGTGGTACTAGCTCCGTCCCGCCGCTTTGAGATTTGGGGAGGGTTTTGTTTTGGAGGAAAGGCAGTTGCTGAGGGTGTGAGGGGAGTGGGAGAATGGAGCGATCCTAGTGATCACAGGGAATCCCTGACATTTACTGCTCCCCCTTGGTGAACGGGACGAGAAACAGCGAGAGAGGAAGCTGGTTTCGCTGACCGCTCATTCTCGTTTGATTGCGGTCCCACACGGAGACAGTACCCTCTCGCCAGCATTTTTAAGCACAAACCCCTCTCCCCCATCCACCACCCCCCCCCCTCCGCCGCTCCCACATCGTGATATTTAGAAATACATTTACTCCTCTCACCCCAAGAACAACATGAGAGGGTCACAACATTTTTAAAAGCAACGGGTAAATTAGCAAGACGTGCAGAACCCATGGGGATTCCCAGCTCTCAAAATCTGATAAATCTGTTTTCTCTCTATCTCTGTGCTTGTCGTTTTAAAAAAGATCATGCAGATAAACTCCTCGATGTTCAGACTCTGAATAAGAATCTCATTCGCACACGTTTCCAAATTAAACCGGTTAAAATGCTGCACAGACGCAGGGCATTTGCGGGAAAAAGGGGATAGTTGTAGAGATAGCAGGAACTGCAGATGCTGGAAAATCTGTTGTAGATACCTAGGAGTGACAGAGCGCTGTCTGAGGAATTACATCGTAAGGTTATTGACAGGACTAGCACCTTATTTTTAATCGAGTGTGGAAACTTGTGGGGCAGCTGTAGTGGGAGAAACTGACCGCTTCAAGTGGGTATGGAGGGACTACCTGGAAAATACATCAGTTTCCTCACATTCCCCGAATCACAAGGAGATGGACAATATTCCTAAACGAGTGATTTCAGATCCAGTGTGGTTACTTGTGCATTATGTTCCACGGATTTGCGGGATTTTCTTTTGAAAAGGTGGTTCAAATTTTCCACCGAATTCCAAGTCTGAAGGAGCGTTTCATTCCCATGTTCAAATTAAAACTGGTTAAAATCCTGTACAGTGTATTTGCACACAGAATGTTATAGCCACGTACTGCTTGGGGGAACAGTAATTAACCCTCTAGTTTTAACCTAAGCGAGGATTCCTGCCCTTCCTACTCAGTGAACACTTCCTCAGGTTTTTGCTCTCGCTGTCCGCCAAAAGCAGAAATCAGGCTTATTTATATTTTGTGGCTTCGATTTCACGAATATTTGTGAAGAAAAGTTTACACAAAAAATACTGCTTACTTCGAGAGAGAAAAAAAACGTACTCTTCTCCGATCTTGTCTGTTTAAAACAAAACCCTATCGCTCTCTCCTTTCCATTAGGTTCTGATTGGTGATATTAGCGCTGTAGTTTCGCTAGATTATTCCATCTTCGATGTATTTCTAATATCTACCCTCTGGCAAAAATATAATCAAATGAACTGAACTGAAAACATCTTACAGCAATGTCAGAAGAAAAAGGAAATGTAATTTGTTTGAAGCCTACACATTTTTACTCCTGTGCTTGGCTGTGGCACCCAGTTATTGTCGCAGTTTGGGGTTTGCTCTGTAACCTTGTTCAGGCTGGGATTTCTTGGGGGATTGGGAGGCGGGGGTGGTGGTGAGGGAGAGGAGGTTGGTGTTGTTATAGACTCCGGACTCATCCCTTCCTCCAAAGTCTAACACAATCTGCGGCCACTCCACAATGGGGTTGACCCAGTTTCAGGCCTCAACACTGAACATTTAGCAAAAAAACACTTGGCTCGTTAAGAATTGTCTGGAAAGAGTAGTTGGAAAAAGCAGAGAGAGCTCTGCCTGAGGCCAGCGTTGGTGTAGAAGCGGTACCGTCCCTGGACGGGGCGTGAGGACTCAGTTGCTGAGCTCCTGTTGCAATTACTCCTGTCCAGGATGGAAAGCGGACTGCCTGCTGGCCAGATTTTCATTCCTCTTTCCCAAACGATGCCACTGAGCGAGGAGACGCTTTGAAGAACGCTCTCCATAGTTTTGTTCCCTCTCTCAGGTATTGACCGGCAGCTCTGTTCATCATTCGCTGTTTTCTACGTTGTAGAGACGGCTAGAAACCAGCTGACATTGCACTCCCACACACCGCTGCGCCTTGCCCACAGAGTGCCCGTGCCAACCTCATTCATTGGGAGTCTCACCGATCCCATTGCTACACTATTGGCACCATCACATGACTCTCACCATGCCCATTCTGACACTGACCGTCGCCGTCACATGACTCTACTGGCACTGTCACATGACTCTTACCATGCCCATTGTTACACTGACTGGCACTGTCACATGATCCTCACCGTTCCCATTGTTACACTATTGGCACCATCACATGACTCTCACCATGCCCATTCTGACACTGACCGTCGCCGTCACATGACTCTACTGGCACTGTCACATGACTCTCACCATGCCCATTGTTACACTGACTGGCACTGTCACATGATCCTCACCGTTCCCATTGTTACACTATTGGCACCATCACATGACTCTCACCATGCCCATTCTGACACTGACCGTCGCCGTCACATGACTCTACTGGCACTGTCACATGACCCCCACCATGCCCATTGTTACACCACCTGGCACTGTCATGTGCCCGGGACCAGCCGCATGAGACTGGCGTGCTGTGCCCTGAGCAATTCCCCCGGGGCCGTTTCTGACTCCAGCGCCTGCTCGCACTTGCCCCGGGCTTGTCGCAGTTCCCCCACGTCCTGCCACCATGTCCGTAGAAACTAGCTCCTGTTGGAGACAGACTGTCTTCTCTCGAACCTTGCTGCCTTTGTACAAGTGGCGCGGTGTGAATGTGTCCTGGAAAAGCCGGTGCTTTGTGTGAGACATAACCTGCTAAGATAGCTCTCGTTTCCGACTGAGAAAACTGTCCCAACACAAGCCAGTTGGATCTATTGAAGTAGGTGTTAACCAGATAAAAGATGCTCTAATTATGAACATCACTTTGCGATTTTGTACACAAATTGGATTTACATATTCTTCGGAGAATGGAAAATGCAATCCAGTAACTCCAATTATACGAAGCGTAAGAATAAAACCCATGCGGCACAATTAGTAAATGGTTGCTATTTGTGAATTTCTGGGTCCTGATACAGCAGGCATGCTGGACATGTGATGTTATAGAGAGGGTGGTGACCGATTTCAATGATCATGACCTAAAAAGTACGTGGAATTTTGCAATTTACTGTTCATTATTGGGAAGGGAATAGATAACAGATTCTGTCTAAAGTATCTTACATAATGGAATGTTGGAAAGCTGGGTATAATTTCAGGAATGAAGAGCATTCTAATAGAGTCACGTACCTTTTGAAACAAAGTTTGTTTTGCGCTGGGTGTGCCACTAACTTTACTGATATATATGATTTAAAATAGTAATTGAGGATTTAATTTTAAAAAAGTAGCAATTTCAAGAATTAATCTAAGCACTAAAATATCGTAAATCTCTCCCTTTAATTTCTTGTGAATTAAAGTCAGTGCTTTGACCAGCCTCTGTTCAAGGACAGTTTCACATCACCTGTTTTGGCCCAGTTAGTATTTGTTTCATCGGGATTTACAGAATAAGTGTGAATTTGTAGTTTCTGGAGTTCATGTAAAACCCCCAAGCCTAATTCCTACTGTACAAAAATAAAAATCAGAAGTTGCCAAATTTAGAACAGTCCTTGTGTGTTTCAAAGGAAAACATAAAATAATCCTCATAAAAGAAAGCTCATGTTGATAACAAATAATTCCAAACAGTACTTGGCTCTGGTGTTGTGTTCAAATATTGTTCCAATTTTAAGTGTCTTCTGAATGGACGTGTGTTTTTTTGTGTTATCTTTATTATGCATTTTTTGATTGCCTTGTCTCAGTTTTATTTTGTATAATTTAGTTAAACCATATTGCAAAAAACGCTGTCAAATATCTCATCTAGAAACTTTGCTCGTAATAGTTTGTAGAAGAGCAGAGATCTCATTAAATTTCTGTATTTCTCTTGCTCTCCACTTTTTTACTTTGATACAAGGCTAATTGTGAAATTAATGCACATTCCTCAAACAATCAAAACCTATGTTTCTACACTGAATTAAAAGTTACACCAATTGTTTGCAATATTGTTATCTGTTGCTCTGTCTTTAGATTCTTTGCCCTGTGAATGTGTCTGGAGTTTGTATAGATGACCATAACAGAACTATTAATCTTTTAATTACAAATAGATCTTTAATTACTGTGCTGTTCTGGAATTTTGCTCTAAATGTCATGTGACTTTTGATAACTTGTTTGACAGGTGAAGCTAAAAGGTATTGTAGTGTATCAAATAGTAAATATCAGTGAATTGAATTTATAGATTGCAATAATTTTATTGGCACATCAAGACGTATTGTGGCTTGTGACTGTTTAAAACTGTTACTCGAGCTTATATATGTGTTTTAGGAGGGAGGCAGGTTGGATCTCTTGTGATTGGACCTGGGTGTATAAGTCACAAAGGTGTTATATCTGGTTGTTTCATTGTTTGACGTGGTACTAGTCTATTTGTGGTACAGTTAATTCATGCTGACTGCTATAAGCTTGAAATAAAAATGTTTATGAATGAAGTATATTCTGGATCTAACTTGTACTTTGTATCATCGAAAACCAAATTTGTATACAGTAATTTAGTTGGCAAATGATGGAATCATATTCTCTCGATACGGGATATGTCAGCAACCTTGCCCCCTTATTAGTGATGTGCTTGATTACAATCGCACAATGTTGTAAAGCTGTTTACGAATTTCTGGGATGGGTGTTTCTCAGTTTAATCGAGACTTTCATATTTGTTTCTATGGAGTTGTGACAAAAGATTAGAGGGTGCAGTTCCTAATGGAAGCTCTATTTTTTGTAAAAATATTTAAGCTAGTAATTTTACAACACTGAAAAACTGACCCATTGGATTAACCATTAGTATTTAGTTTGGTGCAAAACGTTTTTGTCTAGTCATTCTGTATTTGTGCACGTATGTGTCACTTTGTAACAGTAAAGCTGGCCCACATTTTTTCATCACATTTCAATATTGATTTTTTTTTAGCCGATGTATTTTGTACATTTGCTCTTTGTTGTAATCAGATCATATTCTGAGTTAATGCACATAACTAATTTACTCATGGGATTTTAGATTTTGTTGGATGGACCAACATTTATTGCCCATTCCTAATTGCCCTAGAGAATGTGGTGGTGAGCTGCCCTCTTGAACTACTGCAGTCTGTGTGGTGCATGTATCCTCACAGTGGTGTTGGGAAGGGAGCTTAAGGACTTTGACCCAATGATAGAGCAATACAATATGTTTTCAAATCAGGATGTTGTGGCTTGAGAGGGTTTTTAAGGCAGTGGTGTTCCCATGTATTTGCTGGACTTGGTCTTTAAGTTGATAGGAAATGGTGAGTTTTTCTTTTAGGTGCTGTCAAAGATGATTTGGTGAATTGCAGCAGTACATTCTTGTAAATGGGACATGCAGTTCAAGATTTACAGTGAGCGAATGTTTAAGGTGGTGGATGAGATGCTAGTTAAACAGTTTCCTTTATCCTGGATGGTGCCAAACCTCTTGAGTGTTGTTGGAGCTATACATATCCAGGCAGTTGGATCGTATTCCATTCTGACTTGTGCCATCTTAGCAGTAGATTTCGAGGAGTCAGGAGGTGAGTTGCTCACTGCAGAATTCCCAGCTTCTGATCTGCTTATGTTGTCACAGCATTTGTGTGTTTTGTCTGTTTGGTATCTGGTTAATGGTAACATCCAGGATGTTGATGGTAGTTGATTTACTGATGGTAATGCCACTGAACGACAAAGAGAAGCTGTAGGATGTTATGGTGTCCAGGTCTTCAGTATTGCAGCTGGGATGTTTTCAGGGTCCATAACTTTTGTTCTATGTTGTGTGCACTAACATGACTTGACTTGGAGTGAATTGAATTAGCTGAAGCCTGGTATCCTTGGCGGCAGGGACTTCAGGAGTAGTATAAGGTGGATGGATTTTCCATATACTTCCTCTTTTATTTAAAATCTCTGAGTGTTGGGAACAAAATGGAAACATTTCAATTAAACATTTTTGAAATGAAGTGTGTACTTTGAAGTAGTTAATACGGCAATGTGAAATGTTCTTTTCTGTAATTTGCAGTTGGCTGTGTTCTAAATTGCAAGTATTTTGCTGTCACTACCACAGATGTGTTCAGTCTGTACTGCATGAGTAGGTTAAAGCTCAGTCTACAGTTACTCTTTAATAATCTTTCCAGCATTATTACTTTGTGACAGCTTGTGGAAGATAAACAATGTTTTAAAATTAAAAAAGCTAACTATTCAAATAAATGTACTGATGTTAAATAAAAGTTTGCTTTACCAATCTTTTTCAAGTAAACATTTTACGTTAACATTACTATTCAATTTTCGATTTAGTCTAAAATCTAATCAGGGAGCAAAATACAACAAATAAACATTCTGACAATACCGTTCTTAGATGTTGTTCTCCCCCAATTTGCATAATTTTGCCTTTAATTTTGTGTTTATTTATTGCAAATGAAATAACATAACAACATCACATAAATTTTGCCTTGTAACTAGCCTCGCAGTTCTCTATGTGGCACTGTGTTGAATGATATATATGATATTATCAAGCAAATATTTATTTTTTTGTCATATTTTCATTGCGGGCTATGGATGTTCTACTTGTCATAACTCACTATCAGGAAATTATATTAGTTTAGAAGAGTCTATGGTCTATGCTACAATTTTTGTGCAGTCTATGAAAGGGAGCAGTCCAAATGGGATAAAGAGTTTTCTTTCTCATTTCAGATATTCTTTAATTTTAAACTGACAATGCAGACCTGTAGTTTACTAAATGAAAACTATTGATACAAAATCTCAATCTCTTTAGCTTGTGTTTTATTTTTCTTTCAATGCATTTGTTATCTGTTGGATCACTGATGCTGTCTTGTACATGAGAGTACTCGCTTTTAAAGGTTCACATTTTATCTCCATATGGTTTGCAACAATCTGGAATCTTAAAATACCAAACATGGGTTGAAAATTTTACCAAATACTTCCAGAAGATGTTCTTTTAGTGAGTTGAAATGGAAAAGGAATGAAAGCCTTCTACATTTATTCATATAAGCAAAATTTTTTAATAACCAATCTCCTGACTTCTACCTCTTCCAGCAGAGAAGTGATATTGAGGGACAAAGCATAGTTTTTAAATAGGTTTTAAATTCTATTGTGGAACATCAATTGTTTTATTTCTGAATGAAAAGTAAAATAGCAAAACACTTGAAGTGTAATTACTTAAAAAGTATTGCATTACACTTTATAGAATTTATTGTCTGAAGCATTGTCCAGAAAATCAAGTTTTGCTCAACATTTCTACATTTTGTCACACACTGTGGAAGGTTGCAAACAGCACAATACTTTTCATGGTACACTGATCACATCTGGTTATTATCAGGTACATGTTGAAAATACTGAGCGATAATTAAAATAACAGAAAGAGAGAAAACAATTTATGTTGTATATGTAAAGCTTACATAGCAGCATATGACAAGAAAAATAGCTTGAGGCTGCCTTTTGGAAAGTAATCTGCTCTAGAGAGCACACCATCCTAGAATAAAGCTTTCACTAGGTCTAAAAGGGCCTGCTTCCATCAACCTAAAACTCCATTCTTAATATTCTGCTTTAATCCAAAACCATGTTCCAGAGCTTGTGCTAAGTTTGTCTAATTTTGGTAACAAAAATACAAATACATGTCATTCTAATATTTCAACCGACTCCAGGCATAGCGGCTGGTTAAAATCATAGTAACCTTTATGGCTAAACAACATCCCATTAGAATCATTCCTACCAGCCTCTTGCTAGTTAAAGATGTAAATCAATGGGGTTGTAGGTTGTCCCTATCTGCACTATGTACCTCAAGGTGACATAATTTCCCAACAGTGAGCAAACACTGTCCTCAGTACTTTTTCTTTAACTCTTAGGCTTCAAAGGGTTGCTTTCATTTGGCAGGAATTTGGGTTTAGCTTCGGTTTAGCTTCTGTTTAGCAGCAGTGAACAATGCACAAATTAAAATGGTTATGAATGAGTGATGTTGCCATAATGAACAGTGAATTTGTGTTTTAACCACGTTGGTGGTAGATGTGAATTCTGCTGCACAGTTAAAGTTGGGCAGGAAACAGGAACTGCACAGTTGTATAGACCTTATTTGTACAGACTGAAGTTAAAGTGGAGGGCGGATTTATTTATAGAGAACAGTTGTTTAAAATGAGTTCTGTGCGTTCACTGTAACAATTGTATTATAAAAAATTGCGTACGGAGGTTTGTTTCAACTGTTTTCTGTCGGCTTTCTTGTTACATTGTAAAAAAAGTTTGGCTGGGCATGGTCACCATAATTTGTTTGCTGAGGTACAGCAATCCATGTTATAAATTATTTCATTCACTTCTAATTTATGACAGAATTGCATTTTTTTAAAATTTTCAAGCTTTACTTATTTTGACTTTGGTAAATGAGGGTATGAAAATGATGAAGTTTTATCAGAACAAGCTAACACACCACTTTCTTCATGACTGTATATGAAAGTGATGGGTCTTTTAAAATGCTGCTCTAAAAGACTTTAATCACAAAATAAACACATCATATCTTCAAGGGGAAGCCTATTACCTGTGATTATTTATCAGCTTACAAAAGCAATTAAATTAACTTGAGACACATTTTTACTTATGTCTGGCCTAACAAGAGATCAAGAGAGTGACATGCCAATTTTAATGAGTCTCAATCAGAATATTTGATCCTTAATTTGACTCAAAACAGAACTGCTCAGCTATTAAAATTATGACTTGGCATTTACACTTTGTTAGCTCATAACAAGCTTGTTAAGTGTAGCATTAAGATTATGATTTATACTAATCCCCTAGCCTTGGGAAATTACAAGATTTCTATGACACATAGTGTGTGGCAAATTATGTAGCAAGAAAAATGGAAATTGAGGGAAATTTTAGAAAATACTTTATTGAAGAGCCCATTTTTGTTTTATCAATTAAAATACAGTAACAGCTACAGCATTGCCATTACCATACCAGCTACCATTAACGTAAATGGTATTATAATAACCATTTTTTCTTTCATTAAATTATGATACTTTCCAAGCATAAGAACAGTTAGTCATCTAATTTTGCAAAATTTTATTTTGTTCTCTTTTAGTTTGTAGAATCATTGGCTAATGGGGAATTTGGTTAGCAGAATCTTTAGGCAGAAAACAATTAATGATGACAGACAGGCACAGCCTGTGCAATATGACATGTATCAATGTGTAAATGCAGAAATCAAATCTGGTTATATACAGTAAACACAATATGCCTCTGGTTACTGGACAGATTTGTGAATTAGCTGCTGATGATTCACAGGGTGTGGGTGTTATTTTAAGCTTCATATAATAAACCTTCATCGAGTCATGTGATATGAAACTGCATTTATTATTCTAGTCAAAGCACATTACCTTTTGGTTAATGGAACTTTAGTAGGAGGTCCAAGTGTGCACAGTACATGAAATCTTATTATGTTACCTGATTTTGGTATCAGTGTCATTGGATGACAAGGTCTTAAGTTTTTATTTGCAACATATGTATGTTTCACATTAATAACCTGATACAGTTCAGTTCAGTTCAAACAAATACAACTATGTCTGCTGTGTGAGACCCAATTTCTGTGACCTTGACTGTCTCCCTTGCCAACTCCTGATCATTCAGCTACCTGTCCCTGTCTTAAAGCTCAATGACCTTGTTACTGGCTCCATTTGCATGAAATGTGTTCCCATCACTTTCAAACCTGGCAGCAGTAATTTACTGCAGAAACAGCCTGTTCAGGTTGAGTATGCTGAGCAATTCTATTCCTTGTTCCTACATGTCCAATTCTCTTGAAACGCTTCCTCAATCCCTATCAGTCCAATCAAGCTCTCTCCTGATTCTTCTCCTCTTCCTCCTTCTGTGTTCCTCTGATTCTGCTGTTGTTTTGCATCTTTTTCTCAACTTTAAGCGTCACAGGAAGCTACCTACATTGCGGATGCTACTATGAAATTGACGCAACTACAACAAACTATCAATCTGACAGAAATGAGAACAGCAGTAATGTCCTTAGTTATTCAGATTAGTTGGAGTTTGGTTGTGATATTCCACAAGGATCAGTGTTGAGGTACACTGCCACACACAATTTGCAATATCTACTCAGCACTTTCCAAATGTACTGCTGCTTGTATCTTCTCTTGCCAGGGGACATGCTGTCATAGGACGTCACATTCTCCTGTTTAATGTCAGCCTTGAATTTTCACTCTAGCTCTCGTACAATGCTCTGTAACATACATCATCCAATTATGCCTGAGTCAACCCGTCATCCTACTGCCCTTTGCCCTCTCGGGGAGATCTCTGCAGCTTTTCAGCTCTGATCAAGTGGCTAAAATACTTTGGAAAAAGAAAACAAATAACTGCAGTTTCTGGAAATTTGAAATGAAATGAAAGGTGCTGGAGAAACTCAACGGGTTTGGCAGCATCTGTGGAGGGAGAAAAGCAGAGTTAACATCCCAAGTCCAGTGACCCCTTTGTCAGAAAGGATTCTGATGAGTTCTGATAAAAGGCCACTGGACTTGAAACATTAATTCCGTCTTTCTCTCTGTGATGCAGCCGGACCTGCTGAGTTTCTCCAGCACTTTCTGTGCTTGGGGCCAAAATACTGACGTTTTAGTTTCTGAATGCCGCTTTTTAAGAGTTTTGTTCACGAGTGCTTCTTTATTTGTCTTGCGACCTGTGTGTAGAATTTTCAGTCTACGTCTGAGCATCCCCATTTCAAGTGATTAATGTGTTCGGTAATATAATGGTTAGCAGCCCTGCCTGTCCACCTGGGAGACAGGGGTTCAGTTCTCTGTATGCTCAGCGAGCATTCAGCATTTTATCTGTGAAATTCCCCGCCCAGAGAAGCAATTGTGGCTACTTCATTTAATGTTTTTAAGGCGACACATAGATTTTTGAACAGTAAAGGAATTAAGGGTTATGGTGAGTTGATGGGAAAGTGGAACTAAGTCCATGAAAAGATTAGCCATGATGTTCCTAATGAACAAGAATGTGGCATCTTACCAGTTTTTTCCTCATTTCAAAGTTGTGTTTCCTTCATTGTTAGCACTTCTTTCATCTTCTCAAGATTACATCTGGCTATCTCTTCCCTCATTTTAAATTCCTCATCACATGTGCCCTCTTCTCTTATCATTTGCCCTATAAAGAGAAAATCTATCTCCTTGTTCCAGATTTTTGCCATCCATTTCAATCTCCTCTCTCCTTTCCAATTCCTTCAAACTCCCTCAGAGATAGTAGGAACTGCCATGCCGAAAAATCTGAGATAACTCCCATTGTTTTTGCTTTTTAAGTGTTCCCACTTAATCCATATTCTCAACCTTTAGATTTTAATTGACCTATGATATTTGTAGTGTATATGCAGATGACACTGTATCAAAATGTGTACTTAATACAGAGGGGGACTATTTATCACAGACCAGGAGGACATCAATAAATGTGCAGAATGAATTTGTTATACACAGATTGATTTTGGTGTATGCAGACCTATGTGGTGGTATGTGTTGATAGTGGAAGTAGGCAGTGCTTATATAATCCTTGGAAATTTGCTGTGTAAGTGTGGCTGAGGAGCCGAGGTATGAAGGTATCTGAAAATAAAGACCTGGGCAGAAAAGAAAACATTAAATAAAAAGGGGCACTGGAATGGAATTGAGTACAAGAGAAATCATATCGAATTTGTACACAAGTTTAATATACCACTCTTGGAGTACAGTGACCAGTTCTGGACTGCGTGTTTTAGGAAGGATATTGGGCTCCTGAAGAGGGTGCAATAAAGATTTACCAGAAATGGGAAGTGATTGAAAGATGACCAAATGAATGTTGTCAACTTTAAGAAAGGGGTTTGATGGGTTAGATGTAGAGGAGACACTTCCACTTGTGGAAAGGCCAGGTTTAGAGACGATAATATTGATAGTTACTGGTGAATCCACAGTAAATATTATAATCCACAGTAAATAATAAATCCACAAGGAAATTCAAGAAAAAAAGCTTTCATTCCTGAAGTTGAGTGAATGTGAAACTCTCTGTCACATATAACAGAATAGAATCGAAATTAATTGTCATGTGTACTTTTACATGAAAAGTGTAGTGAAAGTTTTGTAAGTTGCTCTACGCGGCACCTACATCACTGACAGAACTCAGACAGAATAATTTTTTAAAAAGTAAAATTAAGACAAAGTTCATACGGTTCAGTTAACGGCTGCTGGACTTGGGGAAAGCTGATTTAGGAATGATGGAATGCCCGAAAGTATAGTTGCATTTACGGTGAAGCTGAATGAACACAGGTAGGAGAAGATGAGTAGGAGGTGGGGAAAGGAGTAGAGTAATGTGTCGATGGGATTAGATGAAGTAAGGTGGGGAAATGTTCAGGTGGAGCTTAAGAACCAGCGTGGACCAGATGGGGTGAATGGCCTATTCCTCCACTGTAAGTACTTTGTAATCTTGATATGTTAAGCAGCTAAGACATGGATTTTGCTTTGTGCGCATTGGGAAGATTTATTGTTTACAAAAAATAATTTAGTCTTAAACTGACTTTGCTGCACTTCAAACTGAAGAAGCCAATTTGCACACAGTATCTTCTGTTTTCTGCCCAGAGTCAGTCCTCACCCACAATGACTGATCTGCACCGTAAGGGAGGCCAAGGAGGTGATGGAATTCTTAATGTCACCTGAAGTAGTGGAATAGCAGAGCTGGAAATTGGTTTGATGTCTTGTCTGAAAGACATCAGCTCTGATAATGCAGCATTCCTTCATGGCTGCACATTCATTTCAATTCAATCCATATGCCCTAGTCTGGGAAAGGGGCTTGAACTCACCACCTTCAGAAGGTGTGAGCTTTTATGGCTGAACTCATAATAGTTCTTGTAGCTGATTTTCTGTGAGTTTTTTTTTAAAACAATCATTATTTTTGACTAAGAATCTCCCAGTACACAGACTCAGTTTTACCAAACGATGTTCAGAAAACGTGTGTAAATTAATACCTTGTCACTCCATATTGAGATCAATAGATGTTTGGGAATCAAGGGGTATGGGGATAAGGCAAGGAAATTGGGTTACTATTGAAAATCAGCCATAATCTGATTGCGTGGCAGAGCAGACTTGAGGGGAAAAATGGCCTCCTCCTGCTTTTGGTTCTTATGTTCATGATTCCAACAATGAAGAATGGCTTTGCCAATGTCTTGGAATTTGGCCTGTAAGAGTGGAACTGCCCCTTTCATTAGAGGGTGCAGAGAATTCTGGATGAGGCAAGTCAGATAATTTTAGTTGTCAGGTTTATTAGTGTTGGTAGGAAATACTGTGAAATTTTGGTTTGTGTCTAATACTGCTGAGTTTTCATTTCCAACCAAAAACCATGAATTGAATGGTAATAAAATCCATCCATTTTGCTTGGTATGACCTTGTCAGTGTCGCTGAATTTGTGGAATACACTTCAGTTGCGCAGTCAGTCAGCTGAAGAATAAATATTCTTTTTCAGGCACTATTTGATTTCTGGGATTAACGTTAACTTCATCCAGTTGGAGGAGATGGAAGGGTTCAGGTTCGATAGCCCAACTTTTTGCTCCGTTAATGTCAATGGATTTAATTAAAATTGTCCCTATTGCTCGTGAGGAAGAAAAAGTTCACAATTATCCTCATGGCAGTGAAAGAAGTACCTCATACATTCAATTTCTGGGCTAACGCTCCACATGCTGAACTAAATTTGTTTAGTTCGGCCTTTCTGACTCGCAAGCTGTCAGCAGGACAGTTCCCATACCCACGCCTGTAATTGCTGCCTAACACGCTGACCATGCTGTGGTTTGTTTGGACCCAGTGTATACAGCGTATTCGACCAACTCTCAGGCACTGGTGATGGTACAGACAAGATCCTCTGATCACTACTACTGCACATGGAGGAGTGGGCATCTCGTCAGGATGCCTTGTTGATTTTGGTGTGACTTACAGATGCCTACAACAGTCCTCCGTCAGAGATGGAAGCAGTCTGTGTTTGGAATTTCACCTTGGAATTTTTGAACACAGGAACCACTACAGCAACAGTGCAGCCATTCATGAGGAATGCTGCGCTGTGGCTTGGCCTGGGTAACCAAGGTCGCGACTGCAAATACCACTGGTGTGGCCATAAGTTCAGTGTTTGAACTAAGTGCATATTTTCAATGACCCAGTGTTGGATGTCTTGGGCTCTCCCCATGCAACTCATTGTCCAAGATAGTGTGAATGGCACCAACAAGCTCTTCAGTACTGAGGAGGCTCATGTAACTGGCCCTCAGCATGTTCTACCTTGTACTCATTGGCCCAATATCAACTCCTCTTTTTGGCAGTCCTGTGCTCTCACTCTGCAATGCCTCTCGCGTGATTTCTCCTCAGTACTACTCCCTGTAATCATGTGTGTCTTACCAATAGTGAGGTTTACTTCAAAGTACATAGTGAGATTTGCTGCTCAGGTGAGTGGTGTTCTGATACTTTTAGAGGGCAGCTGTGGAATTGTGTGTACTTAATCACACATTAATTCAGGGCTGTGTGTTATAACAGGTGCCAATACAAACTTGTGGAGGATTAGTGTGTGAGAGCATGGTGATGCAAAGAATGATGCAAATCATAGTGTTTAATATGTCGTGTGCCAGCCAATCTCCAAACCTGCCCAGTATTCCAAACATCTTCTAGATTCTGTGCTCCACGGAACGTAACCATGCTAGCCCCTGGTAGTGAGCACCTTTTATACACCGAGCTCACCATCTGCAGACAAATGAACTTGGCATTTACATAGTGCCTTTCACAACCACTGGGGACACCTTTCCAACCAATGAAATATGTTTGAAGTGTGACCTTTGTTGTAATGTTGGCAACACAGTTTGTACACAGCAAGCTCCCACCAACAGCAATGTAATAATGAATGGATAGTGACAATTGAGATGTGAATATTGGCCATGGGGAGAACTCCATGGTTTTGCCTCAGATTGATGCCTTGGGATATTTGATGCTGACCTGAGCAGGTAGATACGACCTTGCTTCACTAGCTGTGAGGCACGTTGATATTGTCTGAGGTTGTGATGGGTGAAATGTTAGTCTTTAGATTTGGCTCAAGAGAATCCACTTCATCTTCTACAGTTATGATGTACATGGTGGCTACATCTGCAGGACAGCACCAAGATAGGTAGAAAAGTATGTTGTACGGATGATCTAAGGAGTTTGCAGATCGATATAGGTAGGTTGGGTGGCTGCGCAAAAGTCTGGCGGGTGAAGTATAATGTGGGAACTGTGAAATTGTTTACTTTGGCAAGAGAAATGAAAAACCAAGTGTTATTTACATGAAGAGCGACTGCAGAATCATTAAGTGCAGAGGGATCTAGGTAATATACAGTCGCGAAAGTTTAGTGTGCGGGTACAGCAGATAGTCAGGAAGGGTAATGGAATATTAGCCTTTATTATGAAAGGAATTGACAATAAATTTGATGATAGTATAAGGTAGGGGTGGAGGCTAGATAGACCTTAGGCTTAGGGTAAAAGCTTGGCGCAACATCATGGGCTGAAGGGCCTGCACTGGTCTATATTTTATGTTCTATAAAAGAAAGAATGTTCTGGTTCAATTACACAGGGCATGGTAAGATTGCATCTTGAATACCATATGCAGTTGTGGTCTCCTTATTTATGGAAAGATATAAATGCATTGGAGGTGGTTCAGAGGAGATTTACTGGATTGATCCCTGGACTGAGTGGGCTGTCTTATGAGAAAAGTTTCCACTGGAGATTTAGAAGAGTGAGGGGTAATTTAATTGAAGTATATAAGATCCTGAATGACCTTGACAAGGTGGATGTGGAAAGGAGCTAGGGGCCTCTGCTTTAAAATTAGGAGTCACCCTTTCAGAACAGAGATGAGGAGACCATTTTTCTAACATGTGACTTTGGAATTTCTTGCCTGCGAAGGTGGTAGAGCAGTGTCAGTGAATATCATGAAAGTAAAGGAGAAGTGTTTCTCGTTAGGCAGGGGACTAAAAGGTCAATTGGAGGTGGATGGAAATAAGAAATTTAAAACATAAGCAAATCCGCCACAATCTTATTGAATGTTGGGGCAGGCTCAAGGGGCTGAATGGCCTACTCCTGATCCCATTTCCTATATTCTGATGCCATCCCTTATCCTTGCCAAGACATCTGTACGTCTTGGCGGTGTTTTGTTTAAACGCATATTTCTAACAGCCACAACTTTCTTTCATGAACATTTATGTCTTTTGCTCCTCAGCTTTGCAGCAATGTTCCTGTCATTTCATGCCCTGCTTTTGCATCCAGACCTCCATCCCAGTCTTACAGAGTTGTGGCTCACACTCCACTCAGTTGTGGTGGGTGTGCTGGGCGGGGTGAATCTTTGAAATTCTGTACCCAGAGAGCCCATGGAGCCTCTGAAATAACTCCACAGTGTCCGGCATCGAGTCGCTCATTATTTACACATGAACAGCCCTTAACTTTAGTGTTGCCTCATTCAGAGTCAGCTCTCAGAGTGTCAGCAACTCCGACACTCCCCTTTTTATCTGTAAGCCAGGGCTCCCTGATTGGACCCGATTAACAGCCCCAGTTATGGACCTGATATTCTATGAGGTCCACCTGACTGACCTCTTTAAAATCACGACAGCTTAGTCATTGATCATGTTCAAGGCAAAGATCAGTTCTAGATATTAAAGATATCCAGGGATGTGGGGATAGTGTGGGAGAGTGGTGTTGACCTAGAAGCTCAACCATCATCTAGTCGAATGGAAGAGCAAGCTAATTGGGCCAAATGGCCAATTCCTGTTCCGACTTCCTGTTCCTCCCCTCTTCCCCTATTCGGATCTGAATTTCTGTTTGTGTCATGTAACATCAGAAGGTGCCTGCTTGCGTGGGACCAACCAGAAACACTCACGTTTTTCTGATTCTTAGCCATTTTCCAGCAGACTGACCCAGCTGGAATAACAAACTATTCTGACATTGGTTGGCTAGATGGCTGTATGTTATATGTTGTAGGGTCATTTTTGATCCTGATCAGTTCATACTTTATTTGTTACAGTCATAAAATCATATTCTTGGGAAATGTGCATTTAGAAAACTACAGTTCCCAGGATTTTGTAAGGGAGCTGTGCATTATGTTACAATACAAGCGCTTCTCCTGTTTTCATTCAAAAGGGAAAAGAAATCTCACCCCTAATTATTTTACTACCTTGCCTGCTGCTACTCAAACTGTTACCATGATTGCAACTTAACTTGCATTGTTAAGAGAGAAATGGCAGAGCAACAATTACAGGAAAACCTGAAGAAAAAGAATAAGCTTAAATGTTGAAGGTTTTAATGGTTTTAGTAGCAATAAGATGTATCATTCTCAATATGAAGTTGCTTGAATTTGACTGTTTGGAAGAGCAAATGCTTAATTGCTTTAATAAGTTGTATTTGAACCTTTAAATAATTGCATTTTTAGTTTAATTTGTACTTAGACTTCTAACTTGTTTTGTGCAGGTTTTTCAGAGTTTCGTCCTATCTATTTTGACTGCATTTTGAATCTTTCCTACACCTATCTTGAAGTTAGTATCCAGATAGGAACAGGAAAATAGGAACATATTTGGCCTGTTGAGTCTACTGTTCCATTCAATTAGATCATGGCTGATCATCTACCTCAGTGCTACAATATTTTGCACAGGATTCCTTGTCATTTGAGATCACTTATATCCAGAAATTTGTCAAATTTTGTCTTTAATATATTCAATAATTGTGCTGTTACAGCCTGTCTGGGTTAGAGAATTCTAAAGATTCACCATCATTTGAGTGAAGAAATACCTCCTTATCTCAACCCTAAATGGCCTGCTCCTTAGCCTAATACTGTGTCCGCTAGTCCTAGACTTCCCAGCTAGGGAAAACATCCAGTCTGCAGCTGTGCTGTGTCGCCCTGTAAGAGTTTTGTAGATCAATGCTCATTCTTTGCAACTCTCAAGTACAGAAGCCAACCTTCTTCAATCTCTCCTCTTAAAATAATCCTCCCTGGCATCTCAGGGGTTTGTTTGTTGAACTGCCATTGAGCTCCTCCATCTCTCTGGCAAGCACATTAATCTTTAGATAAGGAGACCAAAATGTACACTGTACTCCTGGAACCATCTCACCAAGCCTGCTACAACTGCAGCAAGACAACTTTTCCTATGTATCCACATCACCTTGCAATGAAGGTCAAGGTGAAGACTTCACCACTAAATACTAGACATTACAGCTGCACTGGCATCCTGGAACATCACCTATGCAACCCCAAGTTGGTTCATTTATAATCATCTTTTCACATTACAGCAAAAGATGTATTTCTGTTTCTGATTTAGCTTCCTCCAAGGCCAGGTGAAATAAGGTCAAACTTCCTTCTGTTTGGATTGAAGAATGTACTGCAAGGTCTGGGGCCTCTCAGTCCAACCAATCCATGCATGTTGCTTGGGGGTCAGTTAGCTCAGTTGGCTGAATGTCTGGTTTGTGAGGCAGAATGATGTCAGCACAGTGGGTCCAATTCCTGCACCAGCTGAGGTTACCATGTAGGACTGTCCTTCCGAACCTCTCCCCTCACCTGAAGTGCGGTGACCCTCAGGTTAAACCACCACCAGTTGTCTCTCTAATGAGAGATAAGCTCTGGGACTATGGAGAATTTACCTTACTTTATACTGCTCACAAAACCCCTCACTGTTTGCTATTTTTTTTTCCCTGAGCTTGTTAGCTATTCATCCGTGGGGTTTGGGTGTCCCTGGGGTGGGCCAACGTTCATTGCCCATCCTTGAATGCCCTTGAGAAGGTGGCGGAGAGCTGCCTTTCTGAACTGATACAGTCTATCTCATGTCCCCTAATATTCAGCTATGCTTACCAGTGGGAAACTTCAGTGTGATTGCAAATCAAAGCTGTATTTCAGCTGCTAGTAGACAAAGCAGAGCTCTGGCCACTAGTGTAAATCACAAGTAATGTTCTTAAATTGTAGATGGGTAAAATCAGTATTCATTATGAAACAATATGCTGCATATATAAAGCTCATGTGGGAAATGACACCACAAATAGATAATTTGGAATTGAGTTACATATATTTATAGATAAAATATTCCAGGAGCAAAGATACTGTTCATTTTTTCAGATTAAAATCATTGAACTTAATTTGACAAAGAAACGTACTGGTTAGATTTTGGCTTACATTTGTAGCTGGTCACAATAAAAAAAGATCACTTGTTTGATACATTTCTTAGCTCGTTGGCCATTGGTGCTTCTTTGCAGAAATTGGAGCCAAAGTTTGAAAAACTGTTGCAAGTGCGGGCTACTTATTTATTTGTACTTTTTACCATTTTGCGGTCCAAGCTGGGCTGAAACCTGGTGCCAATTTGGAAAGAGTTTGATTCATTGCAAGGGGTTTGGGGCGGGGGGGTTGTGAGAGAAAAAGGGCATAATTTGTTTCACAAAACCCTCTATTGGCACAAAGGAAACAGCTTCCTTCAGTATCTCTGCCCCGTGCTTTTGTCCTGTGAACAAGGGGAAAATTTGGAGACTCCAGAATTGATTTGTACTCCCTCTCCTTTAAGTTCGAAGACCAGCTCTCCTGTGCTCTCAACTGATGGGGAGGCTGATTGGTCCCAGTACAAATCTTCACTTTCCATTTATGCCTGTGTCAGAATGAGGTCTATTGTTTTCTATTCAAAAGGGTCTAAAGGTTTGCTGAAATGTTACAAATGTTCCTTTTTAAAAAAAAACAAAATACCATTGATTCGTTGGCGTTGCATTGTCATAGAATTATATTAATAAACTTGCTTTGACCACAACAGTTGTCAAGGGGAGAGTGGAAATCCACCGTTGATTTTTATCGCCCGAACGATAATTGCTGTTGGTAGAAACTGTTAGTTTGATAATCGGGAAATCATTCTGTTGTGGGAAAGCTCCAGCTGAAACCACCTCTCGTTTCACTAGAAGAGATGCAAACATTTTGTCCATTTTTTGAGATCACATTAGAGAGTGACTGTAGTGGAAATTGTAATAAGTTGAGATGAAACGCAACAATTCTTGCATGGTCGCTTGTATAATGTGGAGATAGCTGTGTGAAAAGTTGTGGGGGGGGGGGGGGGGGGAGGTTCGCTGCTGCCCAGCATCTAAGTCCCAACACAATGAAAATGCAATGAATCGGAATGCCTCACAGATCATGGTGGAATAGGAATTTCCAGCGAGGAAAATCTTTTCATGGTGAATTAAGTGGCGGAGGAGAGAAATGGTGATGAAATAAAAAGGTATGCACAGTTTCACAAACGCTGCACGGCGAGCACAGTGGTGGAAGATTTAAGAATCTTAGTGAAGGCGATGAAGAATAGAATGTGGAAAATTGAATTTACTAAACAATTAAGCATTGAATTAGCCTGCATCCAGTGTAGGGGAGAGAGAGAAAAGGAGGAGGGGGAGGGGGAAAGGAATAGGAAGAGACAAATAATTCGGAGCAGCTCATTAAGGTATAGTGAATATGTCAGCTCAGTTGTGTGGCAGATAGTTACTAGTGAATCATTCCGCAGTTCCTCTAAGCAACCTTTTTCTGAAGTCACAATCTTAATCTGGTTAATACAAGCTGTGCTTCTGAGGCCAGTCTGTTTCCCCATATTTTCTCATATTACACCCAGCTTTTCTATTAATTACAAGTTGTATTGCCAATCAACAAGTGTAGTAAGGGACAGAATAAATGGAATGAGAGTGCCCTGGAGATGTCACTTCTAGGATCTGATGTATCCTGGAACTCCCCTGGGTCTCTGCAACCTCCCACATGCCTTGCTGGTCTTTTGTTCAATTACAGTTAATGCAATAGTTTGCCATTTTCTCCTTCTAATTATATTTTCAAGTGGGATTTGTAGCACATAAAAAAACATCCTTTTACATGTTGAAGCACCAGGGCTTTGTGTCTGGCATTGTCAGTCCCCTGAGTGCTGTACCATTCTTCGTACACAGCTCTGAATAAACAAATCCCCCTTTTAAAACCTGCGATGGTGCAAACTGACGATAAATACTTTAACCCTCCATACAGAATATGCGTTTGCGATTGCAAGCTGCTGGCTTTCAGTATTCTGTTGTTCCTAGGTATTTTTGCCACCTGTTAATTCTTTATGATATAGTTAGCAGTGTTCCTTTGGAGTGTGGTTGTTGGCCACGTAAAATAAAAAGTGAACACGGTGTTTAGTGACCAAACATCCCAAGAGGTGTAAGAATGAGATCCTTAATTCAGCAAAAATAAACCTCCTGCTGTAAAATCTCTGTTGGTGCTGTGAGGTAACAGCCTTTAGTAAATCTAAAATTGTGATTTTCTCCCCTTTCGACATTCACAGAGGGAGCGCGCCTGTCCCTGAGGCAGGCAAACGACTATGTTTGAACCTGGGTCAGTATTTTTACTGCCCTACTCCCCATCTCTCAGAAACTGTGAAGCTAGCACCCAGGCGAACACACACAGTAAAAAAAAGATAGCTGGCACGATCTCTTCTCCAAGTGAATCCAACCCTTTTAAAGACATCAGGCCAGATAGAAATCTGCTTGGAACGGCTTTATCTTTGCTGATAGGCTTTTGTATTTGTGTCTATTAAAACCCACAGCGCAAAAAGGAGAAAAAACAGAAATCCTGGTCCCTTCAGGATTGAGTTCCTGAAAATAAGCAACAGTTTTTTAAAGAAAAAATCCTGATGTGCATTGAGGTCCGCTGCCTTAAACGGGTTGTATTTGTACAATTCCAGTGGGGGGTTTGTGGAAATTGGTGCTAAGCACACATATGTGCGCCCTATCATTCCATTAGCTTAAAATTTAAATTTATTCCTCAGAGCTTTCGCATCTCACATCAGCAGAAATCAAAGCACTCAGCTGCTTGATGGATTTGAGGTGGGGAGGAGAGAGAGGGCGCCTGGGCAGTGGGTTCTCTTAAACTGTGCAGGTCATGTATGTGTTTTAAAATGCCGTGCATGCTAGCAAATTGTTACTATAATGTTCCTTCTAAAGAAACATTTGTTGGCTTAACATTTCTAGTTCTGCCTTATTAAAAGAAAGTGGGCACTTCATGGAAAGAGGCGAACAAGAAATAGTTCTTTCCAAATGATTTTATTGGGAGAGCTTTCTTGAATCACTGCAAATCCTCCTGTTCCATACCTTTAAAAATGTATTTCAAAGCGATAGAGCGTACCCCAGACTGAATGACACGGTGACTCGTTCTGAAGTACAGCTTACATTTGTCCAAAAACGCAGCATAATAAATTGTAAGTCGTCCAAATGAACACATGATTCAATTTGTACAAGATAGTAACTTCCTTGCTTTGTTAGCATGATGTGATTATATTGGCCATGACTGTTTAATCACTGCAGCCAGGCGCATGGAAGCTGAGAGCCCTAACAGACAAGGAACACAGTCCGCCTTACAGATCTTTTGGTGAATTTTACAAAAAAAAAGTTTGATTACTCCCCCTTAAGTTAGCCTTGGAAGGCACAATATTGTGTAGGGTAGTTTACCTTGTATTTAGAAAGGCCTACCTAGAGTGGCCTGCAACTTATCGCTGCATTTTAATCACTCATCCCGAAAGCTGATCAGACGTTTTTGTTTGGTTGTGTTGACTAAATCCGGATTTGAGCAGCGAGCAAGTCGTTATTGTGTTTTTATCCTTCCAAAATGTAATTTGCAGCCAATTTCTGGCCTATTTGAATGTAGCATTGAAACAGATCCAGCGGTAAGGGGTCTGTTCAACAGCACAGGGTGAGTCGGTGGTTCATGCAGAATTCCTCTCTTTCCCTTCACTACAAATGAAACCACAAAGAGCCGAGTCTGTGTGTGACCCGCCTGTTCATGTGGCAAGCTTCTTTCTCATCCAATTCTTCAGTTTTTAGCCCATCCAGGATTTATTTATCAGAATCCAACTTAATTACTCTTAGCATTTGTTGGCGAGGGGTAAATTAAAGTACCGTTGCATTGACGTGATCAGAATTGAAGGAGTAATACGTTTTTACTGCATTTAACTTTTCCAAGTTTGTTCAGCCTAATTATTAAAGGTAGCTTGTTTTTTGTTGTAATTTCTTTGGGTGAAGAAACGCTTTTGAATAATTTAGCGGGGGGGGGGGGTAGGAACGTCAGAATAGGGAGAACAGCATATCCAGACACTTTTTAAAAAGCGATATTAAATAGTTTGGAGCAGTTCAGAGACAGCAGACTAATACATGGAATGAGCAGGTTTTCTTGGGAGGAAACGTTGGGCAGACTGGGCTGAGATCCTCTGGAGTTTTGAAGCATAACAGCTGACTTGTTTGAATCATTTAAGATCCTGAGAAGACTTGACTCGATGGATGTGGAGACGGTGTATTTTTCCAACGGGAGAATCTAAAACTGGCGGGCACTGTTTAAAAGTCAGGGGTCACCCAATTAAGACAGATGAGGAGGATTGTTTTGTTTACAGTGTGTCCCGTGTCTTTGGAACTCTCAAAGGACGATTGAAGCAGAGTCTTTGAATATTGTTAAGGAAGAGGTAGATTGATACTTGACAAGCGAGGGGGGTGAGAGGTCGTCAGGAGGAGGAGGCAATGTGGAGTGAACAGATCAGCCACGGTCAAATGGAATAGCGGCTCAGGCTCGAGGGGCTGAACGGCCCACTCCTGTTCTGTGGTCGACCATACAATGAGATGTCGGCTTCATATAGTTAATATCTCTGCCAAAATTTTAATTTTGTAATGTTCCATTAGCGCCCCACAATGGCCTTGACAGTTTAATGGGGGGGTGGGGTGGGGTGGGGTGCAGTTCCAGGCTTCCTACCACTTTTGAGCGGAGAGGTTCATCCTTGCACCACACTCAGACAGCCCAGCTCTAATTTGAGGTTGAAGCCCCTCGTTCTGAATTCTCGCACCCCCTCACCCAGAGGAATTAACTTCTCTCCGTACCCTTTCAACCCCTTTAATCATCTTAAATCAGCACAATCAGCTCACTGTTTAATCTTTACTTGAGGGTATACAAGATTAGTTGGGGCAGCCCTGCAGTCGAAACTTAACCCTTTTGGCCCCAGCATCATTAGTCTGAAATATTGGTGATAAGCAAAACCACGCTCATGGATCTGTGTGCCAATCATATGTCAGAACAGTCATGTTCAATCGACTTATCAACACAGTGAGAAGCTTGACGTAGAACTTTTCATCAAGTGTGAGAAATGTTAGTTTCTTTTTGCCAACTGGCTGATTTCACAGGAGCACAGGAGATAGGAACCAGAACAGGCCACTCTGCTCAGTGAGCCTCCACTGATTCACTGACATTAGCGTTGTTTTGATAATATGGACCTCTTCTGTTTGATTTGAATCTATGATCCAATCAGATCATAGCTTATCATCTCACTGTACACTTTTTTCTGCAATGTCTCTATATCTCTCTGGCATTAATATCCAGAAATCTATTGAATCTGCTCAAAAGCTGAGCTCCCACAGCCGGCTGGAGCAGAGAATTCGAAAGACTCGTTTGCCTCCCAGAGTGAAGAAATTCCTCCTTATCTCCCTCTTGAAATGGTCCAGCCCTTGATTTTTAACAAAAGTAACAAATGTTTTTACTTGAGGCCTCACAAACCTTTAACCTGCTCGGTAAAGAATCCCTTCTCCCAGATTGTTTGTAACCAGGATGCCCAGACTTTAATGTTAGATTTTTCACCCTGGGTGTGAACTGTCCAACTTTGTGAGCCCAAGACATTTTTGCACAACTCCAGGTTTCCTGGGTGCTGCCAGACTTCAATCCTGTGGCTGAGATAATGGGAACTGCAGATGCTGGAGATTCCAAGATAATAAAATGTGAGGCTGGATGAACACAGCAGGCCAAGCAGCATCTCAGGAGCACAAAAGCTGACGTTTCACCCGAAACGTCAGCTTTTGTGCTCCTGAGATGCTGCTTGGCCTGCTGTGTTCATCCAGCCTCACATTTTATTATCTTTCAATCCTGTGGCTGGTTGGGAAAGCAGGAGCGGACATGAGGCAGGATGAGGTCTGGGAACTGTGTTAGATAAGCGGTTGGTGGGGCAGGCCATCACAATGAGGACAGGTATAAGAGCAAAACCAAAGGCAGCTGAGGCCTAAGGCTTTCCTTCAGACACAAAGGAACCCACTCCATCCATTCTGCAAGGTCAACACACAGAGAGAAATGCTGCCTCCCACTGGGCCTGGCCAGGCACCAGGCTGTGCGGCCCTCATATTGTCTTGGCATGCAAGCCGCAGGAGTTGACACAAGGTTAAAGCTTCAGCCAGGCAGCACTGCTTTCAGGCAGCTTTCCGGCTTCCCTGCTCCATCACATGGGGAGGCCAGTGTGTGGAGTTGCAACGAACAATCGGACCAGTGACCCTTCAGTTGGGTGGGCCCATCTTGTTCAAATTAGTTCTTCCCTGCTTCCTACAGAAGGGATCTGTTACATTTGAGTAGTGGTTCTAGGAAGAGGCTTGTGCAATGGAAAGCTGCAACGTCTGCTTACCTAGCCCCTTTGGTTCTGGACACAACCTTAGCCAGGAGGTGATAGCTTGGTGATATTCATGCTGGACTATTAATTCAGGGACCAAGAATAAGGTCTGGGGACCAAGGTTCGAATCCTGCTATGACTGATGGTGAAGTTTGAATCCAATAAAAATCTGGAATTAAGACTTTGACGATGACTAGGAAACTGTAGCTGATTGTTGGAAAAACTGGGTCACTAATGCCCTTTAAGGAAGGAAACTACTACCCTCACCCAGTCTGGTCAAAATGTGACTCCAAACCCACAGCAATGTTATTGTCTCTTAACTGGGATGGGCAATAAATGCTGGTCCAGTCAATGATATCCCCATGTCCTGTGAATGGGTAGAACAAAATCTCCATTAGTCGGGTTTAAGGTGAGGGACAAATTGGGTTAGAGTGAGGAAGCAGAGATACAAACACCCAAATATCCAAGATTCCAATTTTCCCACTCTCACACTCAAAACTGCCAAAGTCACTGCTGTTGGCTGCCACTAAATTCAGGGATGACCTCAGCTCAGAATTGTGGGTAAATTGTTCTGGGACTTTGTGTGGCTGAACAGGTCGACTGTCGACCCACAGAGGATGGGCACTGGGGCAGGATCTGACATAGCATGCTGTACTGGGACCTGGATCCAGGATTTGCTTCTTTCTCTGTCACCCCTTGACATTAAGATGTTTAGACTCAAATCGTCTTGAAGCTGGATGGGCACGTTGTCACCATTTTGAAGGATTGGTGACAAATTCCCCTCAGTCATTAATAGCAATGCTGCCATGTTTCAAGGAGAGCTTCGAACTACAGGAAAACCACATATCTTGAACTCCTCATCTCTCTCATCATTTAAGTTCCTAAATTGAACAAATCCATTAACCTGTATGTAGCTTTGAATGTAATTTAAACAGTGCTAAAGCATCAAGCACTCACAGTGCTCAAACTTCTTGCAATAATTCTCTGAACTAGTCAATGGGTTAAACATTACTGTCATTGTGGTGGAACTACATACATATCTGCTCAAATGTTAAGGCCTCACAAATTCACTGCATGCGACTGTCTAAGACATCAACTTGTGGATATAATTACTTAACTCATGGCATTAATTATTTTGAAAGAAGAACAAAAGATCAACTTTTATCTTGCAGACACAGAAGTAATATGTTACTTTGGAAAAAAAATCTGCTTTATTATTTTGCCCAAATAGTTGAGGTTTTCAGAAAAAGAATCATTTGTTCCCACACAGTGAGCACTTAATCTTGACCAACTCATCTGGGAGTTGTCACAAATGATGACAGGGCACTTCCCCACAGGAAAACTGGAGATTAAGTCACTCCTGCACATCTCCCAGTTCCAATTTAGAATCTGTGAATGTGTGTATTCGATCTCTTATCACTGAGATCACAATTTCTGATAGAATGGAATCTAAGGAAGCAGTCAGGGTGTATTCAGGCACAGGGGTGGGCGGGCAGAATTAATTAAGTATAAAGACCAATTAATTAATTTACTGGGCATTTAACTGTTTTTGAACTGTGCACACTCTATTGGCACCTTGTGAAAGACCTGAACCTCTCCCCTTGCCCGAGGTGTGGTGGCCCTCAGGTTAAACCAGCACCAGTTGTCTCACCCTAATGAGAGAGCAGCACTGTGGTCTGATAAGAGTGTGGTGACTTTATCATTTCACCTTTTACCTGTATTGGGTGTTACATCTGAGCCTTTCTAGCCAAGTTGCTGAACTAGTAACGTAAACTGGAGACACAAGTTCAAGCCTCAATGTATCAGCTGGAGTTTATATTCATTTCATTAAAAGAGACAGAGAATGAAATAAAATATGAAACAGTTGGATTGTCACGTCAGGTTCTTTTAAGTTATGAAAATCTGCCACTCTTACCCAGCCTGGTTTATATGTGACTCCTGCCCCACAGCAATGAAGTTCACCCTTAACCACCCTCTGAAATGGCCCAAGCAAGTCCCACAGTTAGACAGGGCCAAGCCGAGTGAATACAAACCAGGCAGTTCCCAGGTTACAAACAGTTTGTATTCTTGAGTATGTTCACAAGTCAGTTATGAGAGATATGCATATCCTGTATGGGATATCATTTATAAGTATGAGCCTGCAAAAGTCAGACATTCATAAACTGGAGACTGCCTATATATTAATAAAAAGTTGCCTGATAGGTCTGTACAGTCCTGTCTGTACTTAGGTCAAATGATTATTAAGTGCAAAATTAGTTTGAAAGTGCATGTTATGATTAGGATTAGGGCTAATGACTGAAAATGAAAGGAAAAAGTTAAATAATATTTTTATTTGTTTCTTTGTAGTAATTTCTAATACTGAAGGAGGGTGATCTTTTGGGATGATATGAAAGTGTTGCATGGTAATAGTGTAAACAATATTGGTGTGATTTCACTATTGTGCTGAATGAGTTATTCCATAGGTTCATAGATAGAGAATCATCGAATCATACAGTGCTTTGGCCCATTGAGTCTGCATGACCAAAAATATATTAAATCCGTACTAGTCCCATTTTCCAGCATTTGATTGTTATAACACTTCATTCAGGCATGTTTTAAAAGTTGTGAGGTTTCGTTCCTCAACTCCCCTCCCAGGCACTACATTCCAGACCCCCACCTCCCTCTGGGTGAAAAATGTTTTCCTCAAAACGCCTCAAAATCTCAGTGTCAGTAATCGGATGGTACAAAGAGTGGAGGTTAATTTTTCACTTGTGGCTGAAAATGGGCGAGGGGTCAGGGTAAAGTTAGACCCTCAGGCACAAACATTCATAGAGCACTTTTCAACATGGAGAACGCCACAAAATGTGACACAGAGTAGTCTGACAGAATGGAGGCGAGGTAGAAAAGAAGACATTCAGAAAATGTGATTAGAATATCGTTGAAGAGCTGCCATTGCAGTTAAATATAATTAAGGAACGAGATCCAAGAAATGTGTGTGAGAGTATAAATGGGACATGTAAAGACAGGTTTGGCATGAAGAGAAAGACAGCAATTTTGTATTAATGTACAAGTATTCTTTTTGAAAGGTGTTGATTATTTTATATTTGTTTTAATTTCTATTGTGGATTGCCTTTGCCAAGTGTTTTGACTCCTGAAGAAATGGACAAGAGATCTGACTCAGGGCTATCCCATGCGACTATCTGCTAGGACCAACTCAGAACTATCCCATATAGCCAGCTGCTAGGAAGCCTTTTGATGTTAGCTCTGATAGAGTAGAAACATAGAATTGTAGAGGGTAGGAGCATGAGTAAGCAATGTGGCCCATCGAGCCTGCTCCACCATTTAACACAATCGTAGCTCATCCTTTGAGTCATTAGCATATTCCAATTCTCTCCCCAGAACCCTAGATGTGTTTAGTCTCCAGCAATTGATGTGAATCTGTATTCACTCACATACCCTGATATCCACTGCTTTCAGGAACTCGGCAGGATGGATTCGCAGAGGCAAGCTGACACATACATGAGGTGGAGGAGGTTAGTGTAGTGACAGTGCCACTGAGCTAGGAATTCAGAGACTCAGCATTACTAATTCTTTGTGGATGTAGATTAAAATCCCACCCATGGAAACTCTGGTGGAAGTCAAATTCAGTTCATAAATCTGAAATGTTCAGACTCGTCTCAGTAATAGCGACCACTGTTGATTGCTGTAAAAATCCATACGGTTTGCTAGTACCCTTTTAGGGAAGGAAATCTCCCCTCCTCAAGTGGTCCAGCAGACTTGTGCCTCCAGACCCACAGCAGTGGCAGAGCAGGTTCGAGGGGCTGAATGGCTTATTCCTGTTCCTATTTCTTATGGTCTTAAAGTCACAGGGATTCACTCTGAATTGCGGTCTGAAATGGTCCAGCAAGACACTCAGTCCAAGGGGAAACCAGAGCTGGATAACAAAGGGCTGCCCAGCCTTGGCACCCACATCCCATAAAAGAACAAACACCACTCTGAGCCACTACTGTTTTGAGGTTCTCGCGAAGGGTGTACAAGGTGCCAATGAAGAATAGGAACCATTTTCTGCCCGTGCTTTGTGCCTTGGATAAATGATGATGTGGAGGTATTGCTGCCAGCTTTCATTTTCCCTTATCCGTGTCATTCCCTCCTTCAGACCTGGAACAGGGATCACGATGACACTGCATCGACACATTCGGGCGGTACACCTGGGCCCTCCAGTGGGGGCCACACGTCACACAGTGGCGATAACAGCAGCGAACCAGGTAAGAGACAAAATAATTGCCCTTTTGTTTGATAAGACTCTGATAGAATATCCTCATGGCCCATGAGGTCTAATGGCCAGTGCTGTACAATACACTGGCCAAGTCATAATGATCAAGACTCTTAGATCTTAGAGTGGGTGAGCAATGGAAGGCAGGCAGGCTGGGAGGGGTGGAGAGCGGGAGAGGAGGGGTCAGGAACACAGAACAGAGGATTTGGCAATCTGAAGGGGAGGGGGCAGAGAGAGGAGGGGAAGGAGGATGGAGACAGGGTGGAGTGGATGCAAAGTGGCAGGGGAGGGATAGTGAAGAGGAGTGGAACTAGAGGGGTGATGTAACAATGGAAGTGATGGAGGAGTAGAGAGGGACAGAGTGCAGAAATAAGGGACAGTGAATGTTGTGGAGGTGAGGGGGTGTGGAGAGGGAGTGGAGGTGAGGGGGATTGGAGGAGGAGAGAGGTGAGAGTGAGTGAAAGGGGAATGGAGGTGATAGGTGTAGAGGTGAGAGGGACATGGAAGAGCGGGTGTGAAGACAAGGGAAAGTGGGGGGGAGTGTGTGGAGGTGAGGGGAGTGGAAGGGATGCAGAGGTAAGTGAGGGTGGAAGGGGATGGAGGTGAGGGATAGTGGAGGAGGGGGAAGGTGAGAGTGAGTGAAAGGGGAATGGAGGTGAGAGGTGTAGAGGTGAGAGAAGCATGGAGGAGGGCGTGTGAAGATAAAGGGGAGTGGGGGTGTGGAGGTGAGGGGACTGGAGTGGGTGTGGAGGTGAGGGGAGTGGGGGGGTGTGAAGGTGTGGGGAGTGGAGGGGGTGTGGAAGTGAGGGGAGTGGAGGGGGTATGGAAGTAAGGGAGGGTGGAAGGGGATGAAAGTGAGGGGCAGTGGAGGAGGAGTTGAGGTGGAGGGGAGGGAGGTGAGGGTGAGTGGAAGTGGGGCTGGAGGCCAGAGGCAGTGAACGGCATGCGGAGGGGAGGGAGGGAAGAGAGGGTGAAGCGTTGTGGAGGTGGTGGGGGCAGTGTAGGAGGGAGGGGAGGGTGAGATTGGAACCTGATTACAAAAGCAATGGGCTGCTGCTTGAAAACCAGCCACGTGAGCAGTAACTGAGCAGTCCCCTCAGTTTGTCAGGAAATTCAAGCAGAGTTTTACAGTTTGCATCACAGTCCCTGTTGAGATCAGAGAACAGACATGAAGGATTGAATCAGCAATGTCATGGGCTGTTTGTATCTGTGCAAACCAAACTGGTGCATTTACTTTGTGTGGATGGAGGAGGGCTCCCTGTTTTGTTTCACATGTTTTATATTAATTTTAATGGAAATAAATGTATGTGTCACTAATTCACTATTTCATGTAACAGTTTAATTCTTAATTTAGTTGTTTCTAAAACACTGGCTCACACACACATTTGCACGTACACACATTTGATGTACATGTGTGTATATGTATGCATACATGCACTTGCTAATGTGTATGCATGCTCATGCACATGCGTGTGTGTACATATGTGCACACACACTCGTATGTACACTCGCTAATATGTTACAGGCATTGCACATGTGTATAGACACACAGGCATGTGTGTGTAAACACACACACACGCACACTTTTTCTTGCGCGCTGCTAGTGAGGAGTGATGCTGCAGGTTGTCTATGAAGTGCTTCACTAAGCTCAGGCTGCATTACAGGATTAGTGTCTTTCAGTCATTACTTTTAAAATCTACTTTTATGCTACTGAACTTGGGAGAAATTTCTCAAATCCAATTGCAAACTTTCTGGTATAGCTGAATATGCTTGAACAGATAAATTCTGTTTGGGAAATTGTGGCTTCTTTAAGCATTGGTTCAAGAGTACTGTCGATTCAGCAAGATATTCAGAGCAGGAAAGGGTTGTTTTGCAAATGAAATTCTCAGGAGTTGGGGAAGTAGATTAAAAAATCTTTTAACCTGTTATTTTGAACGTGAAAAATGTAATTAATCACAATTTGTTTGAGCCACATGTAATAGATTAGCCAGTTTAACCACAAAACTTGCTTTCTGAGGAAATGGATCTTGAAAGGATTAATTCAATCAACAAATAAGTGCTAATAACTCGTACTGCCAGAAATAACAATAGTGGGAAAAAGATTTCCTATCTGCATTATGTAGGAGCTAAACTGAAAATCTGTTTCTATAGAATCATCTCGAATACACTTGCAAAGAGGTAAGTGATTTTTCGATATAAAACTAAACAGATAGGAACGCAGAAGTGCAGTGTTTCAGTGAGAGCAGCATACTCTACCCAAACTACACCTTGCTTTGATTTTAAACTCTGTGATTCCTTTGGAAGAAAAACACATATTAGCATTCAACTCCCAAAAGAGAATCTCCATGAGTGTGTGTGTGTCTGTGTGTGAGTGTGTGTGAGTGTTAGTGGTAACCAGAGACAAGTGGCAGCTGTGTTTATTATTTAAGGGGACATTAAGATAGTTGTCGCAGGATCTGGGGAGGTGGCAGACAAATCTGAATGAGGAAAAGGGCCCACATTATGTTCCAGGTGACTAGGCAGCAATTTACTGGAGATAGCAACTTGCTTTTATATGGAGAAAGGACTAAGAACAGAGATCAGGCTCTGGAACAGTCAGTGTCTAATGACTAATGGGATAGGGTGAAACAAGCACTGTGATTGGACGTCTTAATGAGCACATTTGGCACAGAGTTTAGGCTGTAGCTCTCCCCTTGACCTTTAGTCTTTATCGACCAATCTGACACTTCATTTTTCACATTCTTCCAATTATCGCTTAGCTAAAGGGTCGCCCTATCCCCAGTTCACTTCTTCCCGCTTTACGGAAAGCTTGAAAGCAGCTGAAATTAAACCACCAAAAGAAAAACTTGTGTGTAAAACTAGCAATTGAGTTCAAAGGTGAAATCCGAAACTGGTGTCCCAATTTTTGCAAACTTGAACCTTATCAAACATGGGAATGATCTGTATTTTGTTAGTATTAATAAGTATTTTATAAGTATGTAAAATATATCTTTTTATTGATTAGCTCAGAAACAAAATGTCCATTTTTGTCTGGAATATTTTAAAATATACTATTGGGCTACATGGAATTATATGGACAAAAATGTACAAAACAGGCCATTTAGCCACTAAAACCAGGTGCTAGTGCTTAAGCTGCATATGGAACTCCCCCTGCTCAGCCTTCCAACCTATTTTCCTTTTCTCTATGGACTTGTCTGGTCTCCTTGTGAATGGTGTCTAATCTATTTGCCTAAACCACTTCCCAGGGTAGCCAGTTGCGGTCTCTCTGAGAAGCATGTCTCTATATTTCCCGAGTCTATTTATAAGAAGCCGTCCTATTTTTATCAGCTTAGATTTTTGGGCCAGTTTGTAGCCAGCAGGAATGGCTTGAGAGCTCTGTTTACCATCTTGTGACTCCTTGTGTTGCAGCATTAATGTTGTGAGTACGCGTGAGCTGAAGAGAATGGGAACGTGAGCTGGGGTCAATTCTGCAAGTACGTGACCAGGACACACCTGTTTAAGAAGACAAATTAGGCAATTGACCCAGTTTAATTTTGTCACAAATCAACTCGCAGTCTGGAGCAGTTTCCTGAAGGGCAGTTTAAAAGAAAGTCAGGGTGTAGAGGAGCATGTAGTAATTCTGTGACGTCAGATAAAAACTGCATTTTTATAAGCAAAACGGCCAAAAAGCCTTCTGAATTCTTCTCAGTCAAAGAGGCATATAGTTTGCTTTTAAATTAGGTTATTCACAGGATGTATGCTTTGCTAGTTGGGCCAGAATTTATTGCCCATCCCTAGTTGCCTCTGGAGAAGGTGGTGGTGAGCTGCCTTCTTGTAGTCCATGTGCTGTGGGTAGACCCACAATACCCTCAGGGAGAGATTTCCAGGACATTGACCCAGTAACAGTGAAGGAACAGCAATATGTTCCCAAGTCAAGATGCTGGGAGGCTTCATATGGTAGCACTTTACAGATTAATTAAAAATATTAAAATGTATATCAAGATGCAGGGTGGCATTTAGAATCATAGAATCAGAGAGGTTACAGCATGAAAACAGACCCTTTGGTTCAACCAGTCCACACCAACCATGTTCCCAAATTAAACTTATCCCAACTTTGGCCTATATCCCTCCAAACCTTTCCTCACCATGTACTTATACAAATGCCTTTTAACTTTGTAACTGTACCCCATCCACCACTTTCTCTGGCAGTTCATGCCATCACGAACCACTCTGTGAAATAAGGCCCCTCATGTCCTTATTAAATCTTTCTCCTCTCACCTTAAAAAATGCCTCCTTGCCTTGAAATTCCCCCACCATCGGAAAAAGACATTGTCCATTCACCTTATCCATGCCCCTCATGATTTTATAAACCTCAATGAGCTCCCCCTTGAACCTCCTACACTCCAGTGATACAAGTTCCACTCTTTCTAATGTATTTTTAACTCTCTAACCCTCCATTCCAAACAAATCTTTTCTGAACCCTCTCCAGTTTAATAATATCCATCGTGTAACAAAGTGACCAGAACTTCACACACTGCTACCAAAGAGGCCTCACCAACATTTTGTACAACCTCAA